>NC_090436.1:974527548-975152548 GCF_031143425.1 Pleurodeles waltl
ATCAGCACTGCGGGGTACAGGTTAGTTGTGCATAATATTCTGTCAAGATGGACATGTAGTTGGTGCGGAGTAGAAAAGAACGAATAGACCCTGGTGTTAGTGTTTCGTTGATGCCATATTTCTAACAATTGCCAGTTCTGGAGCCAGCTTCGTAACAGGCAGTCAGCACGGCTGACGCAGTGGGCCATGGGGGGAAATAACGGTCCAGGTGGGGATCTAATACGCTATTAAAAACATCCCTCAACAGCCACGGAAGATCACTCCAGTGAGAAAGGGGGCTGGATAATGTATAGAAAAAGGATGCTTGGTCTGTATTCAGAGCATATATGGACCCTAGCACCATTGCACGGCCAGCGAGGCATCCACGTGTTAGAACATAGTGCATCAATGGTCTGATCCTCCACCACAAATGGAGTGCCTGGTCTATCCTAGATTAGTGTTCCTCTGACATAGGAGTAGCCTGTCGCAAAAAGCTGCCCTGGCCAACGTCGCTGCAGTCTGGCGATTTCAGGCTGCGCAAGGTGAGTCTCCTACAAGAGCGCTATGTAAACTGAGTGTCTCTCAAGATATGAATATCTACGTGCTGGCATGTGTATGCCTCGCACATTCCATGTGAGGATAGTGGTGGGGCTCAGGGTGGATCAGTAGCTCGGTAATGCCCCACGGCCTCATTTCTAGGGACGCAGGACACCGCGCAACCAGTGATGGGACTCTCATAGGGAGGGGTCAAGGGAAATCCAGGCTCCTGTTGTGAAATAAACAAATACAACTCAGGACCAACAACTAGTGTAAAGATAACGTGAGGGAATACCATTAGAGCAGAGGGACAACTGGTATCTGCCCAAACAAATCAATTCGCTTATCTGGCATAACAGATGTGAGGGAGTGGCCCCCACGAGTGGGGGAGTGGAGTGAGTGAGGTGAGTGGTGTTTGGTGAAATCTAGGACGTAGCCCCTAATCCAATATAAGCATGGGTGGTCAATGTCTACAGGATATAGTATTTAGTATAGGGGACATGCGGCAGAGCCCTGCTGAGCAATAGTCACTGGCCAAAGAAGGCGTCAAGGCTACGGAGCCCCCGGTGAGATCATAGGCAAGGCAATAAAATCCTTCAAGAAGCTGAAATGGTATGCAGCAGAGTGTGGCCCTCCAGATGCCACACATAGGGGGTCATTCAGACCCCGGCGGGCGGCGGGAGCCGCCCGCCTGGCGGGAACCGCCGAATGACCGCACTGCGGTCAAAAGACCGCGGCGGCCATTCTGTGTTTCCCGCTGGGCTGGCGGGCGACCGCCAGAAGGCCGCCCACCAGCCCAGCGGGAAACCCCTTCCCACGAGGACGCCGGCTCCGAATGGAGCCAGCGTAGTGGGAAGGGTGCGACGGGTGCAGTTGCACCCGTCGCAAATTTCAGTGTCTGCAATGCAGACACTGAAATTCTATGTGGGGCCCGCTTACGGGGGCCCCTGCAGTGCCCCCAGGGGCCCCACGACACCCCTCACCGCCATCCTGTTCCTGGCGGTCGGAACCGCCAGGAACAGGATGGCGGTGAGGGGGTCGGAATCCCCCATGGCGGCGCAGCAAGCTGCGCCGCCATGGGGGATTCCTCAGGGCATCGGAAAAACGGCGGGACACCGCCGGTTTTCCTGTTCTGACCGCGGCCAAACCGCCGCGGTCAGAATGCCCTGCGGGGCACCACCAGCCTGTTGGCGGTGCTCCCGCCAACCCCGGCCCCGGTCGGAATGACCCCCATAGTGTCACTGCCAACTGATTAATTGCCATGAATGCGTCAACCTGGGGAGTTCAGATTAGATCATCCGCTGTGTGTGGTGTTACCGCGGGGCGGACAGAAGACCCCACCTCGGAGGATGTTTTGGGGTAAGAACTGTCCTCACCATTCGAATTTGTGAGCTCTGCATCTACGTCTGAGGTGACTGATGAAACCCTGATAGCTGCTGCAGATTGTAGCACACAACAACGCTCCTGTACAATCTGTTCTAGGTCAGGAGCGTGTCTCACTTTCTTCGGGGTAATCACACGCCAGTTGTAATTTCTCCGTTTGCGGGATTGCAGGCCCCACGTCACCGGTCTTTCTGCCTCAGCGTCTCATTGACTGGTCAGGTCTGTGGATTCCAGCCACTCCCAGGTTGCCTCTGGAGTGTCGAAGAAGTGCTTTTTACTGTCAGTTGCTCTTCGTAGCTTGGCGACAAAGAGGAGGGAGTATGTCAAGTTAAGGGCGCGGAGTTTGCATTTCACTGACAGAAAGGAAGCACGTTCTTTTTGTACAGTGATGGTATAGCCTGGAAACAGCATAACTGGAATATTGTCCACTCGGATTGCCGGGAATGATCTCACTGCACGTAGGATAATATCCCTGTCTGCATAGTGCAGCAGGCGGAGCAGGAAGGGGTGCGGTCCTGCGCCCAGCAATCCAGCCCTCGTGGGGACCCTGTGGGCTCGCTCAACAGAGAAGAAAGGTGTCAATGAACCCTCCGGGACCAGTCCTCATAGCCAGGTTTTGGAATAGGCAACTGCATCCAGCCCCTCTACGCCCTCCGGGAGGCCTATAACACAAATGTTATTCCCACTGATCCGCCCCATTGCATCTTCTGTACTGTGTTCCAGTACTTCTATCTGGTCCAGTGCCATCTGTAGCCAGGTCTCCAGCTGAACTGTGTTGGGCACTAGATCATGCAACTGGTCTTCTAGTGAGCGAGTTTTGTCTGCTAGTTTGGGGTGATCCGCATGAAGCAAGGTGAGATCACTAGCCACTTCATCGATCTTGCCCTCCAGCTAGGTCCGAGCCTGCTCCAGGGAGGTGCCTATCCACTCCACAGCCGTCAATACTGACTCTAATTTGTGGCTGTCAGGGTGAAGGGCCTCATTTCTCGGCGTCTGCAGCTTAGCCCCTGTTCCAGAGAGAAGGCGTCCCATTCCTGCCATCACGAGATCTCAGGGGGCAGCATGTACTGGTGCGGGTCGTAGACGTGGGCGCTGGCGAGATTCAATTCAAAAGGGGAGGCGCGAGAGGACCGCTTGCATGCATGGTGCAAAGGTCAAGGCACAGCAGCACGAGTAGCCCCCCTCACGGTGGCCGCCGGAATCATGAGGGCCCTGCTACAAAACGATCTTAGCACTTGGATCAGGCTGTGACTGACGGATCCAGTATGGCTGAGCAAACTACAGGAGGGACACACAGATCGGAGCGGAGTCCCTCCCTGCGTCCCCAGGTCCCCACTTCGAGGCGCTCACACTTGCTCCTCTCATATCGTCCGGCAGCTCCAACAGCACCCACGCCGCTTTCCCAGGTCACTCGGATGGCGCTGTCAACTCCCAGCAGGATCCACACATGTAGGCATGGGCATACAGCGATTTCTAAGCCTCCCAGTGCCATATTTAAGACGGATATCTAGGGTATCATACTGGAGCTCCCTCAGCTTGTGCCCGCCATCTTGGCCGGCAAGCCACGACCCCCACCATCCACAATCTTAGAAAAGAGAATGTTTCTATTAATAACTAAACCCTAAAATATTTTGCCAACCCCCTCTGTGCACAGTCACTGCCCATGCACTGCTTGGAAGTGGGCCAACCATGGAGTGTTGTGTGAGGACTTGCAAAAGGCCAAAACCTAAAAATAACTGTAATCCACCAGCTATGGGTAGCTCCACAATTAATAACTCCATAACGTATACACCAAATGCAATATGTATGTTACATTTAACCTCCAAAGTCATTCTAAACATAGGTAAATTGGTTTAAACCTATAGTGGCATGTTTAATTTACTTATAGGTCCCTACTGTTTGATACTGCATGTACATAGGTCCTATAAATTAAATTTGACAAGTTAGCTGCAGCACTTATTGTGCTACCTGCTGCACTAGCTCTGCGCAACATGTCTCCAGACCTGTTACTCTAGCTTGAGTGTGCAGTTTTGAATTTCAGTTTTGACCTGGCAAAACCAAAGGTCCCAAGATCTCCCCAGGATGGAAAATTGGGAAAAATGGAAAACGCTTTGAACCTGATTTGTTTGGCCTATTGGGAAACAACAAGATCAAAGAGGCCTTTTTCTGCATTTCCATCCGAACCACTCCAACTAGATCCGACCAGAACCCTGCTGCTGGCTTCTACTGGAGTGAGCTTTGACCCCCAAGTTATGTCCCCAACATCTGGGACCCTTGGCTTGTGTCAAAGTGTACTCCTCCTGAGGTTTCTTGAAAACTGGGACTTAGAAATTGTTTGCCAACTGTTTGCTCTGAAAACTGATGGTGGACCAGGACCAACCTGCCAAGTCAATCAGACAAAGGTGCATCGCCGCTGGACCAAAGATCTAGGTAGCTCCTGATCAATTTTTCTCTGCAGCAGCAAATTCAATTCAGTGTGACTTACAGGAGAAGGTGTCTTGCTGCATGGAGCCTCTTCATCTACAGCCTGTTGCCATGCCCCATTGGAAGAATCCAAGCTCCAAAAAAGTGACTAAGTTCAAAGGTAGAAATCTTCTGGTGAAGTCATAAAAAGTGTCTGGCTAGTGAGGGACCTTCTCTAGAGGCAAAATTCATATTTCTCTGCTCTGAACCTTCACACTAAAATTCAATAGCTTCATCAAGACCTTGTCCAGTATACCATGGCGTGGAACTGTCTTTGGCTGCAGCCTGCTGCCTTGCCCCGGTGAAGGTCTTTGACCTCCATTCCAGAGTCCAAGGGCCTGATTTAGATCTTGCCGGTGCTACTGCTAAGCCACATCAGTGGCAGACTCGAAAAGACCATTCTCAACTGTGTTCTGTCTGCCATATTTAGAGGCTACAGCTCTGAAAGTGGTGGACAAGCTACAGATTGCTGATGGAGGGAGATGTCGACAGAACCCAATGGACTTCCTACAGTGGCAGGAGCAGTGGACTAGAGGTAAGTGAAACACACACTGTCCCTTAGCCATATGTGTTCCCTTGTACTACACACTACACAACACACCACACACGCACCATTATCCATTACAATTCCAACACAACACACCTGCACATGCTCCAAAACACACATTTACATACAATCATGACACAACACACACACCATTGACACTGCACCCACAGATGACACAACCACAACAACCAACACAACTCCACACTCAGCTACACAAACAAACTCACACACAAGCACAACTTCACACATCACAACATCTGCAACCAGATGACTGCTTTTGTCGTTTAATGCTTTTAGGCACTATTTGGAACCTTAAAGTTTAAAAATTCATAACTCCAGTTCGATTGATTGGATATTTGTTTGTTTTGGTGTTTTTTATATATTTATTTAGTAATCTATGACTTGCTTGGCAAATTCAGTTTCTTAAATGAACATGTGTGTATGTGTGTTTTCACTGAAGAAAACAGTTAAAGTTTTGTTATGGTTCAGTAAGCACAAAACCAAAAGCCCCTGAAATTCACCAGTTATGGTGTATAAAATACAATGCACACCATAACTCATGGCTCTCTATTTGTTGCTATTTGGCATGAGTTATGGTGTGCATTGTAAATAACTGGTGAATGTCAGTGCTTGTTCAGACTTTTTGCCTGCTGAATCATAATTAACCTTGAACTCTTGGTTTCCCAGTGAAATTATTTTTTTATGATGTGCCCCATTTATAAGCCACATACCCATTTTACACTATGTGAAGCCTTAAGCCACACCATACATTCAACTTCTCAGCAGGATTGATCATAAGGCCTGCCTGAGCTTGCACTGGGCTTAATTTGCTAAGTAGCTGCCAAATTTTGCACAGATTCATCAAGCAGTCTCATTTACAATTGAGTCTTTTATTCCCAACATATACCTTTGCCCCCATTTGACATATCTGCTCAAATCTTGATATAGTAAACAGAAAGCAAAACCTGCTAAATGTCTGCCACATTCCATGTGGATTCAGCAAATTTTGCAAAATGTATTAGCAAATGAACACTTTCTTGATACCCCCCCTTAAATCTGATCCTTCCTTGATAAAACTGCATGAAATTGAGCAAATGAAGAGACACTTAAACATTCTGGACCTGATTCACAAACTGCACTTTTTAGTAAGTTTACACTTTTAATAAGTTTACTTTTTTATTATTGACAAACTGCACTTTTGTAGTAACTTACACTTTTGTAATACATCCAGCACTGCACATGGCTAACCACTGGTACTGCAGCACCATCCCATAGAAAAGAATGAATATAAGGTTTTAAAATAAAATCCCATAGGAAATAATGTTAAATTAAATAGAAATACATTATTTTAAATTGTTAAAAATATAAATAAATATAAATTAATTTTAGAACATATATAAAAATGCTACATATTTATTAAATAATTAGGAAATATGTAACAGCCTAAATAATGCACTGTTCTTATATATTTTTTAACATTAATTTATATTTACATATATTTTTAACTGTTTTACAAAATTTTATTTAACTTAACATTATTTCCTGTGGGGTTTTATGTTCTCTATCTTTTCTAATTTCTATGACCGACTTACACAAAACTCCGGGGCATTCAAGGTGTCCTAATGAAAGCCCTAGACTGAAGAGGTCATTGTTCAGAGGGCTGAAGCATATTGACCATATAAGAGGGCAATTCGACCATTAAACCCTTATCACTACATACGTTTTTAACAATAACTGAAAAACCACTATTAATAAGATATCTTGGTGGTTCAGGGTAGTTGTATAATATTTTGAAGACCCTAACTGCAGTATAATTCAAGGCAGTGACTGCATTTGTGGTTGAGCTCATCCTGGTTGTAGGGACCAGGATGAGGTTAAGCCAGGGTGAAATTTTAATTATGCAACTACGCCAGCTTTAGTAATTAAGAGTAATTTGGGGCAGAAATCTTATTGCCAAAGCAGGGGAACAACGAACTGAGGATGAGTGGCTGCTGGCTTCCGTTGTTCATGCCCTGTAGCATTTAGTGCTATTTTCTTAGTGCAAAATACATCCTCTGGCTCATTTTGGATGCCAGGGTGCATTTTTAACTAAGAAAATAGTGCTAAATGCTGGATTACGTATCTCAGGTAATTACACATAATTGGAAGTCATTTTGTGGTAATTCTGAATAATTACGCTAGAGACAATTGCACCAGCTAAACCCACCCCTAGATGAGATCCGATGATGAAGCATGCCACTAATAGGGTCTGAAAGGGTCTAACAAAGAATACTACTCTTTCTCTTTAAAGCAGGGTGTAATCTAAAGGATATGTACTCTTCCTTCCCTGAGATATCCAGGTATGGAAAACATTTGTAGTGTGGCAGCATACATAGGGAGAGTGTATCCCCCTTCCCTGAAATTAAAAGTCTCAATTAACAGTCCAGTAACATTCCTTTCAGCTTTGAGGTGAATCATTTTGTGAACATATATATGATAAATTATTCTTTTGTGGGCCACATAATTCTCATCATTTCAACTGACGCACACATGTCACTCTAAAAAGAGATGGGGAAACCTTTCATACCATTCCATATCATATCATAATCTTTTCCAGTATAAGACCATCCAGTCCTTTCCTATCAGTTGCCATTCAATTAAACCCATGGGGAGACGACATAACTTCTATTGAGTTGTAGATTTGATCTCTTTTTAGGATCTAATTCCAGTTTTCTCAAGTATTCTGCTTTGTCATTCACTGTTCCTAGGCAAAGTTTTATAGGGGGTTTTACTCTCAATCCAACCGTGTGGTAGAAAGCTTGCTAGACACCACGGAAAATATTTAAAGCAAACATGAATGGGTGGGGTTCTGGCATGTCTTTGCTTGTTTTGGCTTGGCTCCCCTCCACCCACTCAGTACAGATTATACAAATGGAGAAGAGCAACGGAGGGAACTTAGCAGAGAGTTATGCAAAGTCTGCAATGGGTAACTAAAGCACCCAGGCCTCAGGGTATTGATTGAAGAAACAGGAATTTAATATGTGTTACTGTAGTATTTGAGGTACCTGTCCTGTCTCCTCATCAGACTTTGGGTGATAACTAATGAATGTTTTGTCTGAAATACCTAAGACAAACAGTAATGTAGACCAACATTTGAAGATGAATTAGAAACCTCTATCAGTGATGAAAACTTTAGCGTTCCATGTAACTTGATTATTTTTTCAAGAAACCATAGAAAGTGTTTTTGACCCTCTGGGAGGGACTACTGGAAGTTTCTCCTCATTCTGTCCTCCTCAGGGGCTGGAAGGCTTCTAGGTGTTAGGGAAAATAGTTTTTAAAAACATGAATGACGGGGTGGAACCAACTTTGCATTGAGCTGTCTTCCTTCTATGCCAATGCCTAGACATTTATTCTTTAGGGTTTACCCAAATCTCCCAATCCAGGGGGATGAAAGCCTACTAGGCACCATGGAAAATATTTAAAACAAGAAGAAATACATGAGGCACTAATACTGTCATTGCACTGATCCTCATCCACATGCCCTAGAAAATATTTTTACCAACATGGGTAGAGGAGGGGTGGAAACCCACCAGATACCAAGGAGGAAGGACAGCCCAATCCTGCCATTAGGCCGTCTCTCCAAATGCCATGTTTGGACAGTTTCTCTGCATCCCAGGTTTTCAGGAAGTCCTTCCCGGGAGAGCAGGCTGGGAGCAGAAAACCCACATTACACCAAAGGTTGTAACTAGAAAAAAGAGTTAGGTGGGTGACCATCATGCCCTAGCACTGAGGGGGCCTCCTCGCCCCCAGGCCAGGCATCAGAACTGAAAAGGTAGTATTCAGGCTCTATGCATGCTGCCATTCATTGAATCCTACCAATCCTCTGCATTTCTGGAAAATAGAGACCAAGGAAATCCAACGTGATGAGAATTTTTATCGTGCCCAGCACAACGTTTCATACAGAATGCCCTGTGAATGACAAATGTATACCTAAAATTATAAAAGTTACTCTTTCTTTCCATGGGGCTGGTTAAAACATTTGGGTCTGGCCAACTGGCATCAACGAAACCCTACCACCTTTGGGCATTTCTTTAAACTAGTGAGTCATGGAAATCCAGAGTGGTGAGGCTTACAGAAATTTCAGCATGTTTTCTTATCCAGAATGCCCTGCAAATGTCAAAACTATGCCTTAAAAAATCCAATGTCTTCTCTCTTTCCATGTGGAATGGCTACAACATTTGGGCCTGGGATCTGCCAACGCTCCAGGAACCCTACTAACCCCTTGCATTTTTTTAAACTAGAGGTTATGGGTAATCCAGGATGGCATGGTGTATATGGATCCTGTGCAATGCTCTACCTCAAATACCTTGCAATTATCAAAGTTGGGTCAGAAAACACTACATTTTTGCCACATTTATGTGATAGAAACCTTTGACCTTCCCAGCCACTGACATAAGACTGGTTTCTGTATGGTACAATTGACCCACTAACAATTCGGGGTACAGAGCTCATTGGGAGAAGTGAGGGAATGTAGGAACTGTACTGTTGATTACAAGTTTGGAGTTTTTAGTTGAGAAATATAGGAAAACTGAGTTTCTCCACCCATGTTTAAACATCTATCAAGGGATTCTGTGTAAGAAGAAGTGATGGTATGTCTTCAAGCTACACTATTCTGGACTATATGTGGTGTCTACCTTTCAGAAATATCTGGGGTTCATAGATTTCCTGGCTACTGTCTGATCCCTTGCACAAATACAGCAGCTACCCATACATCATGAATCATTGATATAATGTAAAATTTCAAAGTGTATTTGTACGCATTTCCTGTTCTGAGCACTGGTTGCCAACCAGCCCAGGCACAATATAGCCACCCCACAAGGAAAGTATGAGGATATTGGTTTTCTTTGGGATATTTAAGACATTTGTGTGGCATTGTGTGTAAGGAAATGTTCTACTATCCACATAATCACCCTGGCCTGGATTTTGACGTATCTCTATTTTACAGAAAAGCTCAGAGTTTCTAAAGTTTTACAAGTACCAGACTAGCTTATTTGAAATCTAGAGCTATCCGCATGGACAGTGAGAGGAATTTGGGTGTTTTTAGACATCTTTATTATGTTTGCAAACCATTCTAGGAAAGAATGTTGTACAATCAATGCAAGCCACACCAAACTGGACTATCTTGGGTGCCTAGTTTTCAGAAATGTGTGAGGTTACTGTTTTCTTGACTCCTGATCAACACCATTTCTGCAGCCCCCCCATATCGATAGAATCAATGTAATTTTAAAGCAAAATTCTAGAAATGTCCACAGTATGTTTCGGGGTACTTGTTGTTTTGGGCCATAGGTCAACCAACTAAAGTAGGATACCATTTGAATTGGTAAAAACATAGGAACACTGGTTGATTGCCTCTCCCCACAGATTTCAGAACTGTCACTCAAAGGAATTTGTAACAATTCCGTGATTTCAGACAATCATCGGTGTTTGCAAGGCATTCTCGCAAAGGAAAAAAATTAGACCCAGACAATCGACACCACCCTGGACTCCTCCAGTGTCTAGATCCTATAAATATCTGGGGTTTGTAGGCTTCCCTAGGTGCTTGCTTGCTGACCAAGGCCTCAAACACCACAGCATTAAGCATCCCTAGAATGATTTAAATTCAACAAAAAAATCTTTATGTTTCCATGTTGCATTTTAGGGCCTTACTGGTGTTGTATGTTATGCCCACTATACAAGCAGGGTACCATTTTTATCAAGAGAAGTTTAGAAATACTGACTGATAGTACTTTTGGTAAGATCTGCAAATTCAGGAACTTTCTCTCACATGTTCTTACGTATATTCATTCTGGGTACAAAATAGTAGTAGGAGACAGGCAAGCTGCACTACCCTGGACTCCCACAAGTTTCAACTTTTCAAAAGTATTTTGGGTTGTTAGGTTATCGTGAGAGCAAGCCAATCACTAGCCCATTATTGTAGTTACCCCCATCTGAAGAATGAATGAAATTCAAATAAGAAATTTCCAGTCCTGACCTATAGGCCCACACTTTCATAGAGGGTATGATTTTATCAGGAGAAAGCGTGGAAGCTTAAAATAGCAAAATATCAGCCATTTTATCAATTGGACTTCTCTACATTTTGGCTTCCAAATCCAAATCAATGTACTCCAAATCTCATGTTATGGGTAAACTGAAATTGAATATGGTACTTTTAACTTTCATTCCTAAACTCAGATTCATGGGTACAAAATGCACAACTTTTCTGCATACCCATTTTTTTATCTTTAGATATTGATTTTTTAATTGATGTATTGTAGAAAAACATTAAAAACTTAGTATAAGCCGCAGCTCATTAATGCCTCTGAGTACTGTCTATTTTTGGATAGCCAACGCACAGTATGGGCCTCTTTCTGAGTTTAGCGGATGGAAAACTCTGTCCACCAAACTCCTGATAGGGTGGCCACTGCCTACGCAGCGACCTCGCCACTGGAGCAGTTTTGGGTTTTCTGCTTGGTAAGTTGGCGGAAACCTAAGTTTCCACCCACTGGCCTAGCAGGACACAGGCTATAGTATTGTCTCAGGCTCGTAATCGAGCTGGCGGAAATGCTGTCACCTGCAGGGTGCAACAGCACCCTCACAATGTTCACTGCCTTCAAAGCAGACAGTGAACTTTTTGAGGGTGCTGGCCAGGGGTGCCCCTACACTGCCCATGCCAAGTGCATGGGCCCCTGTGTGGCCCCCTGCACCTTTTCTCAGCCAGCCTTTTCATGTTATCACCATGAAACCACTGGAAGAGAACAAGGTCATAATCCCAAGGGCAGCGATGCTTGCAGTGCTACCCTGGCAGATTAAGACCTCCGCCACCTCCAGACCACCAGGACCCAAGATCGAGGCAGAGCTAGCAGTTTCCTGGCGGTCCAACCGCCAGGGTTGTAATGTGGCAGTCGGACTGCCATATTGGCGGCGGTCCAACCCGCGACCGCGAGTGTCGCGATCTATAGATTGCCACTCTCGCAATGAGGCCCTATATATCTGAGTGACCAGAAAAGAGTGATGCATTTAACAATAAATTGCCTTTGTAGATTCACCCTCAGTGCAAAAAAAACAAGAAACAAAAATGTCACTTATTTACTTCTTACACCATTTTTTTAAATTCAATTATTAATTTGTGCAGGAAATGCAGGGGAGACCTACACAAGAGCCCCTTTTCTACTTTACAGAAATGAATTGCTTTGTGGATGTTCCCCTTGGGTTTCACACCTCTTTCCAACACAAAGGACAAATAGGCAGACATGGCAAAAATAAGAAGTATTTGCGATCACCTTGAGAATTTTAAAAATTGTGGTGAAAATATAGTTTATACAACTCTGTCTCTGAAAGCTGGGGAGAGGGTGATAGTAGCATAACAAACCTTTTATTAATGTCATTTTTACAGAAAACCCCAGATTTCTTGCAAATCACTTTTCCCATTTTTCAAATAAAAGACAAAATGTTACTCCATTTGTTCTGTGCAGTTTTCCGTTCGGCAGTGCCAATGAATTACCCTCATCTCTAATTGCATGAAGAAAGTTTCTTTCTCACATAGTAGCAAATATGTGTTTTTATTGGCTGCTTCTGACGTATCCTGAACTCTTTCTCTCTCAAGAGTTTAGAGTCAAGATAGCATTGCTTTAGGGCCTCTTTACGAGTCTTGCAGTCAACAGACTGCCAGACTTGTGGTGGCAGTCAGGAATACTGCTTTTGTGGCAGTCCGACTGCCACATTATGACCTTGGCGGTCAGACCACCAGGGTACTGCCGTCTCAGTCGGGATTGGTGATCCCGACAGGTTGACTGTGGCAGAGGTTGGAATCAGCCAGGGCGGCGCCGAGGTCAGCGCCTCCCTGCTGATTACAACCTGGTACTCCGCCAGCCTTTTCATGGCGGTTTCACTGCCATGAAAAGGCTAGCAGAAAAAAAGGTGCAGGGGGCCAGAGGGAGCCCCTGCACTGCCCATGCACTTGGCATTGGCAGTGCAGGTATCCCCCCATCCAGCATCCTTGCTATGCTCACTGAGCATTGCAAGGGTGCTGGTGCATCCTGTTAGCAGCAGCATTTCCACTGGCTCGATTATGAGCTGGTGACAATACTGCCCCCACTTTCCCACTGGGCTGACGGGTGGAAACATTGGTTTCCGCCCGTCCGCCCAGCGGGAAAGTCATAATAGGTCTGGCGGGGAGGTCGCCAGTAACGTGGCAACCTCTCTATCGGAAGTTCGGCGACAGGTCTTCCCATCTGCCGAACTCATAATCGGTCACTTAACCTTAAACAAAATAAAAATGCTCATTTATTATCTTGGAAGAAATTACTTCTAGTTAATCATTTTTTATGGCTGTTGCTGAGATTGTTTTAGGAGCTTGTGTAGCAGGTATTCCGGGGTATATTGGCGCTTGGAGAGTTTGATTGACAGCTTGGGTAGCCCATAAATGTCTAGGTCTTCCACCCTTCCTTAACACTTCCACACTTTCAAAGGTTCAAGTCTTTGCAAACTTGAACTTTTTTGCCAGTAGTCCTAGCCTTTTTTAAAGAACGGAGAGGAATATGTGATGATAGAGGCATGTCTGTGTAGGTATTTAGAAGTTTGGGTTTTGAGGAAAATATTGACACCCAATTAAGTACACATAGTCCAAGGTCATCCTCCCTTCCCTAAAGAGATCATGACTCTATAGACCCCTTTGGAGAGTAATAGTGCTAATTGCTAATGGGCTAATGTTTCAAAGAATAATGAAAACGAGTTGCATTATAAAGGCAGTTCTGCTCTGCTTCTCAATGTGATGCACATTTGGATCACCCTGAGTCTGAATACAGCCTGGGGTGCGCAAGTCCACCAGTATGGCTACACGGGTCTTTGGGACACCAGAAGGTAGCTGGAAAGGGAATTTGCACTACCAAGGATAATCAGGGATAGAGACATCAGAAGACCACCACAGCATCAGCTGTTCTATCTACTCTCATGCAGGATTCAAGGTTGTCTTTGACCATACTTTCATATCAGTTTCTGGAGTTCATTCTTTTTGCATCTTACCAAGTTGCTTAGTGTAGATGGAAGGACTCACACAGTCCTATAATGCATTTGTGTCACCTGTTCTTCATCTTGCTTTCCTCTCAAAATTCCCTTAGAAAGGTAATTTATCCACAGACGTAATATACCCATATAAGGACACAGTGGAGAATGTGTCAGAATATCAAGCACAAAAATATGAATCTGCCAAAAATTGTAACGAGAATATCAAACACAAAAATATTGTGAAGGTAAGTATAAAAATAGTAAGAATAGGTGTTTTACTCTTAGCTGCACATCTATGTACCTTGAAGCGCTATAGCACCAAGGAATACATATGTGGAGCAAAGTATAGTAAATGTGAACTTGCCTACATATAACTACCAAACATTATTCGTGTACAAATACTTCACCCTCATCATCCATTACTTTGTGCCACATGGCTCCTGCATGTTTTCTCCCTTTGAACTGGAGTACTCTTGTCTTCCAACATGTACATGCATTAAACAAGTGCACTATTCTTTGGAGTATCATTTTTTTCTCCACAGCTCTGGGTGGTGAAACCCTACTTTTGAAAATCCAGTGTCATTTGCACCACCACCTAAACCCTTTTCTCATTGTACACTGTGGTTGCTTTTGTGGTCACATAGAAACACTGCCCAAACCAAGGCCAAATATTGGCCCAGGCACTCAGATTCAGATTCTGTAGTGGTGTTGCTGAAACTCCCACTTTCACTTGAGTCACTGTCCTCTACTTTGCTCTTGTAATTGTATTCACATAGGGCCATATTTATACTCCATTTGCGCCGGATTTGCGTCGTTTTTTTTAACGCAAATTCGACGCAAAACGAACTCCATATTTATACTCTGGCGTTAGACGCGTCTAGCGCCAAAGTTCATGGAGTTTGCGTCATTTTTTAGCGTGGACACCTACTTTGCGTTAATGATATGCAAGGTAGGCGTTCCCTTCTAAAAAATGACTCCGAGGCATGTGCGCCGTATTTACACTCCCGGGCAAAAATGACGCCCGGGAGTGGGCGGGTCAAAAAAAATGACTTCCAGCCGCTTTTGCGTAGTTTTTTAGCGCCTGGTCAGGGCAGGCGTTAAGGGACCTGTGGACTCGGAAGGAGCCCAGAGGTGCCCTCCCATGCCCCCAGGGACACCCCCTGTCACCCTTGCCCACCCCAGGAGGACGCCCAAGGATGGAGGGACCCATCCCAGGGAACTTAAGGTAAGTTCAGGTAAGTATTATATTTTTTTTTTGTGGCATAGGGGGGCCTGATTTGTGCCCCCCTACATGCCACTATGCCCAATGACCATGCCCAGGGGACATAAGTCCCCTGGGCATGGCCATTGGGCAAGGGGGCATGACTCCTGTCTTTGCTAAGACAGGAGTCATTTCAATGGGGGTTGGGAGTCAAAAAAAATGGCGCAAATCGGGTTGAGGCGAAAATTTTGCCTCTGCCCGACTTGCCCCATTTTTTGACGCCCAAGCTCCATATTCCCCTACGCCGGCGCTGCCTGGTGTAAGTCATTTTTTTTTACGCACACCAGGCAGCTCCGCCGGCTAATGCCGGCTAACGTCATTGAATAAATACGGCGCCCGCATGGCGCTTCAGAATGGCGTTAGCCGGAGTTAGATTTTTTGACGCACAACTGCATTGGCGCAGTTGTGCGTCGAAAAGTATAAATATGGCCCTTAGGGGCATATTTATTCTCTGTTTGCGCCAGATTTGCGTTGTTTTTTTTACGCAAATCCGACGCAAAGCTAACTCCATATTTATACTTTGGCGTTAGACCCGTCTAGCGCCAAAGATCTTGGAGTTTGCGTCATTTTTTAGCGTGGACACCTACCTAGCGTTAATGATATGCAAGGTAGGCGTTCCCTTCTAAAAAATGACTCCAAGGCATGTGCGCCTTATTTAAACTCCCGGGCAAAAATGACGCCCGGGAGTGGGCGGGCCTTAAAAAATGACGTCCAGCCACTTTTGCGTCATTTTTTAACGCCTGGTCAGGGCAGGCGTTAAGGGACCTGTGGGCTCGGAAAGAGCCCAGAGGTGCCCTCCCATGCCCCCAGAGACACCCCCTGCCACCCTTGCCCACCCCAGGAGGACGCCCAAGGATGGAGGGACCATCCCAGGGAACTTAAGGTAAGTTCAGGTAAGTATTTTTTTTTTTTTTTTGTGGCATAGGGGGGCCTGGTTTGTGCCCCCCTACATGCCACTATGCCCAATGACCATGCCCAGGGTACATAAGTCCCCTGGGCATGGCTATTGGGCAAGGGGGCATGACTCCTGTCTGTGCTAAGACAGGAGTCATTTCAATGGGGGTTGGGAATCAAAACAAATTGCGCAAATCGGGTTGAGGCCAAAATTTTGCCTCAGACCTGACTTGCCCCATTTTTTGACGCCCAAGCTCCATTTTCCCCTACGCCGGCACTGCCTGGTGTGAGTCATTTTTTTTGACGCACACCAGTCAGCTGCGCCGGCTAACGTCATTCAATAAATAAGGCGCACGCATGGCGCTTTGGAATGGCGTTAGCCGGCGTTAAAATTTTTGACGCACAACTGCGTTGGCGCAGTTGTGCGTCAAAAAGTATAAATATGGCCCATAGTGCTTACTACCCCTGATGAGGCAGTCAACCACTTTATGCCAGGCAGCACGCTGTTCTAGAAACTTAACTTTAGTGGTTAGTCCAGTGCTTATTAGTTATTGCTGGTCCTTGTGCTGTTAGGCAGGATTAATCATCTTGAGTCAGCAGATCTTCTCACAGGTGACTGCTGAAATAGGCAGCTCCCTTTCCGAGGTGGCATTTTCAGCAAATCAGCAAGGATCATTCACTTTTTACACATTCAGACTCCAAATTACATCTCCTTATATAAGTAGGTTTGTTCTGTAATGGTTTATATACTTACTTATTTCTTAAAAAACATTTTTAAGCATTGTGTGTGTTTAGTATTGTGGTTACTTCAGAGCAGAACTGTCGAGTAAGGGGAGGTTTGAGTCCAGTCATTGAAGGAAAGTGCCCAATCTTATTTTCTTTGCTGTACCATCCATGAGACTCTCATTCCATCATAGGTGAGGTGGAAAAGCTCAATTTTCAACATTTTACTGAAACTCATTCAGTCTGGTTCTAACTCTAGGGTTGGGCTCAGAGCATTTTAAAACCTCAGTACCTGAACTGCAAGGGTTTTCTCCCCAGGCCTCGGTCATTTGAAAACTCTTTGAAAGATAAGGTGACCAACTATAGAATGTAAGGTGCTATGGAGGTTATAGTGCGCTGCCTGTTTCTGAAGGTATCCTGGACCTTTGCTCCAATCAATTTTGTGAACAGTGCATCAGAGCTTGGAGATCATTTGCATTTCTGGAGAGAGCGAAGCAGGTTCATTCTTGCAATGTGGTGCTATTTCTTCTCTGTTGCATGAACATTCTGATATGGCTTTGAATGCATTGTACACTATTTCCAGATTATTTGGGAGCTCAGTATAAATGATGCAACATAATCAATGTGTGCCACCACTTAGCCTCTTCTAAGCTTAAATTGGTGGTTCTTTAAGTGCAGAGGGGCAGAGTTCAAAAGCCCAGAGAGCTTGTAAATGATGCTCTTTTACACAGCATTTATTTGGGGTGTAGTTACAGAGTCTTGTGTACTGACTATTGAGTTACCAAAATTTTATAACCAAAATATTAGGACCAAAATATTGACAGTCAAATATATATGTATAGTTAAGTATAGATTTTCTAAACTTAAATCCACATAGATGTACCTTGGTAATTTATTTATGTTCAAGGTATACAGATGTGGAGTTTAGAATAGTAGGTCTACACTTATCTATAACACTTACCTCCTCAATACTTTGGTCCTCAGTGTTATGGTCATGAAATTCAGTATACAATATTCCAGACTACAACTATACCTAGGAAACAAATTAGATCTGATTTAAACAAAGATTCCAGAGTTCTTCTCTTTTGCAGTTGTGGTAAGAAGTACCACTAACAATAATATGTTTTACATGCAATCTGATTTTAACTAGATTTCAATGTTTACTGGATCTGTATGCTTTAAAATGTACAGTTAGTACAATCTTTTATAAAATGTACTTTGGGGAGAACCATTAGGCCTGTGCCAATTTATCTTTAAATACTTGCTAGTTTTGGACAAGGTTACTGGCAAATGTGCTGTGGATGGCCTACATTAGGCCTTCGTTTGAGATTCACAGATTTAACTTTGCATCTTTTTCTAATGATGCCTTTTTACAAGTTTCCTACTAACAGAAGAATGTGCTGCACATGCATTTATTCCTGGTAGCCATTGTCTCCCAGTAGTCTGCACATCCAATCCAGGGACACATAATCAGAATGCAATGCCCTTGTTTACCTTTTCTGTGCTCGTTAAGAGACAATCTATTTGTGACAGATGAACCAGGTTAGCTGTTCTACACCTCTGTCACAGGGTGATATGAAGAGTGTTTTAATATATAAACTGTGTCGGTGCTACACTCATTGAGAGAAGCTCTTCATGCCAGATGATCATGGAAACGCTGTGAGCTGTGACTGAGATACAGCCCTGCTGACTCTGACCACCATCCTGCAAAGAAAGATAACCCAAACACTTAGACCGACTCCCTGACGCCTAAAACCAAGTTATGGGGGCTTACACTATTCTAACTGATCTGGCAGAAGGTACTCCAGCTATGCTTCAGCTAAGTTTTCTTTAGTATAGTATTAGATACAGATAGGAGTAAAGTAACATTAATAAAAATTAACATGGTTGAATTGTTTATATTTTTACTATTTCAATAATGCTGATTACAGTAATCTTTCTAATAGTCTTTCTAAGAGTCGCAGCTAATGCTTTCTTTGCAAGAATTAGATCTTTTCAAAAAATGTCTTGGAAATGCATTTTTGTATATTAATTCTGTTTACCTTGGGCAGGCAAGAGTGACCAGTTGAAGGGGTTAGATCAGTTTCCACTGATTCATTGGGATTCAGAGTGTCATGTTCGAGGTTACTAATAACATCCAATACTCTAGTCAGTCTAGGCATTTCAATATGGTACTGTGAGCTAACCGAGAGAAACTAACAATTACTGATTATATATGTAGACCCATGGGTCTTAGCCCCTTGCGCCGCTGACGCATCACTTTTTCTGATGCAACGGCAGCGCATACCATTAAATCATATCTATGAGGCCACGCAAAGCCTCTTTGAGTGGCTTTGAATGGCCATATAAATATGGAGTAAGGCACGGCAGAGCAAATTACTGTGTTGCCTTACTCTACGCCAGGGAGGCGTTCCATGGGCATTGTGGTGGGTGTTCTCACACAACACCCATGGATTTTGATGCCTCCCCATATTTACAAGACCATGTAAACCCAGGGATGCACCACAAACTTACAGCTCCCCGGGGGAGGTACAACAAAGAGACTTGTCTTTAATGCTCCTTGTTTCTGCAGCACACATAGAAAGAGGAAAAAGTCTCCCAGGATTATTTTTTGCAGGAAGGTGCCCCCTTCCTGCACAAAAACTATCCTGCCTACAACACAGACTATGGTGCAAGGGTGCCTGCTTTGGTACTAGGATGCCAAAATGGCACCAGCGCAGTGGGAAAGGACAGAATGCGCCGAATGTCATAGATAGGGTGCATTCTTGCCCTTTCCCTTTGACAGCGGGCAGTGCCGCAAGGTAAGTTACTGTGCTGCCCTGCACCAACAGCCCATAAATATGGGCCCAAGTCTCTCTAAAGTGAAGTTCTTGTTGTTATATACACAATCCTACTAACCTCGTAGGGACCCCATAACAGTGCTTTGCAATTCATCATTATTCACAAATTTACAAAACGACCATTTCAAGGAGTTAACACAACAACTTTCCTTTTCACTGTGGTGAGGGATCAAACAATAGTAATGACCCCTACCCTGAAAATCAGTCTTAGATGTCTTCTAAAGTTGTGACAATGGACTTTGTAGCTCATCATTTGGCACACATTTCTTAGAAATTGCTTGGTGAAAGAACTCAAACATTTCTAGTTACCTTCGATGTCAAGAGACCAACTTGATTTAAAACGTACCATTTGCCAAACATTTTTGAAAAGAAGTGCCCACCAGATTCTATCAAAATAACGTGAGTTATTGGTCGCTAAAGCAGAACTCTACATTATTGGCGCTCTGGCTTAGGTTTTACCACTTGAGACCTAATGCTTTTTTAATAGGGCAATCATTTTAAACATTGCTTCTTTGCTAGAGCACATATATTTTTTGTTGCTGCTTGTGAAAAATCCACCATACACTTTGAATACATTACAGCGCAGGTTTACAGTTTTTTAGTAAGGCGAAAAACCACAAAATATAGCTTCTATTTCGAAAAATCCGGGTGCTCGGAACAAAAAAACGAAGTTGAAAGCAGCTGTTCTTTGACGACATGTATGACATGGTCAGAGCAAGGTAGCTGTTGTAACACATCATCTACCACTTCTAAGGCTGGCTGCACTCAATTTCTTAGCCTATCCACACAGCATTTTCACTCGTGCTCCTTCATAATTTATCTCAACAATAGCTCAGGCCTACAGATCAGTGGAGGAAAATGAAAGCACGTTACAGAATCAAGATGAAAGTGGCTGGGCGGCTGGAAAGCACTGACTATGTAAATCATATCTACAACTTCAATGAATGTCGACATAATATTCTGGAATTAATTTTTCCAGCATTCCGGTGGAGGTCAAGCAAAGGCAACGCCAGTTCCCGAACCCTGCCTATCAAGCAACCACTTCATATCTGGAGCTGTTTACGATATGTTAAAGAGGAAATTGATTCTGCCCCTTGCTTTTTTTGCAGACAATAAGAACCGTATGTATAAACTCAACTGACAACAATAAAAGTAATTGGTTCAAACATTAGCATACATCTGTCTGTCATGAAGGTAGGCTGGAGCGGTCTCCTAAAATCACACTTAATAACAATACTTTGCACGTAACCTCAGAACCACCTCAAACAGAAGCTGCAAAGAATTTGTTTTTGTCTTTGGTGAAAGCTGAACACAAATAAAGATTACTAACAGTACTTTCTTACAATGAAAAACATATTGATGACAAAAATTCCCAGAGATCCATTTCAAGTGGTTTGTTTGGTGAATTATTCTGTATGTTTTGCTGTGGACTTACTTCAAAATTCTTCCAGTATTTGACATATATGAAAGGTTTCAAAATACGTGCTCTCTAAAGCTTGTGGTTACTTTCAATTTATTGTAACTTAATAAAAGTTGAATTTCGAAAAACAGCATATGTTTATACCAAGGAATGTTTATTCAGCTCTGACTTTAAGTAAAATGTCTAGAAACGAATGAAAGAATCTTTCTGTTCAGAGTGTCACACGGAGTAGGACACTAATGTGCACAAGTGAAATATTAGCTAGATAATCAAACCAGTGTGCGTAAAATGTATAGATTTCCTGGTGACAATGCACTGAGCTCAGAAAACATCACTCTGGCGGTCATTCCTACCTTGGCGGGCGGCGGTCGCCGCCCGCCTGGCGGGAACCGCCAGAAGACCGTACTGCGGTCAAAAGACCGCGGCGGTCATTCTGACTTTCCCACTGGGCTGGCGGGCGACCGCCAAAAGGCCGCCCGCCCGCCCAGCGGGAAAGCACCAGCAACGAGGAAGCCGGCTCCGAATGGAGCCGGCGGAGTTGCTGGTGTGCGACGGGTGCAGTTGCACCCGTCGCGATTTTCAGTGTCTGCCAAGCAGACACTGAAAATCTCAATGGGGCCCTGTTAGGGGGCCCCTGCAGTGCCCATGCCAGTGGCATGGGCACTGCAGGGGCCCGAGGGGCCCCACGACACCCGTTCCCGCCATCCTGTTCCTGGCGGTTTTTACCGCCAGGACCAGGATGGCGGGAATGGGATCGGAATCCCCATGGCGGCGCTGCTTGCAGCGCCGCCGTGGAGGATTCACAGGGGCAGCGGGAAGCCGGCGGGAAACCGCCGGCTTCCCTTTTCTGACCGCGGCTTTACCGCTGCGGTCAGAATAGCCCCAGAAGCACCGCCAGCCTGTTGGCGGAGCTTCCTCCGTCCCCTACCCTGGCGGTCTCGGACCGCCAGGGTAGGAATGACCCCCTCTGTGTCTTAGGTAGTGTTCTGTTGGGTAGTCAAAAAATTAATTTGGGGTTGGCATGAGAGCATTGGTGTATATCGCTTGTGTATGTGTTGTTAACGCGTCCCTTTATGATATTTTATTACACATCAGGACTCGTTTTAGGCCAATGAATCTTTTGACCCAGTTGAGAGACACCTTAGGAAGAGATAGCTAATCAATATATCAATCAATACATCAATAATGTCATCAATATTTATCACGACAATGCAATTCACTTTAGTCAAAGTCATTAATCAATTATAATCAATTAAAAACTCTACCATGACCATGACCACACCAGTTTATTCCCTATTGCTTACAATTCTAATATCAGATATGTCAATCTCAAAACCAAGAAACATAATAGCATAGTCACGATATGGCAACTTTGAATAGATTTCATGAAAGCGAGAATCACAAACATCAGAACATAACACGGCGTGAACATAGATCAAGTTTAGCAGTGTGTCAATATCGTGTCAGTTCAACAAAGCATAGTCTCGGTCGTTTGTCTATTTGCGTCAGTTTTGGTGAACACCTATCCTAACCACTGATTAGCATTAGCATGTTGGGCTTCATGCAAAACAATTTGGAACACCAATTTGGAACACATCTAACTAAGGTCTCTGTCAAAAGTAAGCAGTTGGTACCTAGAAAGGAAAAGCAAACAGACAAATCACAATTTCATTGTCATAATTACCCTCCAAAATTTAGGTCAGCGCACAGGTTCAATCTTCGTCCTCAGGACATCAGTCAATTCGCCATCAGTCAGGATTCAGCTCCGGGGCAGAAAGGGCACTTCCCTCATAAGGAGGTAAAGTGTAAAATTGGACAATCTAAGGGCAAGGATGGTTTTAGTAAAGTATCAAGTCACCAAACAGAGTGACAGAGTTTCTGGATAAAATCAATAGCATTCCCTAACCCACCTGAATAACTCCCCGTGACATGGGTTTTTATCCCTTTTCCATTGTACATTCCCCCAAATTTTTATTGGTCATCTGTTATACCCCACTATCTTTAACCTATCATAGAACACATTAGGTAATCTAACTCTTCCCCCCCATATTATTTACAAGTCTTTGATTGGTCTTCGTAATTGACGTCTTCAGAGGTGGCACGTCCGGTATGATTTCATCCTTCTGTAATTCTTTGCACATCTTTTGGTCAGCAGTTCCATTGTCTTCGCTAGTTTGAATGACCTTGTACATAACATTAATCTACACTGTTTCAATTTACTTTTAACATTTATTCTGCAAACGAGAGAAACTGTGAGAACGGATCTGACATGGTTACATTCGTCTTCTAATTTGAAGAAAAAGAACACGCAGGGTCACGTCCCTTTGTGAGTCAGCATACTGAAAAATAGAAAAATGCATTTAATATGAGAGCCAAGGCAGCTAAGCTTCGGCTCATGCTAACTTAAGGCCTATGAGGATTTCAGCACAGATTCAATAACGCAATCATTAATATGAACTTATTTAAACATAATATAAACATTTTGGTCATTATTATTAGTCTACGTATACATTGGTGGCCACTCCCTGTGGTCACAATTCAAGTGCACGTCTAAGCAAAATTACTATCATTATAGTTTCCATGCAGCATTATCACACGTTGATTCATAAACATTTCATGTTAATATATATATATTATAAAGCTACGCTCAGGTGCGTAAAATGTATAGATTCCCTGGTGACAATGCACTGAGCTCAGAAAACATCACTCTGTGTTTTATGTAGTGTTCTGTTGGGTAGTCAAAAAAGTAATTTGGGGTTGGCATGAGAGTATTGGTGTATATCGCTTGTGTATGTATACACACGCATCTTTCCTGCAACTGCTCCTTTGTCAGCCTTCCCCCTCTACTCTTCCTTTTTTCCATAGTGCTCAAAGACCACCTCTTACACTATACAAAGATCAAGTGCATTGTGCAATAGGTCATAAACAAAGGGTAGGACAAGCTTCAACTATATGTACTTGTACCAGGCCATCTCACACCTTTCGTTGGTGTGGAATCAAGCCCCTAGTGGGATTGTGTGTGAGTGACTATCAACTTGCACTAACCTTGTGAGCAAGATCCAACAAGAGCAATGTCATTCTCCATCCCTCACAACCCACACTACATACAAAGGGATATGACTGCCATCAGTAGAAGCAGGGAAAGCGGAATGGGATAAGAGATAAGAGGAACCATACCTCACAATTCTGTCTTGCTACTTTTAATCACAGAGGTTTGCAGGATATCGCGGATCGCTACAAGACAAAAAAATATTTGCAGTAACTTGTCGTTAAGTGCACTAAGTGTAAGTGTAATTGTGAATGGATACACCACAATATCTCTGTGTAACTAAATCTCCGTACTTCGATATGAAATGAGGTATCGTGACTAACTGAACGGAAAATGGATATCTCAAATACACATATATACCAGCAGTTCTTCCCATGTTTTGAATTACTACCTCCAGCTTGCTCACTATTTGCTCTCTTGTGGAAGAGTGAGTTATGTAGACCCAAGCAATACTGCTGATATCCAGTTCTTCTCTACTTTTAACAACTGAATGTGCATACTAAAACTCTAATAGATTGTTCTTGATATTAATATAAACATATGCACTGTAGTTCACTCTAGGAAATCTTCCTGTTGCCTTATAGGGTAACCCTTGGAAGAATACACGGCTCCAGCCTTAAAAGTTCAGATTCATGTTCAAGAAAATAGTTCAAGTTCATTTTCATCAAGAATGCAACTTTTAGGATACTTCTCCATATTGCACTGTCCTTCAATTAGTACAAAGCACTATATTCTGGCAAGGAAAATTTAGGATCCATGTTGCTCCATCATGGCTGAAGTCATGTTGTATCATGATCACAGAGCAAAAGTCACAGTGAACCATGAGGGAAATTTTACCTGATAGGCTGAGATGGTCGCCATTTCTATATAGTAAGATGAAATTTGTGACCTACTGGGAATCATAGTTCATTGACAACATATTATCTTTAAGCATGTTGTGGTAATCTCCATAGTGCACATAAAAGCAGACGCCGGCGGGTCAGTGGAAAGAGGGTTGTGTGTGGTTGTCATAGTAATGGAGATTCGATTGCCTTGGTAGCATTTGAAAACATTGAAAGACGGTGGTTGAAGGTGGATGGGTGAGGCGTTGCTATGATGTACATTAAAGACATTTCATATTTAACCTACTTCATTTGAAGAGCCGTTTTCCTTTACGCTACACTGGGAATGAGCTGCGGAGATCCAGCGTGAAGATCCGATGCCTCAACTATGCGCTGAAATTCAGTGCAGCCTATCGTTGCTGTACTTACAGTATGCCATACTTCAGCTGAGACAAATGATATATGGTGTGCGTTGCCTGTGGCAGATTTACTGCTTGTTTTGACTCTCTGTTTTTCCGGCACACTGTCCGTATTTCGGCACACGTTGTGCGAGTGGCGGTCTTGAAATTGGCTCTGCACAATGACGACACTGGAGGAGGCACAGCAATAGAGGAATGACTCTTGGGCATAAAGACAAATGAAGGACTAATCTTTTTTTTTACTCTTCAGTAGTTTTTTAATGTTTTCATTGTTTTCTTTGCCTTTATTCACATGGACTGTATTTAAAAATCGATTTTTAAACAGCTTTATTTATTTCTTTTTCACTTTCCATCATTATTGCTTTTGTGCCTTTGTTTTGTCAAAATACAAAGGATTTTCTATGGAAATTAAAGGAGAGGACTAGCAAAAGAAGATTTACTAAAGGAGAGAACTATTTAAAAAAAAAATATATATATATATATAAGTTGTTACTACACACTATTGGCAATACATTATGGAGAATGTTACAGCTCCTCTGTTCTTTTTGGCTCATCCATGTGAACCTCCAATTAAATGGGCAAAATGGAAAAAGGTATTTGAGAGATATTCAAGGGTTTGTGGCACCTCGTTGAGTGCGGAGAGACGGATGGCTCTTTTGCTTCATTGTCTTGGAGCGGAAGGTCAGGAGGTGATCATCTCCCAGACGTACCTGATACCGAGGCCCTGAACTTGAAAGCATATGAGATACTATTTTGGAAAGAGAG
Organism: Pleurodeles waltl; assembly: GCF_031143425.1. NCBI lineage: Eukaryota > Metazoa > Chordata > Amphibia > Caudata > Salamandridae > Pleurodeles > Pleurodeles waltl. The sequence goes on from NC_090436.1 coordinate 974,553,671, forward strand.
TTCAACGTGAAGGTGAGACAATTGAAAGCTATATCACTGATTTGCAACGCTTAGCTTCATCTTGTAAATTTGCCAACCACACTGATGAGGGACTAAGGGATCAATTTATGCTTGGTTGCAACATCAAAAATCAAAAGTTTGTGATGAACTCTGGTCAAAAGATGAGCCTTCGCTAGAGAAGGTTCTTACTGTTGCCAAGAAAATTGAACATTCTCTAAGATGTGTAGAAGTAATGAAGTAATGAAGAATTCTTCTGATAAAATGGGAAAGGAATCTGTTCAGGAAGTGTTGGCAGTTCAACAAGAAAAGAAGAAAGATGAAAAATCTTTTGTTTCGCTGGACAAAAAGGGAACAGGGAAGAAATGCTTCAGGTGTGACAGGGAAGGACATTTTACCAACGACAAGTGTTGTCTTGCCTTGAAAGGGATATGTTAATTTGGTAAAAAGCGAGGTCACTTTGTGGCAGCCTGCTGAGTTAAGAAAAACAAACAAGTAGTTAATAAGGTTGCTGTTCGTAGCAGTGTTCGGGAGGATGACACAGAACTTGATTGTGAGCAAATCGTTTTGCAAGTGGGGACTGGTAAAGGCCCTTCTGATTTTTTGAGGTCAAAGGAGAAAAACAAAGGTTGTGTTTGACACTGGTGCAAAGATTACTATCATTGCAAACAGGTTTTATCAAGATCAGTTGAGAGGGAAGGTCAATTTAATGAAGCCTGACATTAAGCCCTGCGTCTACAGGGGAAAACCTATTGAACTTCATGGCTACTTCATAGGCCTCATTGAAGATGAGAGACGCTACACCACGGGGAAAGTTTATGTATCTAAAAAAGGGGATAGCATAATAAGCTGGATGCACCAGAGGGACTTGGGAGTAATGTTAGATCCCAATAGCTCCCTGTCTATCATATTGAGAGAGAGGCTTGACATTAAATTGGTGAAAGACGAGCAGGATGATGTGTCTCTGCTGGATAGATTAAGTGCAGATTTCCCTGCTGTTTTTAGCAATGAGCTAGGATGTTTGAAAGGCTATAAACATAGAATTAAGTTATCCCAGCATGCTAAACCTGTGTGTAGTCAGGTACAGAATATCCCGTTAGCAGTTAGACAAGAAGTGAAAGCTGAGTTGGAGAAGCTTGAGAGACAAGGAGTTATTGAGAAAGTGGAGGGCACACAGTGGTTGGCTCCCATCGTTGTTGCTAGGAAAGCCAATGGGAGTGTAAGATTGTGTGTTGACCTCAGACAACTTAACAAATGTGTGATTGTTGACAAATATCCTCTGCCTTATATGTCGGAGATGTTGATGACGTTGGGTGAGGTGAGAGTTTTTTCTACTATTGATCTTGCCTCCGCCTATCACCAGATTCAGATGAAGGAATCATCAAAAGATCTTACTGCTTTCGTCTCCCCGTTTGGTACCTTCAGGTATAACAGGCTACCTTTTGGATTATTTCAGCAGCCTCAGTCTTTCAGCATGTCATGGAAAGTCTACTTGGTGATATGCATGGTGTGAGGTATATCAGGATGACTTTATTGTACATGGTAAGGATGAGGTGGAGCATGAGGAAAGAGTAAGGATGGTCCTTAAGAAGTTGTAGGAGTACAACCTCACTGTTAGGATTGATAAATGTAGATTTGGTAGTTGCACCATTGATTACTTGGGCCACACTTTAACAAGGGTGGACTGATGCCCAAAGCAGAGCTGGTAGGTACCATTCAGAACTTAGTTTCTCCTGTGAACAGGGAAGAACTTATAAGGTTTCTGGGATTGGCAGAGTATTACAGTAAGTTTGTTAAGAAATTTGCCAATGTTACTGTAAATTTAAGATGATTGTTGAGGAAAGGGGTTGTGTTTGAGTGGGATGCGGACTGTGAGAGAGAGTTTGTGGAACATAAGAATAGATTGTCACTAGCTCCCAAGCTGAAAGACTTTGACTTTAACAAGTGCTTGATTGTGACTACAGATGCTAGTTTGAAGGCCATGGGAGTAGTGCTTCAACAAGAAGATGGGAAGGTTGAGAATACCATCATGTTTATTTCAAGGAGCTTGAAGGGGGCTGAAGTGAGTTATTTAGTCATTGAAAGGGAGGCCCTAGCCGTTTACTGGGCCATCAAGAAACTTTAAAAACTTCTTGTGGGGTAGATTGTTTGTGGTATGGACGGATCATAAGCCGTTGTGTGAGGTATTTAGGTCCAAAGGTATTGATGCTGTGTCCAGTAGGATTACTCAATGGATTGTTGCTTTACGGGAAAATGACTTTGAGGTGAGGTACATACCAGGGGTGGATAATGTTTCTGCTGACACGTTGTCCAGGTTGTTGTCTTCTGAACGTGTTGACATGGATGTGTGTAGTGATGAGTTTGATTGAGAGGAGTGTGTTTGTGAAATTAATTTTGAATGCATAACGGAACAACGTTGGCGGGAGGAACTCACTGCTGATAAGACCTTGTGCGCTGTGAGGAATTTAATTGAGTCTGGATGGAAGCACAAGGACCAGGGCGGTTTGCAATGTAGGGACTTTTGGTTGGTCAAAGACCAACTGGCAGTCGAGAAGGATTTATTGTTCAGGGGTACCAGACTGATCCCTCCCACTAGTTAGAGGGGAGAGTTGTTAGAACAAGCGCATAAATCACATTCAGGTATTTCGAAGACAAAGGAAAGTTTACGAATGTCATATTGGTGGTCTGGTATGGACATCCAGACTGAAAGGTTAGTAAGGGACTGTGTGCAGTGTTCTCTGTGTGATGTCTTTAAGAGCTAGAGTTCAACCCATGGTGTTGAGGAGACCTCCTATAGGTCCTTGGCAGTAAATAGCCTTAAATATTATAGGTCCGATATGCAGTGGTAATTCTCAGGATTACGTGATTGTTGTGATGGACACTTATTCCAGGTGGCCAGAGGTGCATTTTGTGGGAGGTATTGAAACTAAGGCTGTCATCAAATTCCTGAAAGATTTATTTTCAAGGGAAGGGATTCCTGAAATGTTGCTCACGGACAATGGTGTGCAATTGGTATCTAGAGAGATGGAAGAGTTTTTGGGTGGTTGCGGTATACTTCACAAAAGGTGTGCCTTACATCATCCCAAAACTAATGGTATGGTTGAAAGGTTCAATCGTGTTGTGAAAGAAACAATATCCATAGCCAAAGATAATCACATGCCCTGGAAGGAAGAGGTGTTGGGAAAGGTGCGTGAGTACAGGTTTACTTCCCATACGGTCACAAAGGAAACACCATTTGCTTTGTTTAGAGATAGGCAACCCAATACCATTTTGGAACCATCTTAGGTTAATAGGTATTTGAGTAACAGGGGAAAGAAGGTGTTCTTTGAGAATTAGTCTGCCAGGGAGGAAGCCGTCAGAGAAGCTGGAAAGAGGAATTTTGATAAAAGACGAGCAGTCAAAGTTGCTGAGGTTGATGTAGGTGACTGGGTTAAAATAAAGTTACCAGGTGTGAAGGGTAGAGTGAGTAAGTGGTCGAAATATATGAGAGTGATTAAATTGTTCAAAAATGCTGTGAAAATGGAAGATCATCGCATATGGAATTTGAACAGAGTGGCGAATTGCAGCAGATTGATGGGTCGGAAGGAAGATGGACTGTGGTTGCAGCTAGACATCTCTCCGGAGAAGGAACTGGAAATCATCAAAAGGAGTTCTGGAAGAATCAATAAAAGACCAGCTCATCTTAAAGACTATATTTTAACATAATGCTGTTACTTTTTAAGTTTCCTTCTTAGATAGTTTTTGTACAGTTCTTCTTTATTGTGGTACTCTCTTATTCTCTGTGTTGAACGTTATGGAAGGGAGGTGTGTGGTAATTTCCATAGTGCACATAAAAGGAGACGCTGGAGCGTGAGTGGAAAGAGGTTTGCGTGTGGTTATCATGGTAATGGAGATTCAATTGGTAGCGTTTGAAAAGATTGAAAGATGGTGGTTGAAGGTGGATGGGCGAGGCGTTGCTATGATCCACATTAATTAAAGACATTTCATATTTAACCTACTTCATTTGAAGAGCCGTTTTTCTTTATGCTACACATGTCCTCCTCATGCACATACCCTAAGCTCAAGTAGTGCTGGCACTCTGTCATGATTATAAATCTTTCTTACACTGAAAGGAACATATGCATATGTATGACATTTCCATTGCAAATCGGTGGCAAGTTTTGCACTGACTGTTTGCGAATTGAAATTCACTCTGTGAATTGACCTTTGTACTAAAAGATAGTTTCACAAAATTCCCAATTCTAGTGAGTTGCAATTTGACCTACCTCATTACTATTCATGAGGTAGGTCATAAAGTGTGACTCACTGCAAATGGATGCAATCATAGGGATGGTAGCCTGCTGGGCCAGTGTGTTTGTGATCACATCTCAAATAAAGTCAACTTAAAAAAAAAAACGCAGCCCATTTTTCTTAAAGAAAATGGGACTGCATTTAAAAAGATAATGTTTTTTTGGTTGTTTGTTTAAGAGGTGTCAGTGGTACCGTGGACCAGTGCCTATTCCCAAACAAACTTTTTTTTAAGCATTCTCAAATGGGGAAGGGGTTCTCAGGGTATTTCTTCCTATTTGCAAATCGGTTAAAACCTCCTTTGAGGTGTGGGAAGAAAATCAATGTTTTGTGGCCAGATCTCAGCCACAAAATGTTGATCTTTACCTGAAATAATCGCTATTTGGAAGGGACATCCTAAACGGGCTCCTTCCAAACAGTAGTTTGTTATGGGGTTCTTGACTCATTTTATATTTCCATAATGTGGTACTGAATTAGAAAATAGACTTAGTCCATAACAAAAAGCCAGGTTGCAGATGAATCGCAGGCTTCAAGACTGCAAAATGGCTTCATGCATCAGGCCTATAACGAGAGTGGGTTTGTAGTACTGCTTGCCATGTTAAGTGGGAAGCAATACATCCAGCCCAGCTTTCTGACACAGAGATTGGGACTGCATACCACCTCATGCCTTCTGCCCCCAAATGGTCTGATAGCCAATGATGAAGACTCACATATGTCTTCCTTCAATGTGAGTAGTAATGGTAAACCATCATTGAGACGGTCTAGGATGTTATTTCCAAGGAAGATAAGCCTTCTTAGGTGTGTGTTCTATAATGTTCCATATTGTTCCAGAAATACAATAAGGGAAGAATATCCTTCTTTATTTGCTTGGGCTAAACTCCCATTCAAAGGAGGAAGCGATCCAGTTGAAAGGCCATGAATCCCCTTCTGTAGTCCCATATATCACAGGGTATGATACAGGCAGCATAAATGAAAGGTTGCACTGTTTTATTCACCAAATCACTGATGAGATCCAAGATGTTAGATCGGTTTGAGTGCAGTCACAACCTGTTTAGATCCCAAGGCCCATACACTGAACCCATATGAGTATCTCGCTGGGAACTAAGAGAAATATGTGTTCATTAGTTTTCTTGAAGATAAGATCAAGACTTATGCAAACTGGAAGCAATATCTGAAAAAAATGTCTGGAGACTTGCACAACATTGATCTTGAAAAATACCCAATAATCACAGAATGCCAAATCGAAGGAGAATCAGTGGACTCAAACCACAGTTCTGTGCCAATGAGTGTTATAAAATAAGGTTATGTCTTTCCGCATCATTGAAGGAGCTTCGGCATGCCGTTCTCCTAAATGATGCCAAGGGAACTACAAATTAGTATCAGGAATCTTAGGCAAGAATTGATTCTTTGTCAAGGAGACAACCATGAAAAACAGATGGAAGTAGACTGAGACCAGTAATGTGAAATATGATGATCACTTTAGAAAATTAAAACAATGTCAGTGAAACCACATTTGTCTTTGTATATTGTCAAAATGTTTCAATGAGGTGCAATATTTCATGCATGAAGCTTAATGAAGTTCAGTAGCACTTTTTGTTATGGGTTTGTATCATTTCAAGGAAAAATGCATGTATTGACAGATAGCTACTAGCCATATTTAAATTCTTGGTAAGCTGAAGGATACTTTTATCACACTGCAGATCGATAAATAGTTTTCTACACAGATGAAGCACATAGAAGAATCCCTATCCAACTTCAACCACCCTTCAAAGGAGAAGTAAATTGCAGATTATAGTAACCTTTGTCAACTGTGAGGCTAACTTTGTGGGTGTACTCAAGGAAGATACACTGTCCAAACTGTTTGTGTGCAGGGAGTATTAATACCTTGAATTTCATCAAAGAGTTCAGTTACATTACCCCATACTCAAATCACACATGCATATTTCAATAATAAAAGAATGAGCAACTTCAACTGCCAAGATCTTTTCTGAAGCACAATTTGCCCAGCTCACAGCTCATTCAGCCACAGTAACAATACCCTATTATTCTGTAAGCCAATAGAGGAACATGCTGGATCACTCAACCAGATATGCAGTCATTTCTGAGAATGGTAATTTATTGTTCTGGGTACCTGAAGTATATTTCTGTCATTAAGTCACTTTGGAAAATGAAAGGTTTGTCTGGTTGCTGGTATCCAGATGGCTTTCCAGAAGCTAAAAGTCAACATTACATCTGCAGATCGTACAGCATACCCATTGTGGAAAATGTATTTAAAATTATTAAAGGCATGGTGCACAGCATTTGGGAATACCAAAAAGTATACTGGTACCTGAAATAAGGGCATCGGTGGCCAGCGTGAACTTTGCAAAAAGACAAACACACACACACATATAAAGTAGCCAATTAGCACAACAAAAACACCACCACAGAGCCAATATCCAAGACATACTTAATGATGAATATTATGCAAATATCCCTACTCCGGATCAAATGGGGACAACCACAATACACGTTGATGAGAACAGTCACTGACCTCCCCGGGCCCATAATTTCACCTTCTCACACATAGCAAACAACATCTTCCTGATTGTAAATTTATGACAGTAGTCAAAATGTTAGTCTTGTGCAAAATGAACTACAGCATGTAGTAGAATACCCAGGATTTAAAGGGAAGTGGTTGACACTTCCACACAGGAGCTGGAAATTCCTAATTCATGACCATACAACAAAGTACAGACAATTGGCTGAGAAGCAGTGTCAGTAACAAAACCAGTACAGCAACAGGAGACTCAGGTAGAGCTGAAAGGGAATCAGGTAAGCTTTTACTTGTTCCTCGATATCGCCTGCAATTTGCCAAATGGCATGACATGCTCATTAAGGATTTCATTACAAGAGGCCACTTAATTTTGATGGGGCCAGTAACCCGAGAACACTACAGATCTTTTACTTTTCCCCTAAGATTTCAGTTTTAGTAAATGGTTTTGTTTGTGTGAAACATGTGCTTCAGGGCTAAGCCAGCTTTGATTAGGTTAAGCTTTACAAATGGACCAACAACTTCAGACTGGTCAACATCAACAAATAATTATTTATTTCCTCCAACAACATTACAGCTGTCTGCCCTGGCTTTTCAGGAGGCATGAAGCAAATAATCGTTCACTAGAGACTTTGCTAATTTAAAGTTTCATATGTGCCAAGGGCCACTTTGGTGGTCATTATGAACCTGGTGGGAAAGACCGTCCCGCCGAAGGTCGCAGTAACTACCGCCAACAGGCTGGCGGTCGAGACCACCATATAATGAAGCACATGAGAAACAACCAGTGGCCCATCCATTCACAGCCATTTTGGTAGTGCCGACGGCGAAGGGCCATCTTCAGTCCGGAGAAAAGGCCCTACCCATATACCATATAATGAAACACCACACCACCATCAGTTTCGGGGCGGGAACCACTTGGCAAAAACGACCCATGTAAAGGGAAACACTCACCAGAGACATACATACATGCTGACGCTGACATGGAGTGAGAGTTGGAAATAATGCCAGTGCTTCTCCTTGCCATATTTCTCCAGGAACGTTTAAGGACAAGACGAGGTCGGCCAGTGGGTTCAGAGGTCAACATGGGAGAGGAAAAGCTTTCTAGGTGCAGCTGGAGGGGAGATTGAAGGAGTGGTGGTGCAAGGTGCAGGATTGCTGGACTTGGATGCATGTGCCTGTTTAGTATGCTCATGTTTGGTGGATGTGTGTGGAGTGGATGAGTGCGAGCATTTCTGTGTTCTGGGAGGAGGGGGGTGGACACAGTAGGGGAGGTGGATGTTGGTGTGTCTGCTTTGGTATGTTGGATGTGTGCCTGCATGTGGTGGGGCGTGTGGTGCTTGTGTATCTCTGTGTGATTCTTGAGTGTTGATTTGGATGCATAGATGTCTGTATTTGTGCTTGGGAATGGTGAAGGCAGTGGGTTGCAAGATGGGGTAGAGATGGTGTGAGGGGGGCGGAAAGACCAGGGACACTGGCTGCAATCAAAGAGGAGGTCAGAGCCTGAAAAGATCTCTGTAAGCCAGACATGGCACCGTGAATGCCTTCCAGGATCACATTGCATTGCTGCATCTTAGATGCCAGCCCCTGGATGGCAGTCACAATGGTTGTCTGACCTACTGAGATGTTTCTCAGGAGGTGAATAGCCTCCTCAGTGAGGCCAGTAGGGCTGACTGAGGCAGGGGAAGAGGTGCCTCGGGTGAAGGAGAAGTCCACCTTCCTGGTTGAGCGGGCACGGGCAACTCAGTGCGGGGCTACTGGGAGGGCGGTGATGGTATGGGAGGTGGGGAATATGGCAAGGAGTGGGTGGGCCCAGTAGGGTCCACCACCACAAGGGAGCTGCCAGCGGAGGAGGTGCCAGGGTCACTACCTCCAGTGGTAGTTGCCTCCCCCGTGGTACTTCCCTCACCCTCCAACCCACTGGACCCCTTGGCATCGGTGGACTCTGCCTCATGGGTCCCGTGGGCTGCAGTATCCCCACTCGCTGGTGCCTCAGCTCCCTTGCCAGATGATGCTAAAGCACACAAGGACACAAAGCACAGAGGGGGGAACAAAAGAAGAAAGAAGTATGTCAATTCCAAGAAAAATATACATGTTGGGACACATACACTCCCAACCATCTCAGGCACTAACCCTCAGCAGACACATAATATGATATGACTGTGACCTTGACTGGTAGGCACGATCCCACAGTACACCACATTACCACATTACCCCATCCTGGCCCTCTACTCTGCTACACTTTGCAATGGGAAACAATGAGAGATGATGCCAAGACAACAAATCTGCAAATACATGAGGCTACATTAAAACCAATAGCCGAAACAGAGGACCCCTCACAGGACTAAATTCCAGGCATATCTCCCTAAAGACACTATCCCACGGACGTAGAGGGGGGCAGGACTGCAGTAACACACCTGTCTGTGGGCCTGGCACTACAATGCATGCACCCCATAGCACCTAACCACACTCATCATAGTAGCACCACAACAGTATTGGTACTCACCCCTTTGTGGCTGCTGTGCTGCCTTCAAGCGCCGATCCAAATCCAGATTGGCCACTGCCAGAATGCAGGCCATTAGGGGTTGTTAGGGTCCGATGGGCACCCCTCCCTCATTGGGAAGCCGTCCCCAGCTGGGCCTCTCCGATCTTCCGGGCCCAGTGCCTCAGGTCCTCCCACCGCTTCCTGCAGTGGGTGTTTCGCCGGCTGTAGACCCCCAGGGTCAGCACTTCCTTGGCAATGGCTTGCCACACTCCTTTCTTCTGGTGGGCGCTGACCTGCACGGGACACACAGAGTTAAGAAACAGATGTCAGTGTGGGTGTCCCATACAAAAATGCCATGCCAGTTCAACCTGACATAGCCCATGGAGACATACAGATATACAATAGCCAATCCAAAAACTGCCAGATACACTACGGGTAAGCATTCACCCAACCAACAAAAATACCAACAAGCATCGGCCACATTCACACACATTCAAGGAGCACAAGTAGCAACTCATCTGGGCCTCTGGTCGCCCATACAGCTTTGCATACAGGGGTAGGACCCCATCCACCAGCTTCTCCAGCTCCTCCGTGAAGAAGGCCGGGGCCAGTTCCCCTGTAGCACGTGCCATCTCGAGGACCAGAGTCAGGACACAGCAGCACACGAAGTGGAGTTCTTCCCTACTCGAGGTGCAGGAGTCAAATGACAAGGGCATGGCAAAATGGAGGTATATACCGCAGCGGTGTGCACCGTCACCGCCGGCGGTGATCATGATTGGCCCTGCTTCCTCATTGACAACAGTGTAATCCAATGATCAGGTGCACGGCGGTGAACACCGCCTACCACCATGACGACTAACGCCAGCATAATGAGGTCACTTCATACACTACACTACCTGTTGGGCAGAGGGCTACAATTTTCTATCCACTACATCTTCATAACCTACCCGGGGTCCTAGTCCATGGCTCCATTCCCTCTCCCCTTTGTCGAGTACTGTTATGATTACTGGTCCTCCTCATAGAATCATGGTGGGAGGTGTGCCTACACTGTGATGCAATAAAACATACACACCTCACCACACATTACCCTCACAGGATTACTACCTTCTTTGTGTCTGTGTGATGGACAATTGTGTCGCATGTACAATATGAATAGTGGAACCTTGCAATGGAAGTGGATGTCCCAACTCAATGTGTCTCTCTTCATCACCCATAGATACAGACCCATGTGGTGATGGACGGCCTTATCTGTTTGCAGACCAATGTTAGATCTGGCCACCATGGAGGAACGTCACATCATCATCAATTACTGCCTGAATCGAGCCACAATCCTGGAACTCTGTGCACAAATGGAGCCTGTTCTGATGCCAGTTAAGAGGAATCCCCATGCCACACCTACAACTGTGTAGGTACTATCTGTGCTACATTTTTTGGCCACGGGCTCATTCCAAGTGACAGTGGGCATGGCAGCCGGTGTATCTCAGCCAATGTTCAGCCACATCCTGTCTAATTTTTTTAATTCATTCGTGCAACACCTGCAAATTTATGTCCAGTTTTCCCAAAGGGCTGATCTCACCACCATCAAATCAGGATTCTATGTTTTTGCAACTATCCCCCATGTGATAGGTGCCATTGATGGTACCCACATAGCCCTCATACTCCCAAGAGTAAATGAGCAGCTGTTCAGCTTTCACTCCATGAATGTCCAATTGGTGTGTTCTGCTGATCAGTCCATTTCTCATGTCAATGCAAGGTTCCCAGGATCAGTCCATGATTCCTTTGTCCTGAGAAACAGCAGTGTGCCACACATGATGGGACAACTACAGGGGGACAGAGCTTGGCTCATAGGTGAGTGTGTATGACACAGTATTAGTTACATACCTGACGGGCAGTCTGTATGCAAGTAGAACGTGTGTGTTTTAACCCTCTTTCTCCCACTTTTCCAGGGGATTCTGGCTACCCAAACATGCAATGGCCCCTGACACCTGTGAGAAATCCCAGGACAGATGCAGAAATCCACTATAATGAGGCACATGGTCGCACTAGGAGAGTGATTGGGCAGTCCATAGGACTCTTGAAGGCAAGCTTTTGTTGCCTGCATCTCTCTGTTGGATCCCTGTGTTATGTCCCGTGGTGGCCTGCTGCACAACCTGGCTGTGAGGAAAGCTATCCCACTTCTGGAAGAGGGGGATGCTGTCCAACCACCCCTGCCACCTCTGAGTATGGATGAGAGTGATGGAGAAGAAGAGGGGAAAGACATCAACTCTAGAACCCTGCTAATCGGGCTATATTTCAAGTGATTCTCAGGTAAATTTTCTGTTATGCAAATGGGTTACTGCATTGTTTCAGGGTGACTTATGTACTAATTGCTGTGGTGTCCCTTACCACTGATGTGGCAACTTTATGATTGAAGAAACAGATGTGTGTTACAGCAATGGAATGTACAATGTGTCATACTTCAAACACTACAATCTGTTAGACCCCTCCTGCAATAAAAGTGGCATTATGATGGAAACTGGCTAGTACATACACATTAACATTTGATTGCTTATATTAAATGAGGACAGATATTTTTGTATTTATTTGAAGATAAAACATACATGATTGATGGGACAGTGGAAGGGAGCGGGCACATGGTGAACAATATACTCAGGTACATTTCCACAGCTGTTGGTAGCACAGGGGCATAGTCCATGGGGCCATTGGAAGATGGTGAAATGGCAGTGGCATGTCAACAAGGTAGCTCAGTGACACACAAGGGAGACAGTTCAGGACAGAGTCACTTCCTGGTGGTGGTGTTGGTCTTGGCTAATGTTTCACTGGGATGTCTGGGTCTGAGGCCACGTTTGCGAGGTGGAATCTGGGCTGCAGGGTAAGGGGTGCTGGTGTCCTGTGAGTCCTCTGGCAGTACCACTAGTCCACTAGCTGCTGCAGATATAGATGCAGGTGGGTGGAGGACTCAGGCTGGATGTTGGTCTGGCGCTGCAGCTCCCCTGCAATGGAGGTCATGGTAGCGTTGAGCTCTTTCCATTCCTCCATGAGCTACTGGTGGTGTGTTACCTGCAGCCTCTGATTCTTCTCCAACGTGGCCAGGATTTGGCCCATCCTGCCCTGGGAATGGTGGTATGCTCCCAGGACCTCGGCAATGATCTGCTGGGCAGCAGCATCCCTCCTTGGCCCCCCCGGGCCACTGATACCCTCCCACTGGCCCTAGCCCCCTATGCCTGTGTCCCCTGCACAGGTCAGGCAGTTCCACTTGCACTGGGCCCTTCATCATCCTGCGTGGTGATGGGTGGCGACTGAGGCCTCTGTAAATGTGGGCAGACAGTCTGTGGCCTGGAGACAGTGGTGTGGGGACGTTGGGCCAGGGCTGATGGTGGTGGCTGAGTGGTAGGGGTGTCAGTGGTGTCCTGGGTGGGGCTACTAAAGGGTGACTGTCCAGGACTGTTGGATGGCCCAGGGATTTCCTCTGTGTCCAGATCTCCCTCTGAACTCTCCTGAGTGGGGCCTTCATCTTCAGGTGGAGGACAGGCACTGCTTGACGTCTCTGCTCGGGTTGCATGGGTGGTGTTGCCTGTGTGTGAGAGAATAGAGATGTGGGTGTCCTGCACTTTCTTGTCCCTTGCAGCACTGCTCACCAGTAATTGGTGGTTACAATCCCATGTAGTAGCATGCAGGGTTCCTTCGTGTTCTTTTTGATGCATTTAGTGAGGGGGTGGTGGTGCATTCTGGGTGTGGTAGTGCTCCTGACGTTACATGAATGTGTTGGTGACTGTGTACAGGGGGCTGGATGGTGATTTGTATGGGGGGTTGTGGGCATGCAGGAAACATGGATAGGAGTGTCTGGGTGTTGCGGGCTGGGTAGGGGATGGCGGCATGGTGGTAGTGAGAGGGATGGGGTGATACATGCATTACAGGTGTGGTGACTGTTAGGGTATTGTAGTTGACTTACCCAATTCCAATCCTCCAAGAAGTCCAGTGAGGCCTTCTGGGGGCAGGATAGCCAAGACCCTCTCCTCCCAGTCGGTGTATTTTGGGGGCGGGGTGGGGGACCACTACCAGTCTTCTGTACCACGATGTTGTGTCTTGATGCCATGGAATGCACCTTCCTCCACAGGTCGTTCCACCTCTTCCTGATGTCATCCCTTGTACGTGGATGGTTTTCCACAGCGCTGACCGCGTTGACTATCCTCTGCCATAGCTCCATCTTCTTGGCCAAGGGAGTCTGCTGCCCCTGTACCCCAAATAGCTGTGGTTTGACCCTGAGTATTTGGTCCACCATGGTCCTTAGTTCCCTGTCAGTGAAGCGGGAGTATTTGGTGTGTGTTGTGGGTGGTGTGTTGTAGGTGAGTTGGTGACAGTGCTTTGTGTGGTCGGGTGTGTGGTTTGGATTGGTAGGTGTGCAGAGTTTTGGTGGTGGTTTTGTGTGTGTGACTTGTGTGATGGTCTTTCAGTGTATGTGTTTTGAGTTGTTAATATCTGTTGTGCTATTGGCGTTGCAAAGGATTGTAGGGTGTGTATGTGTGTGTTTTATAGTGGTGTGGATGCGTGTCAGGTGTGTTCTTTTCTAATTTGCCAATGTGTGCATTTGTTGTTGGCGGTTCCCATTGCTGACTGTGGCAGTCAGTACCGCCAATGGTCGTTTGACATTCACTGCCCGCTGCGCTGATTTGTGCATCATTATTTGGTGGGCGGGGGGTTTGTATACGTGGCGGTGGCGGGGTGATGTGTACTGCATTTCCGCCGTCTTTGGCCCTGGCGGTGGGTGGAGGTTGTCAATTTTTGGGCGGTCTGTCTTTTAGGCATCATTATACAGCAGTGTGCAATCCACCACCACTGGTGGTCCTTTGTTGGCTCTCCGCACGACGGTCGGCGGTGTTTGACACCAAGTTCATAATGAGGCCTTTTTCATGAGCATGTCAATTTTATTTTCCAGAAGCATTAGGGAATCAGCTGGGCCATGAACATCAGTGAAATCAATAGAAAAATAGGTGAGGTCATGACAAAACCAGGATGAGGAACTGAGACTTTTCTTTTTTTTTTTAAGTATAGATGAGGAAAAGGTATTAAAAATGACTGTGCCTTGTTTGTGAAAAATTATTAACAGATGTCTAAATGGTCCAGTCATATTGGCTCCTCTTCAGCCCATGTTTCTGACGATTTATAGGGCCATTTTCCCAGAGTCTATTTCCTGTGTGGAAATACCTGCCAGTACTTTTATGACAGTTAAGAAATGATCAAAACTATCTCTTGTGGTTTGCTATATGTGGCTAGATCATAACTGATTTCGTTCTGTTAGATTCCAGGCAACTTAGTGCCTCCTGCCCCGGATATATAGTTTACCAGGAGCTTCATAAATAGAGTGAACAACAATGGAGAGGCGAGTGAGTATCATTTACAGACTCCTCCTTTTATCAATAACTCCCCTACCTGCACCCATTCCCCCTCAAATAATCTGGGGCATCCATGTACAGGCTGACTATCAACCCAGTCAACTGAGTAAAAATCACATGGGATAAAAAATGTGTTGCCGATTCAGTTAATAAATGGCTTTTTTTCACAGCCCACATTACAAAGCTAATATGTACCAACAGCAGCTAACCTTGCCACCTTTGCATAATGAAATTGTTTCCCACACCTGTGCCACAGTTAAGAAATAGCCTCTTTTTACTTGTTGGACCACGTAGCTTACTGGTCAGGGATCAACAGACTATAAACACACTCACACCAAATTCATTTAAATGAAGGAGAGACTGGCAGTGACCACTGAACGTCGGCCCCGCCTGCCATACCATGCCTGAGCATCCAATACTGAAACTGCATTTCAAACAAATCCTTGAACTCTTACATTGTTTGTAGATGACCCACGTGGACGAAGGCATATAACTTTCCTCATGTTTCATAGGATCCTTGATGGACTATCATGCTACAATGTTGCTATTGTAGGAACCTTGGGCCATATTTATACTCTGGTTGCGCCGAATTTGCGTCGTTTTTTTCGACGCAAATTAGACGCAGAACTAACGCCAACTAACGCCATATTTATACTCTGGCGTTAGACGCTTCGGGCGCCAAAGTGCCCGGAGTGTGCGTCATTTTTTAGCGTGAACCCCTTCCTTGCGTTAATGATATGCAAGGGAGGCGTTCCCGTCTTAAAAAATGACTCCCAGGCCTTTACGTGGTATTTATACTCCCGGGCAAAATAGACGCCCGGGAGTGGGCGTGGCCAAAAACGGCGCATTTGCGCCGCTTTTTAACGCCTGGGTCAGGGATGGCGTTAAGGGACAAGTGGGCTCAAAATGAGCCCAGAGTGCCCTCCCCTGCCCCCAGGGACCCCCCCTGCCACCCTTGCCCACCCCAGGAGGACACCCAAGGACGGAGGGACCCATCCCATGGACATTAAGGTAAGTTCAGGTAAGTATTTTTTTTTTTTTTTTTGTGGCATAGGGGGGCCTGATTTGTGCCCCCCTACATGCCACTATGCCCAATGACCATGCCCAGGGGACATAAGTCCCCTGGGCATGGCCATTGGGCAAGGGGGCATGACTCCTATCTTTACAATGATAGGAGTCATGTTGATGGGGGATGGGCGTCGAAAAAAAATGGCGCAAGTCGGGTTACGACGATTTTTCCGACGCAACCTGACTTGCCCCATTTTAAGACGCCCATATGCCATTTTCCCCCTACGCCGGCGCTGTCTGGTGTACGTGGTTTTTTTCCACGCACACCAGGCAGCGCCGGTCTGCTAGCGCCGGCTAACGCCATTCAATAAATACGGCGCCCGCATGGCGCTTCAGAATGGCGTTAGCAGGCGCTAATTTTTTTGACGCAAAACTGCGTTAGCGCAGTTTTGCGTCAAAAAGTATAAATACGGCCCCTTGAGACTGAATTCAGATGTTCATAGTGGAGAACTCACTGTGACTATTGAAGGACAGTTTGGGAGTCATTGAAATATTTCTAAAATCAAGTCACGTTAGTAGAAAACTGACATTGAACTATTAGTACATTTGATTTGACAAGTATAAACTTTGAGAGACTGTTTTCAAAAGCTCTGGGATACTTCTCATGGATGAAGACCTTTTGAATGTTCATGATATGAGTATATATGATTATGTGCAGGCACAATAGGCGTCGATTAAGTGTTATATTTATACATGTGTTCTGCCAGTCCTATGAATCATAGAATACTGATGAATATTAATTGCTTTACAGCTACAGAATCAGGTAATTAGAAACTAACCCTATTGCTTCCAAAGAGTGCACATTCCTGAATCAGAAGGTAGTTACCTTATCAACTGTAAAAGGTTAAATGCCATTCGTGAGGTACTGAAAGTTTTTATGATGTACTTTCAGAAATATTAGACTGACTAACAACAAAGATTGGCGGTTAGATAAAGATACTCTTAAGGGTTCTCTTTTCTTCTTGGAGGGTTAGATGCTCTGCTTTAATCGTCAGACATTATAAAATTATCTTATTTGCCTTTAGATGTCCACCTAGCCCTGCAGCGGCCAGTGACCAGCCGAGTGCCAAGTCTAGTATTCTGTTTTCCTTTTCATCCCATTTCCCATTTCACTTTCCCCATTTTAACTATTAGGGTACACATTTTTACTGTGTGAGAATAATGATGGATGTAGTGATGTGGGCTAAAGAGCATCACTCCCACTGGATCCAGGTCAGAAGGCTCTTTTTAACATTATTATTTAGACTCCCTGACAGCCACAGAACTCCATTGTAAGGAACCACAAAAATCTCATGTCTAGTATTTAGCATTTGTAGAATGAGAAACTGAGCACTTAAGATGGTGTTGGTGACAGACATTTGATAACCATGGAGTATTTCGTTTTTCTTCTTTATCTCAAACGTCCATAGATCAGTGAGACGTGAGCCTAACTTTAAAGTTGATTTGTAGTTGCTTTGTAGACTTTTTAACATCATCTGGCTGTCAGTTACTGCTCGCTTCCCTAATAAGGAAGGGGGCGGGGAATGAGGAGGGGCAGGTGGTGCGTGGGGGCGGGTCTTAAAATTAATTACAAAATAAAATGAAATAAAAACGTACGTGATGCTCATGCTCCGCTCCCCTTCTCCGTCTCCTCCCTCAGAGACAGGCTCCCAGCCTGCCCTGAGGCCAATCCTAACGCTGCTCAGAGCAGCATCAGGATTGGTTCTGAACGCCCTGGCTGGGCACTCCCAGGCAGACTGGGAGCCTTTGCAGGCTCTCATCAGCCCAGCAACCATGTTGCTGGGCTGAAGAGAGCCTACAGCACATGTGTGTTTCACCGGCCCGAGACACCCGGCCAAACACACATGCGCTCTGAGGGGAGTGCACAGTGCACTCCCCACAGTGCTCGTCACCCCGTGGCCCTGCCCCTTCCACCATGAAGGGATAATAAACATAGTTTATTATCCCTTCGTGGGAAAGGTTTGCACCTGTTGCTGGCAGGGGGGCGACGTTCCTCCACCCAAATGGAGGAGCTACCCCTGCTGTTACTTCTACTTCTGAGCTGCAGGGTCTTTGACTTCTTCTACGCTATTTATCCTCTCCTACAAAGCTGTAAAGCCAGAAAGTTCCAAACATTCACAATTGGTCTACATATAACTGTATTAAAATATGAATAACAGCATAGATTGACAGTAATCTTGGATCCACATCGGGGAAAACATCCCTACTGTTTGCTCCCTAACTGAATAAGGCTGGCTTTCAGCCGGATTCCTGCACTGGGATGATATTTGTTTGCTGCTTTATAATTTATGATTGCCTATAATAAAAAAAAGTAAAATAATTTGCACACATTTTGTTTGAAAGGAAACCTAAGAAAATTCAGAAATTCAAAACATTTTGGGGGAGATTTAGCAAAATTTTGAGTTACTGCAAGTCATTGACATGGAGGCAAACTGACACAAAACTCTTGATAAATTATTTACTTCCAACTAAAAACTTTTTTTTGCACTGGAAAGTAGCTGTAGTGCTTTGCACTGGTTTGCACAACTTTACACTACTTCGCATCAAGGAAGTGTGCAATGTGTGGTATATTGGCCTTCTTGCGCTGCCAACCACAGCTTTTAATGCAAAACCTAACTACTAAAATGGTTAGACAGGGCTGAATGCCAAAAAAAGGGCCTCCTTGAGGAAGGTACTAAGAAGGAGTAATCTTTTACTTTCTCCTAACTTTTTAAACACTGCCTGTGTGCTGCACTACATAACACAAATACATTGTGTCAAAATTATAAAGTTTGTTTAGGTACAGTAATTTGTACTAGAAGGACTTCCAGTACAAAACCCGTGGTCGTTTGCACACACACTTTTGCACCATGATGCAAAAGTTTGAGCATGGCACTAGAAAGCCCTTCAGTGCGCCAGGACTGGGGAAAAGAGCAGCAGTGTCATATCTTAGTAGACATGGCTCTGCACTGCTCTCACCACCTAACGCAATGCAGCATGGCAACTTGGTTACTGCACTGTCTTGCACATCTGCAATGCCTCATCTTGTAATGATGGTTTCATCTACTTAAAGGGAATAGCCCTTATGCTCTTTGCAACAACCTTGACCTAAAATGTAGCTCAAATCCTTTGTATTCTAAACGTTTTTGCTGTTAATCATTTGCAGTGGATGTACAGTGTGGCTGTTAAACCTGACAGCCTTAGGGTGGTCGCCCCTAACTTTTTTCCTGCCTCCCTCCACTTTTGATCTACTGTTTTGCTGGTTTTTAGACTCTGCGCACTTTACCACTGCTAACCAGTTTCTCTCTTTAAACATGGTAACAATGGATCACACCCAATTGGGCTATTTAATTTACTTATAAGTCCCTAGTAGAGTGCACTATATGTGCCCTGGGCCTGCAGATTAAAAGTGAGTAGTGGGCCTTCAGCACTAGTTGTGCCACCCACTTCAGTAGCCCCTTAACCTTGTCTCAGAACAGCTATTGCAAGGCCTGTGTGTGCAGTTTCACTGCCAATTCGACTTGGCATTTAAAAGTACTTGCCAAGCCTAAAACTCTCCCTTTTCTACATATAAGTCACCCCTAAAGGGTGCCCTAGGTAACCACTAGAGCAGACTGCTGTGTAGGTAAAAGGCAGGACATGTACCCGTGTAGTTTACATGTCCTGGTAGTATAAATCTCCTAAATTCATTTTTTTACACTACTGTGAGGCCTTCTCCCTTCATAGGCTAGCATTGGGGCTGCCCTCATACATTGTTTGAGTGTTAGCTGCTGATCTGAAAGGAGTAGAAGGTCATATTTAGTATGGCCAGAATGGGAATACAAAATCCTGCTGACTGGTGAAGTTGGATTTAATATTACTATTTCAGAAATGCCACTTTTAGAAAGTGAGCATTTCTCTGCACTTAAATCTTTCTGTGCCTTACAATCCACATCTGGCTGGGTTTAGTTGACAGCTGCTTGTGAATTCGCTCAGACACACCCCAAACACAGGATACTCAGCCTCACTTGCATACATCTGCATTTTGAATGGGTCTTCCTGGGCTGGGAGGGTGGAGGGCCTGCTCTCACACAAAGGACTGCCACACCCCCTACTGGGACCCTGGCAGACAGGATTGAACTGAAAGGGGACCTTTTGCACTTCTAAGCCACTCTTAGAAACTTCAAAGGCACATTTAGGTATAAAAACAGGGCCTCTGCCCTACCACCTCAGACACTTCCTGGAGAAAGAAACCTGAACCAGAACCTGCACCCTGACAAGAAGAACTGCCTGGCTGCCTAAAGGACTCACCTGACTGCTTTCTAAAGAGGACTGCGGCCTTGCTGTTTCCCTGCTGTCTTGCTTCTCTCTTGCTGTGCTGCAGAAGTGCTCTCCAAGGGCTTGGATAGAGCTTGCCTCCTGTTCCCTGAAGTCTCAGGACCAAAAAGACTTCTCTCCTGCAGCTGAAATCCCCTGTGCCGCGAAAATTCGATGCACCACCTGCCAAGAACGACGCACAGCCTGCCCGCAGTGAAAATTTCACTGCATGCCGAGTCCGGAATGACGCACCCCAACTTTGCGACAGAAGGTCGATGCAGCCCCAGCGACGCAACCGGAACTTCAACGCACAGCCCTACTGGATCGATGCAAGTCGACTCAGAACGACGACGACTGACTTCCTGAGAGGAATCAATGCCGTTCCTGCCAGGCAGAAAAAAATTCCATGCATCGCCTACCAGAATCAACACAGCCGCTGTGACTTCACTCTGCAATCCCAGGATTCCACGCATCGTCCCCGGGGCGTCTGAAAACCCCGCAACCCGAAGAGGATCCAAGTATGCGCGCCGGAAACCGACGCACACTCACTGTTTTCCACGCATCTCCTCCTCTGTGGTCCCTTGCAAGGATTTCCCAACGCAAACCAGGTACTTTGCCCTCCAAGAGACACTTGTTGTTTCTAGGAGAACTTAAGAATTTTTTTTATTTCTTTTGCAGTAATACTTTAACTCTAAAGACACTTGATATCACTTTCAGTGATATCCTTACATTTGCTTATTTCATCTTTAATCGTTTTGACCTGCATTTATCCAGATAAATATTATATATTTTTCTAAACACTGTGTGGTGTATTTTTGTGGTGTTATATTGTGGTATTGTATAGTTTATTGCAAAAATACTTTACACATTGCCTTCGAAGTTAAGCCTGACTGCTCAGTGCCAAGCTACCAGAGGTTGGGCACAGGATAATTTGGATTGTGTGTGACTTACCCTGACTAGAGTGAGGGGCCTTGCTTGAACAGGGGGTAACCTGACTGCCAACCAAAGACCCCATTTCTTAGAGTGCCATGTCATTTCTCTGTGCCTAAAGAAATCTCTACATCAAAATGTTCCAAATATTTCCACAGTATATATTAAACACCTCGCACAGGCAGACAAAACGGCAAAATCGTAATGCATCGCAAGATTATAGTTTAGTTGTGTGGTTGTGGCTACGTTTATCCAATAGGGTTAATCACAAAAGAGAAGTAACATAGATGTATACTGATCATGCCCAGTATTACCAAACACATTCATTGCAAAAATTTATCTTCTTTAAGACAAATTACAAACAGTATATGTATTTGATCAATGTATCATAAAGAAAGGGGTGCATCAGGAAACGTTTTCTCCTTATGTATTACCTTTATAAAGTTTGTTTTAGGGTTGACTATGTAATTAAATTATTTTTCTGGATGTTGTTATATCTTTGCTTTTAGACAAACCAAATGGATCCATTTTGATTATTATAATAACTGCAATCATAATTTAGAGGACTGCATTAACTGCAAACTACTTTAAGTTTGAACATTATTTCATCATTGAGGTGATGTACTCACTGCAAGTGTTTATACTTATACTGCCTTTTAAGCTTGTTAATTTATGAATAATACTGTGAGTAAAAGATTAAACAAAGGTGTGAGTAAATTGCGCTTCATCCCTACACACAATTATATATTCATATATATACATATATGCATATATATGTATTTGTATCTCAAGTCTTTATTTCACTTTAAGTCCCAGCCCTGTCGCCCTATGTATATGTGGATATAATATATATATATATATATATCATATTACCTAGTGGTGGTCGCCACTAGGAAGTTATCGTTAGGGCCTAGTTTCTATAGACAAAGGCCCATATTTATACTTTTTGACGCTAAACTGCGCTAACGCAGTTTAGCGCCAAAAAATTTTGCGCCGTCTAACGCCATTCTGAAGCGCCATGCGGGCGCCGTATTTATGGAATGGCGTTAGACGGCGCAATCAGACCGGCGCTGCCTGGTGTGCGTGGAAAAAAACCACGTAGACCAGGCAGCGCCGGCGTGGGGAAAAAATGACATTAGGGCGTCTTAAAATGGCGCAAGTCAGGTTGACGCTAAAAAATCGTCTTAACCCGATTTGCGCCATTTTTTCGACGCCCAGACGCCATTTCATGACTCCTGTCTAAGTAAAGACAGGAGTCATGCCCCCTTGCCCAATGGCCATGCCCAGGGGACTTGTGTCCCCTGGGCATGGTCATTGGGCATAGTGGCATGTAGGGGGGCACAAATAAGGCCCCCCTATGCCACAAAAATAATACAACAAAAAAAAAATTATACTTACCTGAACTTACCTGTACTTCACTGGGATGGGTCCCTCCATCCTTGGGTGTCCTCCTGGGGTGGGCAGGGGTGGCAGGGGGGGTCCCTGGGGGCAGGGGAGGGCACCTGTGGGCTCATTCTGAGCCCACAGGTCCCTTAACGCCTACCCTGACCCAGGTGTTAAATTCAGGCGCAAATGCGGGTTTTTTTGACCCGCCACCTCCCGGGCGTGATTTTTGCCCGGGAGTATAAATACGACGCATTTGCGTCGCCGTCATTTTTTTAGACGGGAACGCCTTCCTTGCATCTCATTAACGCAAGGAAGGCGTTCACGCTAAAAAATGACGCTCTTTCTTCATACTTTGGCGCTAGACGCGTCTAACGCCAAAGTATAAATATGGCGTTAGTTTTGCGCCAAATTTGCGTGAAAAAAAACTACGCAAATTCGGCGCAAACGGAGTATAAATACGGGCCCAAGCGTTTATTTACTTGCCTATATCTTTGGCGCCGGTTGGTGAATCTTCCTGAAATTTTCCGAAATAATTTGCCAGTCGTGCCATCTGCTCTCTGGAAAGTTTTGGGGGTGATCCATCAAGCAAGGGCCAAAAAAGGGGGGTCCGAAAACACATTTTCCCCATTCATTTTTCTGTAGGGATTTTGAACAGCAATAGCGCCAAAACTACTAAACAGAATTACACCAAATTTGCAGGAAGGTAGCTCTTGGTCCAGAAAGCAACCTTTTTGATCTTTGGTGTAAATCCATTCAGTAGTTTTAGAGAAATTAAAGAAAATACACACATATATATATAAATATATATATATACATATACATATTTATATACACAAAGGATTCGCAAACCCTCCAATTTTGTACTGAGTTCTGATTGGCTGCCCACACTTCAACAAGGAAGTGGTGCCAGCCATCTTGGGACATGGCTTCAGCCACAAATCCATGGCAAAATGTTTTTAAAAAATGAAGGGTTGGCTCCCATGCTTTGTAATTCTGAAGGCCCTGGGTGGGCCAAGTCCCCGGGGCACTGTAACTTTTAATGTGGGGGTGGCCTCCCTTCTGCCCCGGGGACCACCACCTCCCTGCGGCTTTCATGAGTTGTAAGGGGGTACCGTCTCGCATCCCCACGGACCACTACCTCCCTGGGGCTTTAATGTAAATCTATGTAGGGGGCTGCTCTGCCTCCCTCTGCAGCTTTGGGGACCACCACCTCCCTGGAGCTTTCATGAATTAGAAGGAGGGGCTGCCCCACAGCCCTGGAGACCACCACGTACCCAGGCCTTTAATGAAAATCTATGTAGGGGGCACTCTGCCCCCTTCCCCGCAGCTGTGGGGACCACAACCTCCCCTGGGCTTTCATGAATTGTACGGCGGGCCCACCTGGGCCCCCTCACAGCCCTGGGGTCAACCAGCTCCATGGGGATTTAATGTAAATCTATGCAGGTGTCCTTGTGATCCCCCCACAGCCCCGGGGAACACCACCTCCCCTAGGCTCTAATGTAAATGTATGTGGGGCGTGCGGCCCACAGCTATTATTAAATTTAATGCGGGTAGCTATGTGCCAACAGCCCTGGAGACAGCCACCTTCCCAGAGCTATAATATAATTCTATGCAGGGCCTGCGTGCCCCCCCCCCTGCAACTCCAGGGACCACCACCTCGCTGGGGCAAATAGTAAAAAATAGAAAGAGGGTTTGTTTTCGGACCCACAGACCCCGGAGACCACCACCTCCCTGGGGGTACTTTCATTGGAGGGGGCCACGTGGCCCACCTCGAGGAGCCACTGGTGGCCCTGGAGACCGCCACCCCCCAGGGCTGGCTACTGCTATGTTCCAGAGTGCCCACAACCAAGACATAGCTGTTTACTGTGGCTTGGTGATAGCTTTGACAGCAGCAACCAAGCCACAGCAAACACTCCACTCTGATGAAGTGAGAGACGTCAAACAGTTTTCCCTTCATCGGAGCGGAGGTTTCCTCTGTCTGCTTGCCCACAGAGGTGCATGGAGGCAGAGGCAACATTGTTCTCACAGAGAACATCAATGCTGGCTCCCACAGGACCGTGGGGGCCTTCAGGCTTTCTCCACATTCCCCAACATTTATACTGCATGCCCTATGTGGCAACCAGTTTACATGGCTGGGCCTCAGAGAACAGGGTCCCTGAGGCTGAGATTGGCCCTGGGCAGGGGGCCACACAGCTCCCTCCCCAAAAATCAAATAATTAAGCTGGGTCCCAGGGGGTGGGATCCCCAGGGCCAAGAGCAGCCTAGGCAGGGGGACTGCACAGACCCCCCTCGGCAAAAAGGGGCCCCATACCTGAGACCTGGCGTAATTGTTTCTCTTTTTGGGGAGAGGGGCTGTGTGCCCCCCTTCCTAGGCTGCTCTTGGCGGGTTGGATTAACGTATAGTAATGAAAACTACTATACGTTAAGAAAAAAAGATACAAATTCACTGAAAAAAACAAAGGTTACAGGGAAGTCATAGTCAGGAAATGGACTTAAAAAACCCCACAGAAATTCACTTAAAAAACGAATGGTACAGGGATGTTATAGTTAGACTCACATTTTAAACGGATCAAACCATAGAAATTCCCCAGTTATAGTTAAAGTTATCTCAAGTAACCATAACTTGGGCCCTCGTTATGCACTGCTAATTATCCACATTTGACATGTTTAAAATGTGAGCCTAACTATAACGACCCTGTAACTTTTGTTTTTTACGTTAAAAAGAAATAAAAACAAAATATATATATATATATAGTAATGGTCAAAACCAAAGGAATATGAGTGAACATAGCCTTTGACTTGTCTTTATTAATGGTTTCTCTCCCTTCAAATTCATAAAAGTGAAAAGTAACTAACGTGGCATCTTTGTGGTACCTATTGATGCTACAAAGGTTGTTCCTCCAGACGTTCCATTAGATGAGCTTCTGCGCCTATAAAAAAGCAGGAAAATGAATGAGTAGGAGAACAAGCACGTGCACCCAGCACATGGGCGAGAGAGATGGAGCGCCTCTGACCCCTGCCCTTTATTGGTTAGGAAGATGAAGGGGACTGTAGGTGTATTCGGATGAATGGGCGTTTTCCTGTGCATGTTTTCTCTCAGGTTTTCTCTCAGGGGTGTGATTTAGGCTGAACTACGCAGAGGGATGTGCTTGGAACATGAGTGTGTGAGATGACGCGTGTGATTGTCGAGGTGCCCGGGGCCTGCTTCAGTGCCCGATTGCTTAAAGATAGGACGGGTTTTGGACAAATGAAAGACCTGGCAATCCAGAGTTCTATTGTATGTTATTTGAACAGAACAGAAAAGCGTCCGCAGTCGATAACATTTGTTCATTGTTTCCCGGTCCTCGTGTAATACTAAAACCATGGATTTCTTAGAAAATACGTTTTGCATCACAAAAAGAAGCCATCTTATTTGCATAGACTGTGTTAGTAACAAAGCACATAAACAAGGAAAGGGGTGCCATTACAAGCATTGGCACAATGCCCATTCCTGCATGTCTGAACAGGAACAAGCTAAAGCCTTCTTCAGGGAATCTCATGACTGACTATAGGGCAGCGCAGATCATTAGGCCTGCTCTATGAAAGGTTTGTGAGCAAGCCAAAGCAAAATAACAGAATTACAATTCGGATAATAGATATCATACCTAAAGTCGAGGTAAGAATCACGAAACATGGTAATAAAGTAATTGCTAAAAAGTGGAAGATGTAAAAAAAATGGAAAAAGCCATAAGACAGTTGTTACCGATAGCAATTAACGTCAATAGGACATATTAACATCACAGATTTCCGCGTAGCCTTCATGAATTCAGGACTCTTCAAGGGGAATCTCCTGCCAGCTTTGACCAATTGCATGCCTCACGATACCGTTTAGAGTGTGTTTTGAGTAGCGGGGAATATCAGGGGCGGCTCCTCCATAATAGCGGGGGAGCGTTGACCCCCTGCTCACTGCCAGGAAATTAAACATAAAATGATAGTAAAACAATTTTATTATCATTTTATTTTTCATTCCAACAGAGCCATCATGCGAGTCTAGGGTGGGGTCGGGCCGATCCATGGCAGAGAGGAGGAGTGGTGTGCACTGTAAAGTGCGCAGGTCCATTTGGCAGGCCATTTTAAGTAGAAGAGGAGCAACAGAGGTGGCCAGCAGCGAAAAAATGTTTTACAAAAAATGTTTTTATTATTCCCCTAACACTTCCCCCTGCCCTACCCCACCACTTTAGATTGGCGGCAGCTGACACTGCTACATATACATCACACGGTGTTAAAACAAACATAAGTTGGTTACTTTTGTGTTCTTAGTCTCGGCCTATGTATCTGTGATCATATAATCTCCATATGGAAATATATGGAAATAAATGGTAATATGTGAAGCATTCTTCGTTGTTGTTTGCTGTACCTAGAGTAATATAGATTATTAATGGTGAAATTGTACAATGTCTACACTTGCTTCTCCCTCCTATATCTGATGTCATCTTGACATGGTCAGTGTTTTGGAAACTCTCAAATAAAGAAAGACATAAACATAACATAATGCAATAATACAAAACATGATATAAATACATTCATTTAAAGAGAAAATACAGAGAGAGTTACATTGTTTAGTAAAATAATAAGTAATTTTACAGATATTTTCCACCAGAAGTGTTGAGCTGGGCAATTTTAAAGCCAGATCAGGAGTCGGAGAATGAATGCATGATTTTGTTTTATTATTTTGGGAGTGCGTGTAGTATAAGAATGCACAATGACGGAGTTTCAAATGTTCTCTCTAGATAGATGCTTACTTAGATTGCTAAAGAAGAGGAAACCGCAGATTTTTTGCAAAACACACATTAGCATGACCTGGTGGTTGCTGAATTACAATAAGTGAGTGATCTTCAACTTTTGTTTGCCAGTCTCCGCCTTTGCACAAGGCTTTGGGGTCAGGTCCCCCTCAAACTTAGGAAGGCTGCGTATAGAGTCCAGGGTAAGGAGGCTTACTAAATCACTAAATCATCAGCACATTGGGAATTCCACGGAGCCCCATTCCAGTGGCGGCCGGCAGCTCTAGGAGGGAGGGGTGCGGGCGAGAAGCACTCACACACACACACACATTCTTTCACACACAGACACGCACGCACGCACATCCATTAACAACACTCATGCCATTCAAACATGCACGCACGCACCAAACATTCATTTTAAAACATCACACACACACATTCTTTCACACACGCACGCACGCACATCCATTAACACTCATAATATTCAAACATGCACGCATGCACCAAACATTCATTTTAAAAGATCACACACACTCATTCTTTCACACTCACACGCATGCACGCACGTACATCCATTTACAACACTCAAACATGCACACGCGCACCAAACATTCAATTTAAAACATCACACACACACACACTTACCTTCAGCCTCCAGGTCCCAGGAGGGTTGGGACTGCTGCCTTCCCTCATTGGCTGACCTTAGGTCAGCCAATGAGGGAAGGCAGCAGTCTCAGCCTCGTCACAGAGTGGGATTGGGTCAGTGAGACTGCTGACCCCACCTCACTCTGTGGCAAAGTGTCACTGATTGACACTCGCCCTGGGCACTTCAGGGCTTAAACCTGAAGCGCCCAGGGCGAGTGTCAATGGGTGACACTTTCCTCGTCACCCAGGGGAGGGCCTCAAGGCACCTTTGTTGAGCCGAGGAGGTCACGCCCATAGGAGCTGTGACCTCCTAAGCCCAGCAAAGTTCAGCTCAGGCAGCCAGGAGTCTGCGCAAATCGCGCATGGCTTACTCCTGGCTGTCTGAGCTGAAAACGAAGAGTGTAAATCAGGCTGGCCTTTGTTCAGCCTGACAGACACTCTTCATGAGGGGCAAAAGGTGGGGGGGCGTGGCCCCTCCGCCCTAAAGGACGGGCCGCCACTGCCCCATTTATGTTCCCTCACCAAAGGCAAATTTATATCAGTTCTGAAAAGTGATATTGTTACACTTCTCCACATTTTCTACTTTGAACACTCTGTAAACTTTCACCCAAAATCAATCTACAAACCTCTCACCTAGGCTAAGTTCTCTCTCGACTTAATCTGCAAAGTATCACTCAGACACTGACTGCAAAGCTCCGCCCAGGACCCATTCTACAGAGCACCATTCAGACATTGTACACACAGCCCCAGCCATTCAAACACCACTCTACAAGACACTTGTCCTGATACTCTCTCTATCATACTTGGTAGGGAATTCAAGCAGGACGGTTAATCCTGTTGGCACATAACAGCCGGTAGACTATGGTCCCTAATGGTTCTGATTTTACCACAGTCTCAGGATTACATTAAACTGGGCATAGCTGAAATACTGATAGAGGGATTGGGTGAGTAGGGGCCCCTAATTGATATTCTCAAATGCCTCCAGTTTGGTGCATTTGTGTAATTTCTGTAACATATCTTCACTCTCTAAATTTCTCCTAAAGTGCTGATGTAAATCTCTTCAAACACTAAGACCTTGATTTATACTTTTTTTGCACCGCATTACAGCCATTTTTTGACGCAAAAGCAGCCAAACTTACAAAATACAATTGTATTTTGTAAGTTTGCGCCGCTTTTGCGTAAAAAAATGACGGTAATGCAGTGCAAAAAAAAGTATAAATAAGAGCCTTAGTTACTATGCCTAACAGAATAGTTACCCAGCCTAAGAGAGTCCTCTCAGTTCTAAACAGAAAGTCGGAGTGCAAGCAAAAACTCTGTACAGTGGAGGCATCCATGGGAACAAACAAAATAGGAATGATGCCTACTAGCCAAATATGCTTCAAACACACCATTTGCCATGTAATTACCCAAAGATTCCTTTAAGTAAGAAACCTTCAATTTCCATCCCACCCATAAAGGTGTCTTCACATCACATTCACTATCAGTCCAATGTTGTTGACCAAATATATGTACAATTTCAAACCATTTTTTTGGAAACATGTCTTTACATTACAGGTTAAATTGTCTTTAAAATTTACCTGTTTCTGACCTCTGTAAAGTATCCTTTAAGCCGTATTGGTTATGAAACACATTTTTACAAAAAATAATAATTTTCCAAGTAAAGTGCCCAGTGTTACTGTCCTAATGAGCCTGACCATTTCTTACAATTTACAGGCGAACCTCCTTGAAGTTCCACGACCATGGTGCTCACAACGCTAGGTAGTTATCTTCATTTTGGTCTTGAAAATTTGACAGATGTGTTTTTCAATCACTGTGAGTCCTGAAACATTAGTCATGACATTTCCACTCAACCTTCCCCACTTCCCAAGTCCAATCCAGTCCGTTTTAAGCCATGTCCACTGCTTCTCTTCATGGTAAAAAAGAAACCCTGTAAAAACACCCCACATCAAAGCCCCATCTGCCTCCAACCACTGTACAGACTTCAGTTCACTGCATATTAAGACTTAGGCTTGATCTCACTACCATACTTCTCAACCTTTGAAGCTGCAAAGGTGAAAATTCTGAAAAACAATTGGGGGAATTTATTTTCCCCCATTAACTTGCATGGAAGAAGGGGGTCATTTTACAAGAGAGAAAGCTAAATTAAAACCTTGCTGGGCTTAAAAAGCAGGAATTTCACACTTGAATCGGGTCTGTTGGCATGTATGCGCTACTGTCACATAAAAAGGTCTGCAAAAAACAGTAAAAAGTATTGCAAAGTGATTTCTCAGCACAATGCTTCAGTTTCCCTACCCACAAAAATTAAGCTGAAAACAAGCAGCAAAAGTAAACTGTAAAATCCACAAAGAAAAGAAAAAAAAAACAATGGCTGTTTGATTGTTGTGGAATTCTCATGTCAAAACACCACCCCCACACCCTCTGCAGGGCCAGCACCACAGTTTGAAAAACATTCTATAAGTATTGCCTGGCAGTAGATATAACAGAGAGGGTGATGAAGACCTCAGAAGAGTCTATCACCAAAATTACTGTTGCCAAAATATAAAGTTTCTATACTAATAATGTAAGGAACAAATATATCCACTTTATAAATATCGACAGTCAAAAATATAGTAAATATCTGTTGCAAAAATATCTGTCAAAAATATATTTTAAAAAAGTAATTTAACAATGTAAAAGAAAAGTGTAAGTATTATATTTGTACAAATATATATATATATATATACGCACACATATATTACAGAAACGTTATAGTTAGGTAATAGAATAAAAAATTCAGCAGTATAGTTAGAGTTATTTTAAGTAACTATAACTCGCGCCCTAAGGTAACTACAATCGCACCCCGCCATGCACAGCTTTTTCTTAAAAAATTTGACTGCTAATGTGTAATTTATTGTTTTAAGGATGGTACAGAAGTTGTCATGATTGGTGTAATATATGGGGTAAAAAACTGTGCATGGCAAGCACACAAGTTATAGCTACCTTAGGACGTGAGCTATAATTACTTAAAATAACTCTAACTATACCTGCTGAATTTCTATGGTATTGCACACCTAAATTCACAACCTGACTATACCGTCCCTGTCACCTTTGGTTTTTCTAAGTGAATTTCTATGTTTTTTAAATTCTATTTTCTAACTATAACGTCTCTATCACCTTCGTTTTTTTCAGTGAATTTCAACATCCTTTAATGTTAAGTAATATTCATTACTATACGTTAAGCCAACTACCACCACGCATGGCAAAAGGTGGTGTGCATCGGTGATTGGCCGCAGAGCCTTCAGCCAACCCCTATAACCTCTATAACCACCCAACACTGCACTGTGCACAGCTTTCAGCTGTGCGCAGTGGGGATTAGCCGCACGGCCTGGCCTGCGGGCAGTTATTGCGGTCAACCCCTATAGCAACACAACTCCACATAGTTCCCCCTCCCCAGTCTTGTTTCAGCCTGTGGCCCCATTCCCCGGGGCCTACCGTACATTTTGTTTTGTTTTTGGGAGGGGGCGCCGGGGTCCCATGGCACCACTCACCAGGCTGAGCTCAGCTCTGGGGATCCCATCCCCCTGGGCCCGGCCTAAAAAGTGTAATGTTTTGGGGGGAGACAGCCACGTGACCCCACTCCCTAGGCTGATCTTGGCCCCAGGGTCCCCATCCCCTGGGGTGCTGCCTAATTATTAATTATTTTGGGGGGAGGGGACCGTGCTGCCCCCCTCAACAGAATGATCTTGGCCCCATGAACCCCATCCCCGGGGCCTGGCCATGTGACCTGGGTGACCCCCCAGGGCACCCAGCCACAATGTTGGGGACCAAGGGTGGAGCCTGAAGGCCCTCACGATCCCAGCTGGCTCCCCACCTTCTGTGGGTGCCAGTGTTGCTATCGCAGCTCCCTCGCTGTGAGAGCAATTGTTTGAGAGGGAGTTGCTATAGCAGCTCCCTCTCTGTGAGAGCAATTATTTCCTCTGTCTCCCTGCCTGCATCTTTGTAAACACGGAGACAGATTAAACCTCTGCTCACAGCGAGGGAGAGCTGTTTGACAGCTCCCCCTTGCTACGAGCAGAGTGCTTCCTGTGGCTTGGCAGAAGCTGTCAAAGTTTTATCCAAGTCACAGCAAATAGCTATGTCCCTAGGGTGGGCACCCAAGGACATAGCAGAAAACAGCCCTTAGGGGTGGCGGTCCCGAGGGCCATGAGTGGCTCTGTCTCCATGAGGGGGGCTGCGGACCGTTCTCCAATTAAAAGAGCCCTGGGGAGGTGGTGGTCACTGGGCCTGTGGGGGTCTGAAACTGATCCCCTTTTTATTTTGTGGGAATATTTGCTCTGGGGAGATGGTGGTCCCTGGGGCTGCAGGGGGCCTTGTGGCCCGCACCAAATTTAGTGAATGCCCCAGGGAGGTGGAGGTCCCTGGGGCTGCAGGGGGTGGTGCATGGCCCACCATCACCTTACAATAAAGCCCTGGGGTGGTGGTGGTCTCCAGGGCTGCGGGAGGGGCTGCGCAGTCCCCCCGCACCAAATTTAGTAAACCCCCCAGGGTGGCAGTGCTCCCCGGAGTGCGGGGGCACCAGGCAGCCCCCCCACATAAATTTTCATTTGTGGCCCGGGGAGTTGGCGGTGACCGGGGCTGAGGGGTGGCCAGGAGGCTCGAGGCATTATTTTAGCATAGTGCCCTTGGAAGGTGGAGGCCTCTGGGGCTGCAGGAGGGCCGCATGGCCCCCCACATTTACTCTAACAATAGTCCCAGGGAGATGGTTGTCCCATTTAAAAAACTCAATGGTGTAATTCTGTCTAGTGGTTCAGACTGTAGTCTTGTTCAAAGGTCCTATGGGACTTACACGGGAAACACACCTTTTTGGAACATTTTGTGAAGATTCATCAAACGGTGCAAAAGATATAGGCAAGTCAAAAACCGCTTATTTTATGGAAGCATGGACCTAACTATAACTACCTAGTGGCAACCACCACTAGGTAATTAATTACAATTACTTATTATTCAAAAATTAAAGTTACTTCTGTTTGTCATCAGTAAAAGATGAAAAGATCGACTTTACTAAAAGAATTTAACACAAGTTATTTTTTTTTATTTTCATATTTAATAAATGATACATAATTACACTTTTTAAAAATAAAAATACTAACATTAAGGTTGTATTCAATACTCCTTTGCAGCAGGGCAAAAAGAAAAACCCCAATGTATGATATCTGATGCCTGCAGACGTGACCCAATACTCTGTTTTCCTGTGCAGCAGTAAAGGCTGCACTGTCTGCACAAGGGGTACTTCAATACACACGTTCCCTGGTGTTTGAAGTCATGTCCTCTGCACAATGAGGTGCCAGCAATCGCCCACAATCCGGGATGTGCTAAGCCTAGGCCAAGAGTGCACCCATTTGTGGCCATTAGTGACTAAAGGAGGCTAAGCTGGGCCCTTCACTTGGCCCATTTTCATAAGACTCTTTTTATCTTCAGGAGTGTCACAAAGAAGCTGCTGACTCCATCTTGCTCATTACTGCCCCCCATAAATGAAACTTTTTGTCAGAAATATTAAACTCAGTAGTTTAGGAAAAAGAGGAGAGAAAGTAAAACAAGGAAAACAAAAGAGAACTGATAGAAGACTTCTGAGGCTTCCTTCTGATGACCTTTAAGTAATGCTATCTACTGGTTCTTTTCTGTATCAGTAGCCCTGTAAAAAAACAGAACAAGGCTAATTCTTTCTCAGTTATTGCTTTATATTCAGAAAAAACCTGCAAGAGTGTTTTAAAAATGTTAAAATGAATGCACAAATGTGCAGAATTAACATGTAGCCTTTAAGTTGAATTTGAAGAAATGGACTATGCTGTCCGTTTACACATATTAGGCTTGAATATCCGGAAAATAATTTTCTTTAAAAAATGACCAAGGTTAAGATTGTGAAATGTTAATTTTCTGACAAGTTGACATACTGTGAAATTAATTACTTATTGCAAAAGAAGTTAGTTTTGAACTTCCTATAAGCATATGTTCATAGAATATAAGTGTAATAAAATATTTTATTTAATACTTAAATATGTTTCTAAGTACACAAAGATTTAGCATATTACCTGAATAAGTAACCTCTATTTTAGTGTGGTGATGTAAAAGTTTAAACATGATGTAATTAGATGGCATGGCCTGGTGTGCGAACATGGCAGGCGCATCCTGAGTGTGCTCTCGCCAGAGAACTGACTACCCAATGACATCCTTTGCACACTGCACCCATACCAACTGCCGTAACCCCCCCCCCATGAACTAGCCTCTATCTGGGGCTCCAAGGGGCATCCTTCCAGCAGTGGCGGCTGATGGAGTATCAGAGCAGATGTGGGCCCAGTGCAGGCCGCAATAAGCAGCGCTGGGCCGACCCTGAGTGGTATGGCCAACGCGAGGGCCTGGAGACTTAAGTGATCCTGCGGTGCAATGAGTCTATTGGCACCTGGTGGCATCCTGTTGTGGGTACTTTAGCACATCCAAGATCTTGATTGAAGTAAGGTGCTGTTGCTTGCAACATTCAGGATTATTTGGGTATATTCATTACATCCTTGAATATCAAGTTTGTAACAACCATTCTTGTTAAATGTCTCATTTATTATGACCAATGCTTGTTGATTATGCACGTTGTTTTCCAATTGCTCCAACAGTAATGTGCTTTTCACAATGTGATCTGTATTGAACATGTGCCACAATCAGGAGCATAATTGCTCATTTCCTTAACAAGCAACCAACTGCCTTTCCACCTGCTCCAATTGTAACTGCCAAATGTAATCTGTAGTGAACATGTGCCACAACCAGGAGAATAATTGTTAATTTCCTTAACAAGCAATTAAGGGCCAAAAGGTACATGTGCACGTTTGCGTATTTATGGATGCTTGTGAGTCTGAGGCATTGCTTGGCTTCATACCTTTTGCTCTGCTCACCTGTTTTCAGTCAAATCAAGTTCCTTGTCTTCCAGCCTGCCTCCAGTCAAGTTTCAGTGCAAGTATATGTCCTTGTTCTCCAGCCTGCCTTCAGCTGAGTACCAGTGTTCCGCGTTCTCCGACTAGCTTCCAGTCGAGTGCCAGCATTTCTCGTCCTCTGGACATCCTCCAGTCAAGTTCCAGTGATACTCGTCCTCTGGTCAGTTTCGTCCAGAGTTCTGGCTCTCCTCTTCCACTTTCTGCTGACGATCTTGTATTTCCTGTAAAAAAGAGAAAATAAGAAAGGTGAAAAAAAACAGTTTGGGTTCTTCTGAAAGTTTCAAGCAAGTAACTTCATTTTAAGATAAAGAAAGATTAATCACTTGAACAAAACAAAACAGAGTTCTGTCTTTTAAATAATTTATGACAATAAGAACTAGTGTGATTTATAGTTATGGTTGGAATTCAAGATAGCACTAAAAAGACATTAAGGAAAGGCGTATTTCCTGTAACAAGCGCTCCCCGGAGAATTAGGAAATTGGAAATATAGCAAGTTTATTCAAACTATTATTGGCAAGAGATTACGCCAGAACACAAAGAAGCCCTTTAGGCAAGTTGAATGTTTTTGAGTTTGGACATTGCTTCAGAGACTCTGAAAGCATTGTAAAAAAGGGGAAGAGACTTGTTCAGCCTTATAGAAACCTATGCACAATGTGCCAACAATAACTTTTAATATGCAAGTTCAATGTATTAATGAAGTGATTCGTTTGCAGCCCAGAAACCTAAAAAACATAGAACCCAGTATTTTAAGAAGTCAGAAGTCCTGATGCCCAACACGACACGCAGTCCAGGGTCCTGCAGTCTAATTCTACTGTCCACAAAAAAGAAGCTGGTATTTTCTTTTTTTCTCCTCCCAAAACCCCCATCCCCTTGAGGACTTGTGAGAGGGCAATATACTCTTCATCGCAGTCACGTTAGTCCTCACTGGGATTGGGGAATTGTCATTGTCCCATCTTAACGCCTGGAGTGCTACTAAGTGGCTCGCACAGAACACATCTGAGGAGCAGTGAAGTGCTGCGATGTCCTGGGGGCACTGGTTGGGTGCAAGAGGTCTGGCCCTGGTGATTGACTTGGTTGGCACCACCAGGCATGGAGCCTGGTACTTGCATGGTGCCTTCCTTGTGGGCTTGTCAGCGGCCTCGCTCCCTGCTGGTAGTGTGCCTTGTCCTGGCCTGTCTTGTTTGAGAGTGGGGGGCCTTCTGAATAGGGCTCCCCTGTGTGTACAGAGGCCGGCATACCCTGGTGCAATGCAAGGCTGAGGTGTACCATGCTTACTATGTAGCGCTGGCAGTGAGGACCCAGGAGGCATTGGGTCACACAAAGGCTGCTACAACAAACCCCAAATACCAGTTATGGCACCTGGTGCAGTAGACATTTGGCAGACATTACTGAGCCCCTCTAGATATAGAAGCAGTGAGTCGGCATGTGGGCTAAGCCCTGAGACTGATCTGGGGCTCCAGAACTGATCGGAGTTTGTCCTGGGCAGGGAGGCTGCGCTGGTACTGCAGGTCCTGGCCTGGTGGAGTTCCCCCAGCCAGGTAGATGCCAGGATCGCTGGAGGCCCTGAGTGTAGGTTCAGCCTCCTGCCACTGTGTGTACTATCCACGGGATGTGGAGGGCACCACTGTTTGGGCATTGTGATCTCCCATGTAGTGGGTTGGCCCTTACCTCCTGCTGAGAACTGGAGGTGCTCTTCTCTGCTGTGTGCACTGCATCATGGGGGTGGCCCTCAACGTCTCTGGGTTTCATGCTGATAACTCTGCCTTTGATCAACTGCTCGTGCCTCTCCCTGGGGGGGCCTGGCAAATTATTACTGCCATTGGAGGAGGGCGCAAGTTTGGAGAGCTCATCTAACCACTGGCCATCATAGTAAAGGACAAGTTACTTATTGTGGCCAAACAGAGCACCCTGAATAAGTTTGCCCAGCAAGGGAGTAATATGCCACAAGCCGCAATTGATAACCCATTCAGGGATGTGCCAGACAATACACCACTTCTCGTAGCTATAACCCAGTCCCGGGATATGCTTGATGGCAAGATTGGGTCCATGGTATCAGATGTCACTCTACTCTGCCAGGATCTCCGACGAGCTGTGGAGAGGATCACGGAGACCAAAACTAGAATATCGGGAGTGAAGGACTCAGTCACGGCCTTGCAGCAGAAGCTATCCACCCTGATGGCGATGTCTAAAGAGCTGGTGGCACAGGTAGAGGACGCAGAGGGTTGCACACACAGAAAAAAACAGAGATTCGTAGGTTTTCCAGGGGGGTTTCAGGGCCCGTTCATGGATGTGCTCCTATCTCAGTAGCTTAGATCGCACCTGCCCATGGACACCCTTTTGACCTGCTTTGTTGTGGAGCGAGCCCACTGGGTACTTGTGAGAAAGCCCTCCAGGGGTGAACAGCCCCGGATGATGATCACCAAGATACAAAACTATATGGACCAAGACGCTATCCTCAAGTTTGCCAGATCTCAGGCAAACTCTTGTTCCAACATTTCACAGCAGCTAAGCAGCGTGTCTGGGAGCTGAAGCTTTAATATATGCTCCTTTATCCTGCTTGGCTATGAGTAGTGTTCAACTCCCAAACATACTTCCTTGTTTTCCCCCAAGGAAGTGTTTTGCTGGACAGATGAAAAAGCTAAACACAAACCTCACACCCTGCCTCGTCTTGACTCTGATTCATCACAAGGTGAGGGTAGTGAGCGCCCAATTAAGACATAATCAAAGCATAAACACAGATTAAGATCTTCCTTGAGTCCCTCCTGGAACGATGGGGTGTACTGAATTTGGCTAATGGCGGGTCGGTGTGGGGGTCGCCCTCGTGGCTTCCCGCTCTCCATCAGATATCTTCTGTAATATTGTTTGCATACTGCAGTGTGGTCACATAGTGGTCTTACTACCAGTCACATAGTCTGTTGGTTTAATTACTCTAGTAGTATTAAATTGTTGGGATGAGGGGCTGTTGGGTGTGGTTCCTGAGGTCTCTGCTTAGGAGTCTCTGGTTTCTACAAACCGCAATAGATGCTTCTTGTTTCTTGAAGTATGCGTTTAATTGTTTGTCTGGGCAGATTCCTCGGTTTGTTTCTATGTTGTGCACAGACCTGCCTACTACCCTCACCTGTGCCCCAGTCCTACGGGTGCGTCTTCCTTTCCTGGACCCTAATCACACAAATGAGTCCTGATGCCTCACTCAGCCTTCTCTGCATTATCTCCTGGAATGTTCGGGGCCTACTGGATACTATTAAAAGAGAACTGTCCTGAGACATGCTGGGGTTTGGGGGGGATGTACTACTACTGTAGGAAACACACCTTCTGGGCACTAAGGTTCCTTGCCTTGCCTAGTGTGGCTATGATCAGGGCTACCATTTGGGGTTCACCAGCTCCAGGTAGCTCCAGGAGCACATGCATCCTCATTCAGAAGGTGGAATCTCCTTCAGGCACACTAGGACCTGGGCAGACTGTCTAGGGCGGTATGTGATACTCTCTGACTCCATCTATGGGGAACCCTTATCATTGGCTGCTTCTATGTCCCCACTGCTGTGTGTGTCATTTGTTGCCCTGGTATTACATTTATGGGAAACCTTCCAGAGGGCCTGTTTATAATTGGAGGTGACTGGAATGCCGTCAGTCATGGACCCAACTTGGATGGGTGATGCTGCAGGGGTGGGGCCTTGGATGACAGCAAATCTAAATTAACCTCCTTTACTACAGCCCTGGGTCTTACCAATGTTTGGAGGGCCCACCATCCTTTGGATAACTGCATACACATACTACTCACAGACTCATGGATAGTTTTCTTGCCTCAATTATCTCATTGTTCCCAACACGTATGTTCACAGGGTGGCAAAAGCAGATATCCTAACACAAGGTCTGTCTGATCCCTTCCCTATTGTTCTCCATATTTGGGTCAGCCCCTAAATCTGAAGTTTTGGTGGTGCCTCTCCCCGTAGCACTTACAGAATCCAACATACAGCCTGCACATCTCCCCTTCCATAGAAGAGTATTTTACCCTCAATTCGGCCATGTCTCTCTCAGATACTACACTATGGAACACCTTTAGGGCCACCTTACATGGTATACATATTAGCTTCTGTGCTGGGGAATGACACAGAAAAGAGTGCACCCTCATTGATCTTGAGCAACAGATAGGGCCCGTGGAACTGTTGGGCACGACTCCTGAGGGACACACGGTGACAATTGGGGTAGGCTCAACATCAATACCAACACTAACTTCTAGATTAGGCCAAACTAGTCTAATGAGCATCCCAAAGCCACCTTTATCAGAGGGGGGACAAGTTCAGCAAAATGTTACATAGACTGTCAGTCAACCCATAGGCACTTCAAAACGCAGGTGATTAGAGACGATCGGGCCAGATGCTGGTAGTCCCAGAGGAAGTGGCTCAGGACTTTGGCCCATATTTATACTTTTTGACGCTAAACTGCGCTAACGCAGTTTAGCGTCAAAAAATTTAGCGCCGTCTAACGCCATTCCGAAGCGCCATGCGGGCGCCGTATTTATGGAATGGCGTTAGCCGGCGCAAGCAGACCGGCGCTGCCTGGTGTGCGTGGAAAAAAACACGTACACCAGGCAGCGCCGGCGTAGGGGGAAAATGGCGCTAGGGTGTCTTAAAATGGCGCAAGTCGGGTTGACGCAAAAAAATCGTCTTAACCCGATTTGCGCCATTTTTTCGACGCCCAGACGCCATTTACATGACTCCTGTCTTAGTAAAGACAGGAGTCATGCCCCCTTGCCCAATGGCCATGCCCAGGGGACTTATGTCCCCTGGGCATGGTCATTGGGCATAGTGGCATGTAGGGGGGCACAAATAAGGCCCCCCTATGCCACCCAAAAAAAATTGAAAAATTTAAAAAAATTATACTTACGTGAACTTACCTGAATGTCCCTGGGGTGGGTCCCTCCATCCTTGGGTGTCCTCCTGGGGTGGGCTGGGGTGGCAGGGGGGGTCCCTGGGGGCAGGGGAGGGCACCTGTGGGCTCATTTTGAGCCCACAGGCCCCTTAACGCCTACCCTGACCCAGGCGTTAAATAGTGGCGCAAATGCGGGGTTTTTTGACCCGCCAACTCCCGGGCGTGATTTTTGCCCGGGAGTATAAATACGACGCATTTGCGTCGCCGTCATTTTTTTAGACGGGAACGCATTCCTTGCATCTCATTAACGCAAGGAAGGCGTTCACGCAAAAAAATGACGCTATTTGCCAATACTTTGGCGCTAGACGCGTCTAACGCCAAAGTATAAATATGGCGTTCGTTTTGCGCCGAATTTGCGTCGAAAAAAACGACGCAAATTCGGCGCAAACGGAGTATAAATACGGGCCTTTGTCTCTTAATATAATGCACTATATGTTGGTTGGGGGGCCCTGTCACATGGTCAAGTTTATCACGGACCTTCCCCTCTGGAATCCCAATGACACAGCCAGAGCCTCCTTGGAAGAGGATGTTACGACTGAGGAATTGGCCTCAGCCCTGTCTGAGATGCTGACGGGGTGGGCCCCTGGACCAAATAGTCTCCTGTGTGAATTTTTCAAGGCCCTCAGCACTTTGGGAGAGCCCCTGCCATTGGACTGGCACCAGGTCGAGATAGTAGTCTTTGTGAAACTGGGCAGGCCGTCGGAGGAGAGGACTTCCTATTGCCCAATTTACCTCCTTAACACAGAAGTGAAGCTTCTCGCCAATTTGCTTGCACATCGACTCATGAAGCACATACAGGAGCTGGTCCACCAAGACCAGTCGGGCTTTATGACCCACAATATTCAAGTTCATAATGATCTGGCCATGACGGATCTCCTTGAGAGGCCAGCAGCCCTGCTCATGGTGGACATGGACGGAGCGTTTAGCTCTGTCCAATGAGACTAACTCATTGCCCTTCTACAAAGGTTGAACTGTGGACCCAAATTTCTCTTATATGTACGGCTCCTTTATTCAGACCTGTCCACGATGGTCACAGTGGCAGATGCAGTTTCAAAGTCTATCCCAATTGCGAGAGGGATGAGGCAGCGTTCCCCCCTCTCCTTCCTCCTGTTTGCAGCAGTGGTGCAGCCCCTTGCGGTATGGGTTAGATTGGATGCCCAGGTGCGTGGATTCAAATGGGGTCCCAGATTTTCAGAAGAATTGCTCTATGCCAATTATATCCTCTTTTTCCTTATCCATCCGGAGATCATGGGGCCCCGGCTTGTACAAGTCATGCAGGTATTCAGGGAGACCTCAGGCCTCCACATGAACGCCACTAAATGCAAAGTTTTCCCGGTCAATGGATCTTATGGGCCCACTGAGTGGGCCCCAGGCCTGATACACATGATTGGAGAGTTCAGATACCTGGGTGTAATCGTCTTCCCGGATCAGACAGTGGGTTGGGATCAAAATCTGTCTCCTTCCTTGGCTCGGGCCTTTGTCATATCTTCCCCTGTTGTTGATGCACAGTTAGCAATCTTTAAAATGGTGTCCCTCCAACATTTATTGTATCAACTACAGACCCACTTATTCTATATCCCCGGGCCTGGTTCAGGCAGGTTGACTCTATCCTGGGGAGTTTTCTATGTGGCAAGAGCTGCCCGGGTTGCTCTCAAGACATGTTTTCAATCCACATACTATGGGGGCAGTCCTGCAGCTGACATTTATGCTTACTACACCACCTCTCCCCTGCTTGTCATTAACAACTGGTGGTGTGGGCCACAGGGTAAACCTGCTTACACATTGGAGAAGTGGGCTATGAATGATGCACTCATCATGTCATCTCTCTGGCCAGGGCATGGAATCCCTGCCACCTGCTGTCCGGGTGTTCCTGGGACTCTGGAGGAGTGCTCTGCTGGGTATGTTGTGGTGGTGTCAACTGACGGAGCAAACACCCCTTTTGCAGGATGTAAGTTAAATCAGGTGTCCTGGCTGGAATGTTTTCAGCCCTGGGACCTCATCGGGATCCCTCCGCTAGGTGACATAATGCAGGGCACTGTGTTGAAATCATATCAAGACCTGCAGTTGGAATATCATCACCATCGGAGCCAATTTTACTGCTGCCTCCAGCTCCGGCAGACCTTCATCCCTATATACAACACATCAAGAACTTCCATGAATTCTGCCCCCTCAAGAGCAAGTTCCTCCTGGGAGCCCTTGAGTCACATAAAATCACTTAAATCTACCAGACCCTGGACACTAATTGCACTAATACACTCCCCGCCCTTTAAGCGGTTTGGGAACAGGACCTTGAAACGTTAGACAATGACGACTGGAGGGAGGCTTTGGGGGCTCCTAGAGAGGCTGCTATCTTGACTTGCCTCTGCCTTATGCAATTTAACTACTCACACAGGGCCTATTATACACATCACTGCCTGTATCGCATAGGTCAGGTGGCCTAACCTCGATGTCTCAGCTGAGTGTTGCTGAGGGTGCTTTCTTACATTCTGGGTGGAGCTGTACAGCACTGGAGGTGTTTTAGTGGGGGTTCTCTTTTGCTTGGGTGGGGTCCCCTCCTGGACCTCACCAAGAGGTCCTAAGGTGGTCCTTCTACATATAATGGAGGGCATTGGGGAAAATAGGTAAAAGCGTGCACTTTTAATCCTGGGCCTTACCCTCACCATAACGTGATAGAGCTAAGAATTGGAAGGTTGAGGCGCCACCTCCCACTCACAGCTTGGAAAAAGGGCACGGATCACTTTATGGGGCTGGAGGTGGCTGTCTATCAGTCTAGGGATTGTCCTCTGAAATACTATAAGATCTGGCAAAGGTGACCGATTACCCGGGAATTGTACTAGAACCAATGCGCCCTCAAGACTCTGGGGCTGATGAAGAAATTCTGGGCTGTGGCCTGCATGGTGGGAGGATAGACACTTGACTGCTGGCATCTAGGTATAGGTGATTTGTGGACAGTTGGAGGGATGAACAGGAGGGACTGGCCTGTGCAAGCTGTTGTTTCTACTGTTCTTAATTTGCATTTGTATTCCATATCCACATGCATGATGTTATGTAATCATCCTGCGTCATGTCTTCCTGTGACTTCTAGGCCATGTATGTGCATAAAATCCAATAAAGTCTGCTTTGAAAAAAAATCCATGATACTGTTTGTTTCTTAAGGAAAGTAAATTATGAGAATGCTCATGTGTTTACAGGGAGTGCAGAATTATTAGGCAAATGAGTATTTTGACCACATCATCCTCTTTATGCATGTTGTCTTACTCCAAGCTGTATAGGCTCGAAAGCCTACTACCAATTAAGCATATTAGGTGATGTGCATCTCTGTAATGAGAAGGGGTGTGGTCTAATGACATCAACACCCTATATCAGGTGTGCATAATTATTAGGCAACTTCCTTTCCTTTGGCAAAATGGGTCAAAAGAAGGACTTGACAGGCTCAGAAAAGTCAAAAATAGTGAGATATCTTGCAGAGGGATGCAGCACTCTTAAAATTGCAAAGCTTCTGAAGCGTGATCATCGAACAATCAAGCGTTTCATTCAAAATAGTCAACAGGTTCGTAAGAAGCGTGTGGAAAATCCAAGGCGCAAAATAACTGCCCATGAACTGAGAAAAGTCAAGCGTGCAGCTGCCACGATGCCACTTGCCACCAGTTTGGCCATATTTCAGAGCTGCAACATCACTGGAGTGCCCAAAAGCACAAGGTGTGCAATACTCAGAGACATGGCCAAGGTAAGAAAGGCTGAAAGACGACCACCATTGAACAAGACACACAAGCTGAAACGTCAAGACTGGGCCAAGAAATATCTCAAGACTGATTTTTCTAAGGTTTTATGGACTGATGAAATGAGAGTGAGTCTTGATGGGCCAGATGGATGGGCCCGTGGCAGGATTGGTAAAGGGCAGAGAGCTCCAGTCCGACTCAGACGCCAGCAAGGTGGAGGTGGAGTACTGGTTTGGGCTGGTATCATCAAAGATGAGCTTGTGGGGCCTTTTCGGGTTGAGGATGGAGTCAAGCTCAACTCCCAGTCCTACTGCCAGTTCCTGGAAGACACCTTCTTCAAGCAGTGGTACAGGAAGGAGTCTGCATCCTTCAAGAAAAACATGATTTTCATGCAGGACAATGCTCCATCACACGCGTCCAAGTACTCCACAGCGTGGCTGGCAAGAAAGGGTATAAAAGAAGGAAATCTAATGACATGGCCTCCTTGTTCACCTGATCTGAACCCCATTGAGAGCCTGTGGTCCATCATCAAATGTGAGATTTACAAGGAGGGAAAACAGTACACCTCTCT
Organism: Pleurodeles waltl; assembly: GCF_031143425.1. Classification (NCBI taxonomy): domain Eukaryota; kingdom Metazoa; phylum Chordata; class Amphibia; order Caudata; family Salamandridae; genus Pleurodeles; species Pleurodeles waltl. The sequence goes on from NC_090436.1 coordinate 974,597,602, forward strand.
GAACAGTGTCTGGGAGGCTGTGGTTGCTGCTGCACGCAATGTTGATGGTGAACAGATCAAAACACTGACAGAATCCATGGATGGCAGGCTTTTGAGTGTCCTTGCAAAGAAAGGTGGCTATATTGGTCACTGATTTGTTTTTGTTTTGTTTTTGAATGTCAGAAATGTATATTTGTGAATGTTGAGATGTTATATTGGTTTCACTGGTAATAATAAATAATTGAAATGGGTATATTTTTTTTTTTGTGAAGTTGCCTAATAATTATGCACAGTAATAGTCATCTGCACACACAGATATCCCCCTAACATAGCTAAAACTAAAAACAAACTAAAAACTACTTCCAAAAATATTCAGCTTTGATATTAATGAGTTTTTTGGGTTCATTGAGAACATGGTTGTTGTTCAATAATAAAATTAATCCTCAAAAATACAACTTGCCTAATAATTCTGCACTCCCTGTATACCAAGCATTTGATGAGAATTATTCACTTAAACTTTTCTGCCTGAAGACTATTGTATTCTCATTGGAATGATGAAGGATCGTGTTGCTGTTCCCATGAAGACACCGATTGCTGGCTGGCTGACAAAATGATGTAGAAACATGTTGCAAAAATTTGAGATTCTTATATCAGTGAGTGTTTCTAGAATAGGTTAGGGCATTTTCACTGAGACTCTTTCTATGCAGGACATTCTCTTCGCACCCATTCACTTTCTTGCCCAAATCTTTGCTGTTCTGAGACTCTAATGAGTCTCTACAAACAAGCAGACAGCCAAAGAGAGATCACAAGTGGTGGCCGATGACCTCCAATACAGCAAAAATTCCCTTGTTGCTTTACCGCCATACCACAGCTTAGACTCCAAACGGGGTCTGTCCTTGATGCCATGCTTGGTGGATCATTTGAATGGACACGTAGGTGTCATTGCCTGCTCCTGGTTGTTCAGATTTGGGGTAACAGATTGATGACTCTGGGAGCAGCCGGGTAGAAGATGCCCGTATGTCACAAACCACAGAGGGTAACCCAGCAAAAACCCAAGAGGGGCTGGGTAGGAATTATTATGAAACTACAATGCCCACTCGGGAACCCAATTAAACAACATATCACATAGTTTACATGCAGCATAAATACATACTTATATGGAACACATCTTTTACTCTATTAAAAAATATATATTACATCCTCACATAAAAATTCAAATCAAATCTCTTATCAAAACACCAAATTGGAAGGACAAAGAAAAGTGCAAAAAGATCAAGTGCGCGTGAATAGAAGAAAAAGAAAAAGCATAAATCTCACACCTGTCCAATAAAAACAGAAACTTATTAGAAATGCCTGTTGGTTAATTCTTTTCCACATTGAATCATTTCTATAATTTCAACAGTATTAAATCCCCATTAGAGTCCTTCCTTCATTGTACTAAAAAGAAAACACATCCAGGCACAACAACATCGTCGACGTTTCGACCCTCTCTGGCTCTCGGGCTAATTCCAGACTCTCACACGGGTCTTCTTCAGGGCTAAAATGATAGGGGACCAACTTAGTTCAATCTCTCTCTTGAGACAACAATGTTCTTCACCATCACTTCACCTCACATCTGAAATACATAGGGATATCCTCCTTCCATTATACTTTCACCAATTCTCTTCAAATTTCACTTATTCCTTTAAATGTGCCAGCAGCTAGTTTTTCTTCTCACACGACCTTCAGTATCGATCAAAAAAAGAAGGTGCCAGCAGAGGGGGGTCTGTTGCCAACCTACCTGACTAGGGAGAACTATGTGACCTGCCACACACCCTAATTTTCCATATTGCACTTATTCCTTAAGTTAATGGGTCACGATGCATGCATGCGCAAGCTCTATTTGAATGGCGAGACACACAGTGGTGCATGGCCAGGGAGTAGGAGTTGGGAAAGTTGAAAGAAATGTTATTGAACTGTTGGAGTAGCTTTCAAATTACATCATAATGACACACACCAAGGAACAAACAAGGAACTCACAGAGGGGCTCACAAATAAAACATCCTGTCATTGGCAAAAAATACCCTTCTATTTATCAGAGCCCATTGATCCCAGGGTGGGGACAGGTAAACTGCACAAGTCCATGTGACTCTCACTTCCTACTTACAATGTAGTGACATGGCACATAAGAAGCATAGCTACCAGCAAAAAAAGACCTCAAGTATACATGCACATAGTGACACATACATATGGCCGACCTGTAAGAAACACGTTTTGCCCAATCGAAACTACAGAAGAGAGAGATGGAGGGGAATAGTTTTGGGTTATGACCTTCTCAGCATGTGCTCGAAGAGCACTGATCTAGATCTCCCCAGTGGTTCCATATGTGCAGGAAACACATACACCAGTTCCAAAGGGCAGATTTATGGTTGTAGAGAGCCAAATGGCCAGGGATTCACTAACACTAAGGGGCATATTTACACTCTATTTGTGCTGAATTAGTGTAATTTTTTAATGCTAATTCAGCGCAAACTTAACATCATCTATATTTTTATGCTAGACCCGTCAGGTGCAGATATGTACCCTTTGCTAACAGAAGAACTACACAGACCAATACAAGTGCCCACAGGTTGCCTGATATGTACACTTCACATGTACACTTCACACACAGTACACCAAACAAAGAGTAGCACAGCCATGTCAATGGCATACACCATGCTCATGTTACATAAGTTTCATATAGGCACAAATCCCTCAAGATCCCTCAAATCATGCTGTGCAAGTCACTGCCAAACAAACATCAAATGGCAGACAACTGGTGCCAATACCAACTACATCTCATCAACACATACCTGACTTACCTGTAGTGTGCATAGACATCTGCCTGACGCATTGGCTCACACACATAGGAATACAAAATCTATGCCCATCACATACCATGTGCCAGATTAGTGAGAAGTGGCACCACAACTACTGTAGTGCTACCTCACATGCACCACTTACTGACCAGCAACACCATCATGTCAGTACCATAAACAATAAATGGCCGACGATGAGGCAGAGTCACTGTTAGTGCAGATAATGGATGCCATAGTGGGACCCTGTAGGAGAATTCAGGACATCACTGACCTCACAGGCACAGACACATTTGCTAAGAAGCTGAGCTCCATCCCATAGCTTACGCTGGGCATGTGTTGACTGAAGACATGCTGAATCATGTGTTGGAAGATAGGAAAGACACTGGTAGTAAGGTTGATCATCCTGAAACAATGGGATACACGTCCTTGGACAACTGATGGCTGCCACAAACATCAGCTACCACTCAGGATCACCAAGAGACCGATGGAAAAGCCCCCAGTGCCAGTGTCATGGCCTGCACTGGATGTACAACTAGGCAGATGACCACTCTTTTGTGACTTGAAGCCACATTGTAAATCGGCCACCCTCACATGCAACAGTAGCATTGAAGGGGCAGTGTTGATGCAGGTCAGTCACCACAAGTTACATAGCATGAGGATGCTGACTCAGATGTAGTTTTCACCTAAAGCCTGAGGCAGTGCCAATATCAAAAACACCCCAGGGATGGCTTTTGCACGTTGCAATAAGGAAGTAGACTGTGCTTTAAACTCATATGGATGTGCCACCAATGCATGCTGTATACTGCTGCACACACAGAAAGAGACAATTGTTCATCAAAACATCATCTGTATAGGGCGGTGTCCCTTCCTGCACAGATACATCCACCCCCACAAGGTAGCTAGCCAAGCACCCTGATGGAACGTTGGTAGTGTAGGTGCATGGCTGCAGATTAACCACTGGTGCAGGGGACAACAAAGTGTTGCCTAGTACCATGTCACACATGGGGCATTCTTGCATAGTCAAAATGTTGAAGGACAGTGCTGCCAATATTGGAGACATGTTATGCATTGTCACTTACTCATTTCAATGGGCCTCAGTGTTGCACATCATCTGTAATGACACATGTCTAAATGGATGAGGTGCCCAGGCTCTGTACTGCTACCATGATGCCACCACATCTGACCCCATTGTGTTGTAAGGATGTGTCATGTCCCCTCTAGTGATAGCACACTGATACAGAGGTGCACTACACAACGCATGGTACATACATACTGACCATCAGTTAGGTTTCCAAATCATATGTCCCAGGTCCTTGAGCCAAACTCAAGATTGTCATGTCCAAAAACACAGTGCTGAGAAAACCTTGCACGAGGCCAGGATCTCACACTGTACCACAAACACACATGAGTCATAACCAACTCAAAATATCAACTGCCATACTACATGACAAACCTGTTGCAAGCCTTAACAACAACTTACTCTTTTATCTTTTGCAGCGGATCAGGGTTATGGCAGAAATCAATGGATTATGATCCCATTACCAACTCAAGCACAGCAGCAGAGCATGCATATAATGAGGGACATCGGAAGACATGGGATATCGTTGAGAGAACATTTGGGGGGTCATTCTGACCCTGGCGGTAATTACCGCCATGGCAGAGGTCGGCGGTAGCACCGCCAACAGGCTGGCGGTGCACCGCTGGGCATTCTGACCGCGGCGGTTCAGCCGCGGCCAGAAACGGAAAGTCGGCGGTGTCCCGCCGACTTTCCGCTGCCCTTGAGAATCCTCCATGGCGGCGGAGCGCGCTCCCCGCCATGGGGATTCTGACACCCCCTACCGCCATCCAGTTCCTGGCGGTTCTCCCGCCGGGAACAGGATGGCGGTAGGGGGTGCCGCAGGGCCCCTGGGGGCCCCTGCAGTGCCCATGCCGCTGGCATGGGCACTGCAGGGGCCCCCATAAGAGGGCCCCAAAAAGAATTTCAGTGTCTGCCTAGCAGACACTGAAATTCGCGACGGGTGCAACTGCACCCGTCGCACCTTCCCACACCGCCGGCTCAATTCTGAGCCGGCGTCCTCGTGGGAAGGGTGTTTCCCGCTGGGCTGGCGGGCGGACTTTCGGCGGTCGCCCGCCAGCCCAGTGGGAAAGCCAGAATGACCGCCGCGGTCTTTTGACCGCGGAGCGGTCTTTCGGCGGGAACCGCGTGGCGGGCGGCGACCGCCGTCCGCCGCAGTCAGAATCACCCCCTTGGTATCCTGAAGTCAAGATTAAGGTGCCTGAACCTCACAGGAGGCAGCCGCCTATATGCCCCACACACTGTTTGCAAGATCATAATGACATGTGCTATCCTGCACAATATATGTGTGCAGATGAACGTCCCCTTGTATGAGCAGGTTGATGACCTGCCTGATGAGGAGGAGGAGGATGGAGGTGAAGAAATGAAGGGGTAACAGCACAACACAGCTGCTGGGATACGCCGCAGGCAGCATATAGTTGATAACTTCTTCACTTAAATATCACTTAGCTCACCTGGTACATTTTGTGAATAAACACCTCACTTATTCAAACAATTCTGCTTTGGTCTCTTCAATCTCGACAACATATATCATAGGATTGTGAATCTAATCTCAGGGAGCATGTTACAGATATGAATCTGAAAAGTACTGTTGGAACATCACTTCACCTAATTACAACATGTTCAAATAGGAAGTAAGCAAGGGGCCCACGCATGAGGTAGTGGATGTCCAAAATTAGAAAGAAAGTAATGTTGGAACAGAACACTGTCACAAATCAGTGTGAGAGTTGCAATGGCTGCATGGAACATGTGTGACAAGGGTGGGCATCATTGGTAACAATGGTCATCATGATTAGCCCAGGTATGACAAGCAATGGAAGAAGTTGGGCCTGTGCAGCACATCCATGGTAATCAGTCCTGCCACTGACATGGGGCCCAGACTTGACACAGGGTACACATGACCTCACACTTTGCACAGACACGTCTGTGGAACGTGCATCAGTATGGATGAGAACATATGCAGCAAGGACTGCAGGTCCACCACACAGAACCAACAACCATTGCTAAGTGTAATGAGTTTAATCAAACATTTGGGGTCAAAACATAATCTGGGTGGAATGTAGACAGAGTGTGTCATACACAGTATGTACACAGGTCAGACATATGTGTAGGCCCACACACAAGTCACCATAAACTCCAAATCTATATACAGAGACAGTTGTCGGGTAACATCTCCTAGGTAGCATTGGTTCAGCCATCATCAACAATGCCTGAGCTGTGTATGTCATCGTAAATATTATGCTCTGTATGACAACTTCCTGCATGACAAATTCACACATCACATACGAAAATACAATTCACAATCACAAACCAGAACTATTGCATTGTACCAACTGCCATACATATGTGGATACACTGTTGTCACACATGCATACATATATATGACATGCAACTATTTGCATGCTGTTGACTCTGTAACACACACATCGGTGTAACAGACCAATCACACCCTCATCACATTGTTGCATGGACTACCACATGTGGCCATTCCCAATATGCCACATTGCAGCACAGACCATGTCATTTGTGTGTTGATACAGGGTGCATCTAAGGACAATGGAACAAAAACACACATTCCAGAATTGAGTAAAAAAAAATTATGCAAATGCTTCTAAAACATCCGCAAACACAAAGTACATGACACATGGGCCCTTAGCATGAATTCCACCTTCATGCTCTTCTCAATGCTGATTTTCAGTGAATTTGACGCATAAAGGCAATGCGTCAATAAAAATGATGTATGCACGTCATGCGTCTAAAGTACCCACGCAAATATCACATGCGTCATATAAATACACGCATAACAGAAAATGTGACGCACTGGGACAGGAAGTGATGTAATAGGAAATCCTGTTTACAAGCATGGTACAGTGGGTCTACTTTCTCTTTAGTGTCTGTGCCTCTTTTGACATTGTAGTTGTGTTCTGGAGTTGGTGGTTGTGATTTCCTTGGGGATTGTATCTTGTGGTGTCCCTCCAGTTGTGTTTTGTTAATTATTTTCTGTATTTTGTCCCAGTGTTTGTAAATCTGTGTGTTTTTGTGTATAATTGTATTTGTACTGTGGGGTGTCTGTCCGGGATAGTTGTTAAATTGGAATAGTTGGGATTTGTTATTGGGCTTAATTTCATTTTTTTTCAAAATAGTTGTGGTCAACCTTTACTGTTATAATATGTCTGGTAGGGGGAGGTTGACCAGCATGGGAGAGGAAGAGTTGGGTGGCTTTGTGTGGCTGGCTGCCCACTACCTACTGGTGATGTTGGAAATGGGAGGCTATGTCATACGGGGTTACCGGACCGAGGCGAGGCGCTGCGGTGGGGCAAGGTGCTCTACCACCTGAAGAGGGTCTTTCGGAGCACCAGGAATGAGCACCAGCTCAAGCATCAGCTCAAGGATCTTCTCGATCATCTTGGTGTGGAGATCAATGGCTCTGTTGGTGAGTCTCCAATTGGCATACTATTTACTGTTCACCGCTCTTGAATAACAGTAGCAGATGTGTTGGAGTGCTGCATGCAATGATTGTAGACAGGTTGCATGCAACCAGAATGAAGTGTAACTGCGCCAGTCTAGACATGGAGTTCACATGTCCTACCATTATACCAATGCAGGTCAGATATCTGGTGAGTCATGCACAACCACCACTAAGGCACACATTTCAGGGGCCATGGCGACACCTGTGCCCCAGGGTAGTGTCATGTGTGATACACCAAGACACCACCAGCTACCATATTTACCTGGATTGTGTTGACAAAGTAGGGCAATGCATGCATAGCGCTACTTTGTCATCATTTCACATACATGATCCCTGCCATTATGTTAGCAAAGGAGGCTTACCCGCCTTAGGGAGCAATGCAAACGGGGCATTTGATACCATCAGACAACTTTGTCACATCAGTCATGGATTACTCAACACATGATCATTGCAGACTAATAATTGAGCCGCATGTCCATCACAAAGTGCCTCTGGGTGTCTTGCAGGACAAGCTTGAATACCTGAGTCAATTGTCTTGCAAAGCACCAGGGTAGTGTTGTATTTGTTACACAACTCCCCCTTACACCATGGAGCCCCATCTTCTATAGATTGCCCACATATGTTTTTTGCAGGGTGTAGCACTACATGAGTCTCAGGCCCAGTGTACGTCTCTCACTCACCTGAGTATCAGTGTCATCATGAGCTTGTAGTGGTGTGTCTGTTGCACTGTTTTACACTAGTGTAGGGCAGTACCCTCTTTTTGGCATGTTACCCCCAATTTCTGCCTGATGTCAGTGTGTTTTTTACTGTGTCACTGGGATCCTGCTAGTCAGGACCCCAGCGCTTATGGTTCATGGCCTGCTTGTCAGTGTGTTTCACTGTTTTCTAAATTGTCACTGGAATCCTGCTAATCTGATCCCAGTGCTCATGCTCTCTCTGTTTCTAAATTTGTCACCACATACTGGCAACTCAGTATTTCACTCCAAATTGGCATACTGGTCCCTCTTTATAAGTCCCTACTATATGGTACCTAGGTACCCAGGGCTTTGGGGTTCCAGGGGATCCCCATGGGCGGCAGCATTTCTTTTGCCACCCATAGGGAGTCCATACAAAGGCTACAGGACTGCCATTGCAGTCTGTGTGAAATAGTGCATGCTCTATTTCACAGCCATTTTCACTGCACCAGGTTACTTATACGTCACCTATTGTATTGTATTGTAATAGTATTTATATAGCGCTTACTACCCCAGATGAGGCGTCAAAGCACTTTTTGGCGAGTAGCACGCTACTCCACAACCCAAAAGAAATTAGTGGTGGATTAGTATAGGGAAATATGAGTATAGTTTTAGTATTATTATGAGTTCATTTGAGCTGTGGATATGTGAGTGTTAGTTGGATTGACTGGAGTAATGGATGGGTGGAGGAAGGAAGAATCCAAAAGTGTTAATTGAGCGTTTATAGTAATAGGATTTAGGCTTGGGATGAGTAAAGGGGGGATGGAGGAGGGAAGAGCCTGTGGAAAGGGTTAGAGACATCATAGTAGCAGGAGGGGTTTTGGATGAGTTAAAGGTGAGATAAAGGGTTATTTAGGAGATGAAAGTAGTGGAATCGATTTGGGATGAGTCAGAGTGGGAATGGAGGATATATTGATAGAGACATGACATATGGTGATGGGTAGACAAAGTGTGATATAAAATGAGAGCAGGGATTCATAAGTATCTAATATAACAACTTATCTAGGAGCTATTCAATCACCTATGAACATGTTAAGCATAGAGTAACATACACATATATATATATATATATATATATATATATACACACATACAAACATACACACATAAATACACAAACATATGCACATATATATGTACATACATATACATATTTAAGCCATGAGTAAATATACATTAGTTAAACAGGTTTAAAGAGTATGTGTGTAGTTTATTGTTATGACATAGTAGCGATACATATTTTCTAAAGAACTATATATAACTAGAATATACACATAATCAGATAAAAATATGTATCAACATAGGCATATGCAGTCCATAGCTGTTTGAATATGGTGGTTATGAAGGAAAGAGACAACTCTTGAGTAGTTTTCTGAAGACAAGATAGTTATCTGTGGCTCATATAGTTGGGGGTAATAAATTCCATAGTTTGGCTGCTTGAACGGAGAAGGATGTACCATCTATTGGCCCTCATTACAACCCTGGCGGTAAATGCCACCTACCGCCATGCTGACGGCCGCCAACATACCGTGACCGCGGCGGTAATCCGCTACGGGTATTATGACCCACTCAGAGAAATCCACCACTACACAGACACACACACAATTCTGTCACACCAAAGGTCAGTGATAAACTGGCAGTACCAAAACCCACACCGTTACACCAACAGAACAACGCCCAGAGTATCACAACTCACAAATCACCACGGTGGGCTTTCAATCACGGTAAACCATTGGAGGTACATACCGCCATGGCCAAAATACACACACACATACAAAACAGCACCACTTTGGGAAATTCAAACTACACACACCTGACACCCATACACACACCACACACACACCACTATAAAACACACACCCACATAACCCACAACCCTTAACGACTACAAGCCATTGCCAACAGACTGACATCACGACTACAGACAAGGCCAGACCCACACACCACCATCACCTATACACCACCCACGTACCTTACATCACACACCCCATCACGTCACCCTACACACCCTCACCCACACCACTCACACAACACCCATGGCACCACAACAACACCCCAGATTCTCTGAGGAGGAGCTAAGGGTCATGGTGGAGGAAATCATCTGGCTAGAGCCACTGCTATTTGGAGCACAAGTGCAGCAGATATCCATTGCTAGGAAGATGGAGCTATGGGGGAGAATCGTGGACAGGGTTAATGCCGTGGGACGGCACCCAAGAACCAGGGATGACATCAGAAAGAGGTGGAACGACCTACGGGGGAAGGTATGTTCCATTGCAGCAAGACACCAACTCGCTGTACAGAGGACTACAACTAACAACATAGGAGGAGCAAGTCTTGGCAAGTCTTGGCAAGTCTTGGCAATCATGCATCCTGAGGGCCTGGCAGGAGAAGCAGGAGGACTGGAATCTGGTAAGTCAACTCTCTATTTCTATCACCCCCCTAAATGCATGCCATCACCTACCCTCACCCTCACTCCCATTGCATTACCACATCCTACACCCCCCACCATCACATCTCACTCATCCCGATGCCAAGCCCTGCATGCCATACGAATGCATGGACAACACTCACAGACCAGCATGGACACCTATCACTAAAGCATGCACACTAGAGAAAATCAGCTAGCCCACCACATACCAACTCACACAAGTGAAAGCTGCCAGGACAAATACAACCGAGGGCAAGCCATCCATGCACCATATGTCACACTCAGAAACAATAACACTGCATTTACATCCCCACAGGTATCCCAGCCAATGTCAGTGGAGAAGAGGTGCCAGCAACTTCCAGTCCCCCCACAGAAGAGCCCCACAGTTATGACAGCAACTCTGCTTGCATGGATCTGGATGACCAACCTGGCTCATCAGGGACCTTTGGACAGTCGGTTACCCAGTCACAGTAACACACCACCACAGAGCCTTCCCTCTCAGAAAACACCACCACCGCACCCACCCAGCGTACCCATGCCTCTGTCCCCAGAACACATCAATCAGCAGGGTGTCCACCATTACAGGGACCCCAGGGCACACTTCGCACCCAAGACAATCAGGGACCTGGCGTCAGTGGCAGAAGGCACTCGGCTGAGGGGACAGAGGCACAGGACAAGAGGGAAACTGGGAGGGGTGCTGTCCGCCAAGAGGAGGACAGGCCCAGGGAACCGAGATCCTGGGAGCATACCAACATTCCCAGGATACACTGGGCCAGATCCTGGACAACGTTCAGGAGAACAGGCGGCTGCAGGAGGGACAGTACCAGGGGATCAGGGAGGACTTGCAGGCCATCAACACCACCCTGGTCTCCATTGCAGGGGTGCTAGCTGACATGGCCAACATTATGAGGGAGGCAGCCTCACAACAGCGGGCCCCTTCCACTAGCCAGACTACTGAACTGCCCTCCACCTCTGCTGCCGCTAGTGGACAGGAGGCCCCGTCACAGGACCAATAGTCCATCAGCACCCCTCCCCCTGCAGAAGGAGAACCACCCCGTAAACGTTCCCTGCGATCCAGGCAGAACCCAGACTATTTTCAAGACCCCCACCAGGAAATAAGACTCTCCCGATTGTCACCCTTGTGTCCCACTCTGTCACCCTGTCCACCTTGAACTGCCATTGCTCCCCTTCCTATATCCCCTTGGACAATGCACCTATGCTAGAATTAGACTGGAACAATACCCTGGACTTTCCTCCATCATCACTCCATCCCCTTGCACTTACCCCTCTATTTCTTCGCACTTCAGTAAACACACTTTGAACAAATACATGTATTGAATATGTCAAATGATTGAAGTATGTATTTGTTTAACAAGGTTTAAACATTGCAAATCAACTATACAGTAATGTGCACATAGGATAGACCTGTAGTTGGCTGCAGTGAACACACCAGGAGCGATAGTGGGGCACCAACATCTGCAAAAAGAGTGTTCAAAGGGTACAGTGAGTGGGCATAGAAGTGGGAAATCACAGCCTGTCCGTGACAATGTGAAACAAACAAATGACAATGAAATGTGAAGTTACACTGTCTTACCTGTGTGTCATTGGAAGTATTATCGAATCACTGCAGTTCTGTTGTCCTCATCCTCATCCTCTGCCTCCTCATCCTCACTGTCCACATGGTCATTGTTGCCACACGGCCATCTCCTGGCTCCTCCTCCTGCAGAAAAGGCACATAGTGTGTCTCAAGGCAAGGTTATGCAACATGCAGCATGCCACAGCTATCTGGCAGACCTTCTTGGGTAAGTAGCACAGGGATCCACCTGTTAAATGGAGGCACCGAAACCTGGCCTTCAGGAGACCAAAGGTACGTTCAATGATCCTTCTTCTTCGGAAAATGTGCCTCATTGTAACTTTCCTCTGCCCTTGTTCTGGGATTCCTCACGGGGTCAGTAGCCATGATAGGTTGGGGTAACCTGAGTCACCTGCAGTTATTGAGGGACAACATTTAGCCACAAACTATCCCATATGACCCACACCATACCCATACACCAACATCCACTGGGTGGGAACCAGGGCTCATCTATTAGCCACACCCTGTACCTCTGCAGTTGGGCCATCACATTTGGGATGCCGCTATTCCTCAGGATAAAGGCATCATGCACAGACCCAGGATACTTAGCATTGACGTGGGACATGTACAGGTCCGCCAGGCACACCATCTGGACATTCATTGAGTGAAAATTCTTACGATTTCTGAACACCTGTTCATTTTGCCGTGGGGGAACAAATGCAATATGTTTGCCATCAATTGCCCCAGTGATGTTGGAAATATGTCCCATTGCATAGACGTCAGCCTTCACTGTGGCAAAATCCTCCACCTGGGGTAAATGTAGCTGCACATGTGTTTAATCAGGGTATCCAGTACTCTTGTCAGCACTATTGAGAACATTGGCTGTGACATTCCTGCTGCCAAGCCCACTGTCACTTGGAAAGAACCAGTTGCCAAGAAATAGAACACAGATAGGACTTGCACAAGAGGGGGAATCCCAGTGGGGTGACGGATAGCAGATATCAGGTAAAGCTCCAATTGGGCACACAGCTCTGTGATTGTGGCCCTGTCAAGTCTATAGCTGAGGATAATGTGCCTGTCCTCCATTGTTGCCAAGTCCACCAGGGGTCTGTACACAGGGGTATGTCTCCATCTCCTATTCATCCGCAGCAGTAGCAATCTATGGGGCAAAAGAATGAGGAGCTGGTCACAGACTGTACATCGTGGCCACAACACTACAATGCATGAAGTTAATTTGAAATGTATAAGTGGCATCTGTCCTGTATGTACAAATGTGAACTGTGACACAGTTATAATTCCCCTGAAATGGCATCCGTTTGTCTTGTGTGGAGGGACAGGTGGAACTGAGGTAATTCCGCTGACGTTGTGCGCTGTTGAGGGAGGCGTTCGGGAACCGCCGTGCAATGCCTCATTGGATAATATTGGGCCCTATGGGGTACAGTGGCCAATGGTGATGTACGCTGGCGGTGACGGTATGCACCGCCGCGGACGTCACCCCCATTTTCTATTTGTTCACTCACTTAGTAACTGACCTTCAACAGGAGAGGACCTACACTGCATGTGCTGCTGTGACCTGTGTCTGGAACCTACCATGGTGTGTTTGACTGGGGAAAGTGCTACTGCCTTCACCTCTGCGGAGCTGGAGAGACTGGTGGATGGAGTCCTACCCCAATACCGACTGCTGTATGGGCCTCCAGACCAACAGGTGAGTACACTGTGAGCACGATGCATGGGGCATGAATGCATGGAGTGGGGTGTGTGAAGGCCTCGTATAGGTGGGGGTTGGTGGATGTCCCCTGGGCGGCGTACTGCTTGTGTGCTGGGACAGGTCTGTGCAAATGGGGATGGGAAGGGGTATGGTGGGCCATGAGTGTAACAGGCAGGACAGTCTGACTAATACGTTTCCCTGTGTGTATTTCCTCTGCATGTCAGCACCCATCAAAAGAAGGGTATTTGGTGTGCCATTGCCAAGGACGTGCGGACCCTGGGGGTCTATGGCAGGCGGCGCACCCATTGTCGGAAATGGTGGGAGGACCTGTGATGCTGGGCATGGAAGATGGCGGAGGCCCAGCTGGGGATGACCTCCCAACGAGGAAGGGGTGTCTGTCGAACCCTGACCCCCCTGATGGCACTCATTCTGGCCTTGGCCTATCTGAAGCTGGATGGGATCTTGAGGGCATTACATCAGCCACAATGGGGTGAGTACAGTGTCCATGATTACTGCTTATGCCTGGTGGGGTGGTATCCGGGTTGGGGATGTATGTCTGTGGGTGCCCCTAGGCCAGGTCTGACATTGCAGAGTTGGTCCCATGTTGGCCAGGGTTCTGATGTGATAGTCCTCCTACCTAGCTTGTAGGCATCCACTACTGGGCAGGGCTGTGTGGGTCCCAGGTTTGCTGCAGTTGGCAGTATGTGTCCCTCCCCATGCCCTGGTGACTAGCATTGTTACTGGTAGTGCATTGCATATTGCGTAGGTCTGTTCCCTGTGTGTGATTGTGCTGTGTACGCCAACGGTGGTGTTGGTGCAGCCACTGGCTAAGTGCATCCTTTGTCTCTCCCCCCCTTTTTGTTCTGTCATCCTGTCCTTATGTGCATTAGCATCATCTGGAGGGGGAGCAGAGGCACGGGTGACGGAGGGAGCTGCATCCCACAGGACACAGGAGGAAGAGTCCACCAACGGTGAGGGCACCAGTGGGATGGAGGGCAAGGGGTGCACCACGGCAGAGACAGGAGAGGAAAGCTCCTTGGTGGTGGCGGACACCTCTGTGCCCACCCCAGCTATAGGTACATCTGCCACCCCCGTACCAGCACTGCCCTCCCAGTAGCCCATCATCGATTTGTCTGTACCCGCTCACCCAGGAGGGTAGGCTTCTCTTTTGCCCCAGGCACATCAGGCCCTGCCCTAGTTAGCCTTGCTGCCCTGAGTGAGGAGGCCATTAACCTCCTGAGATCAATTTCTGTTGGGGAGTCAACCATTGTGAATGCCATCCAGGGGCTGGCAGCCCAAATTCAACAGCCCAATGTATTTCTGGAGGGCATTAACACTGGCTTTGCGGCCCAACAGAGATCAATCCACGCTCTGGCCTCCTCTCTGATGGCAGCAACTGTCCCTGTTTCCACCCTCCAACTTCCTCTACCCAATCCCATTCCCCTCAACCCCAACCTATCCCAAGCACCCAGGCAGATGAACAGGCACACAAGACAACACTCAAGAGTGACACAGGCAAACACAAGCACCACACATCATTACACAGGCACCCACACAAACACCATCCAGATGCAGACATACCAACATCCACTGCCTCCACTGTGTCCCCTTCATCCTCCTCCACCTTGGTTCCAGTTCCGTCTACACTCACACCTGCATGCACTACATCCACATCCACTACTGCCATCACCAGCACACCTATCAGAACACACACCTCTCTGGCAGACACCTCCACAACAGCCATGCACACATCCCCTGTGTCCTCTCCCACTGTGTCTGTCCCCCTCCTCCCAAGGTACACAAACGCAAGCACTCAGAAACCCAACAGCCATCCACCTCACAATAGCATCCAGCTCATGCACCTGCACCCAAACCGAGCAGAAAGACACCTCCCACAACCACTCCCTCTTCCTCCACTCCCATACCTTCTCTCTCTCCCTGCTCCAATGTCCCTTAGCAGCTTTTACTCTCCACCATTGACCTCTTCCCTACCCCTACCCACGTCCTTCATGTCTGACCAGGGTGGATAAAACCCAGGAAAGCACCTCAGCCACCCAGTCCACGGGCCCATTAGTGTCCACACCCACTCGTGGTGGGAAAGGATCCATGGCACCAGGCTGCCTAATGGAAAGGGTGACTGCCCCAAGTACTGCCATGAAGGGCAAGGAACCATCCCCAGCTGCTGCCAGGAAGGGCAAGGAGCCATGCCCAGCTGCTGCCAGGAAGGGCAAGGAGCCATCCCAAGCTGCTGCCCAGAAAGGCAAGGAGGCAGCCCCAGCTGCTACCAGGAAGGGCAAGGAGCAATCCCCAGCTGCTGCCAGGAAGGGCTTGGAGCCTGCACCAGCAGGCAGGAAGGACAAGGGGTCTGGTGCTGGGACTCAGTCAAAGCCCCCACCACCAACCATGGTTGTGCAGCCATCCAAGGCTGCATGGGATGGGCAGGAGCTTCCCCCCACAACCTCCACCAGCAGCAGCAGCACCACCTCCACCAGCAGTGGGCAGCCATCCGAGACTGCAGGGGAAGGGCAGGAGCTTCCCCCAACAACCACAACCAGCAGCAGCACCACCACCACCAGCAGTGGCCAGCCACCCAAGGCTGCAGGGGATGGGCAGGTGCTTCCCCCCACAACCAGTGCCAGCAGCAGCAGCAACACCACTGCCACCACTGAGCAGCCATCACCACCAGTGGACGTTCTGGAGACCTGCATCCATGGGCTGTTGTGCGGCCTGCCCCCTGCAAATCCTGTGGGAAGGACACCCACTTGATAGACTGTGACCTTGCACTCCCCAAGATCTGCATCACAGGGTACGTTGCCCCCTCCAGAACCAGTGGGGAAGCCACCCACTCCCCCCATCCTCCCCAGGATGAAGATCACAGGGCAGGATGTCCCCTCCAGAACCAGTGGGGAAGCCACCAACTCACCCCATCCTCCCCAGGATGAAGATCACAGGGCACAATGCCCCCTCCAGAGCCAGTGGTCAAGTCACCCACTCGAGAGACTGTGGCCTTGCCCTCCCCAGGACAGCGCACAGGGCATGTTGCCCCCTCGGGAGCATGTGGGCAAGTCACCCACTTGAGGGACTGTGGCCTTGCACTCTGCAGGACCAAGCAGTGGGCAAGT
The DNA here is from genome assembly GCF_031143425.1 of Pleurodeles waltl. Classification (NCBI taxonomy): domain Eukaryota; kingdom Metazoa; phylum Chordata; class Amphibia; order Caudata; family Salamandridae; genus Pleurodeles; species Pleurodeles waltl. The sequence goes on from NC_090436.1 coordinate 974,614,527, forward strand.
CACCCACTTGAGAGACTGTGGCCTTGCACTTCCCAGTATCAAGCACGGGGCATTTTGTCCCCTCCAGAGCCAGTGGGCAAGTCACCCACTTGAGAGACAGTGGCCTTGCACTCCCCAGGACTAAGCAGTGGGTAAGTCACCCACTTGAGAGACTGTGGCCTTTCATTCCCTAGGATCAAGCACGGGGCATGTTGTACCCTCCAGAGCCAGTGGGCAAGTCACCCACTTGAGAGACTGTGACCTTGAACTCCCCAGGACGGAGCAATGGGCATGTTGCCCCCTCCAGGACCAGTGGTGTCGTTCCATCTGCTGGCTGAGGTGCCCCCTCGTTCCCCGTCCCCCATCCCTGTGAGGTGCCTGCCTATTTTCCAACTGATGCTCCTGCAGTGTACTCTCTGTGTTGTGGCAGGAGGCAAGTGGGGCCTTGGACTTTGTCATGTGGCCCTGTGGCCCACGCGCATTGAGGACTGGGCAGTGTCCGTTGAATTGTACATATGTATATACTTTGAGACTGGATGTATGTATTTCTACTGTATTTATTATATTACATTCACTTTCATCTATTCGTGTTGTCCTTTCATTATTCCTGAGGGGTACAGGGTATAGATGTTGTCTTACTGCATCTGATTCTGTGTATAGTGTTGGGGGGGTGTTGTGCGTGTGTGTGTCACTCTCTTTTTCCTCCCCCTTCCCCTGTGTGCTAGGCGGCTGTACTCACTGTGGTCGTTTTCCCCGTCGTTGGTTTTCGTGGTGGAGCAGGACGTAAAAGATCATTAGAAATATTTGCAGCTCGGGCTCCATGGTGGCGTGGTTGTTCCCTGTGTCTCCAATGGTGAGTCCTTTCCCTTCTGTGCAGTGTTTCTGCCAGGCTTTTGATGTTGTTGGTACCGCCCCAGAAAAGGTGGCGGATCGGGCTGTCATAATACGGTGGGCGGAACATTTTCTTCCGCCTGGCTGTAGGGCGGCTACCGCCGTGGTGGCTGATGTTTCTGCCCTGGCGGTCGGTGTAGTAAAGTGCCTGTCTATCTGAGATCTTTCCGCCATTGTCATAATTTGGCAGTAATTACCGCCAGCCTGTTGGCGGTATTACCGCCACTTTATCATCGACCGCCAGGGTTGTAATGAGGGCCTATGTTTACTTTGGTAGGTGTGTGCTAATTCAGCTGTCAGTGTTAGGGTCCTGTGTAGGAATGTTGGGAACTGTGGCACATCTGACAACAGCCTACCTTTAATATCAATCCTGCAAAACTGACCAGTGGCAATTACAGATGAGGTTAAGTACCTCTATTTCACACCAATGTGTACTACTGGTAATCCCAGCTGACGATATTGCCCAAGAACTGTTTCACCGCCAATCCTGCCAAACTAGAAGGTATCGTGGGACATAGCCCATCTTGTTGGACTGTTTTAGAGTATTGATAACGAAGGGTGATTGGATTAAAGTGTCACGCTCAGCTGAAATTTTGCGAGGGAAACATGTTTTAAAATGTGATACGTATTCTTAGTTGATGGGACAGATGAACGAGCGGTGTGAGGATTGAAATATGGTGTAATAAATTATGCGATCTTTAGTGGAGTTTTTGATTAATTGGGGGAGTGGCATGAATGTGTTTTTTTCTTGCTAAAGAGGTTTGTAAGGTTTTGTAACATAAGAGGAATTTATTGGAATAAAGAGCATGTATGTATTTGTCTTTAATGGACCCGATGGGAGGAAAGAATATCGGGAATGAAGGATAAATTACTTAATCTGGCGAAAAATATTACAAAAAGAAGTGGATGGGAATAAGGATTATTATATACTGTAAGTAAGTTTTTTGGTAGTGACTTTTCTTGGTGAAAAAGTTGTTGAACAAGGAGCATCTAACTGGGCGAGTCCATCCCCTTTAGATCTGAGGATATTGGAAGACACAGTGGAGTAGACGTTTGGTTGAAGGTTGAGTGAGTCTGAGGTGAGTAATGATGTGGTCTGTATTGCAGCATAGTTTTTAGAATATGAGAATATAATATTAAGGTTTGATTTTTGTAATTGTTTAGGTGTTTCCTACCTATTAGTCCTGAGGAAGACCCGTGTTGGAGCCTGGAATTGGCCCAAGAGTTATCAGTGGGTCAAAACGGCAACGCTAATTTTGTAGCCTGGATTGGTTTTGTCTCTGTCTCTTTGGAATGGAGTGAAGGACCCAAGTGGGGAAATGGACCCAGATATAAATAAGTGGTGATTTATAGAGAAGAATGGTCAACCAACTGGCTTCTTTTAAATGTAATTTGTTAATGGATAAGTGGGTGATTTATTCTTGGTTTCTGTGTGTCTCACTCACGAGCACTTGATCTTTGGCACTTTTTTCTGTTCTTTTCTTTGATGTGATAGGGTAGGATTGTTTTGCAATATTCAGTAAAGTATTGAAAATAATTGTGTATATATAATAAAGGATGAATTCTGAATGTTATTTATATCTATGCTGCAATTTCTTTGAAAACATTGTTTGTTATTTATGTTTAGAGGATTAATGAAGATAATTGTTTCTGGATGGATCAGTGTTGTTTGGTAATATGTAGTGAGTAAAGCATACATGTGTTGTACATTTTTGACATACTCAATGAAATGCATTTAGGGGATGAGACCAGCATTGTCGTTCATCATGTAGGAACCTTGTGCGTAGATATGTGCCGCCATATTCCTGCACTCTTCTACTGACACTCTGTAACTAAAGACATCGTTACACACACATCCCAATTCCTAGGCGTAGTAGATGTGTCATAATACAAAAAGACATGCTGGTTGTGTAGGAGGTGTTTATTTTCAAGTGTTGTAGTGCAATGTTCACAATGTCCAGGTCTGTGACCCCATTAGTGTAATCCATACAATTGTGACACAACACAAGTCCAGGGTTGAGGGACATGTCATGGGACATGCTTGGTTGAAGTGTTGTTAAGTGTGGAGGAACATTATTTTCCAATTTGTAGGTGAGAGACAATGATAATCCATAGCAGACAGGTCAACAGTGTGTCTTTGAAGAGTGCACATATAAAAAAGTGCTAACACTGGCATGATCTCAAGCACAGGACAAAGGAAAACACTGCTTATGTGGCATAGGCTGGTGCTACCGGAAACTCTTACGGGTGAAGATGACCTGTTCCACATCTTCATCCTCCGATGTGTGTGGTGTCTCCTCTGCCCTTGATGGGTGTGGTGGGAAGGTAGCGGGGGCCACACACACACTTCAGTGATTGGAGATGTGGACTCCCAATTCCCAGCAGCTGCGATCTGTGGAACAACATATGGCATCACTGCAACAAGGAGGAACTGCTGATTTTTTTAGAATATCAGCAATATCCCTGTGGCAGGCAGCCAGCTCTGCCCGATGGAGGCCAGTTCCCAGTGCATGGAGCCCATCTTGTTCTCAAGCACACTGCTGCCAGTTTGGGAAGGCAGTTGTTGTGGCCTCTCCCTCATGGAAGCAGCTATGTCCCTCAGACACTGCTGGTCTCTATGCATTGGGAAGTGTGTGCCTCGTTTGGCTGCAGTCTATTCAGAGGCCTAAACGTGGCACGTGCGCATATCCTCTAGGCTGGCTGCCATAGTCTGCATTCCCACCTGCACTTCCTTGGTCAGCTCCCGCTGGACTCTTACCACTGTCCTCTCAAAGCTGGTCCCTGGGTCTTCGGAGTCCTCGGAGTCCTCAGATGTGTCGGTGCTGGCAGGTCGTACTATTGGGGTGTTGGGTGGGGCATCTGGGATGGCTGCTACATTATTACTCCTCCTTGCAAATGGAGGTGGTTTCTGGAAGGATATGAGGACTTCTTGGAGGGTCTATTGGCTGATGGTTGTCATCTGGTCATCCAGGTCATTCGGGTACTCCAGGACAGGCTGATCAGCAGGTGAGCCATCATCCTCGACAATGTGTTGTTTAAAATCAATCTTTCTGTGTTGTGGCAGTTGATATGTCACGTCACTGACTTGCTATTGGTGGCTCATTGTTATCTTATTTCCCAAACATTGTTCCTGTACTTCATGATTGCAGTCTATCAGCTCTTTGCCCCACCTGAGTGTCATATGAGGGGAAACTCAGGTGGGGTAATTTGATGTGTCATATCTACTAGGTGTGATGTATATCCTTTCTATGGCTTGACATCATCTTATCATTGTCAACCCTCCCTATGCATCCATTTGGATGGTGAGGCTTTGCAACGGGTGTTGCAGTGCTCAAGCCACAGCACCACACATGTCAATATGCCACTGTCCCAGTCTTACATGTTTCACTTACACCCATGTGGTACGGTAAGCTTGCACCACCCCAGGGTTGGCATTGCCAGGACACTATGCTCTTGCTACCATTGATAGCTCCTCATGTTGATTTCTGTGTATTTGTGCTACATTGCAGAGCACACATGGACCTAGCAGATTTCAATTTCATCTTCTGTCTGTGCAGGTAGGTGCGCCTTCCTACTCACCTATTATCTCCCCTTCAATGCAGCCATACTTGCACCATGATACATGAGATGCAGCATGGTGGCAGTGCAGCTAATTTGACACAGGCAAAGGGGTAGACCCAGGGATGGCCAGCATTGGTATAATATTTTAGCTGTGTACATCATTATGTACGTGACAGTGCCTGGTGGTAAATGAGTTTATGGACATGGCCAGTTAAATGGAGTTAAACTTAAGTCAGGGCCTCAAGCTAGTTTGATGGTGAATGTGCAGGTAGTCAAACTGGTCCCTCATTTCAAGTGTGGCAGTCCTATGACCACCTGATGCCATTGTCTATATGACCATCCCCAACAGGCGCAGGCAACTGTTGTCAATGGGGGATGCCCCCTGGGCCAATAACCTACCACTGGCAGGTTTCCAGAACTCACAGACTAGCAATGGCACCTGTCTTGTGACACCAGACCAGTATTAGGTTCAACGGTACACCCCAGGTCTGTGAATCCCCCATGCAAAGGTTAGTGGTGATGTGGTGTGCCCCTGAGTGCCCTTGCACCTGGCATGGGCAGTGCAGGGGATCCTATGGCCTGCCCCTTTGACCTTTCCACTGCCTGATTTGCAGAGCTAAGGCCAGTGTGTCGTGTCACACTCCATGCACCCCAAGACTGGCATTGACTCAATTTGATCCATCAACAATGTTGTGCTAAGTGCCCCAGAGAGCTACCATGGGCAGACGGATTCCACTCGCCATTCCAACGAGTGACTAATCATGACAACCGCAAAGCGTTACACTGTACTGGCAGTCTTAACAACACCAGACTTAGCCATGCACCATTATGTTCACAGTCATACCCCATGTGTTTTATGTGTGTGTTTATTTCCCCATTCCTATGTGTCTTACATGGTTGTGTCAAAGTAGTTGTGGGCTCAGCGTGTAACTGTTGTGACCTACAGTTTGCTTTCTGTGGTACATATTTTCTGTCATGGCACATTTCTGTTCAGCATCAAGATGTGTGGTTCCGCATTACACCAGTTTAGTTGGTCTGGGTAGGGGCATGTTTTCAGTGATACAGGACCACCTTGCTATTCCCCCAGTGCCTGCTCAGATTATTGTTCCCTGCACCCAGGGGGCATCTTCACTGCATGATGGAGTGGTGGCTGTCTTATGTGGATTTGTTGTCAATGTGCGGTGTGGTGGTGATACTGGTGCATGTCTGGAATAGTTGCAATGAATTGTGGGCTGTAAGATGCAGCACACGTTTGGGCAAGAAGGCAAGGCTGTTGCAAGGTGTTACTGTAAGGGACACCACTATGATGTGAACCCACGTATGGCATTGACTGACTACCTAGTCTTGGAAGTCTTCATCATGTTGGTAGGGTTAATATGACCATATGCTAGGGATGTTGAGATGACACAACCAGAGGCACAGTCATTATATATGCCATTCATCCAATGTGCTGCATTTGTACATGTAGGTATTTAGGCCTGGCAATTGACATATGTCCAGGTTGTGTATGTGTTATGGTGCACGGCACTACCAAGGAGTAGGTGCATGTGTAGCTTATGTCAGCATGGTGCAACATGCTTAATGTGCACTATGTCCCTCTGCGCTCCTTTGACATGCATCCTATGTGCCTCCCCCTTCTAGCACTTGACAATTTTACATTCATTTCCCCCATGCAACCTATCCTGCATTTGTGTGTTTCCTGGTAGTCTGTGCTGTCCTATCCTGCGATTCCAGTAACCACTTCCTCCGAGATGACCACTGCAACCATCTCCTCCATCTCATCCAAGTCCTCTTATGGTGCTGGACCACCACCTCCAGTTTACAGTGCTGCCTTCCTGTTTCTTGCCATTTTTTCCTTTGTCCTTTGCTCACAATCATGCCAGCATTTCCTGCATTCTGTTATGGTTCTCCTGACCTCTGCCACACTGTTAATCTTGTCTACTATCTGCTGCCAAATTGCCTCTCTCCTGCAAATTGGCAATTTTGAGGTGACAAAGAATTGATGTTGATGCTCCGTCACCTCTCTCATCAGTATTTCATGCTCCTCCACACTGAACAACACTTTCTTTTTTTCTTCTCCCTCCCATGGGTCATGTCCGTGTCCTCCTGGCTTGTTCCTGGTTGATTGGGGTCCCCATAGGGTCTCGCCTGGCTTTCTGGGCCCATTTTGCGACATGTTTATGTGTCGTAAAATGGGTGAGAGTCATTTTTCTGGTGTTAACGTAATTTTGCCTTACAGCAAGGCGCAATGGTGAAAGTAAAAAATGTTGACTCTAACCTATGTTTAGCACCATCCAGAGTCATAGTATAAATATGACACCCGGGTGGCGTTAAAAAATGGCACTTGTCAGCGCTAAACTTTTTGACGCAAAACTGCGTTAGCGTAAAAAATGAGTACCACTCTGCATTCCTGATTGCCTGACTCTAGCTCTCATGCACAGTCCACAACTCTCTGTATTTTAGGGGGTACTTTATTGTGTCTCCGATGTAAGTGTGGATACACTGCTCCCTCACTAAAGGGAGCAGCATGTCATAGATTAACATAGCTAGTAAATGACGTATGGTGATTATTGCACTCAGATCATGGAGAATACCCATTCTGTTGCCCAGTACATGACACACACACACAGTGGGATTTATTTCTCCGTAGTGATACACTGGGCCCTTGGCTGGTGGGAGCAGAACTTTTTGCATGTATTCTCTTTGACTACTGTCCATTTAAAATGGGGCTAAAATGGGGTAGAGTTCAAGCAAGAATACCAACTTGGAGGTTAGGGGAAGAGACACTGCAGGACACACCATTCCCGGCCATTAATACCTGCTTTGCTGATTATTACTGAACTTTATATGCTGCAAACAAGAATTCAACCACTGACTAACTACAGGACTTCCTACAGGGAATTCCCTTCCCCTTCATAAATCCACTTCAGCTGGCCAAGCTGGATGAACCCCTCCAGGTTGATGCATTACGCATGGCTATAGCCCAAATAGCCAGAAATAAAACCCCAGGCACTGATGGCCGCCCCACGGAGTACTAGACACCCTACGGCATTCTTCTCAAGCTGAAACTGTTATAAGTATACGAAGAAGCGAGAGGGTGGGCATCCACTTGGAATTCCATAGGGAAGCACTGATAGTGGTTTCACCGAAGGCAGGGAGAGATCCTCACAACATGAGGTCGTGTAGACCACTATCACTTCTGAATTTGGACCATAAGACACTGGGGAAACGGCTGGCTAACAGGCTGCTACCCGTAATTGGCATGCTGAACCACACAGACCAAAATGGTTTTACACTTGAGCAGAAAGCCTTCTTCAATATTCACTGATTGCTAAGGTTAATGTGGGCCTGTCTGGGAGACAATGGAAGCCATCTGGGAGTATCGCTCCATATTGAAAAAGCACTTGATACCCTTGGATGAGAATACCTACGGGGGATACTAGGGAAGATGGAAGTAGGCCTAAAGTTCCTAAGATGGATAAGATCATGCTATAGCCAACTGGTCACTAGAGTCAAGACAGGAGAGATAGTCTCAGACTGATTAAAAATATATAGCGCTACCAGACAAGAATGCCCACCCTCAATGTTAATCTTTGCACTTGACATGGAGCAACTAATGTACATGTTATGCACAAAAGCACAATGATGGGGAGTAATAGCCTTTGGTGGGTGGCACATAGGCCCATATTTATACTTTTTGACGCACAACTGCGCCAACGCAGTTGTGCGTCAAAAATGTTACCGCCGGCTAATGCCATTCCAACGCACCATGCGGGCGCCTTATTTATGGAATGACGTTAGCCGGTGCTGCGGACTGGTGTGCGTAAAAAAAAATGACTCACACCAGGCAGCGCCGGCTTATGGGAAAATGGGGGTTGTGCGGCAAAAAATGGGGCAAGTCAGGTCTGAGGCAAAATTCAGGCCTCAAACCGGATTTGCGCCATTTTTTTTTACGCCCAACCTCCATTGACATGACTCCTGTCTTAGCAAAGACAGGAGTCATGCCCCCTTGCCCAATGGCCATGCCCAGGGGACTTATGTCCCCTGGGCATGGACATTGGGCATAGTGGCATGTAGGGGGGCCCAAATCAGGCCCCCCTATGCCACAAAAAAATTTGGAAAAAAATACTTACCCGAACTTACCTTTCCTTCCCTGGGATGGGTCCCTCCATCCTTGGGTGTCCTCCTGGGGTCGGCAAGGGTGGCAGGGGGTGTCCCTGGGGGCAGGGGAGTGCACCTCTGGGCTCCTTCCGAGCCCACAGGTCCCTTAACGCCTGCCCTGACCCAGGTGTTAAAAAACGGCGCCCATCAGGCTGTGCATCGTTTTTTAAGGCCCACCCCCTCCTGTGCGTCAAAATGACGTCAGAGTATAAATATGGGGCACACGCCTTAAAGTCATTTTTTGGAAGGGAACGCCTACCTTGCACATAATTAACGCAAGGCTGGTTCCCCCTTCCAAAAAATGACGCACATTGTGGAATTTTGACGCCCGCGGGGTCGGACGTCAAAGTATAAATATGGGGCAGGGTTTGCGCCGATTGTGCGTCAAATTTGTTGACGCACATTCGGCGCAAACAGAGTATAAATATGCCCCATAGTGTCCTTATATGTAGGGAATGCCCTAATTCACCTGCGCAATGCCTGCTCCACTCTCATGACACTGATGGAGATGCTAGACACATTTGGTGACATATTGGGCCTTAAGGTCAAGTGGACTAAATCGTATTTATTCCTATGGCTAAACATGAGGCATGGGTGCCAGAACACCAACAAGGAGCTGTGATGCGGACCAGACTGGTGTAGCACTTTGATACACTTAAATACCTCAGAGTATACATATGATTTAATAGAGGGCAACCTTAACAGGCGCTCAGGTTGATCAGTGGGTCTCTCACCTTCTGGACATCCTTATCATTATCTCCACTAGGCTGCCTAGATACAGCCAAACTTTTAATACTAAAGAGACGTCTGTTCATGTTTGCAGCCCTGTGGATACTTCTCCTCACTCAGTTCCTTAAGTAACTCCATGGACTCTTATCGGATTTGATATGGGAGAGAGATGAAAATTGGTTGCGCTATACAAGATACTGCGCCCATTGGTAGACTGAGGACTTGGCACCCACAACTACAAATCATTTTATGCTGCAGCACAATTAAAATAGCTGCTACGCCGGTTGGGAACTACATTACAGGCTAGTGGCGTAGCATGGGGGGTGCAGGGGAGAGCCGGCCGCACCGGGCGCAACATCTTGGAAGAGACTAAATCCACGGGTTAGGGGCGCAAATTACTTGCCTTGCCGTGGGTTAGGGAGCGCAAATTACTTGCCTTGCCCCGGGTGCTGACAACCCACGCTACGCCACTGTTACAGGCAGAGCGATTAGGCATTCAGTGAGTACTCAATGGGGAACACATTAATACCTGGTTATCAAGGTCCCTCAAAACGCTGCCATATGAGACCCACCAGATGTGTGTGGCCTGTAAATGCTGGCACAAATACATTCACAGAGTAGTCCGCCCCCTCCCCACTGCTCGCAATATGGAGCCTACCAAAACTACTTGTTGTCACACAGCAGCACGATTAGAATCCATGGAGGTAGCAGGAGTTAAACTAGTGGGAGACCTGTATGCAGATGGAGCGCTGCAATCTTTCCAGGAGATCGGGAACACTTATTGAATATCGGCAGGTCAGTTTACCAGATACAGTGCAATACAGCATGATATCACAGTGGACATGGATGCTCTGAACAACCCACTTCAGTATCACTACAGACAAAACTCTCTTGTGTGGGTTTGCAAAATGTTATAACTGCTGTGTGTACCACTCTACTCCCACAACATCACACAATGAACTTGGGGGTCAAGGACCGATGGACAGAAAAGGCGACCTACGAACAGAAGTCACTGACAAAAAATGGACACGTGCCACACAACAGGTGAAAGAGTTTTTTTCATAACTCTAGGTTGTGATATACACAATTTAACTACCTGCACCAAGTCTATGTAATGCCAAAACGTACTAGGAGCATGTTCCCCAGTTCATCATTGGACTGCCCCAGACGCAGGATGACCGATGTATGACTTAATCACATGGTGTAGAATTGCCCGGTGATCAATCGGACCTGGGAGAAGGTAACAGGGATAATTTCGGACCTTGTAGAGCGCATTCTGTCACCCACACCTGAATCATGCCTGCTAGGCCTCAAACATAAATCCTAAAGGGACAAATACCTGCATAAGTTCATAGATCTATTATTTTTAGAATAGAAAAAAACGTTGCTGCCTCTTGCAGATGAGATTGACTCCTTAACTGCTCTTGGTGATCCTAAGCATGTCCCAATCTGTGACCTGTCAAATGGCCTGCAAATGTTGAAATGCATAGCTCTGTCACAGAGGTAGCACAATTAGAAGAATTCCCCGCAAACTAGTAGCCTCAAACTCAACCATTCAAACTCGAATGACTGAGTTTGGAAGACAACACTGGCGCTATGTTTAAGTGTTGGGTGAACACTGTTTTGCAAAGTCTGCATTGCCTGACATGAAACTTTGCGGTAGGAAACATGAAGTTGGGAGATAGGCTTCACTAATCCTGAAAGGTTTGAAGAGTTCAGTGTTGAGAAACTTCCAAACATAAGAGTAACTTCTTTGTGATTGTAGAGAGTCCAGACATTTGCACGGTACCGCATAAGCTGTTACTTTTCCACTAAGTGCACAGTGGGCAATAGTCAAGTCTGTAAACAAAAGGTGCTTTTCTACTACGCGATAAGTGAAACTGATCCACTTTAAGGGAAAGTATTGCCTTAATCTAAATCATGTTTGTATTTAGATATGTTTGGTGCACTGGGACACTTTCAATCAAGGGGATGAGCTCTGTACTATTTGGCATACTCCACTGCTGATAGCATGGTGACTTTAATCTGAAGGCTCCTGAGATGCTTGTCGAAATAGGAAGTCATTTATTTTGCCAGTTTAGAGTGATACGTTGGCTACCTGAATGACTCGTGCAGGGGCAGGTCTGTTTCAAACTAGTACTCTTTGTAATTTTTCTACAAGAGACACTTATGAGGTGTCTGTCCCAGCATGACAGTCCATTCGAATGTGGCAGTACACCAGCTACAGATGTCATCACTTAGTGTAGAGGCAGTTTGTTCCACATTAACCCACTGTATGCATTTCTTAGCATTCACTCCTCCACAGTCGTTCTTGTGGTCTCCTTCAGTACCAGCTCCTTCCTCCAAGAATAAATCACAGTAACAGATTCATGGATTGGAGCCACTCTGCTTTCTCTCCAGCTACAATACCAGATGAATTTCATTAATATGCATCTGACTATCCAGTCGAAGCCTACAAATGACATCCAGCAGTAATTGCGGATACATATTGAAAATGTGGGAGCAGACTGGAGAACCCTGGAGTACTATGTACTCTGGGGATGCCAACAAGGAGAAATGTGACTCATGTACCTCACCACTCCAAGAAAGGCTGCATCCTCTTTTTAGATTTGCCTATAGCCCAATAACCCCCTTGACGCTTTCCATCAGCGGTTTATGGTCCAACCTATTGAAGGCAACTTTTAGGTTGAAAAGAATCTGCACTGTCCGTTCCCTCCAGCAAAATCCTGAGCTAACGCATAAGTGTTTCGCTAAAGGGCTCAATGAATGAGTGATGAATTGTATTCCACCAGTGATGGTGTATGATAGTGTAATTTCTGTCGCGTAATGTAGACACTGCAAAAAACCTCCCAAATTGGTAGCACATTGTCAGTACCGAATTAGCTTGTCTTGGTAACTGCGGGGTGTTAGTCTGCATATAAGTAAAACAGTACTAATTTATTTAGATAACACCACTGTTTTCATGGTGGTATTTCACAGTGCTAACTACATCAGAATGGTGGCAGACATGCCACTGCATGGGGGGGGGGCAACATGGTTGCCCCCATCTATGGCAGAGGTAGGATCGCCTCTCGGTTAACACAGTGCTGGAGACAGAAGTGTCTAGTGTCATCCGCCATGTACAGAGCTCTTAACTTGGATGGCTAAGACAGCGCATGCACAGACGGAAGATCCGCTGTGAATATCAAGTCCATAGATCTCCCTTGTCCGCATTCTTGTTTGTGTGAACAGCGTAAATAATCAAAACCAGCCTTCATTGAAATTTGGACAATCTCTCCAAGATTTATTTTCACGTAAGGACCAAAAAAGGATAGGAGGATGAACGACCCATTGTTTCGACCAGCAAAATGTTTACAAAATCTAAACATTATTTTATGAAGTGCCTCACTCTACATGTGGTGGGATTTTTAATCTATTTACTCAGCGGGTTTATAGAACACGTGCCAGCTCGCCCACTGGGATGTCACGAGGCATCACTTCCTAGACATGTATGGAAGCTCCCTGTGTGAGTATAGCACAGACACTCTCTCGTGTTTAATGTCCTTATGGTGTGATAAAGCATTCCAATAACAGAGTCACGCTGCCCACAAAATTGATTTGCTACGACAATAACTGGATATCACTTCCAAAATCCGAATGAAAAGTTTCACTTCTGTTTAAAGTTCAGAAACATGTTCAGGTATGTTTTTTTAGAGGCACACTGAAATGAGAAAAAAGTGAGTGGCATTGGGATCACCAGCTACACGCGATAGAGAAGTCCAAACATCTGGAGTAGCTTATGTGAGTAAAAAAAGGGAAAGACGTGGAAGCAGTGCTCATAAATTGAATTTAGGGCATGCTTGTCCAAGCGACCACAACACAGCATGCTGTGAAACAGTAATGCACTCAGAGTAGGCCTCAACCTGAAAATGATTTACAGAAGTGCTAAAGTTAGCCTTCGGTGAACTGTTGTCAAACAATTGACCTGCCTGGCAGGGGGTGATATATTTTAACACGCGAGTGAAATGCATCAGTCTTTGCTTTGCTAAACTTAAAGGAAGAATAAAAAAAAACGATTGCCACTGGTGCCTTGAAAAGTTGCTGTGCACATTGGACAGTTGAGTGAAACTGCAGACAGGAAAGACAACACAGCCTTTACGCTTTAGCTCATAAAGCTAGGTTGACTCTTCCCTGGTCAATAAGTACCTGGGAGAGCCCTCCTCTTTGGAAAATATTGCTTAATTTGCTTAAGTAGATCACATATTTTCCCGCTGAGTATTGCCATAGCCGTAATAGAAACATTTTAATAGGTGCCAATTTTGGCCTATGAGGAGCACATCTAATAACCAACCAGGTTTAGGATGACAAAGGTAACTATTGCTGCAAGTTTTTGTCTGGCTATGGAAGGAAAAATGTTACTTCAACCTAAACATATTTGGGGACAACGACTACAATTACTGTAAATACCGCAGAATCAGCTGTTCAGACTGAACACCTGCCGTCATTGATGTGATAAACAGCCTCAAACAGCCTCGATGTGACCCTTAAAATGAGCAGAAGAGTTTGAATGGCAATACAGTTTAGTAAAATTATCGTCTGTGCTTCATTTCTGTGCAACAGGTTCATTTTAAGCCACTGTAGCGCCAACAGCAAGAATTTCACCATCACGATTCTGTCCCATCTGTCAGACCAGTTCCCTGAGGCCACTAAGCAATCTCTGTGACAAGTATTGCCATTGTCCATGGGACTACAGGCACGATACACTATTGCCAGCTAATTCAGTGGCTAAATACCTCCTATTTAAGCCTTTGGGTTTCAGAGGATAATGAGGTTAAACATTAAGGCCCAGATTAAAGAGGGCCTAACGCCTCTTTGCACCACATTAGTGTCATTTTTTTACGCTAATGTGGCCCAACAAGGCCAAAATCACTGCGCCAGCTTTACAAAGGGGTGCAATGCATGCAGTGCACCACTTTGTAACCCCTTGTGCCACATTATGCCTGCACCAGGCATAATGTATGTAAAGGGGGTATTTCCCCATTAGGGGGAACGAGAAAATGGCACAAAGAAATCTAAAAGATTTCTTTTTGCCATTTTTTTGTGGCATTTTTAACACCTGCACAGAGCAGGCATTAAAACGAGGCACACCATTATTTATAATGGGCCTCAATGTGCTTTGCAGGATTAGCGGCAACATTTTTGATGCTAATCCTGCAAAGCTCCAAACTAGCGTCAACATTTTGACGCTAGTTTCCTAAGTACCGCCATGGTGCTCCGTATCTTAAATACAGCGCAAACATGGTAATGTTAGGGGGGTGCTAAGGGGCACAAGAAAAGTGGCGCTGCATTAGATGCAGAGCCACTTTTCCTAAATCTGCCCCTAAAGGTTTAATGGTGGAGGCTGCTTTTGTGTTAAAACACTAACTTCAAATGCAACATACAGCATTTACAAAAAAGTGAGTGTCTAGGTGTTTTCCCTTATTTATGAAAAACAAATACTATTTTATTTGCATCAAATATAATCTATTTGATAATATAATATTATAGCCCACATACTAAAAGATTCTGAATAACAACTAACACGTTCACAAAGGAACCTTAACACGTGGATAAATCTAGTTGTGTAAAGTTACTCTTGCGCTTTGTGGGAGGAAGGAGCCAAAACATCATAAATGACCATAAAGTTACTACTAGTAAGTAGTGACTTTACAACCACATATTACATTCTACGCATTTCGCAGGACATAGTGGGTGGTAATCTCCCTATAGTAAAGTATAAGGGAATAAGGACATTTGTAAAAGTTTATACATTTTTAAACAAATAGTAACAATGTTTTTATTTTAAATTTTAATGTAAGTTAATTTTATATGTATTTTAAATGTAGAACAAATGTTAGAAAATGCAACTGTTCATTTCATTTTTTAAATTAATTATTAAATCGGTTCTAGTAAAATAAATGTAACTATTTTTTAAGATTTATCTTTAAACCTAAAGTGTTTGTATTTATTTATTATGTATTAGAAGTTCCTAAACGTTATATATATAATTATTTTTAATTCATGTAATTATTTAAAACAAATAGTTACATAAATAAATAGCATTTATTTTATTTTTTTGAATTTTTGAATAAAATGGTTATTGCTACTGTTGATAATAAACAATTTATTTATAATGGTTAGATATTTTACATGAAAATAAATGCTTATATATTTTAAAAAAATGTAAATATATTAACTTAGCTTAAAATTATTTCCTATGGGTCTTTATTTTGTGTCTATACCTCTATTACTATCTATGGGAATGTTTTGCTGTGGTTGTGAAAGGCCATGGGTGGTGCTGGGCTTGCCCCATTTTTGGCTGTAGTAACTTTAAAAGTGCAGTTTATGTACAGCAATGGTCTTTCTCTTTTGTGGGTGGGTGTTTGTCCTTCCCTGAAAAGGGTGACCAGACGTCATGAATTAGCCTGGACAGTCCCAGTATTTCATGGTCTGTCACACGTTCCAATACTTTGTGAAAAATTATATTTGTGTCCTGGTGTTGATAAAGGATCAGTAGAGCACACACGTTTATTATTGTGCTGAGACGACGCATGTTCACACTAGCTCTCTCAGCCCTCTCTTGACACCGGGGACAGAGCTTACTTGTTTAAGGAGTATCCTGCTGTGGTGACTGACATCACTCATTTAGCACAGCAGGATATGATAAGCTCATCACCCGAGCCTGGTATCCCAAAGCTTACCCAACAACAAACTCCTGCTAGTGTGTTACAAGGGATTTTATATATATATATATATATATATATATATATATATATATATATATATATATATATATATATATATATATTTTTTTTTTTAATATATATAAAATATATATATATATATATATATAATAATATATATGTGTGTGTGTGTGTGTGTGTTATGCACCTAGAGCTACCTTTCTGCCACATTTGGTGTAATTACACCCAGCAGATCGGACTGTAGTTGTGTCTAACATCCCTATGGAAATTATAATGGGAAATTCACTTTTTTTTACCCCCCTATTTTTCTCGGGCCCCGCTTGAAGTCCCACCTGAAACTTCCCATGTACAACAAGGTTCTCAGGAATATGCTTTTTTGAAAATTTTGTGACGATTGGGCAAACAGTGCCAAAGATATAGTCAACTCAAAAACACCTTTTCAATGGAAACATGGTCCTAACTATAACTATATAGTAGGTAATCTATCTATCTATCTATCTATCTATCTATCTATCTATCTATCTATCTATCTATCTATCTATCTATCTATCTATCTATCTATATAGATAGATATAGATATGTAGATATGTGTGTATATCATCCCAGGGGTGCTAACTATAACTATATAGTAAGTTATATATATATATATATATATATATATATATATATATATATATAAAACCCAGGGGAGCTGTCAGGAGGGACTACGTGACCCATCATTCCAAGGGCCCCTGGAAGTGGCCCCTCAATTGCTTGCACCAGTGGATGCCTTGCCAGCGATGTATAGCGCATTACATTACCCTATGGCGTGGGAGCTGTCGGGAAGGACTATGTGTCCCATCATTCCAATGCTGGAAGCAGCCCCTTCATTGCTTATACATGTGGACACCTTGCCAATGCTATATAGTGCATTCTGTTACCCCGTATCGTGGGAGCTGTCAGGAAGGATTAAGTGTCCCATCATTCCAAGGGCCCCTGGTGGTGACCCCTCGATTGCTTGCACCTGTAGACACTTTGCCAGTGATATATAGTGCTTTCTGTTACTACACAGTTGGGGAGCTGTCAGGAAGTAGTAGGTGTCCCATCATTCCACAAGCCCCTGCAGGTGGCCCCTTCATTTCTTGCACCTGTGGATGCCTTGCCAGTACTATATTGTGCATTCTGTAAGTCTGTGATGAGGGACGTGAATGGGCTGCGCCTAGGCGAAGCCTGTCCTGTGCCCATCAGTGCCAGGAAGAGGCAGGGCAGGGCCACCCCCCTTGGCCCTTCAGGACCTTTTTTGTATGACAAGTTTTGCTGCAGGTTTTGCTTTGGTGGCGTTTCTCCCTTGAAGAGCTTTTCATCCCTTCTAATTATTGCACCCTTTCCACCTCTGATACACTTATTGTTTTCATGGCAAAATAACCTTCTACAATGGTAAATCATGAAGCTATTGACTCTCCTCTGGGAAGGAAGAACAAAAGTCATAAGTATGCCTGGATCCCTTTGCCTGGGTGTCAACAAGAGACTGCAACCTTTAAAGGTATAGACACGTTTAATGAAGAGGTGAAGACTCTTCTAAGTGGAGATACTGTTACAAATCCATGTTTGAAGCCAGCTGCAGACAGAGTTGCTCCTATTTTTACTAGGAAGCAAAAAACTAACACCTCTGTGTAAATTCTCAGGATTGCATTGTAAATGTAAATGCTATCACCTCTGCTGACTGCCAGCCAACTGAGCCGAATAATTCAGCTTTCTCCACCACCTTCACAGCACAAAACCTGATACCGCTCTCGCCTGTAATAGTGTGTACGAATAGATATGCACCTCTCGTGTCCCAGTTCCCAGGCGTGCCTTTTAAGAAATGCCTGCCTACTGATATTAATGATCTGTCTGCAAGCGAGTTGGCGTCACCCTCTGTTTTGGCACCAATTACTTCACCTGCAGCCATTTTGTCAGGCAAACCTAAAGTAGCCCAGGTAGTTCAGAACCTTCAATCAGAGGTCATTGCCCTTAGAGCACAAGTCACCAGGTTGACGGTAGAGCTAGGAGAATTGAGATCTCTTATTAAATCAGCAGGACATAGTGTGCCCACTGAGAAACCCCTCCATACCTATGCATCTTTAATAGAGAAAAGGAATGGAAAGAGAAATGAGAACATTTCTTCGACCATCACTCCTCATCCTACTGCATGTCCTCTTATTAGCACTGCCAATTCTAAGCCAACTACCATAACTACGTCATGGAATAAGGCTTGGCTGGCTAACCCAGTGTTGTGGTCCTTTGGGTGGTCAGAATACGTGGGTGCCCCACAAGAAGGGTTCTGGAGGAGCTAGAAGTGGGCCAAAGTAGAGTCATCAGGCCCCTCCAAGCAATTTAAGTTCTTTATAAATGATAAAAGTCCCCAAACTGGCATAGGGTATACATGAGGATGACTAGTCATTCATTAATAAATGTATACATCATATTATAATGGTATGTAAATGTTTTTCCATCATCCGTTCAGACATCTTTCATGCTAAGTGGCTACATGATCACTCTGATTCAACAGGTATTTTTGATTACTTTGATTTTTCTCTGCTGTCAAAAATATTTGCTGAGGGCCTGGTGAATTTGGAGCTGCGCAGGGAGCTTCCCCTTGGGTCTCTGATCAATTTCAAGTTTAACTCGCCTGTGGCACCTATAGCGCAGCTTTCCCAGAGTGACCCCACTCTCAATGAGCTTGAAGTTGTACATACTTCCATGATTGATTGACAGGGAGAAGGGGACCCCTTAAGTATCCCTGTTACAGGGGTCACTATGGGGAGAAGACATTGGGGCCGAGTAGTGATTTTGCTCCTGCATCAATAATTGGCAATAAACTCTTCATTATCTGCCCGCTAATGTTGGCATATAGTATTGACATGTAGCAGGTTTAAAGTCCAAGTTTAGTGATCCGGGGTGGGGGGCTTTAATAGATCAATTTGATATACGCTTACTGCATGAGACTTTGAATCTTGAACCTGCCCACAGGTCGGGCCACGTCTCTTATCACATTCCGTACATTGCCCTGGTAGGGGCCGGCCTTCTGGAGGTCTTTTTACCTGGGTTAGGGTGGCCCTAGATGTTAAAATATGTTTACTCTCAATTGCTTCACAAGACATTCTGGGTTTTTCCATTACCAGAAAGAAGTATTGTACCTATTACCTGAACAATGTTTATAATGGGGTATAAAAAGGGGGAGGGGAGCCCCAGACAATCCATGACCTCTCAAGACACAGGGATCTCTATGACACCCATGATTCAGTAATCATTGCTGGAGACCTTAACACCACATTTGAGTCCTTGAAAATGATACCATCTGTCCTGTTATGGATGAAGATATGGCATGGGGCATACTCATGTTAAATACTGCTCCTATGAAATGAAAGAAAAATGCAGCATTTCAACTCCTTTTCTTCTCACTAACTTATGGTCTTAGAGTGTGTAATGGCCGGAATCCCTCTTATCCTCAAGGTGCCTACGCATTTATTCGGCCTAGGATACACTATACTCTAATTAGCCTTTCTTTATGGGACAGCCTGATTGATATGTGGGTCCACCCCAGACAAGATAGTGACTACAACGCGCTGCTATGAACATTAAGGGGTCTATTCAGCCAATTAGATAATGTCCAGTTGTTGCTAATTACTAACTTGTTACGAGAGGACAAAAGACAGAGGGTTAAGTGGGTTAGTGTGGCTGGTCGCCAGTCCCTTATGAGTGAAATGAATAAAGCTCTTAGTGACGCATTTTCACACTAGATCATCTCCCCTCTGTCTAGGGTGGTAGCACTATCATTGGTCATAAAAATGCCACTTTGTTTAAGACCACCCGGGGAATGTTTTATCCAACCTCCCCAAGCTTGTTTGTACATCTAGCAAGCTCCACTGTCCTTGGTTCAATAAAGAATACAACCACAGGAAGAAAGAGCTTCACCAAGCCCTTGGGGGTGGTGACACTAATCTTATTAGAGCTAGAAGGAGAGAGTATAAACTTGCCCAAGCCAAAGCTCAACAAGAGCGGAATACCCAAATATGGAAAGACATGTATGAGGCCTCTGTCAGCAAAGATACAAAGACATTCTGGAGGTTGGCTGTCAATGAAGGCCCTTGTGCCCCTAAACTGTTAGCTGACTCTATTTGTTCTGAAATATGGTTTTATAAGTTTTCTGAACTTTATGGTTACCCTCTAGGCAGGAGTCATGAGAAGGGGTTCCCTTTGTTGTATTGTTGAAGAAGCATTGTTCCTCTCTTCCCCTCAGGATTGAATTGAAGTAAACAGTTTATGCAATCCAGGCCAATGCAGCCAGAAAAACTGCCGGGCCCGATGGAGTCCTGAGTGATCTTTTCCTTGGAGACATTGATGGTTGGGCCCCATATTTGAACAAACTGACAAACTACATCTTGGTAGGGGCAAGTGTTCCAGACAGCTAGAAGAAAGTTGAAATAGTACCCATCTACAAAAAGAGTGCTTGTGATTCAACTATAAGCCGATAAGCCTTATTGACGTAGCGCAAAATATTTTTGCCAGACAGATACTGCGAAGACTGGAGACCTGGACTGAGGACTATCAGGCCATCTCTCATCTCCCAGCAGGGTTTGGGAGACATATTAGCACTGTAGACCAGATTTTTAGGTTTCTTAGGGCCAGATGTAGGAAAATTGCAAATTGCAACTTGCAATTTGCGAGTCCTTCCGACTCGCAAATTGCAAGTCGCAATTTGCAATGCAGAACGGTGTCTCAGACACCGTCTGCGAGTCGGTATGGGGTCGCAGAGACCCACCTCATTAATATTAATGAGGTGGGTCGCAAATTGCGGCCCCATACCGACTATAGGCACTCGCAAAAATGGAGGCCTGCTGTAGTCAGCAGACCTCCATGTTCGTGACTGCTTTTAAATAAAGCATTTTTTTTTTTTTTTTAAGTGTAGCCCGTTTTCCTTAAAGGAAAACGAGCTGCACTTAAAAAAAAAAACGAAACCTTTAGTTTCGGTATTTTTTCAGGGCAGGTAGTGGTCCCTTGGACCACTACCTGCCCTGAAAAAATAGTTTTGGGTCCATTCACAAAGGGGAAGGGGTCCCATGGGGACCCCTTCCAATTTGCAAGTGGGTTTCCATCCACTTCAAGTGGATGGTAACTGCGACACCATTTGCGACCGCATACCACTACGAATCGCAAATAGGAAGGGAACACCCGTTCCTATTTGCGATTCTGAAATGCATTTTGAGAGTCGGTCCCGACTCGCAAAATGCATTTCTGCATTGGAAACACGCATTTGCGAGTCGCAAACAGCAGATTTTGCCATTTGCGACTCGCAAAGTGTTTCCTGAATCTGGCCCTTAATATCTACTGGAAAACTGTAGTACTTCAAAATGCCCACTTGTACTTGGTCTTCGTGGACCTAAAATCTGCTTTTGACCTGAACCCCAGAATCAAGTTGTGGTTGGTACTGAGGGACATAGGTTTGCCTTATGATCTTTTGAATATCCTGATTTGTCTGCATCATGAAACGTTTGCCAAAGTCTGCTGGAGCCCACGCAGTGAATCAATAGAATAGATAGGAGCCCCTAAAGGTGTCAGGCAGGGGTGCGTCCTTGCACCAACTTTATTTTCTTTATCGCTTAACAACGGGGTCTCCTCTTTAGAGGGTAGAGCTAATAATGTACCCCTTATGGCAGGGTGTAGGGTGCCTCTCCTGCTGTTTGCAGATGACACCCTCCTGCTATCAAAAACCCCAAGCAGCCTGCAATGTTTGGTGGACAGGTTCTTGGCTTTCTGTGCTGATCCTGGACTAGTGGTAAACCACTCTAAGACCAAGTTTATGACCATCAGTTCCCAAAGGTCCTTTAAAGATATGATCACATTAGATGGCAAACCACTGGAAAAGGTGACGGAGTTCGACTATGTGTGAGTAAGACTAACTGGGAACATGTCATGGTCTCCACAAATTTCAAAAGAGTAGCCTGAGCTTAACCCAGCATGCTGCAGGCGTTTTAAGGCTCGATAGGGCATCCAAAATTAGGCGTATATTTCCAGTAAATCAAGAAATACATGGCAGAGGGAAGTGCTCTTTATGGGTCCGAGCTATGGGGCATTGCGAACTTGTCCGCTAGCCGAGAATTAATTCCTTGGAAGCCTGTTTAATCTGCCTAAAAACACTCCTTTGATCCCATTATGACACAACATTCGCATTGAACCAATGGTCAGCAAAGTTGGGCTAAGTCTCCTTTTGTAATGGTGTAGGCTTGAAAACATCCGACTCTGGACGACCATTGCAATGTCTTCTAAGAAGTGATGTCACTAAGCAGTACAGGCAAGAGTAAGTGGATAAGCTATGTAAAAAAGTTGCTAATTAAGCATGGCCTAGGAGCATTTTGGTCCACCCCCTCCTCTGAAAAAACATCTCTCTAGGCACATCATGAAAGAGGCTTACTGGGGCCATTTCTTCGAAAATGAACTTAGGAATGCCAACCAGGGATCTTTAATGCAGACCTTTTTAGACTTTAAGCCTGACACCACCTTTAAACCTTTCATAGATTATATCCATCTCCTTGGGGCCAGACAACTGTACATTAAATTTTGCTATGGCACTCTGCCTTAGCTCATATCCAAGCTAAATGGAGCAACCATTCGGTAACCAGTACTGTCTGTCCCTCATGCTGCCAGGCAGAAGAATCATTGTTCCAGTTTATGTTCTTCCATCCTGGCTATGTGTGCCGCAGAAACACTTGGATCGTACCCTCTGTAAGTTGCTGGGGAGCAGACAAATTCACTCAGCCTCAGACTACATCACACAGACCATTGTCAGTCAGTCATGGGTGCGGTTGCAAAAAACCTCCTGTGGAGCTGGTCAATCAGAAGCAAGTCGTTGGGATTGGTTTTCCTTGCCTAATGATAGGCTGAGTACACTAACAAGAACTTGAGCATTGGGTATGTGTATATGAGCTTGTAGGGGAGGGAACAAATGAACCTACGTTTGTGATACATTATATTGTAGAAACAGGGACGAAAGGTCGAAAGGGTACATGGGGGAAATGTCATTCTGCCATAATCTGTGGTAGCTTAACCAATGCTAGTTGCAGTGGGGGTGATAGCTATTCTCTAGGGTGCAAAGGCTCTATTGCACAATGTTTTTATATCTTTTAAAAAGATTACATTCTGTTTATATGTGTGTCATAGTATTTTTATTCTTCTTTCACTGACTTTTATTCCTGGTCCATTCATCACTACTGTATTGTACAGGACTTTTTCACAGCATTTTATGTTTTACTGTTTTTATTGTGCTGTTTTATGCTCTTGACAAAAACATTTTTATCAAGTATGGTTTGTGTATTTTGTAGTTTTATGGTTGTGTGTGTTTACCCTACCGAGAGTCTATCACAGTTCCTTCTCTGTCTCACAAGGAACTGTGATGTCCTCCGGGTAGGGTGCTATGATACAAAGCAAGATAATCCAATAGGTTTCTGTCAGTGCCTGTCCTGATTTTTTTGCTCTGAAAATCTGGTAACCCTATCCTTAAACTTACTTTGACCTGCCTTTACTCCTTCCTAAAACCCTTCCATTTATTAATAAATATTCCCCATTTTCCAGCCACATACCTTTGTCCCTCTACCTCTGACATTTACTACTAAAATGTAGGTGTATATGTTTAATGATCTCAGCAATTGGGGCAGAGATCTCAGCAGAGAAAAGATAGTAGAGAAGAGGAGAAGGCATAGGCCTGGACATGTAGGTTTGTGAATAACATTTTGTAATAAGTGAGTAGTACTATTGTAATACTACTAAAGATATTGCAAAATACAAAATACAGTTTGTGAATTGGTCTAGTAGTGTTTGCCTACAGTGGTTTGACCTATAGGCAATCTGAGGTCAAATGTATTACAATTAAAAACATAGTCAAAGTGCATTTTCTGAGCTCATACGATCCAAAGGTGTGAAATTCTTACTGAGTTCTAAGTCAGAAACAGCTGGCAACATCTTTGCTGGGAGACTGAAGGGCTCCAGCACAGGTCTGTATGGTAGTCAGTTATCTTTTGGCAATTTGCTGTGGAAGTATTTATAGAGGGTGGAGGGCTCCTAGGAACAAGGACATGGAGGTCCTTGTTAGTTATAGTAGAGACCAGTTAGAGAAACTGAATGACAGAGAAGAAACTGTGATTGACTTTGGGTAGGGCACCATGAGAGGAAGCAAGAGAATATAAAAGGTTTGTGGAGATGTTTAACAATACCCAAAGAGCATGATGGAAACTTTACCAGAAAACCTCAGATGGAAATGGGATCTTCACCTGCCATGCCTCTTATTCCTGTACAGGGAAATTCTACAGAGGGGAGTTGATATTCCCTTTAAACTTTGTTGGGGTGCCCAGTGCATGGCCTACTCACCTTGATCCGAAAAGGGGGGTAAGGAGGTCACCTCAGAAGGATTTGGTGGGCTATGTGAAGCTAATGACACATACATGAGTCAGAAGAAGAAAACCTTCAGGCAGACCAGGAACTGATGAAGGAATAATACGACCAGAAAGCAGTGCTGACTGGGTACCAGGAGGGTCACAGGCATTGGTGCTGAAGCCTATTTATCACACAGCTTTCAGGGATAAGTGGTGTGGGCCATACAAGGTACTGCAGAAGGTATCTGAGATCAACTCTTGGTGGACACAAGTGTCACACAGGAACCCAGAAAGGTGTACTTTGTGGACTGACTTAATCCTTGCCTCTGGCGAGATTACAGAGTGAAAATCATGGGAGAGGAAATTGAAGGAGACAATAAGCCTCTTCCTGCCTTCCTGCACTGGTACATCAAGGATAAATCTTTTGAAGTGGTACAACTTGCCGCTGAGTTGACACTTGAGCAGGAAAAGAATCACTGACACCAGGATTGGCACTGGTCTGTGTTCATGTAACTGTTTGCCTGACAAAAGCAACTCTTATGTATCTCTGACTAAGTCCAGAAATGCATCAATGTGAAAGTGGTCAAAATGTTCGACTTGGGAGTGGTTGAGAGATCGTATCGTCCTTGAAACAGAACTATAAAGTTAGTGTCCAAGTAGGATTCCACAGATCTGCTCTTTTGTGTGGACTACAAGGCCTTCAGCAAAGTCACCAAGATAGATATACAACCTAAACCTATAGCTGATGAACTTGTTGACTGGCTGGGTGCTGCAAAGTACTTGAGCACCTTTAATCTGACCCGTGACTACTGGCAGATTGGTTTAGCATTAGTGCAATGGAAGAGAGCGCATTTTCTATGCTGGAGTTTAAGATATTTAGATTTAAAACTGCTCATGCCACTTGCTACTGCCTTGTGAACTAGGTTTGATCAGGGCTAAAAGAGCTGAGTATGGCCTACCTGGATAACATTGCGGTGGTCAGAAATTCATTGGTGGACAACCTGGAGGACATAATATAGGTACTGATCAGTACACAGAATGTGAAACTGGCAATCAGTACAACAAGTGGTAGGCGGGGACATCCACTGTAGTCTACCTTGGATAACAAGTGAGTATTGAGAAAATTTGCCCTTTGGATGCCAGGATTAGGTCAGTGTTAGAGTGGCAATTGCTCACTCCAATTGCCCACTCAGATCCAGGCAAAATAGTTTTACAACACACTGTTAACTATAGGAACTTTGCAGCTAACTATAGGCCCATAGTGACCCCTTCACAGCTTTGCTGTTCACGAAGAAGCTGAAGAAAGTGTTTTAGACTCTGGATTGCCAGAAAGCTTTTTAGTACCTGAAGAGAGCACCAAGTAATGCACCTGTACCAAAGGCCTCTGAGTATAGTCAACCTTTCATAGCTCAGACAGACGTTTCAGACAAGTGAGTTGAAGCAGTGCTGGCTCATCTCAATGACAACGGTAGGGAGCATCCAGTGGCCTTTAATAGTCACTGGTTACTAGCAAGAGCAGAACTGGGTGGCCATTGAGACAGCCGTCTTTAACATAGTGTGGGCTCATGTTCGGGAAGCTTCATGTTATGTATGTTTGTGGTACAGACCGATCAAAAGCCTCTCAAGTTTATGGCAATGAAGAGTGAACATCCCAAGTTGTTGAGAAGGTCTAATTCACTTCAAGGTCTACATTTCACAGAAGAGACTAAGGCCCTCATTATGACCCTCATCTCAATGACAACGGTAGGGAGCATCCAGTGGCCTTTAATAGTCATTGGTTACTAGTTAGGGAGCAGAACAGGGTGGCCATTGAGACAGCCTTCTTTAACTTAGTGTGGGCTCATGTTCGTGAAGGTTCATGTTATGTATGTTTGTGGTACAGACCGATCAAAAGCCTCTCAAGTTCATGGCAATGAAGAGTGAACATCCCAAGTTGTTGAGAAGGTCTAATTCACTTCAAGGTCTACAATTCACAGAAGAGACTAAGGCCCTCATTATGACACTGATGGTCGGTGATAAAGGGCCTCATTTTGAACATGTCGGGTTGGCCTGCCATGCCGGCATTGGCGGCTGAATCCGCCAGCCGGCATGGCGGGCCAATCTGCCGCATTACGAACATGGTGAGGGCCGCCACCGGCAGCCCTCACTCACCACCACGCTTCCGCTGTCAGGCAGCCTGGTGGTGAGTGGAAACACTATCCGACAGGGTACCTGCGCTACCCTTCGGATAATGTTTCCAATTCCACCAGCCTTTCCCTGGCAGGTTCACCCTTTGCATGGGCAGGGAGGGGCCCCGGTGCAGTGCCCCATCGCGCAGGTCACTGGCTGATTTTCGGGCAGTGATCTGCGCGACGGGTGCAGCTGAACCTGCCGCACAGAGGCATTGATGGCTGCTCCATGCAGAGCCGCCGTCAATGTCCCGGACGGGCCTTTCTGTTAGCCGGCGGGTGGAAACAATGTTTCCACTCGCCGGCCCACAGAAATGTTCATTATTCGGCCGGTGGGGTTCCGGGGTCGCTGGCGGTCAGTGTTTTGACCGCCAGCATGAACTCGCTGGTTGTTACCGCCGTGTTCATAATGACCACCAAAGTGTCAGTAATACCGCCAACAGGCCGGTGGTAAGAATATGAAATTATGACTACGGTGTTAACCGCTTAGACAGACAGCCACTTTAACACACTGACTGCCAGGGCGAAACCAACAGGCACCACGGCGGTAACCGCCTACAGCCAGGCGGAAGACAATGTTCCGCCCACTGTATTATGAGACACCAATCTGCCTTTTCCGGGGCGGTACCAACGACATCAAAAGCCTGGTGGAAACAGAGCACAGAAGTTAAAGGACTCACCTCTGGAGACTCAGGGAAGAACCACGCCGCCATGGAGCCCGAGTTGCGTGTGCTCCCCATGCTCTTCTACCTTCTGCTCCATTCCGAACACCAACGCCGGCAAAGATGACCACAGTGAGTACTTCCACCTAGCACACAGTGGAGGGGGGAAGAAAAAGAGAGTGACACTCACACGCAACACCCCCACCCCAACACCACACACACAAACAGATGCAGTAACATTACATATGTATACCATACCCCTCAGGAATAATGCAAGGACGAAAGGAACTGATAAAGTGAGTATAATAAGATAAAATAGTATACATACGTGCATCCAAATCAAAAAGTATATACATATTTACAAATGTAGGGACACTGCCCAGTCCTCAATGTCCATGGGCCACAGGGCCACATCACATAGTCCAAGGCTCCACCTTACTCCTGCAGCAACACGGAGAGAACCCTGCAGGGACATCAGGTCAAAAATAGCCAGGCACCTCATGGGGACAGGGAATGGGGGGGGCCCTCAGATGGAAGATGATACAACATCACTGGTCCTGTAGGGGGCAACATGCCCATTACTCAGTCCTGGGGAGTGCAAGACCACAGTCTCTCAAGTGGGTGACTTGCCCACTGCCTGGTCCTGGGGAGTGCAAGGCCACAGTCTCTCAAATGGGGGAATTGCCCACTGCTTGATCCTGGGGAGTGCAAGGCCACAGTCTTTCAAGTGGGTGACTTCTTCCATTGGTTCTGGAGGGGACATTGTGCCCGGTGAGGCTCATCCTGTGGAGGATGGGGTGAGTGGATGCCTTCTTCCACTGGTTCTGGAGGGGGCATTGTGCTCAGTGAGCTTCATCCTGGTTAGGATGGGGTGAGTGGATGGCTTCGTCCATTGGTTCTGGAGGGGACATTGTGCCCTGTGATGCAGATCTTGGGGAGTGCAAGGTCACAGTCTCTCACCTGGGTGTCAGACCCACAGGATTTGCATGGGCCAGGCCGCTCAACAGCCCATGGATGCAGGACTCCACACTGTCCGCCGGCAGTGACGGCTGCTCAGTGGTGGCAGTGGTGCTGCTAATGGTGGAGCTGGCAGTGGGGGGGGAGGCTACAGCCCTTCCCCTGCAGCCTCGGATGGCTGCCCACTGGGGCTGCTGCTGCTGGCGGTGGTGCTGGTGGCAGTGCAGGTGGCAGTGCTGGCAGTGGTGGGGTGAGGCTCCAGCCCATCCCCTGCAGCCTCGGACGGCTGCCCACTGGGGCTGCTGCTGCGGGTGGTGGTACTGGTGGCGTTGCTGGTGGCGGTGCTGGCAGTGGTGGGGGGAGGCTCCAGCCCATCTCCTGCAGCCTCGGACGGCTGAACCACCATGGTTGGTGGTGGGGGCTCCGACTGAGTCCCAGCACCAGGCCTCTTGTCCTTTCTGCCTGCTGGTGCAGGCCCGTTGCCCTTCCTGCCAGCAGCTGGGGATGGCTCCTTGCACCTTTTAGCAGCAGCTGGGGCCTGCTCCTTGCCCTTCCTTTCAGCAACCGGGGATTGCTCCTTGCCCTTCCTTTTAGCAGCTGGGGGTGCCTCCTTGCCCTTCCTTGCAGCAGCTGGAGGTGCCTCCTTGCCCTTACTTGTAGCACTTGGTGCAGGCACCCTTTCAGTGTGGCTGCCTGGTACCCGGGATCCTCTCCCACCTGGAGTAGCTGTGGACACTACTGTGCCTGTGGACTGGGTGGCTAAGGTGCTTGCCAGGGTTTTGACCACCCTGGCCTGATGTGATGGACGGGGGGGCTACGGAAGAGGTCAATGTTGGTGAGGAAAAGCTTCTTAGGAACATTGGGGTGGGAAGAGGGAGATGGTTTGAGAGTGGAGGAAGAGAGAGTGGTGGTAGGAGGTGTCAGTCTGCTGTGTTTGGGTGCAGGTGCATGGGCTGGATGCTGTTGTGAGGTAGATGGCTGTTGGGTGTCTGAGTGCTTGCGTTTGTGTACTTTGGGAGGAGGGGGCACAGACACAGTGGAAGAGGACACAGGGGACGTGTGCATGGATGTGGGAGTGGTGACTGCCAGTGACGGGCGTGTACTGAAAGGTGTGCTGGTGATGGTGGTGGTGGATGAGGATGTAGTGCATGCAGGTGTGAGTGTAGACGCAACTGGGAGGGAGGTGGAGGACGAGGAGGAGGGGGCCACAGTGGAGGCAGTGGATGTTGGTATGTCTGCTTGTGGATGGTGTTTTTGTGAGTGCCTGTGGAATGAAGTGCAGTGCTTTTGTTTGCCATGTCCACTATTGTGTGTTGTCCTGGGTGCATGCTCGTCTGACTGTATGCTTGGGATAAGTTGGGGTTGAGGGGAATGGGATTGGGAAGAGGAAGGTGGAAGAGGGAGGCTTGAAACAGGGACAAAGGCTGCCATCAGAGAGGAGGCCAGAGTCTGGATTGATCTATGTTGGGCCGCCAAGCCAGTGTGAATGCCCTCCAGGAATGCATTTGATTGTTGCGTTTGGGCTGCCAGCCCCTGGATGGCATTCACAATGGTTGACTGCCCAACGGAGATGGATCTCAGGAGGTCAATAGCCTCCTCACTCAGGGCAGCAGGGCTAACTGGGGAAGGGCCTGAGGTGCCTGGGGCGACGGAGATGCCCACCCTCCTGGGTGAGTGGGCACGGGAAACTCGCTGAGGGGCTGCTGGGAGGGCGGTGCTGGTACGAGGGTGGCGGCTGTACCTGTAGCTTGGGTGGTCACAGAGGTGTCCGCCACCACCAGGGAGCTTCCATCGGAGGAGGTATCCATGTCCGAACTGTCCCCTCCTGTCTCCGCCGTGGTGCTCCCCTCGCCCTCTGTCCCACTGGTGCCCTCACCGTCTGTGGATTCGGCCCCCTGGGTCCTGTGGGATGCAGCTCCCTCCATCGCCGGTGCCCCTGCTCCTCCACCAGATGATGCTAATGCACATAAGGACAGGGTGACAAAACAAAAAGGGGGGGAGAGACAAAGGATACACTTGGTCAATGGCGCCACCAACACCACTGTTGGCGTACACAACACACTCACACACAGGGAACAGCCCTACGCACTAGGCAATGCACTACCAGTCACAATGCTAGTAACCAGCCCATGGATAGAAACACCTAACACAAATTACAGCATGCCTGAGGCCCACAGACCCCTGCCCAGTTGTGGATGCCTACTAGCTTGGTATGTGTACTTTCACATCAGAACTCTTCCCTACATGGGAACGACCCTGCAATGCCAGGCTTGGCCTACTGGCACCCTCAGGGCCCACACCCCCACCTGGATACCACCCCACCAGGCATAGGTTGTAATGATGGCCAGTGTACTCACCCCCTTGGGGCTGCTGCGATGCGCCCAAGTGCCCATCTAGCTCCGGATAGGCCACCGCCAGTATGCAGGCCATCAGGGGGGTCAGGGTTTGATGGGCACCCCTTCCTCATTGGGAGGCCATCCCCAGCTGGGCCTCTGCCGTCTTCCGTGCCCAGCGTCTCAGGTCCTCCCACCGTTTCTGACAGTGGGTGCTCTGCCTGCCGTAGACCCCCAGGGTCTGCACGTTCTTGGCGATGGCATGCCATATACCCTTCTTTTGATGGGCGCTGACCTGCAGGGAAATACACACAGGGAAAGGGATTAGTCTGACCATCCTGCCTGTTACACTCATGGCCCACCATGCCCCTTCCCATCCCCATTAGCACAGACATGGCCCACCATACATGCTGCATGCTGCCCAGGGCCCATCCACCAACCTCCCACTACACGAGGCCTTCACAGACACCACTCCATGCATTCACGCCCCATGCATCGTGCTCACAGTGTACTCATCTGTTGGTCTGGAGGCCCATACAGCAGTCGGTACTGGAGTAGGACCCCATCCACCAGTCGCCCCAACTCTGCCGAGGTGAAGGCAGGGGCCCTTTCCCCAGTCACACGAGCCATGGTCAGTTCCAGACACAGGTCACAGCAGCACTTGCAGTGTAGGTCTTCTCCTGTTGAAGGTCAGATAGCAAGTGAGTGCATAGCTAGAAAATGGTGGTCATGTCTGCGGCGATGCGTACTGTCACCGCCGGCGTACATCACCATTGGCCACTGTACCCCATAAGGCCAAATGATAACCAATGAGAAGTTACACGGCGGTTCTCAACTGCAACCTGCAACGGCGCACAACGTCAGCGGAATTACCCCATTTCCACCTGTCCCTCCATATAGGACAGGCGTACGTCATTTCAGGGAGGGTGCAGGCCGTGGATCCTAACTGCATCACAGTACACAAATGCACCATTTGGTCATCTCCAACAAATTACTGTTACATTCACAACATGCATTGAACTGTAGTGGTTGGAATGTAGAGATAATGACCAGCTGCTCACTCTTTTGTCCCCTAGATTGCAACCACTGCAGATGAATAGGAGATGGAGACATCCCCCTGTGTACAGACCCCTGGTGGACTTGGCAACAAGGGAGGATAGGCACATTATCCTCATCTATAGAATTGACAGGGCCACAATCACAGGGCTGTGTGCCCAATTGGAGCCTGACCTAATCTCTGCTATCTGTCACCCCACCGGCATACCCCCTCTTGTGCAAATGCTATCAGTGCTCCATTTCCTGGCAACTGGCTCCTTCCAAGTGACAGTGGGCTTGGCAGCAGTAATGTCTTAGCCAATGTTCTCAATGGTGCAGACCAAAGTGTTGTCTTCCCTGATTAAACACATGTGTAGCTACATTGTTTTCCCCCAGATGGAGGATTTGGCCACAGTGAAAGCTGATTTCTGTGCAATGGGACATATCCCCAACATTATTGGTGCTATTGATGGAACACATATTGCATTTGCCCCTGCCCCCCCGGCGAAATGACCAGGTGTTCAGAAATTGAAAGAGCTTTCACTCCATGAATGTGCAGATGGTGTGCCTGGCGGACCAGTACATCTTGCATGTCAATGCGAAGTTTCCTGGGTCTGTGCATGATGTTTTTATCCTGAGGAATAGCAGCATCCCAAATGTGATGGCCCAACTCCAGAGGCACAGGATGTGGCTAATAGGTGAGCTCTGGTTCCCACCCAGTATATGTTGGTGTATGGGTGTGGTGTGGGCCCTAAGGATTCGTTTTTTGCTAAGAGTTGTCCCTCAATATTTGCAAGTGACTATGGTTACCCCAACCTCTCATGGCTACTGACCCATGTGAGGAATCCCAGGACAAGGGCTGAGGAACGTTACAATGAGGCACATGGTCGAACAAGAAGGATTATAGAGACGACCGTTGGCCTCCTAAAGGCCAGATTTCGTTGCCTCCATCTGACAGGTGGATCCCTGTGCTACTCACCCAAAAAGGTCTGCCAGATTATCGTGGCATGCTGTATGTTGCACAACCTTGCCTTGCATCGCCATGTGCCTTTTCTGCAGGAGGATGAGGCTGGAGATGGCCGTGTGGCAGCAGTGGATCCTGTGGGCAGTGAAGATGAGGAGGCAGAGGATGAGGATGAGGACAACAGAAGTGCAATTATATGTCAATACTTCCAATGAGGCACAGGTAAGACAGTGTTGATATACATATAATTGACAGTTTGATCTGTGACATTGTCACTGGCAGGCTGTGTAGTCCTACTTCTATGCCCACTCACTGTACCCTTTGGCATCTCTTTTTGCAGTTGTTGGTTCCTCACTATTGCTCCTGGTGTGTTCAGTGCAGCCAAATACAGGTCTTTCCAATATAAACATTACTGTACAGTTGAATTGCAATGTTTAAACCGTGTTAAACGAATACATATTGAATCATTTGGCATTCTCCATACTTGTATTTTTTAAAAGGGTGTTTATTTAGGTGCTAAGAAGTAGAGGGCCAAGGGCAATGGGCTTGGGTGATGATGGAGGAAAGTCCAGGTTAGAGTCCAGTCTATTTGTATCACAGGTGCATTGTCCAATGGGGCATAGGAGGGGGAGCAATGGCAGTTCAAGATGGACAGGGTGACAGAGTGGGACTCAAGGGTGACATTCAGGGGAGTGTTATTTCCTGATGGGGGACTTGGCAATAGTCTGGCTTCTGCCTGGATCACAGGGAAAGTTTGCAGGTGGTTCTCCTACTGCAGGGGGAGGGGTGCTGGTGGCCTGTTGTTCATGTGCGGGCCTCCTGTCCACTGGCGGCAGCGGAGGTGGAGGGCTGTTTCGGCGGTTTGGCTAGTGTCAGGGGCCCGTTGGTATACCACTGCCTCCCTCATAGTGTTGGCCATGTCTGCCAGCACCCCTGCAATAGAGACCAGGGTGGTGTTGATGTCCTTCAAGTCCTCCCTGATCCCCAGGTACTTTCCCTCCTGCAGCCGCATGTTCTCCTGCAACTTGTCCAGTATCTGGCCCAGCGTATCCTGGGAATGTTGGTATGCTCCCAGGATCGCGGTGAGTGCCTTCTGGAGAGTTGGTTCCCTGGGCTTGTCCTCCCCCTGTCACACAGCAGTCCTCCAGCTTCCCTGTTGTCCTGTGCCTCTGTCCTCTGAACCGTGTGCCCACTGCCACTGATCACAGGTCACTGATCGTCCTGTGTTTGTGGGGAGGCCTGGGTCCCTGTAGTGGTGGACACACTGCTGATTGATGTGTCCTTGGGAAAGAGGAATGGGCCCGCTGGGTGGGTGCAGAGGTGGTGTTTCCTGAGGGGGGAGGCTCTGTGCTGGTGTGAGACTGTGCCTGGGTAACCAACTGTTCAGAGATCCCTGATGGGCCAGGTTGGTCATCCAGATCCAGGCGACCAGAGCTGCTGTCATCACTGTGGGCCTCTTCTGGGGGGGGCTGGATGTTGCTGGCACCTCTTCGCTGGTGACATAGGGTGGGTTATCTGTGGGGATGTAAATGTAGTGTTATTGTTTCTGCATGTGACATATTGTGCATGGGTGGGTTGCCCTCTATGGTTGTTATTGCCCTAGCAGCTTTGCCTTGTGTGAGTTGTTATTTAGTGGGCTAGGTGATTGTCTCTAGTGTGCATGCATTGGTGATAGGTGTCCATGCAGGTCCGTGAGGGGTTTCCATGCATTGGTGTTGCATGCAGGGCTTGGCATTGGGATAAGTGAGATGTGATGCTGGGGTGTGTAGGAAGTGGTGGAGTGATGGGAGTGAGGGTGAGGATGGGGGTATGTGATGACATGCAGGTAAGGGGGATGATAATAGTATAGAGTTGACTTACCAGAGTCCAGTCCTCCTCCTACTCCTGCCAGGCCCTCAGGATGCATGATTGCCAAGACTTGCTCCTCCCATGTTGTTAGTTATGGGGAGGAGGTGGGAGGTTCACCGCCAGTCCTCTGTACTTCAAGCTGGTGTCTTGCTGAAATGGAACGTACCTTCCCCCGTAGGTCGTTCCACCTTTTCCTGATGTCATCCCTTGTTCTGGAGCGCTGTCCCACGGCGTTGACCCTGTCCACGATTTTCTACCATAGCTCCATCTTCCTAGCAATGGATGTCTGCTGCACCTGTGATCCAAATAGCTGAGGCTCTACCCGGAGGATTTCCTCCACCATGACCCTCAGCTCCTTCTCAGAGAACCTGGGATGTCATTGTGGTGCCATGGGTGTAGTGTGAGTGGGGCGGGTGATGCGGTGTATGGTGATATGTTGGGGTGTGTGATGTGAGGTGCGTGTGTGGTGTATAGGTGAATGTGGTATGTGGCTCTGGTTGTGTGAGTGCTCTTGCTGTCTCTTTCTGGTGGCACTTGTTTGCAGTCGTAAAGGGTTGTGGGTAATGTGGGTGTGTTTTTTACATTGGTGTGGGTGTGGTGTGTGTATGTGTGGCAGGTGTGTGTAGTTTGAATTGTCCAATGTGGTGTTGTTTTGAGTATGTGTATTTTGAGCGTGGCGGTATATACCACCAATGGTTTACCACCATTGAATGTCTGCTGCGGTGTTTCGTGGGTCATAATGTTGTGGGCGTTGTTCTGTTGGTGTAATGGTGTGGGTTTGGACACCCCCACTTTATCACTGGCCTTTGAGCTTGTGGATTTGTTTGTGTGGCTGCATGGTGATGGATTGGTTCTGTGACCTGGAGGGCACACCAAACATACTCTCATTTGTCTGACAGTGGACTGCGATCCCTGTCATGGTTTTAGCATGTATAGTGAAGATACTTGTGTACCATGTTTGGGAGTCCATGGTCATGACCAGACCTGTTTCTATGTGTTGGTGGAGTGGAGGTCTACTGTTACACCTGTGGAAACTTCTGCTTCTATGTGCTAACCCAGATAATAGCGCTAACATCAGGAGTGAAAGCTATGAGCATTTGTGTGTTTCTGGCTTGTGTGGGACATGCATTGTATACATCAGTGACCCAGAATAATGGAGGCCTGGTTGTTTCATTTTGTAGTACAGACCAATCAAAAGCCTCTCAGGTTCATGATAATGAAGAATGAAAATCCTAATTTGCTGGAGGTCTCATTCACTTCATGGTCTACGTTTCACAGATGAGACTAAATTCAAAATAAACCACAGGAATGCCTAATGACCTTCCCACTGGTTTTGTTGATACGATGACCAGAATTCTCTGAGGGAGCAAAGGTCTGAGTAGTCTGATCTGGGAGGAGAGTCTGTTGTGACAGTGGCCTATGCCTGTCCCTTGACATTGACCTCTCCTGTGACCTGGAGAGGCACATCAAGCATACTCTCATTTGTCTGACAGTGGACTGCTGTCCCTGTCATGGTTTTAGCGTGTAGAGTGAAAATAATTGTGTACCATGTTTGGGAATCCATAGTCATGACCAGACCTGTTTTTTGTGTTGGTGGAGTGGATGCCTACTGCTACACTTGTGCAAACGTCTTCTTCCACATGTTAGCCCAGATAATAGTCATAACATCAAGAGTAAATGCTATGAGAGTGTGTGTGTTTCTGGCGTATGTGGTACATGCATTGTATGTATCAGTGAACCAGAATATTGGAAGCCTGGGTGTTTCATTCTGGAAGCCTTGCACATTCCTGTGCACAGGATGGAGGTGAGGCTGTTTCCCCTGAAAGTAGAAATGTTTTTATGGCATTCCTGAAAATGGACAGGTGAGACCTAGACATTGAAGTAGAAAAAGAGGAGAGAGGGCTCCTTTAGAAATCAGGTTAATTCCTTTTACTGAGAGGGGTTGCTGATTAGTCTTCCTTCTCCCTGACATTTGGCAGAATGTAGGGTTGAAGGGCAAGCCTTCAGTCGGCTTTTCAGAGTGAGAAGAGTTCTTTATGTGAGGCCACCCCTTTGCATCTTTCACAATCACTGCCCACTGTGGCCATTGATAGCCAAGTGCAGAAACTCACATCTCTTTATGCCTCAGTTGTGGGTATTCCAGGTTTGAGACTTCCCTGCTGTAAGGATCATCACTCCACACAAAGGACAGATGAAAAGAGAAATGACCCACACCGGCTTTGAAAGTGCAGACAGAGAATCCAGATCCCTTGCCTGCTTTGACTGCATAAAAGCGGCAACCACTGACCCACTTGTTGTTCCAGTTCTAAGTTTTCTTTGATCAATGAAGAAACTACTCCACAGAATAGTAAGAGGTGTGCTGTGCAGCCAGAGCTGGTTTCTGCCTGTCATCCAGCTTCCCTGAGATGAGGGAATATAACCTCAAATCTCAACTTGCTGGAAAGTGATAATCCTCTCACCTGAAGCGCCTTGAAACCAACCTCCTGCTGAGGTAGAGAAAGAGCCTGCTAAACCTGCAGACATATGAGAGATCTGGAGAACTGGAGCAGCTTGACACTCAATGGTGAAGTCAACCAGCCAAAGCAAAACTGAGGAGAGTGATCTATGAATCTAGATCTGCATGGAGAGCAGTCCTTCCACTCAAATGGTTCATGATGATAATTATGCCAAGAAAGGTGCCCAAGCAAACCATTCCACTACACACTAGAGTAGATTGCCAAAGCAAACCATGCTGGTACACCAGAGAAGCATGTCCAAGCAAACCATGTTGCTACACCAGAGAAGTGTGCAGAGTGCTCTGTGCTGCTACTCCAGAGAAGTGTTTTCAAAAGGTCTATGCCTCTCCCTTTTAACACTGTGCCCAAGGTGGGGGGGTTATGCCTCTGTGACAAATGTACTGTTGAGATCCATGACCTTTGACCTCCACAATCCACCTTGACTCACCAAAGCCCAAAAGTATGTTTAACATAAACATGAGGATTGTATCCTCACCGGAGCCACATACGGTTTTATGTATTCTGAAGAGTGGCCTCCACAGTGCCTGCTGCAGCCTAGCTACATGTAAAAAGTACCTCCTGCTTGTGCTTCTCCTTCCAGCAGAGGGAGTGAGAAAGACACATGCTGTGGGTCCCCACTGGCAGTTTGAAAAGGCCTGAAGAACTACTACTACAGGATTTCACTGCACCATTTGTGGAATGATTTTAATGCCTGCTCAAAGCAGGCGTTAAATGGATGCACCCATTGAACTCAATGGGCCTCCTTGCACTTTGCTGCACTATCGTCAAAATGTTCGACACTAGTGCACCAAAGTGCCACAATAGCGTCAAGTGACGCTATTGTCCTAATGTGCGCCATGGAGCACGGTATTGTAAACACAGCACACCCATGGTGTTGTTAGGTGCCGATGAGGGGGCACAAGAAAAGTGTGCATCAATGCTGATGCGCCACTTTCTTGTAAATCTGGACCTACGTCTTATGTGTGTATTAAGGTACTTTCCTTTAACCTTTCGGGTGCCTTGGACGAGGTCACCTCGTCCAAGGCACGGGAACGCTCCCTCCCTGTGCTCCCCACCCACCCCCCCAAGGCAGGCATGGAAGGGGAAGCCCTTCCCCTTCCACCCCCGACCTCCCCACCCCTCCCTGTGATTTCAGCACGCGCTGATTTGTCACAGGGCCTCCCCCATCGCGCTGGAAGCTCAGCTTCCAGCGCGATCGAAAGACAAATGCTCAGCATTTCTCTTTCGATCACGTGGGGGAGGCCCGGTGAGGCTTCAAAGGGAAGGAAATGTATTTCCTTCCCTTTGAAGTCTCTCTGAGCGTTTCAAAAGCTGGATTACTTGCAATCCGGCTTTTGAAACACCCACTAGACACCAGGGAGTTTTTTTTTGTTTTCGTGAATTTCACGCAAGGGGGAGCGACCCCTTAGGCAAGGGTCGCTCCCCTGGGGGGGGGGGGAATTATTTTAGGCCATTTCTGCCCCCCTGGGGGGTAGATCAGCCTATTTTGATTAGGCCGATCTGGCCCATAGGGGGGCAGAAACCACTAGGCACCAGGGATTTTTTGTTTTTTTTGTTTTACAGATGGGGAGCGACCCCCTGGACAAGGGTCGATCCCCTGGAGGGGAAAATTGTATTTAGGCCATTTCTGATCCCTTTGGGGGCAGATCGGCCAATTTTTCCTACGCCAATCTGCCCCCAAGGGGGGCAGAAACCACTAGGAACCGGGCATTTTTTTTTTGCGCCAATGTCACGCAGGGGGAGCGACCCCGTAGGCAAGGGTTGCTCCCGGGGGGGGCCCTGGGGGGCAAATTTATTTTAGGCCATTTCTGCCCCCCCGGGGTCAGATCGGCCTTTTGTTATTAGGCCGATCTGCCCCCAGGGGGAGCAGAAACCTCTAGGCGCCAGAGCAATTTTTTTTTTGTTTGTTTTTTTAGAGATGGGGAGCGACCCATTAGGCAAGGGTCACTCCCCTGAGGGGCAAATTGTATTTAGACCATTTCTGCCCCCCTTGGAGGCAGATTGACCGATTTTAGGTCAATCTGCCCCCAAGGGGGCAGAAACCACTAGGCACCGGGGATTCTTTTTTTGGCGCCAATGTCACGCAGGGGGAGCGATC
Organism: Pleurodeles waltl; assembly: GCF_031143425.1. Taxonomy (NCBI): domain Eukaryota; kingdom Metazoa; phylum Chordata; class Amphibia; order Caudata; family Salamandridae; genus Pleurodeles; species Pleurodeles waltl. The sequence continues at coordinate 974,653,538 of NC_090436.1, forward strand.
CCGTAGGCAAGGGTCGCTCCGGGGGGGCTGTTGAGGGGGTGGGGGGCAAATTTATTTTAGGCCATTTCTGCCCCCCCTATTGTTATTAGGCTGATCTGCCCCCAGGGGGGGCAGAAACCTCTAAGCGCCAGGGCAAAAAAGAAAATTGTGTTTTTTTTGTTTGTTTGTTTGTTTTTTTAGAGATGGGGAGCGACCCATTAGGCAAGGGTCGCTCCCCTGGGGGGGAAATTGTATTTAGACCATTTCTGCAGCCCTTGGGGGCAGATTGGCCGATTCTAGGTCAATCTTCCCCCAAGGGGGCAGAAACCATTAGGCAACGTGGATTTTTTTTTTGGCGCCAATGTCACAGTGGGGAGCGATCCCGTAGGCAAGGGTCGCTCCCGGGGGGGTGGGGGGGGGGGAGGTCAAATTTATTTTAGGCCATTTCTGCCCCCCTGGGGCCGGATGAGCTAGAGGCCAAAATCCACAGGTAGGCACTTTGCAAAAAACACCTCTGTTTTCTGTGAAGAAATGTGATGTGTCCACGTTGTGTTTTGGGCCATTTCCTTTCGTGAGCTCTAGGCCTACCCACACAAGTGAGGCACCATTTTTATCGAAAGACTTGGGGGAACGCTGGGTGGAAGGAAATTTGTGGCTCCTCTCACATTCCAGAACTTTCTGTCACCGAAATGAGAGGAAAAGGTGTTTTTTTGGTCAAATCTTGAGGTTTGCAAAGGATTCTGGGTAACACAACCTGGTCAGAGCCCCACAAGTCACCCCATCTTGGATTCCCCTAGGTTTCTAGTTTTCAAAAATGTGCTGGTTTGCTAGGTTTCCCTAGGTGCCGGCTGAGCTAGAGGCCAAAATCCACAGGTAGGCACTGTTTTCTATGAAAAAATGTGATGTGTCCACGTTGTGTTTTGGGCCATTTCCTTTCGTGGGCGCTAGGCCTACCCACACAAGTGAGGTACCATTTTTATTGGGAGACCTGGGGGAACGCTGGGTGGAAGGAAATTTGTGGCTCCTCTCAGATTCCACAACTTTCTGTCACCGAAATGAGTGGAAAACGTGTTTTTTTAGCCAAATTTTGAGGTTTGCAAAGGATTCTGGGTAACAGAACCTGGTCAGAGCCCCACAAGTCACCCCATCTTGGATTCCCCTAGGTCTCTAGTTTTCAACAATGCACAGGTTTGGTAGGTTTCCCCAGGTGCCGGATGAGCTAGAGGCCAAAATCTACATGTAGGCACTTTGCAAAAAACACCTCTGTTTTCTTTAAAAAAATGTGATGTGTCCACGTTGTGTTTTGGGCCATTTCCTTTCGTGAGCTCTAGGCCTACCCACACAAGTGAGGCACCATTTTTATCGAAAGACTTGGGGGAACGCTGGGTGGAAGGAAATTTGTGGCTCCTCTCAGATTCCAGAACTTTCTGTCACCGAAATGAGAGGAAAAGGTGTTTTTTCGGTCAAATCTTGAGGTTTGCAAAGGATTCTGGGTAACAGAACCTGGTCAGAGCCCCACAAGTCACCCCATCTTGGATTCCCCTAGGTCTCTAGTTTTCAAAAATGTGCTGGTTTGCTAGGTTTCCGTAGGTGCCGGCTGAGCTAGAGGCCAAAATCCACAGGTAGGCACTGTTTTCTATGAAAAAATTTGATGTGTCCACGTTGTGTTTTGGGCCATTTCCTTTCGTGGTCGCTAGGCCTACCCACACTAGTGAGGTACCATTTTTATTGGGAGACTTGCGGGAACGCTGGGTGGAAGGAAATTTGTGGCTCCTCTCAGATTCCACAACTTTCTGTCACCGAAATGAGTGGAAAACGTGTTTTTTTAGCCAAATTTTGAGGTTTGCAAAGGATTCTGGGTAACAGAACCTGGTCAGAGCCCCACAAGTCACCCCATCTTGGATTCCCCTAGGTCTCTAGTTTTCAACAATGCACAGGTTTGGTAGGTTTCCCTAGTTGCCGGCTGAGCTAGAGGCCAAAATCTACAGGTAGGCACTTTGCAAAAAACACCTCTGTTTTCTTTAAAAAAATGTGATGTGTCCACGTTGCGTTTTGGAGCATTTCCTGTCGCGGGCGCTAGGCCTACCCACACAAGTGAGGTATCATTTTTATCGGGAGACTTGGGGGAACGCTGGGTGGAAGGAAATTTATGGCTCCTCTCTGATTCCAGAACTTTCTGTCACCAAAATGTGAGGAAAATGTGTTTTTTTAGCAAAGTTTTGAGGTTTGAAAAGGATTCTGGGTAACAGAACCTGATCAGAGTCCCACAAGTCACCCCATCTTGGATTCCCCTAGGTCTGTAGTTTTCAAAAATGCACAGGTTTGGTAGGTTTCCCTAGGTGCCGGCTGAGCTAGAGGCCAAAATCTACAAGAAGGCACTTTGCAAAAAACATCTCTGTTTTCTTTTAAAAAAATGTGATGTTTCCACGTTGCGTTTTGGGCCATTTCCTTTCGTGGGCGCTAGGCCTACCCACACAAGTGAGGTACCATTTTTATTGGGAGACTTGGGGGAACGCTGGGTGGAAGGAAATTTGTGGCTCCTCTCAGATTCTACAACTTTCTGTCACCGAAATGAGTGGAAAACGTGTTTTTTTAGCCAAATTTTGAGGTTTGCAAAGGATTCTGGGTAACAGAACCTGGTCAGAGCCCCACAAGTCACCCCATCTTGGATTCCCCTAGGTCTCTAGTTGTCAAAAATGCACAGGTTTGGTAGGTTTCCCCAGGTGCCGGCTGAGCTAGAGGCCAAAATGTACATTTAGGCACTTTGCAAAAAACACCTCTGTTTTCTGTGAAAAAATGTGATGTGTCCACGTTGTGTTTTGGGCCATTTCCTTTCGTGAGCTCTAGGCCTACCCACACAAGTGAGGCACCATTTTTATCGAAAGACTTGGGGGAACGCTGGGTGGAAGGAAATTTGTGGCTCCTCTCAGATTCCAGAACTTTCTGTCACCGAAATGAGAGGAAAAGGTGTTTTTTCGGTCAAATCTTGAGGTTTGCAAAGGATTCTGGGTAACAGAACCTGGTCAGAGCCCCACAAGTCACCCCATCTTGGATTCCCCTAGGTCTCTAGTTTTTAAAAATGTGCTGGTTTGCTAGGTTTCAGTAGGTGCCGGCTGAGCTAGAGGCCAAAATCCACAGGTAGGCACTGTTTTCTATGAAAAAATGTGATGTGTCCACGTTGTGTTTTGGGCCATTTCCTTTCGTGGTCGCTAGGCCTACCCACACTAGTGAGGTACCATTTTTATTGGGAGACTTGCGGGAACGCTGGGTGGAAGGAAATTTGTGGCTCCTCTCAGATTCCACAACCTTCTGTCACCGAAATGAGTGGAAAACGTGTTTTTTTTGCCACATTTTGAGGTTTGCAAAGGATTCTGGGTAACAGAACCTGGTCAGAGCCCCACAAGTCACCCCATCTTGGATTCCCCTAGGTCTCTAGATTTCAAAAACGCACAGTTTTGGTAGGTTTCCCTAGGTGCCGGCTGAGCTAGAGGCCAAAATCTACGGGTAGGCACTTTGCAAAAAACACCTCTGTTTTCTGTCAAAAATTGTGATGTGTCCACGTTGTGTTTTGGGGAATTTCCTGTTGCGGGCACTAGGCCTACACACACAAGTGAGGTATCATTTTTATCGGGAGACTTGGGGGAACGCGGGGTGGAAGGAAATTTGTGGCTCCTCTCAGATTCCAGAACTTTCTGTCACCGAAATGTGAGGAAAGTGTGCTTTTTTAGCCAAATTTTGAGGTTTGCTAAGGATTCTGGGTAACAGAACCTGGTCAGAGCCGCACAAGTCACCCCATCTTGGATTCCCCTAGGTCTCTAGTTTTCAACAATGCACAGGTTTGGTAGGTTTCCCTAGGTGCCGGCTGAGCTAGAGGCCAAAATCTACAAGTAGGCACTTTGCAAAAAACACCTCTGTTTTCTTTTAAAAAATGTGATGTGTCCACGTTGCGTTTTGGGCCATTTCCTTTCGTGGGCGCTAGGCCTACCCACACAAGTGAGGTACCATTTTTATTGGGAGACTTGGGGGAACGCTGGGTGGAAGGAAATTTGTGGCTCCTCTCAGATTCCACAACTTTCTGTCACCGAAATGAGTGGAAAACGTGTTTTTTTAGCCAAATTTTGAGGTTTGCAAAGGATTCTGGGTAACAGAACCTGGTCAGAGCCCCACAAGTCACCCCATCTTGGATTCCCCTAGGTCTCTAGTTGTCAAAAATGCACAGGTTTGGTAGGTTTCCCTAGGTGCCGGCTGAGCTAGAGGCCAAAAGCTGCAGGTAGGCACTTTGCAAAAAACACCTCTGTTTTCTGTGAAAAAATGTGATGTGTCCACGTTGTGTTTTGGGCCATTTCCTTTCGTGAGCTCTAGGCCTACCCACACAAGTGAGGCACCATTTTTATCGAAAGACTTGGGGGAACGCTGGGTGGAAGGAAATTTGTGGCTCCTCTCAGATTCCAGAACTTTCTGTCACCGAAATGAGAGGAAAAGGTGTTTTTTCGGTCAAATCTTGAGGTTTGCAAAGGATTCTGGGTAACAGAACCTGGTCAGAGCCCCACAAGTCACCCCATCTTGGATTCCCCTAGGTCTCTAGTTTTCAAAAATGTGCTGGTTTGCTAGGTTTCCGTAGGTGCCGGCTGAGCTAGAGGCCTAAATCCACAGGTAGGCACTATTTTCTATGAAAAAATGTGATGTGTCCACGTTGTGTTTTGGGCCATTTCCTTTCGTGGTCGGTAGGCCTACCCACGCTAGTGAGGTACCATTTTTATTGGGAGACTTGTGGGAACGCTGGGTGGAAGGAAATTTGTGGCTCCTCTCAGATTCCACAACCTTCTGTCACCGAAATGAGTGGAAAACGTGTTTTTATTGCCACATTTTGAGGTTTGCAAAGGATTCTGGGTAACAGAACCTGGTCAGAGCCCCACAAGTCACCCCATCTTGGATTCCCCTAGGTCTCTAGTTTTCAAAAATGCACAGGTTTGGTAGGTTTCCCTAGGTGCCGGCTGAGCTAGAGGCCAAAATCTACGGGTAGGCACTTTGCAAAAAACACCTCTGTTTTCTGTCAAAAATTGTGATGTGTCCACGTTGTGTTTTGGGGAATTTCCTGTTGCGGGCACTAGGCCTACCCACACAAGTGAGGTATCACTTTTATCGGGAGACTTGGGGGAACGCGGGGTGGAAGGAAATTTGTGGCTCCTCTCAGATTCCAGAACTTTCTGTCACCGAAATGTGAGGAAAGTGTGCTTTTTTAGCCAAATTTTGAGGTTTGCTAAGGATTCTGGGTAACAGAACCTGGTCAGAGCCGCACAAGTCACCCCATCTTGGATTCCCCTAGGTCTCTAGTTTTCAACAATGCACAGGTTTGGTAGGTTTCCCTAGGTGCCGGCTGAGCTAGAGGCCAAAATCTACAAGTAGGCACTTTGCAAAAAACACCTCTGTTTTCTTTAAAAAAATGTGATGTGTCCACGTTGCGTTTTGGGGCATTTCCTGTCACGGGCGCTAGGCCTACCAACACAAGTGAGGTATCATTTTTATCGGGAGACTTGGGGGAACGCTGGGTGGAAGGAAATTTATGGCTCCTCTCTGATTCCAGAACTTTCTGTCACCAAAATGTGAGGAAAATGTGTTTTTTTAGCCAAATTTTGAGGTTTGCAAAGGATTCTGGGTAACAGAACCTCGTCAGAGCCCCACAAGTCACCCCATCCTGGATTCCCCTAGATCTCTAGTTGTCAAAAATGCACAGGTTTGGTAGGTTTCCCTAGGTGCCGGCTGAGCTAGAGGCCAAAATCTACAAGTAGGCACTTTGCAAAAAACACCTCTGTTTTCTTTAAAAAAATGTGATGTGTCCACGTTGCGTTTTGGGGCATTTCCTGTCGCGGGCGCTAGGCCTACCCACACAAGTGAGGTATCATTTTTATCGGGAGACTTGGGGGAACGCTCCGTGGAAGGAAATTTATGGCTCCTCTCTGATTCCAGAACTTTCTGTCACCAAAATGTGAGGAAAATGTGTTTTTTTAGCCAAATTTTGAGGTTTGCAAAGGATTCTGGGTAACAGAACCTGGTCAGAGCCCCACAAGTCACCCCATCTTGGATTCCCCTAGGTCTCTAGTTGTCAAAAATGCACAGGTTTGGTAGGTTTCCCTATGTGCCGGCTGAGCTAGAGGCCAAAAGCTGCAGGTAGGCACTTTGCAAAAAACACCTCTGTTTTCTGTGAAAAAATGTGATGTGTCCACGTTGTGTTTTGGGCCATTTCCTTTCGTGAGCTCTAGGCCTACCCACACAAGTGAGGCACCATTTTTATCGAAAGACTTGGGGGAACGCTGGGTGGAAGGAAATTTGTGGCTCCTCTCAGATTCCAGAACTTTCTGTCACCGAAATGAGAGGAAAAGGTGTTTTTTCGGTCAAATCTTGAGGTTTGCAAAGGATTCTGGGTAACAGAATCTGGTCAGAGCCCCACAAGTCACCCCATCTTGGATTGCCCTAGGTCTCTAGTTTTCAAAAATGTGCTGGTTTGCTAGGTTTCCGTAGGTGCCGGCTGAGCTAGAGGCCAAAATCCACAGGTAGGCACTGTTTTCTATGAAAAAATGTGATGTGTCCACGTTGTGTTTTGGGCCATTTCCTTTCGTGGTCGCTAGGCCTACCCACACAAGTGAGGTACCATTTTTATTGGGAGACTTGCGGGAACGCTGGGTGGAAGGAAATTTGTGGCTCCTCTCAGATTCGACAACCTTCTGTCACCGAAATGAGTGGAAAACGTGGTTTTTTAGCCAAATTTTGAGGTTTGCAAAGGATTCTGGGTAACAGAACCTGGTCAGAGCCCCACAAGTCACCCCATCTTGGATTCCCCTAGGTCTCTAGTTTTAAAAAATGCACAGGTTTGGTAGGTTTCCCTAGGTGCCGGCTGAGCTAGAGGCCAAAATCTACAGGTAGGCACTTTGCAAAAAACATCTCTGTTTTCTGTCAAAAATTGTGATGTGTCCAAGTTGTGTTTTGGGGAATTTCTTGTTGCGGGCACTAGGCCTACCCACACAAGTGAGGTATCATTTTTATTGGGAGGCTTGAGGGAACGCTGGGTGGAAGGAAATTTGTGGCTCCTCTCAGATTCTAGAACTTTCTGTCACCGAAATGTGAGGAAAATGGGCTTTTTTAGCCAAATATTGAGGTTTGCTAAGGATTCTGGTTAACAGAACCTGGTCAGAGCCGCACAAGTCACCCCATCTTGGATTCCCCTAGGTCTCTAGTTTTAAAAAATGCACAGGTTTGGTGGGTTTCCCTAGGTGCCGGCTGAGCTAGAGGCCAAAATCTACAAGTAGGCACTTTGCAAAAAACACCTCTGTTTTCTTTAAAAAAATGTGATGTGTCCACGTTGCATTTTGGGCCATTTCCTTTCGTGGGCGCTAGGCCTACGCACACAAGTGAGGTACCATTTTTATTGGGAGACTTGGGGAAACGCTGGGTGGAAGGAAATTTGTGGCTCCTCTCAGATTCCACAACTTTCTGTCACCGAAATGAGTGGAAAACCTATTTTTTTAGCCAAATTTTGAGGTTTGCAAAGGATTCTGGGTAACAGAACCTGGTCAGAGCCCCACAAGTCACCCCATCTTGGATTCCCCTAGGTCTCTAGTTGTCAAAAATGCACAGGTTTGGTAGGTTTCCCTAGGTGCCGGCTGAGCTAGAGGCCAAAATCTACAGGTAGGCACTTTGCAAAAAACAACTCTGTTTTCTTTAAAAAAATGTGATGTGTCCACGTTGTGTTTTGGGCCATTTCCTTTCGTGAGCTCTAGGCCTACCCACACAAGTGAGGCACCATTTTTATCGAAAGACTTGGGGGAACGCTGGGTGGAAGGAAATTTGTGGCTCCTCTCAGATTCCAGAACTTTCTGTCACCGAAATGAGAGGAAAAGGTGTTTTTTCGGTCAAATCTTGAGGTTTGCAAAGGATTCTGGGTAACAGAATCTGGTCAGAGCCCCACAAGTCACCCCATCTTGGATTCCCCTAGGTCTCTAGTTTTCAAAAATGTGCTGGTTTGCTAGGTTTCCGTAGGTGCCGGCTGAGCTAGAGGCCAAAATCCACAGGTAGGCACTGTTTTCTATGAAAAAATGTGATGTGTCCACGTTGTGTTTTGGGCCATTTCCTTTCGTGGTCGCTAGGCCTACCCACACAAGTGAGGTACCATTTTTATTGGGAGACTTGCGGGAACGCTGGGTGGAAGGAAATTTGTGGCTCCTCTCAGATTCCACAACCTTCTGTCACCGAAATGAGTGGAAAACGTGGTTTTTTAGCCAAATTTTGAGGTTTGCAAAGGATTCTGGGTAACAGAACCTGGTCAGAGCCCCACAAGTCACCCCATCTTGGATTCCCCTAGGTCTCTAGTTTTAAAAAATGCACAGGTTTGGTAGGTTTCCCTAGGTGCCGGCTGAGCTAGAGGCCAAAATCTACAGGTAGGCACTTTGCAAAAAACATCTCTGTTTTCTGTCAAAAATTGTGATGTGTCCACGTTGTGTTTTGGGGAATTTCTTGTTGCGGGCACTAGGCCTACCCACACAAGTGAGGTATCATTTTTATTGGGAGGCTTGAGGGAACGCTGGGTGGAAGGAAATTTGTGGCTCCTCTCAGATTCCAGAACTTTCTGTCACCGAAATGTGAGGAAAATGTGCTTTTTTAGCCAAATATTGAGGTTTGCTAAGGATTCTGGTTAACAGAACCTGGTCAGAGCCGCACAAGTCACCCCATCTTGGATTCCCCTAGGTCTCTAGTTTTAAAAAATGCACAGGTTTGGTGGGTTTCCCTAGGTGCCGGCTGAGCTAGAGGCCAAAATCTACAGGTAGGCACTTTGCAAAAAACACCTCTGTTTTCTTAAAAAAAATGTGATGTGTCCACGTTGCATTTTGGGCCATTTCCTTTCGTGGGCGCTAGGCCTACGCACACAAGTGAGGTACCATTTTTATTGGGAGACTTGGGGAAACGCTGGGTGGAAGGAAATTTGTGGCTCCTCTCAGATTCCACAACTTTCTGTCACCGAAATGAGTGGAAAACCTATTTTTTTAGCCAAATTTTGAGGTTTGCAAAGGATTCTGGGTAACAGAACCTGGTCAGAGCCCCACAAGTCACCCCATCTTGGATTCCCCTAGGTCTCTAGTTGTCAAAAATGCACAGGTTTGGTAGGTTTCCCTAGGTGCCGGCTGAGCTAGAGGCCAAAATCTACAGGTAGGCACTTTGCAAAAAACAACTCTGTTTTCTTTAAAAAAAGGTGATGTGTCCATGTTGTGTTTTGGGCCATTTCCTTTTGTGAGCTCTAGGCCTACCCACACAAGTGAGGCACCATTTTTATCGAAAGACTTGGGGGAACGCTGGGTGGAAGGAAATTTGTGGCTCCTCTCAGATTCCAGAACTTTCTGTCACCGAAATGAGAGGAAAAGGTGTTTTTTCGGTCAAATCTTGAGGTTTGCAAAGGATTCTGGGTAACAGAACCTGGTCAGAGCCCCACAAGTCACCCCATCTTGGATTGCCCTAGGTCTCTAGTTTTCAAAAATGTGCTGGTTTGCTAGGTTTCCGTAGGTGCCGGCTGAGCTAGGTGCAAAATCCACAGGTAGGCACTGTTTTCTATGAAAAAATGTGATGTGTCCACGTTGTGTTTTGGGCCATTTCCTTTCGTAGTCGCTAGGCCTACCCACACAAGTGAGGTACCATTTTTATTGGGAGACTTGAAGGAACGCTGGGTGGAAGGAAATTTGTGGCTCCTCTCAGATTCCACAACCTTCTGTCACCGAAATGAGTGGAAAATGTGTTTTTTTAACCAAATTTTGAGGTTTGCAAAGGATTCTGGGTAACAGAACCTGGTCAGAGCCCCACAAGTCACCCCATCTTGGATTCCCCTAGGTCTCTAGTTTTCAAAAATGCACAGGTTTGGTAGGTTTCCCTAGGTGCCGGCTGAGCTAGAGGCCAAAATCTACAGGTAGGCACTTTGCAAAAAACATCTCTGTTTTCTGTCAAAAATTGTGATGTGTCCACGTTGTGTTTTGGGGAATTTCCTGTTGCGGGCACTAGGCCTACCCACACAAGTGAGGTATCATTTTTATTGGGAGGCTTGAGGGAACGCTGGGTGGAAGGAAATTTGTGGCTCCTCTCAGATTCCAGAACTTTCTGTCACCGAAATGTAGGAAAATTTGCTTTTTTAGCCAAATATTGAGGTTTGCTAAGGATTCTGGTTAACAGAACCTTGTCAGAGCCGCACAAGTCACCCCATCTTGGATTCCCCTAGGTCTCTAGTTTTAAAAAATGCACAGGTTTGGTAGGTTTCCCTAGGTGCCGGCTGAGCTAGAGGCCAAAATCTACAAGTAGGCACTTTGCAAAAAACACCTCTGTTTTCTTTAAAAAAATGTGATGTGTCCACGTTGCATTTTGGGCCATTTCCTTTCGTGGGCGCTAGGCCTACGCACACAAGTGAGGTACCATTTTTATTGGGAGACTTGGGGAAACGCTGGGTGGAAGGAAATTTGTGGCTCCTCTCAGATTCCACAACTTTCTGTCACCGAAATGAGTGGAAAACCTGTTTTTTTAGCCAAATTTTAAGGTTTGCAAAGGATTCTGGGTAACAGAACCTGGTCAGAGCCCCACAAGTCACCCCATCTTGGATTCCCCTAGGTCTCTAGTTGTCAAAAATGCACAGGTTTGGTAGGATTCCCTAGGTGCCGGCTGAGCTAGAGGCCAAAATCTACAGGTAGGCACTTTGCAAAAAACACCTCTGTTTTCTTTTAAAAAAATGTGATGAGTCCATGTTGCGTTTTGGGGCATTTGCTGACGCGGGCGCTAGGCCTACCCACACAAGTGAGGTATCATTTTTATCGAAAGACTTGGGGGAACGCTGGGTGGAAGGAAATTTGTGGCTCCTCTCAGATTCCAGAACTTTCTGTCACCGAAATGAGAGGAAAAGGTGTTTTTTCGGTCAAATCTTGAGGTTTGCAAAGGATTCTGGGTAACAGAACCTGGTCAGAGCCCCACAAGTCACCCCATCTTGGATTCCCCTAGGTCTCTAGTTTTCAAAAATGTGCTGGTTTGCTAGGTTTCCGTAGGTGCCGGCTGAGCTAGGTGCAAAATCCACAGGTAGGCACTGTTTTCTATGAAAAAATGTGATGTGTCCACGTTGTGTTTTGGGACATTTCCTTTCGTAGTCGCTAGGCCTACCCACACTAGTGAGGTACCATTTTTATTGGGAGACTTGAAGGAACGCTGGGTGGAAGGAAATTTGTGGCTCCTCTCAGATTCCACAACCTTCTGTCACCGAAATGAGTGGAAAACGTGTTTTTTTAGCCAAATTTTGAGGTTTGCAAAGGATTCTGGGTAACAGAACCTGGTCAGAGCCCCACAAGTCACCCCATCTTGGATTCCCCTAGGTCTCTAGTTGTCAAAAATGCACAGGTTTGGTAGGTTTCCCTAGGTGCCGGCTGAGCTAGAGGCCAAAATCTACAGGTAGGCACTTTGCAAAAAACAACTCTGTTTTCTTTAAAAAAAGGTGATGTGTCCATGTTGTGTTTTGGGCCATTTCCTTTTGTGAGCTCTAGGCCTACCCACACAAGTGAGGCACCATTTTTATTGGGAGACTTGAAGGAACGCTGGGTGGAAGGAAATTTGTGGCTCCTCTCAGATTCCACAACCTTCTGTCACCGAAATGAGTGGAAAACGTGTTTTTTTAGCCAAATTTTGAGGTTTGCAAAGGATTCTGGGTAACAGAACCTGGTCAGAGCCCCACAAGTCACCCCATCTTGGATTCCCCTAGGTCTCTAGTTGTCAAAAATGCACAGGTTTGGTAGGTTTCCCTAGGTGCCGGCTGAGCTAGAGGCCAAAATCTACAGGTAGGCACTTTGCAAAAAACAACTCTGTTTTCTTTAAAAAAAGGTGATGTGTCCATGTTGTGTTTTGGGCCATTTCCTTTTGTGAGCTCTAGGCCTACCCACACAAGTGAGGCACCATTTTTATCGAAAGACTTGGGGGAACGCTGGGTGGAAGGAAATTTGTGGCTCCTCTCAGATTCCAGAACTTTCTGTCACCGAAATGAGAGGAAAAGGTGTTTTTTCGGTCAAATCTTGAGGTTTGCAAAGGATTCTGGGTAACAGAACCTGGTCAGAGCCCCACAAGTCACCCCATCTTGGATTCCCCTAGGTCTCTAGTTTTCAAAAATGTGCTGGTTTGCTAGGTTTCCGTAGGTGCCGGCTGAGCTAGGTGCAAAATCCACAGGTAGGCACTGTTTTCTATGAAAAAATGTGATGTGTCCACGTTGTGTTTTGGGCCATTTCCTTTCGTAGTCGCTAGGCCTACCCACACTAGTGAGGTACCATTTTTATTGGGAGACTTGAAGGAACGCTGGGTGGAAGGAAATTTGTGGCTCCTCTCAGATTCCACAACCTTCTGTCACCGAAATGAGTGGAAAACGTGTTTTTTTAGCCAAATTTTGAGGTTTGCAAAGGATTCTGGGTAACAGAACCTGGTCAGAGCCCCACAAGTCACCCCATCTTGGATTCCCCTAGGTCTCTAGTTTTAAAAAATGCACAGGTTTGGTAGGTTTCCCTAGGTGCCGGCTGAGCTAGAGGCCAAAATCTACAGGTAGGCACTTTGCAAAAAACATCTCTGTTTTCTGTCAAAAATTGTGATGTGTCCACGTTGTGTTTTGGGGAATTTCCTGTTGCGGGCACTAGGCCTACCCACTCAAGTGAGGTATCATTTTTATTGGGAGGCTTGAGGGAACGCTGGGTGGAAGGAAATTTGTGGCTCCTCTCAGATTCCAGAACTTTCTGTCTCCGAAATGTAGGAAAATGTGCTTTTTTAGCCAAATATTGAGGTTTGCTAAGGATTCTGGTTAACAGAACCTGGTCAGAGCCGCACAAGTCACCCCATCTTGGATTCCCCTAGGTCTCTAGTTGTCAAAAATGCACAGGTTTTGTAGGTTTCCCTAGGTGCCGGCTGAGCTAGAGGCCAAAATCTACAAGTAGGCACTTTGCAAAAAACACCTCTGTTTTCTTTAAAAAAATGTGATGTGTCCACGTTGCGTTTTGGGGCATTTCCTGTCGCGGGCGCTAGGCCTACCCACACAAGTGAGGTATCATTTTTATCGGGAGACTTGGGGGAACGCTGCGTGGAAGGAAATTTATGGCTCCTCTCTGATTCCAGAACTTTCTGTCACCAAAATGTGAGGAAAATGTGTTTTTTTAGCCTAATTTTGAGGTTTGCAAAGGATTCTGGGTAACAGAACCTGGTCAGAGCCCCACAAGTCACCCCATCTTGGATTCCCCTAGGTCTCTAGTTGTCAAAAATGCACAGGTTTGGTAGGTTTCCCTAGGTGCCGGCTGAGCTAGAGGCCAAAAGCTGCAGGTAGGCACTTTGCAAAAAACACCTCTGTTTTCTGTGAAAAAATGTGATGTGTCCACGTTGTGTTTTGGGCCATTTCCTTTCGTGAGCTCTAGGCCTACCCACACAAGTGAGGCACCATTTTTATCGAAAGACTTGGGGGAACGCTGGGTGGAAGGAAATTTGTGGCTCCTCTCAGATTCCAGAACTTTCTGTCACCGAAATGAGAGGAAAAGGTGTTTTTTCGGTCAAATCTTGAGGTTTGCAAAGGATTCTGGGTAACAGAATCTGGTCAGAGCCCCACAAGTCACCCCATCTTGGATTCCCCTAGGTCTCTAGTTTTCAAAAATGTGCTGGTTTGCTAGGTTTCCGTAGGTGCCGGCTGAGCTAGAGGCCAAAATCCACAGGTAGGCACTGTTTTCTATGAAAAAATGTGATGTGTCCACGTTGTGTTTTGGGCCATTTCCTTTCGTGGTCGCTAGGCCTACCCACACAAGTGAGGTACCATTTTTATTGGGAGACTTGCGGGAACGCTGGGTGGAAGGAAATTTGTGGCTCCTCTCAGATTCCACAACCTTCTATCACCGAAATGAGTGGAAAACGTGTTTTTTTAGCCAAATTTTGAGGTTTGCAAAGGATTCTGGGTAACAGAACCTGGTCAGAGCCCCACAAGTCACCCCATCTTGGATTCCCCTAGGTCTCTAGTTTTCAAAAATGCACAGGTTTGGTAGGTTTCCCTAGGTGCCGGCTGAGCTAGAGGCCAAAATCTACAGGTAGGCACTTTGCAAAAAACATCTCTGTTTTCTGTCAAAAATTGTGATGTGTCCACGTTGTGTTTTGGGGAATTTCTTGTTGCGGGCACTAGGCCTACCCACACAAGTGAGGTATCATTTTTATTGGGAGGCTTGAGGGAACGCTGGGTGGAAGGAAATTTGTGGCTCCTCTCAGATTCCAGAACTTTCTGTCACCGAAATGTGAGGAAAATGTGCTTTTTTAGCCAAATATTGAGGTTTGCTAAGGATTCTGGTTAACAGAACCTGGTCAGAGCCGCACAAGTCACCCCATCTTGGATTCCCCTAGGTCTCTAGTTTTAAAAAATGCACAGGTTTGATGGGTTTCCCTAGGTGCCGGCTGAGCTAGAGGCCAAAATCTACAAGTAGGCACTTTGCAAAAAACACCTCTGTTTTCTTTAAAAAAAATTGATGTGTCCACGTTGCATTTTGGGCCATTTCCTTTCGTGGGCGCTAGGCCTACGCACACAAGTGAGGTACCATTTTTATTGGGAGACTTGGGGAAACGCTGGGTGGAAGGAAATTTGTGGCTCCTCTCAGATTCCACAACTTTCTGTCACCGAAATGAGTGGAAAACCTATTTTTTTAGCCAAATTTTGAGGTTTGCAAAGGATTCTGGGGAACAGAACCTGGTCAGAGCCCCACAAGTCACCCAATCTTGGATTCCCCTAGGTCTCTAGTTGTCAAAAATGCACAGGTTTGGTAGGTTTCCCTGGGTGCCGGCTGAGCTAGAGGCCAAAATCTACAGGTAGGCACTTTGCAAAAAACAACTCTGTTTTCTTTAAAAAAAGGTGATGTGTCCATGTTGTGTTTTGGGCCATTTCCTTTTGTGAGCTCTAGGCCTACCCACACAAGTGAGGCACCATTTTTATCGAAAGACTTGGGGGAACGCTGGGTGGAAGGAAATTTGTGGCTCCTCTCAGATTCCAGAACTTTCTGTCACCGAAATGAGAGGAAAAGGTGTTTTTTCGGTCAAATCTTGAGGTTTGCAAAGGATTCTGGGTAACAGAACCTGGTCAGAGCCCCACAAGTCACCCCATCTTGGATTGCCCTAGGTCTCTAGTTTTCAAAAATGTGCTGGTTTGCTAGGTTTCCGTAGGTGCCGGCTGAGCTAGGTGCAAAATCCACAGGTAGGCACTGTTTTCTATGAAAAAATGTGATGTGTCCACGTTGTGTTTTGGGCCATTTCCTTTCGTAGTCGCTAGGCCTACCCACACAAGTGAGGTACCATTTTTATTGGGAGACTTGAAGGAACGCTGGGTGGAAGGAAATTTGTGGCTCCTCTCAGATTCCACAACCTTCTGTCACCGAAATGAGTGGAAAATGTGTTTTTTTAGCCAAATTTTGAGGTTTGCAAAGGATTCTGGGTAACAGAACCTGGTCAGAGCCCCACAAGTCACCCCATCTTGGATTCCCCTAGGTCTCTAGTTTTCAAAAATGCACAGGTTTGGTAGGTTTCCCTAGGTGCCGGCTGAGCTAGAGGCCAAAATCTACAGGTAGGCACTTTGCAAAAAACATCTCTGTTTTCTGTCAAAAATTGTGATGTGTCCACGTTGTGTTTTGGGGAATTTCCTGTTGCGGGCACTAGGCCTACCCACACAAGTGAGGTATCATTTTTATTGGGAGGCTTGAGGGAACGCTGGGTGGAAGGAAATTTGTGGCTCCTCTCAGATTCCAGAACTTTCTGTCACCGAAATGTAGGAAAATGTGCTTTTTTAGCCAAATATTGAGGTTTGCTAAGGATTCTGGTTAACAGAACCTGGTCAGAGCCGCACAAGTCACCCCATCTTGGATTCCCCTAGGTCTCTAGTTTTAAAAAATGCACAGGTTTGGTAGGTTTCCCTAGGTGCCGGCTGAGCTAGAGGCCAAAATCTACAAGTAGGCACTTTGCAAAAAACACCTCTGTTTTCTTTAAAAAAATGTGATGTGACCACGTTGCATTTTGGGCCATTTCCTTTCGTGGGCGCTAGGCCTACGCACACAAGTGAGGTACCATTTTTATTGGGAGACTTGGGGAAACGCTGGGTGGAAGGAAATTTGTGGCTCCTCTCAGATTCCACAACTTTCTGTCACCGAAATGAGTGGAAAACCTGTTTTTTTAGCCAAATTTTAAGGTTTGCAAAGGATTCTGGGTAACAGAACCTGGTCAGAGCCCCACAAGTCACCCCATCTTGGATTCCCCTAGGTCTCTAGTTGTCAAAAATGCACAGGTTTGGTAGGTTTCCCTAGGTGCCGGCTGAGCTAGAGGCCAAAATCTACAGGTAGGCACTTTGCAAAAAACACCTCTGTTTTCTTTAAAAAAAATGTGATGAGTCCATGTTGCGTTTTGGGGCATTTGCTGACGAGGGCGCTAGGCCTACCCACACAAGTGAGGTATCATTTTTATCGAAAGACTTGGGGGAACGCTGGGTGGAAGGAAATTTGTGGCTCCTCTCAGATTCCACAACTTTCTGTCACCGAAATGAGTGGAAAACCTGTTTTTTTAGCCAAATTTTAAGGTTTGCAAAGGATTCTGGGTAACAGAACCTGGTCAGAGCCCCACAAGTCACCCCATCTTGGATTCCCCTAGGTCTCTAGTTTTCAAAAATGCACAGGTTTGGTAGGTTTCCCTAGGTGCCGGCTGAGCTAGAGGCCAAAATCTACAGGTAGGCACTTTGCAAAAAACAACTCTGTTTTCTTTAAAAAAAGGTGATGTGTCCATGTTGTGTTTTGGGCCATTTCCTTTTGTGAGCTCTAGGCCTACCCACACAAGTGAGGCACCATTTTTATCGAAAGACTTGGGGGAACGCTGGGTGGAAGGAAATTTGTGGCTCCTCTCAGATTCCAGAACTTTCTGTCACCGAAATGAGAGGAAAAGGTGTTTTTTCGGTCAAATCTTGAGGTTTACAAAGGATTCTGGGTAACAGAACCTGGTCAGAGCCCCACAAGTCACCCCATCTTGGATTGCCCTAGGTCTCTAGTTTTCAAAAATGTGCTGGTTTGCTAGGTTTCCGTAGGTGCCGGCTGAGCTAGGTGCAAAATCCACAGGTAGGCACTGTTTTCTATGAAAAAATGTGATGTGTCCACGTTGTGTTTTGGGCCATTTCCTTTCGTAGTCGCTAGGCCTACCCACACAAGTGAGGTACCATTTTTATTGGGAGACTTGAAGGAACGCTGGGTGGAAGGAAATTTGTGGCTCCTCTCAGATTCCACAACCTTCTGTCACCGAAATGAGTGGAAAATGTGTTTTTTTAGCCAAGTTTTGAGGTTTGCAAAGGATTCTGGGTAACAGAACCTGGTCAGAGCCCCACAAGTCACCCCATCTTGGATTCCCCTAGGTCTCTAGTTTTCAAAAATGCACAGGTTTGGTAGGTTTCCCTAGGTGCCGGCTGAGCTAGAGGCCAAAATCTACAGGTAGGCACTTTGCAAAAAACATCTCTGTTTTCTGTCAAAAATTGTGATGTGTCCACGTTGTGTTTTGGGGAATTTCCTGTTGCGGGCACTAGGCCTACCCACACAAGTGAGGTATCATTTTTATTGGGAGGCTTGAGGGAACGCTGGGTGGAAGGAAATTTGTGGCTCCTCTCAGATTCCAGAACTTTCTGTCACCGAAATGTAGGAAAATGTGCTTTTTTAGCCAAATATTGAGGTTTGCTAAGGATTCTGGTTAACAGAACCTGGTCAGAGCCGCACAAGTCACCCCATCTTGGATTCCCCTAGGTCTCTAGTTTTAAAAAATGCACAGGTTTGGTAGGTTTCCCTAGGTGCCGGCTGAGCTAGAGGCCAAAATCTACAAGTAGGCACTTTGCAAAAAACACCTCTGTTTTCTTTAAAAAAATGTGATGTGTCCACGTTGCATTTTGGGCCATTTCCTTTCGTGGGCGCTAGGCCTACGCACACAAGTGAGGTACCATTTTTATTGGGAGACTTGGGGAAACGCTGGGTGGAAGGAAATTTGTGGCTCCTCTCAGATTCCACAACTTTCTGTCACCGAAATGAGTGGAAAACCTGTTTTTTTAGCCAAATTTTAAGGTTTGCAAAGGATTCTGGGTAACAGAACCTGGTCAGAGCCCCACAAGTCACCCAATCTTGGATTCCCCTAGGTCTCTAGTTGTCAAAAATGCACAGGTTTGGTAGGTTTCCCTAGGTGCCGGCTGAGCTAGAGGCCAAAATCTACAGGTAGGCACTTTGCAAAAAACAACTCTGTTTTCTTTAAAAAAAGGTGATGTGTCCATGTTGTGTTTTGGGCCATTTCCTTTTGTGAGCTCTAGGCCTACCCACACAAGTGAGGCACCATTTTTATCGAAAGACTTGGGGGAACGCTGGGTGGAAGGAAATTTGTGGCTCCTCTCAGATTCCAGAACTTTCTGTCACCGAAATGAGAGGAAAAGGTGTTTTTTCGGTCAAATCTTGAGGTTTGCAAAGGATTCTGGGTAACAGAACCTGGTCAGAGCCCCACAAGTCACCCCATCTTGGATTGCCCTAGGTCTCTAGTTTTCAAAAATGTGCTGGTTTGCTAGGTTTCCGTAGGTGCCGGCTGAGCTAGGTGCAAAATCCACAGGTAGGCACTGTTTTCTATGAAAAAATGTGATGTGTCCACGTTGTGTTTTGGGCCATTTCCTTTCGTAGTCGCTAGGCCTACCCACACAAGTGAGGTACCATTTTTATTGGGAGACTTGAAGGAACGCTGGGTGGAAGGAAATTTGTGGCTCCTCTCAGATTCCACAACCTTCTGTCACCGAAATGAGTGGAAAATGTGTTTTTTTAGCCAAATTTTGAGGTTTGCAAAGGATTCTGGGTAACAGAACCTGGTCAGAGCCCCACAAGTCACCCCATCTTGGATTCCCCTAGGTCTCTAGTTTTCAAAAATGTACAGGTTTGGTTGGTTTCCCTAGGTGCCGGCTGAGCTAGAGGCCAAAATCTACAGGTAGGCACTTTGCAAAAAACATCTCTGTTTTCTGTCAAAAATTGTGATGTGTCCACGTTGTGTTTTGGGGAATTTCCTGTTGCGGGCACTAGGCCTACCCACACAAGTGAGGTATCATTTTTATTGGGAGGCTTGAGGGAACGCTGGGTGGAAGGAAATTTGTGGCTCCTCTCAGATTCCAGAACTTTCTGTCACCGAAATGTAGGAAAATGTGCTTTTTTAGCCAAATATTGAGGTTTGCTAAGGATTCTGGTTAACAGAACCTGGTCAGAGCCGCACAAGTCACCCCATCTTGGATTCCCCTAGGTCTCTAGTTTTAAAAAATGCACAGGTTTGGTAGGTTTCCCTAGGTGCCGGCTGAGCTAGAGGCCAAAATCTACAAGTAGGCACTTTGCAAAAAACACCTCTGTTTTCTTTAAAAAAATGTGATGTGACCACGTTGCATTTTGGGCCATTTCCTTTCGTGGGCGCTAGACCTACGCACACAAGTGAGGTACCATTTTTATTGGGAGACTTGGGGAAACGCTGGGTGGAAGGAAATTTGTGGCTCCTCTCAGATTCCACAACTTTCTGTCACCGAAATGAGTGGAAAACCTGTTTTTTTAGCCAAATTTTAAGGTTTGCAAAGGATTCTGGGTAACAGAACCTGGTCAGAGCCCCACAAGTCACCCCATCTTGGATTCCCCTAGGTCTCTAGTTGTCAAAAATGCACAGGTTTGGTAGGTTTCCCTAGGTGCCGGCTGAGCTAGAGGCCAAAATCTACAGGTAGGCACTTTGCAAAAAACACCTCTGTTTTCTTTAAAAAAAATGTGATGAGTCCATGTTGCGTTTTGGGGCATTTGCTGACGCGGGCGCTAGGCCTACCCACACAAGTGAGGTATCATTTTTATCGAAAGACTTGGGGGAACGCTGGGTGGAAGGAAATTTGTGGCTCCTCTCAGATTCCACAACTTTCTGTCACCGAAATGAGTGGAAAACCTGTTTTTTTAGCCAAATTTTAAGGTTTGCAAAGGATTCTGGGTAACAGAACCTGGTCAGAGCCCCACAAGTCACCCAATCTTGGATTCCCCTAGGTCTCTAGTTTTCAAAAATGCACAGGTTTGGTAGGTTTCCCTAGGTGCCGGCTGAGCTAGAGGCCAAAATCTACAGGTAGGCACTTTGCAAAAAACAACTCTGTTTTCTTTAAAAAAAGGTGATGTGTCCATGTTGTGTTTTGGGCCATTTCCTTTTGTGAGCTCTAGGCCTACCCACACAAGTGAGGCACCATTTTTATCGAAAGACTTGGGGGAACGCTGGGTGGAAGGAAATTTGTGGCTCCTCTCAGATTCCAGAACTTTCTGTCACCAAAATGAGAGGAAAAGGTGTTTTTTCGGTCAAATCTTGAGGTTTGCAAAGGATTCTGGGTAACAGAACCTGGTCAGAGCCCCACAAGTCACCCCATCTTGGATTCCCCTAGGTCTCTAGTTTTCAAAAATGTGCTGGTTTGCTAGGTTTCCGTAGGTGCCGGCTGAGCTAGGAGCAAAATCCACAGGTAGGCACTGTTTTCTATGAAAAAATGTGATGTGTCCACGTTGTGTTTTGGGCCATTTCCTTTCGTAGTCGCTAGGCCTACCCACACAAGTGAGTTACCATTTTTATTGGGAGACTTGAAGGAATGCTGGGTGGAAGGAAATTTGTGGCTCCTCTCAGATTCCACAACCTTCTGTCACCGAAATGAGTGGAAAACGTGTTTTTTTAGCCAAATTTTGAGGTTTGCAAAGGATTCTGGGTAACAGAACCTGGTCAGAGCCCCACAAGTCACCCCATCTTGGATTCCCCTAGGTCTCTAGTTTTCAAAAATGCACAGGTTTGGTAGGTTTCTCTAGGTGCCGGCTGAGCTAGAGGCCAAAATCTACAGGTAGGCACTTTGCAAAAAACATCTCTGTTTTCTGTCAAAAATTGTGATGTGTCCACGTTGTGTTTTGGGGAATTTCCTGTTGCGGGCACTAGGCCTACCCACACAAGTGAGGTATCATTTTTATTGGGAGGCTTGAGGGAACGCTGGGTGGAAGGAAATTTGTGGCTCCTCTCAGATTCCAGAACTTTCTGTCACCGTAATGTAGGAAAATGTGCTTTTTTAGCCAAATATTGAGGTTTGCTAAGGATTCTGGTTAACAGAACCTGGTCAGAGCCGCACAAGTCACCCCATCTTGGATTCCCCTAGGTCTCTAGTTGTCAAAAATGCACAGGTTTTGTAGGTTTCCCTAGGTGCCGGCTGAGCTAGAGGCCAAAATCTACAAGTAGGCACTTTGCAAAAAACACCTCTGTTTTCTTTAAAAAAATGTGATGTGTCCACGTTGCGTTTTGGGGCATTTCCTGTCGCGGGCGCTAGGCCTACCCACACAAGTGAGGTATCATTTTTATCGGGAGACTTGGGGGAACGCTGCGTGGAAGGAAATTTATGGCTCCTCTCTGATTCCAGAACTTTCTGTCACCAAAATGTGAGGAAAATGTGTTTTTTTAGCCAAATTTTGAGGTTTGCAAAGGATTCTGGGTAACAGAACCTGGTCAGAGCCCCACAAGTCACCCCATCTTGGATTCCCCTAGGTCTCTAGTTGTCAAAAATCCACAGGTTTGGTAGGTTTCCCTAGGTGCCGGCTGAGCTAGAGGCCAAAAGCTGCAGGTAGGCACTTTGCAAAAAACACCTCTGTTTTCTGTGAAAAAATGTGATGTCTCCACGTTGTGTTTTGGGCCATTTCCTTTCGTGAGCTCTAGGCCTACCCACACAAGTGAGGCACCATTTTTATCGAAAGACTTGGGGGAACGCTGGGTGGAAGGAAATTTGTGGCTCCTCTCAGATTCCAGAACTTTCTGTCACCGAAATGAGAGGAAAAGGTGTTTTTTCGGTCAAATCTTGAGGTTTGCAAAGGATTCTGGGTAACAGAATCTGGTCAGAGCCCCACAAGTCACCCCATCTTGGATTCCCCTAGGTCTCTAGTTTTCAAAAATGTGCTGGTTTGCTAGGTTTCCGTAGGTGCCGGCTGAGCTAGAGGCCAAAATCCACAGGTAGGCACTGTTTTCTATGAAAAAATGTGATGTGTCCACGTTGTGTTTTGGGCCATTTCCTTTCGTGGTCGCTAGGCCTACCCACACAAGTGAGGTACCATTTTTATTGGGAGACTTGCGGGAACGCTGGGTGGAAGGAAATTTGTGGCTTCTCTCAGATTCCACAACCTTCTGTCACCGAAATGAGTGGAAAACGTGGTTTTTTAGCCAAATTTTGAGGTTTGCAAAGGATTCTGGGTAACAGAACCTGGTCAGAGCCCCACAAGTCACCCCATCTTGGATTCCCCTAGGTCTCTAGTTTTCAAAAATGCACAGGTTTGGTAGGTTTCCCTAGGTGCCGGCTGAGCTAGAGGCCAAAATCTACAGGTAGGCACTTTGCAAAAAACATCTCTGTTTTCTGTCAAAAATTGTGATGTGTCCACGTTGTGTTTTGGGGAATTTCTTGTTGCGGGCACTAGGCCTACCCACACAAGTGAGGTATCATTTTTATTGGGAGGCTTGAGGGAACGCTGGGTGGAAGGAAATTTGTGGCTCCTCTCAGATTCCAGAACTTTCTGTCACCGAAATGTGAGGAAAATGTGCTTTTTTAGCCAAATATTGAGGTTTGCTAAGGATTCTGGTTAACAGAACCTGGTCAGAGCCGCACAAGTCACCCCATCTTGGATTCCCCTAGGTCTCTAGTTTAAAAAAATGCACAGGTTTGGTGGGTTTCCCTAGGTGCCGGCTGAGCTAGAGGCCAAAATCTACAAGTAGGCACTTTGCAAAAAACACCTCTGTTTTCTTTAAAAAAATGTGATGTGTCCACGTTGCATTTTGGGCCATTTCCTTTCGTGGGCGCTAGGCCTACGCACACAAGTGAGGTACCATTTTTATTGGGAGACTTGGGGAAACGCTGGGTGGAAGGAAATTTGTGGCTCCTCTCAGATTCCACAACTTTCTGTCACCGAAATGAGTGGAAAACCTATTTTTTTAGCCAAATTTTGAGGTTTGCAAAGGATTCTGGGTAACAGAACCTGGTCAGAGCCCCACAAGTCACCCAATCTTGGATTCCCCTAGGTCTCTAGTTGTCAAAAATGCACAGGTTTGGTAGGTTTCCCTAGGTGCCGGCTGAGCTAGAGGCCAAAATCTACAGGTAGGCACTTTGCAAAAAACAACTCTGTTTTCTTTAAAAAAAGGTGATGTGTCCATGTTGTGTTTTGGGCCATTTCCTTTTGTGAGCTCTAGGCCTACCCACACAAGTGAGGCACCATTTTTATCGAAAGACTTGGGGGAACGCTGGGTGGAAGGAAATTTGTGGCTCCTCTCAGATTCCAGAACTTTCTGTCACCGAAATGAGAGGAAAAGGTGTTTTTTCGGTCAAATCTTGAGGTTTGCAAAGGATTCTGGGTAACAGAACCTGGTCAGAGCCCCACAAGTCACCCCATCTTGGATTGCCCTAGGTCTCTAGTTTTCAAAAATGTGCTGGTTTGCTAGGTTTCCGTAGGTGCCGGCTGAGCTAGGTGCAAAATCCACAGGTAGGCACTGTTTTCTATGAAAAAATGTGATGTGTCCACGTTGTGTTTTGGGCCATTTCCTTTCGTAGTCGCTAGGCCTACCCACACAAGTGAGGTACCATTTTTATTGGGAGACTTGAAGGAACGCTGGGTGGAAGGAAATTTGTGGCTCCTCTCAGATTCCACAACCTTCTGTCACCGAAATGAGTGGAAAATGTGTTTTTTTAGCCAAATTTTGAGGTTTGCAAAGGATTCTGGGTAACAGAACCTGGTCAGAGCCCCACAAGTCACCCCATCTTGGATTCCCCTAGGTCTCTAGTTTTCAAAAATGCACAGGTTTGGTAGGTTTCCCTAGGTGCCGGCTGAGCTAGAGGCCAAAATCTACAGGTAGGCACTTTGCAAAAAACATCTCTGTTTTCTGTCAAAAATTGTGATGTGTCCACGTTGTGTTTTGGGGAATTTCCTGTTGCGGGCACTAGGCCTACCCACACAAGTGAGGTATCATTTTTATTGGGAGGCTTGAGGGAACGCTGGGTGGAAGGAAATTTGTGGCTCCTCTCAGATTCCAGAACTTTCTGTCACCGAAATGTAGGAAAATGTGCTTTTTTAGCCAAATATTGAGGTTTGCTAAGGATTCTGGTTAACAGAACCTGGTCAGAGCCGCACAAGTCACCCCATCTTGGATTCCCCTAGGTCTCTAGTTTTAAAAAATGCACAGGTTTGGTAGGTTTCCCTAGGTGCCGGCTGAGCTAGAGGCCAAAATCTACAAGTAGGCACTTTGCAAAAAACACCTCTGTTTTCTTTAAAAAAATTTGATGTGTCCACGTTGCATTTTGGGCCATTTCCTTTCGTGGGCGCTAGGCCTACGCACACAAGTGAGGTACCATTTTTATTGGGAGACTTGGGGAAACGCTGGGTGGAAGGAAATTTGTGGCTCCTCTCAGATTCCACAACTTTCTGTCACCGAAATGAGTGGAAAACCTGTTTTTTTAGCCAAATTTTAAGGTTTGCAAAGGATTCTGGGTAACAGAACCTGGTCAGAGCCCCACAAGTCACCCCATCTTGGATTCCCCTAGGTCTCTAGTTGTCAAAAATGCACAGGTTTGGTAGGTTTCCCTAGGTGCCGGCTGAGCTAGAGGCCAAAATCTACAGGTAGGCACTTTGCAAAAAACAACTCTGTTTTCTTTAAAAAAAGGTGATGTGTCCATGTTGTGTTTTGGGCCATTTCCTTTTGTGAGCTCTAGGCCTACCCACACAAGTGAGGCACCATTTTTATCGAAAGGCTTGGGGGAACGCTGGGTGGAAGGAAATTTGTGGCTCCTCTCAGATTCCAGAACTTTCTGTCACCGAAATGAGAGGAAAAGGTGTTTTTTCGGTCAAATCTTGAGGTTTGCAAAGGATTCTGGGTAACAGAACCTGGTCAGAGCCCCACAAGTCACCCCATCTTGGATTCCCCTAGGTCTCTAGTTGTCAAAAATGCACAGGTTTGGTAGGTTTCCCTAGGTGCCGGCTGAGCTAGAGGCCAAAATCTACAGGTAGGCACTTTGCAAAAAACAACTCTGTTTTCTTTAAAAAAAGGTGATGTGTCCATGTTGTGTTTTGGGCCATTTCCTTTTGTGAGCTCTAGGCCTACCCACACAAGTGAGGCACCATTTTTATCGAAAGACTTGGGGGAACGCTGGGTGGAAGGAAATTTGTGGCTCCTCTCAGATTCCAGAACTTTCTGTCACCGAAATGAGAGGAAAAGGTGTTTTTTCGGTCAAATCTTGAGGTTTGCAAAGGATTCTGGGTAACAGAACCTGGTCAGAGCCCCACAAGTCACCCCATCTTGGATTCCCCTAGGTCTCTAGTTTTCAAAAATGTGCTGGTTTGCTAGGTTTCCGTAGGTGCCGGCTGAGCTAGGTGCAAAATCCACAGGTAGGCACTGTTTTCTATGAAAAAATGTGATGTGTCCACGTTGTGTTTTGGGCCATTTCCTTTCGTAGTCGCTAGGCCTACCCACACTAGTGAGGTACCATTTTTATTGGGAGACTTGAAGGAACGCTGGGTGGAAGGAAATTTGTGGCTCCTCTCAGATTCCACAACCTTCTGTCACCGAAATGAGTGGAAAACGTGTTTTTTTAGCCAAATTTTGAGGTTTGCAAAGGATTCTGGGTAACAGAACCTGGTCAGAGCCCCACAAGTCACCCCATCTTGGATTCCCCTAGGTCTCTAGTTTTAAAAAATGCACAGGTTTGGTAGGTTTCCCTAGGTGCCGGCTGAGCTAGAGGCCAAAATCTACAGGTAGGCACTTTGCAAAAAACATCTCTGTTTTCTGTCAAAAATTGTGATGTGTCCACGTTGTGTTTTGGGGAATTTCCTGTTGCGGGCACTAGGCCTACCCACTCAAGTGAGGTATCATTTTTATTGGGAGGCTTGAGGGAACGCTGGGTGGAAGGAAATTTGTGGCTCCTCTCAGATTCCAGAACTTTCTGTCACCGAAATGTAGGAAAATGTGCTTTTTTAGCCAAATATTGAGGTTTGCTAAGGATTCTGGTTAACAGAACCTGGTCAGAGCCGCACAAGTCACCCCATCTTGGATTCCCCTAGGTCTCTAGTTGTCAAAAATGCACAGGTTTTGTAGGTTTCCCTAGGTGCCGGCTGAGCTAGAGGCCAAAATCTACAAGTAGGCACTTTGCAAAAAACACCTCTGTTTTCTTTAAAAAAATGTGATGTGTCCACGTTGCGTTTTGGGGCATTTCCTGTCGCGGGCGCTAGGCCTACCCACACAAGTGAGGTATCATTTTTATCGGGAGACTTGGGGGAACGCTGCGTGGAAGGAAATTTATGGCTCCTCTCTGATTCCAGAACTTTCTGTCACCAAAATGTGAGGAAAATGTGTTTTTTTAGCCTAATTTTGAGGTTTGCAAAGGATTCTGGGTAACAGAACCTGGTCAGAGCCCCACAAGTCACCCCATCTTGGATTCCCCTAGGTCTCTAGTTGTCAAAAATGCACAGGTTTGGTAGGTTTCCCTAGGTGCCGGCTGAGCTAGAGGCCAAAAGCTGCAGGTAGGCACTTTGCAAAAAACACCTCTGTTTTCTGTGAAAAAATGTGATGTGTCCACGTTGTGTTTTGGGCCATTTCCTTTCGTGAGCTCTAGGCCTACCCACACAAGTGAGGCACCATTTTTATCGAAAGACTTGGGGGAACGCTGGGTGGAAGGAAATTTGTGGCTCCTCTCAGATTCCAGAACTTTCTGTCACCGAAATGAGAGGAAAAGGTGTTTTTTCGGTCAAATCTTGAGGTTTGCAAAGGATTCTGGGTAACAGAATCTGGTCAGAGCCCCACAAGTCACCCCATCTTGGATTCCCCTAGGTCTCTAGTTTTCAAAAATGTGCTGGTTTGCTAGGTTTCCGTAGGTGCCGGCTGAGCTAGAGGCCAAAATCCACAGGTAGGCACTGTTTTCTATGAAAAAATGTGATGTGTCCACGTTGTGTTTTGGGCCATTTCCTTTCGTGGTCGCTAGGCCTACCCACACAAGTGAGGTACCATTTTTATTGGGAGACTTGCGGGAACGCTGGGTGGAAGGAAATTTGTGGCTCCTCTCAGATTCCACAACCTTCTATCACCGAAATGAGTGGAAAACGTGTTTTTTTAGCCAAATTTTGAGGTTTGCAAAGGATTCTGGGTAACAGAACCTGGTCAGAGCCCCACAAGTCACCCCATCTTGGATTCCCCTAGGTCTCTAGTTTTCAAAAATGCACAGGTTTGGTAGGTTTCCCTAGGTGCCGGCTGAGCTAGAGGCCAAAATCTACAGGTAGGCACTTTGCAAAAAACATCTCTGTTTTCTGTCAAAAATTGTGATGTGTCCACGTTGTGTTTTGGGGAATTTCTTGTTGCGGGCACTAGGCCTACCCACACAAGTGAGGTATCATTTTTATTGGGAGGCTTGAGGGAACGCTGGGTGGAAGGAAATTTGTGGCTCCTCTCAGATTCCAGAACTTTCTGTCACCGAAATGTGAGGAAAATGTGCTTTTTTAGCCAAATATTGAGGTTTGCTAAGGATTCTGGTTAACAGAACCTGGTCAGAGCCGCACAAGTCACCCCATCTTGGATTCCCCTAGGTCTCTAGTTTTAAAAAATGCACAGGTTTGATGGGTTTCCCTAGGTGCCGGCTGAGCTAGAGGCCAAAATCTACAAGTAGGCACTTTGCAAAAAACACCTCTGTTTTCTTTAAAAAAAATTGATGTGTCCACGTTGCATTTTGGGCCATTTCCTTTCGTGGGCGCTAGGCCTACGCACACAAGTGAGGTACCATTTTTATTGGGAGACTTGGGGAAACGCTGGGTGGAAGGAAATTTGTGGCTCCTCTCAGATTCCACAACTTTCTGTCACCGAAATGAGTGGAAAACCTATTTTTTTAGCCAAATTTTGAGGTTTGCAAAGGATTCTGGGGAACAGAACCTGGTCAGAGCCCCACAAGTCACCCAATCTTGGATTCCCCTAGGTCTCTAGTTGTCAAAAATGCACAGGTTTGGTAGGTTTCCCTGGGTGCCGGCTGAGCTAGAGGCCAAAATCTACAGGTAGGCACTTTGCAAAAAACAACTCTGTTTTCTTTAAAAAAAGGTGATGTGTCCATGTTGTGTTTTGGGCCATTTCCTTTTGTGAGCTCTAGGCCTACCCACACAAGTGAGGCACCATTTTTATCGAAAGACTTGGGGGAACGCTGGGTGGAAGGAAATTTGTGGCTCCTCTCAGATTCCAGAACTTTCTGTCACCGAAATGAGAGGAAAAGGTGTTTTTTCGGTCAAATCTTGAGGTTTGCAAAGGATTCTGGGTAACAGAACCTGGTCAGAGCCCCACAAGTCACCCCATCTTGGATTGCCCTAGGTCTCTAGTTTTCAAAAATGTGCTGGTTTGCTAGGTTTCCGTAGGTGCCGGCTGAGCTAGGTGCAAAATCCACAGGTAGGCACTGTTTTCTATGAAAAAATGTGATGTGTCCACGTTGTGTTTTGGGCCATTTCCTTTCGTAGTCGCTAGGCCTACCCACACAAGTGAGGTACCATTTTTATTGGGAGACTTGAAGGAACGCTGGGTGGAAGGAAATTTGTGGCTCCTCTCAGATTCCACAACCTTCTGTCACCGAAATGAGTGGAAAATGTGTTTTTTTAGCCAAATTTTGAGGTTTGCAAAGGATTCTGGGTAACAGAACCTGGTCAGAGCCCCACAAGTCACCCCATCTTGGATTCCCCTAGGTCTCTAGTTTTCAAAAATGCACAGGTTTGGTAGGTTTCCCTAGGTGCCGGCTGAGCTAGAGGCCAAAATCTACAGGTAGGCACTTTGCAAAAAACATCTCTGTTTTCTGTCAAAAATTGTGATGTGTCCACGTTGTGTTTTGGGGAATTTCCTGTTGCGGGCACTAGGCCTACCCACACAAGTGAGGTATCATTTTTATTGGGAGGCTTGAGGGAACGCTGGGTGGAAGGAAATTTGTGGCTCCTCTCAGATTCCAGAACTTTCTGTCACCGAAATGTAGGAAAATGTGCTTTTTTAGCCAAATATTGAGGTTTGCTAAGGATTCTGGTTAACAGAACCTGGTCAGAGCCGCACAAGTCACCCCATCTTGGATTCCCCTAGGTCTCTAGTTTTAAAAAATGCACAGGTTTGGTAGGTTTCCCTAGGTGCCGGCTGAGCTAGAGGCCAAAATCTACAAGTAGGCACTTTGCAAAAAACACCTCTGTTTTCTTTAAAAAAATGTGATGTGACCACGTTGCATTTTGGGCCATTTCCTTTCGTGGGCGCTAGGCCTACGCACACAAGTGAGGTACCATTTTTATTGGGAGACTTGGGGAAACGCTGGGTGGAAGGAAATTTGTGGCTCCTCTCAGATTCCACAACTTTCTGTCACCGAAATGAGTGGAAAACCTGTTTTTTTAGCCAAATTTTAAGGTTTGCAAAGGATTCTGGGTAACAGAACCTGGTCAGAGCCCCACAAGTCACCCCATCTTGGATTCCCCTAGGTCTCTAGTTGTCAAAAATGCACAGGTTTGGTAGGTTTCCCTAGGTGCCGGCTGAGCTAGAGGCCAAAATCTACAGGTAGGCACTTTGCAAAAAACACCTCTGTTTTCTTTAAAAAAAATGTGATGAGTCCATGTTGCGTTTTGGGGCATTTGCTGACGAGGGCGCTAGGCCTACCCACACAAGTGAGGTATCATTTTTATCGAAAGACTTGGGGGAACGCTGGGTGGAAGGAAATTTGTGGCTCCTCTCAGATTCCACAACTTTCTGTCACCGAAATGAGTGGAAAACCTGTTTTTTTAGCCAAATTTTAAGGTTTGCAAAGGATTCTGGGTAACAGAACCTGGTCAGAGCCCCACAAGTCACCCCATCTTGGATTCCCCTAGGTCTCTAGTTTTCAAAAATGCACAGGTTTGGTAGGTTTCCCTAGGTGCCGGCTGAGCTAGAGGCCAAAATCTACAGGTAGGCACTTTGCAAAAAACAACTCTGTTTTCTTTAAAAAAAGGTGATGTGTCCATGTTGTGTTTTGGGCCATTTCCTTTTGTGAGCTCTAGGCCTACCCACACAAGTGAGGCACCATTTTTATCGAAAGACTTGGGGGAACGCTGGGTGGAAGGAAATTTGTGGCTCCTCTCAGATTCCAGAACTTTCTGTCACCGAAATGAGAGGAAAAGGTGTTTTTTCGGTCAAATCTTGAGGTTTACAAAGGATTCTGGGTAACAGAACCTGGTCAGAGCCCCACAAGTCACCCCATCTTGGATTGCCCTAGGTCTCTAGTTTTCAAAAATGTGCTGGTTTGCTAGGTTTCCGTAGGTGCCGGCTGAGCTAGGTGCAAAATCCACAGGTAGGCACTGTTTTCTATGAAAAAATGTGATGTGTCCACGTTGTGTTTTGGGCCATTTCCTTTCGTAGTCGCTAGGCCTACCCACACAAGTGAGGTACCATTTTTATTGGGAGACTTGAAGGAACGCTGGGTGGAAGGAAATTTGTGGCTCCTCTCAGATTCCACAACCTTCTGTCACCGAAATGAGTGGAAAATGTGTTTTTTTAGCCAAGTTTTGAGGTTTGCAAAGGATTCTGGGTAACAGAACCTGGTCAGAGCCCCACAAGTCACCCCATCTTGGATTCCCCTAGGTCTCTAGTTTTCAAAAATGCACAGGTTTGGTAGGTTTCCCTAGGTGCCGGCTGAGCTAGAGGCCAAAATCTACAGGTAGGCACTTTGCAAAAAACATCTCTGTTTTCTGTCAAAAATTGTGATGTGTCCACGTTGTGTTTTGGGGAATTTCCTGTTGCGGGCACTAGGCCTACCCACACAAGTGAGGTATCATTTTTATTGGGAGGCTTGAGGGAACGCTGGGTGGAAGGAAATTTGTGGCTCCTCTCAGATTCCAGAACTTTCTGTCACCGAAATGTAGGAAAATGTGCTTTTTTAGCCAAATATTGAGGTTTGCTAAGGATTCTGGTTAACAGAACCTGGTCAGAGCCGCACAAGTCACCCCATCTTGGATTCCCCTAGGTCTCTAGTTTTAAAAAATGCACAGGTTTGGTAGGTTTCCCTAGGTGCCGGCTGAGCTAGAGGCCAAAATCTACAAGTAGGCACTTTGCAAAAAACACCTCTGTTTTCTTTAAAAAAATGTGATGTGTCCACGTTGCATTTTGGGCCATTTCCTTTCGTGGGCGCTAGGCCTACGCACACAAGTGAGGTACCATTTTTATTGGGAGACTTGGGGAAACGCTGGGTGGAAGGAAATTTGTGGCTCCTCTCAGATTCCACAACTTTCTGTCACCGAAATGAGTGGAAAACCTGTTTTTTTAGCCAAATTTTAAGGTTTGCAAAGGATTCTGGGTAACAGAACCTGGTCAGAGCCCCACAAGTCACCCAATCTTGGATTCCCCTAGGTCTCTAGTTGTCAAAAATGCACAGGTTTGGTAGGTTTCCCTAGGTGCCGGCTGAGCTAGAGGCCAAAATCTACAGGTAGGCACTTTGCAAAAAACAACTCTGTTTTCTTTAAAAAAAGGTGATGTGTCCATGTTGTGTTTTGCGCCATTTCCTTTTGTGAGCTCTAGGCCTACCCACACAAGTGAGGCACCATTTTTATCGAAAGACTTGGGGGAACACTGGGTGGAAGGAAATTTGTGGCTCCTCTCAGATTCCAGAACTTTCTGTCACCGAAATGAGAGGAAAAGGTGTTTTTTCGGTCAAATCTTGAGGTTTGCAAAGGATTCTGGGTAACAGAACCTGGTCAGAGCCCCACAAGTCACCCCATCTTGGATTGCCCTAGGTCTCTAGTTTTCAAAAATGTGCTGGTTTGCTAGGTTTCCGTAGGTGCCGGCTGAGCTAGGTGCAAAATCCACAGGTAGGCACTGTTTTCTATGAAAAAATGTGATGTGTCCACGTTGTGTTTTGGGCCATTTCCTTTCGTAGTCGCTAGGCCTACCCACACAAGTGAGGTACCATTTTTATTGGGAGACTTGAAGGAACGCTGGGTGGAAGGAAATTTGTGGCTCCTCTCAGATTCCACAACCTTCTGTCACCGAAATGAGTGGAAAATGTGTTTTTTTAGCCAAATTTTGAGGTTTGCAAAGGATTCTGGGTAACAGAACCTGGTCAGAGCCCCACAAGTCACCCCATCTTGGATTCCCCTAGGTCTCTAGTTTTCAAAAATGTACAGGTTTGGTTGGTTTCCCTAGGTGCCGGCTGAGCTAGAGGCCAAAATCTACAGGTAGGCACTTTGCAAAAAACATCTCTGTTTTCTGTCAAAAATTGTGATGTGTCCACGTTGTGTTTTGGGGAATTTCCTGTTGCGGGCACTAGGCCTACCCACACAAGTGAGGTATCATTTTTATTGGGAGGCTTGAGGGAACGCTGGGTGGAAGGAAATTTGTGGCTCCTCTCAGATTCCAGAACTTTCTGTCACCGAAATGTAGGAAAATGTGCTTTTTTAGCCAAATATTGAGGTTTGCTAAGGATTCTGGTTAACAGAACCTGGTCAGAGCCGCACAAGTCACCCCATCTTGGATTCCCCTAGGTCTCTAGTTTTAAAAAATGCACAGGTTTGGTAGGTTTCCCTAGGTGCCGGCTGAGCTAGAGGCCAAAATCTACAAGTAGGCACTTTGCAAAAAACACCTCTGTTTTCTTTAAAAAAATGTGATGTGACCACGTTGCATTTTGGGCCATTTCCTTTCGTGGGCGCTAGACCTACGCACACAAGTGAGGTACCATTTTTATTGGGAGACTTGGGGAAACGCTGGGTGGAAGGAAATTTGTGGCTCCTCTCAGATTCCACAACTTTCTGTCACCGAAATGAGTGGAAAACCTGTTTTTTTAGCCAAATTTTAAGGTTTGCAAAGGATTCTGGGTAACAGAACCTGGTCAGAGCCCCACAAGTCACCCCATCTTGGATTCCCCTAGGTCTCTAGTTGTCAAAAATGCACAGGTTTGGTAGGTTTCCCTAGGTGCCGGCTGAGCTAGAGGCCAAAATCTACAGGTAGGCACTTTGCAAAAAACACCTCTGTTTTCTTTAAAAAAAATGTGATGAGTCCATGTTGCGTTTTGGGGCATTTGCTGACGCGGGCGCTAGGCCTACCCACACAAGTGAGGTATCATTTTTATCGAAAGACTTGGGGGAACGCTGGGTGGAAGGAAATTTGTGGCTCCTCTCAGATTCCACAACTTTCTGTCACCGAAATGAGTGGAAAACCTGTTTTTTTAGCCAAATTTTAAGGTTTGCAAAGGATTCTGGGTAACAGAACCTGGTCAGAGCCCCACAAGTCACCCAATCTTGGATTCCCCTAGGTCTCTAGTTTTCAAAAATGCACAGGTTTGGTAGGTTTCCCTAGGTGCCGGCTGAGCTAGAGGCCAAAATCTACAGGTAGGCACTTTGCAAAAAACAACTCTGTTTTCTTTAAAAAAAGGTGATGTGTCCATGTTGTGTTTTGGGCCATTTCCTTTTGTGAGCTCTAGGCCTACCCACACAAGTGAGGCACCATTTTTATCGAAAGACTTGGGGGAACGCTGGGTGGAAGGAAATTTGTGGCTCCTCTCAGATTCCAGAACTTTCTGTCACCAAAATGAGAGGAAAAGGTGTTTTTTCGGTCAAATCTTGAGGTTTGCAAAGGATTCTGGGTAACAGAACCTGGTCAGAGCCCCACAAGTCACCCCATCTTGGATTCCCCTAGGTCTCTAGTTTTCAAAAATGTGCTGGTTTGCTAGGTTTCCGTAGGTGCCGGCTGAGCTAGGTGCAAAATCCACAGGTAGGCACTGTTTTCTATGAAAAAATGTGATGTGTCCACGTTGTGTTTTGGGCCATTTCCTTTCGTAGTCGCTAGGCCTACCCACACAAGTGAGTTACCATTTTTATTGGGAGACTTGAAGGAATGCTGGGTGGAAGGAAATTTGTGGCTCCTCTCAGATTCCACAACCTTCTGTCACCGAAATGAGTGGAAAACGTGTTTTTTTAGCCAAATTTTGAGGTTTGCAAAGGATTCTGGGTAACAGAACCTGGTCAGAGCCCCACAAGTCACCCCATCTTGGATTCCCCTAGGTCTCTAGTTTTCAAAAATGCACAGGTTTGGTAGGTTTCTCTAGGTGCCGGCTGAGCTAGAGGCCAAAATCTACAGGTAGGCACTTTGCAAAAAACATCTCTGTTTTCTGTCAAAAATTGTGATGTGTCCACGTTGTGTTTTGGGGAATTTCCTGTTGCGGGCACTAGGCCTACCCACACAAGTGAGGTATCATTTTTATTGGGAGGCTTGAGGGAACGCTGGGTGGAAGGAAATTTGTGGCTCCTCTCAGATTCCAGAACTTTCTGTCACCGTAATGTAGGAAAATGTGCTTTTTTAGCCAAATATTGAGGTTTGCTAAGGATTCTGGTTAACAGAACCTGGTCAGAGCCGCACAAGTCACCCCATCTTGGATTCCCCTAGGTCTCTAGTTGTCAAAAATGCACAGGTTTTGTAGGTTTCCCTAGGTGCCGGCTGAGCTAGAGGCCAAAATCTACAAGTAGGCACTTTGCAAAAAACACCTCTGTTTTCTTTAAAAAAATGTGATGTGTCCACGTTGCGTTTTGGGGCATTTCCTGTCGCGGGCGCTAGGCCTACCCACACAAGTGAGGTATCATTTTTATCGGGAGACTTGGGGGAACGCTGCGTGGAAGGAAATTTATGGCTCCTCTCTGATTCCAGAACTTTCTGTCACCAAAATGTGAGGAAAATGTGTTTTTTTAGCCAAATTTTGAGGTTTGCAAAGGATTCTGGGTAACAGAACCTGGTCAGAGCCCCACAAGTCACCCCATCTTGGATTCCCCTAGGTCTCTAGTTGTCAAAAATCCACAGGTTTGGTAGGTTTCCCTAGGTGCCGGCTGAGCTAGAGGCCAAAAGCTGCAGGTAGGCACTTTGCAAAAAACACCTCTGTTTTCTGTGAAAAAATGTGATGTCTCCACGTTGTGTTTTGGGCCATTTCCTTTCGTGAGCTCTAGGCCTACCCACACAAGTGAGGCACCATTTTTATCGAAAGACTTGGGGGAACGCTGGGTGGAAGGAAATTTGTGGCTCCTCTCAGATTCCAGAACTTTCTGTCACCGAAATGAGAGGAAAAGGTGTTTTTTCGGTCAAATCTTGAGGTTTGCAAAGGATTCTGGGTAACAGAATCTGGTCAGAGCCCCACAAGTCACCCCATCTTGGATTCCCCTAGGTCTCTAGTTTTCAAAAATGTGCTGGTTTGCTAGGTTTCCGTAGGTGCCGGCTGAGCTAGAGGCCAAAATCCACAGGTAGGCACTGTTTTCTATGAAAAAATGTGATGTGTCCACGTTGTGTTTTGGGCCATTTCCTTTCGTGGTCGCTAGGCCTACCCACACAAGTGAGGTACCATTTTTATTGGGAGACTTGCGGGAACGCTGGGTGGAAGGAAATTTGTGGCTTCTCTCAGATTCCACAACCTTCTGTCACCGAAATGAGTGGAAAACGTGGTTTTTTAGCCAAATTTTGAGGTTTGCAAAGGATTCTGGGTAACAGAACCTGGTCAGAGCCCCACAAGTCACCCCATCTTGGATTCCCCTAGGTCTCTAGTTTTCAAAAATGCACAGGTTTGGTAGGTTTCCCTAGGTGCCGGCTGAGCTAGAGGCCAAAATCTACAGGTAGGCACTTTGCAAAAAACATCTCTGTTTTCTGTCAAAAATTGTGATGTGTCCACGTTGTGTTTTGGGGAATTTCTTGTTGCGGGCACTAGGCCTACCCACACAAGTGAGGTATCATTTTTATTGGGAGGCTTGAGGGAACGCTGGGTGGAAGGAAATTTGTGGCTCCTCTCAGATTCCAGAACTTTCTGTCACCGAAATGTGAGGAAAATGTGCTTTTTTAGCCAAATATTGAGGTTTGCTAAGGATTCTGGTTAACAGAACCTGGTCAGAGCCGCACAAGTCACCCCATCTTGGATTCCCCTAGGTCTCTAGTTTAAAAAAATGCACAGGTTTGGTGGGTTTCCCTAGGTGCCGGCTGAGCTAGAGGCCAAAATCTACAAGTAGGCACTTTGCAAAAAACACCTCTGTTTTCTTTAAAAAAATGTGATGTGTCCACGTTGCATTTTGGGCCATTTCCTTTCGTGGGCGCTAGGCCTACGCACACAAGTGAGGTACCATTTTTATTGGGAGACTTGGGGAAACGCTGGGTGGAAGGAAATTTGTGGCTCCTCTCAGATTCCACAACTTTCTGTCACCGAAATGAGTGGAAAACCTATTTTTTTAGCCAAATTTTGAGGTTTGCAAAGGATTCTGGGTAACAGAACCTGGTCAGAGCCCCACAAGTCACCCAATCTTGGATTCCCCTAGGTCTCTAGTTGTCAAAAATGCACAGGTTTGGTAGGTTTCCCTAGGTGCCGGCTGAGCTAGAGGCCAAAATCTACAGGTAGGCACTTTGCAAAAAACAACTCTGTTTTCTTTAAAAAAAGGTGATGTGTCCATGTTGTGTTTTGGGCCATTTCCTTTTGTGAGCTCTAGGCCTACCCACACAAGTGAGGCACCATTTTTATCGAAAGACTTGGGGGAACGCTGGGTGGAAGGAAATTTGTGGCTCCTCTCAGATTCCAGAACTTTCTGTCACTGAAATGAGAGGAAAAGGTGTTTTTTCGGTCAAATCTTGAGGTTTGCAAAGGATTCTGGGTAACAGAACCTGGTCAGAGCCCCACAAGTCACCCCATCTTGGATTGCCCTAGGTCTCTAGTTTTCAAAAATGTGCTGGTTTGCTAGGTTTCCGTAGGTGCCGGCTGAGCTAGGTGCAAAATCCACAGGTAGGCACTGTTTTCTATGAAAAAATGTGATGTGTCCACGTTGTGTTTTGGGCCATTTCCTTTCGTAGTCGCTAGGCCTACCCACACAAGTGAGGTACCATTTTTATTGGGAGACTTGAAGGAACGCTGGGTGGAAGGAAATTTGTGGCTCCTCTCAGATTCCACAACCTTCTGTCACCGAAATGAGTGGAAAATGTGTTTTTTTAGCCAAATTTTGAGGTTTGCAAAGGATTCTGGGTAACAGAACCTGGTCAGAGCCCCACAAGTCACCCCATCTTGGATTCCCCTAGGTCTCTAGTTTTCAAAAATGCACAGGTTTGGTAGGTTTCCCTAGGTGCCGGCTGAGCTAGAGGCCAAAATCTACAGGTAGGCACTTTGCAAAAAACATCTCTGTTTTCTGTCAAAAATTGTGATGTGTCCACGTTGTGTTTTGGGGAATTTCCTGTTGCGGGCACTAGGCCTACCCACACAAGTGAGGTATCATTTTTATTGGGAGGCTTGAGGGAACGCTGGGTGGAAGGAAATTTGTGGCTCCTCTCAGATTCCAGAACTTTCTGTCACCGAAATGTAGGAAAATGTGCTTTTTTAGCCAAATATTGAGGTTTGCTAAGGATTCTGGTTAACAGAACCTGGTCAGAGCCGCACAAGTCACCCCATCTTGGATTCCCCTAGGTCTCTAGTTTTAAAAAATGCACAGGTTTGGTAGGTTTCCCTAGGTGCCGGCTGAGCTAGAGGCCAAAATCTACAAGTAGGCACTTTGCAAAAAACACCTCTGTTTTCTTTAAAAAAATTTGATGTGTCCACGTTGCATTTTGGGCCATTTCCTTTCGTGGGCGCTAGGCCTACGCACACAAGTGAGGTACCATTTTTATTGGGAGACTTGGGGAAACGCTGGGTGGAAGGAAATTTGTGGCTCCTCTCAGATTCCACAACTTTCTGTCACCGAAATGAGTGGAAAACCTGTTTTTTTAGCCAAATTTTAAGGTTTGCAAAGGATTCTGGGTAACAGAACCTGGTCAGAGCCCCACAAGTCACCCCATCTTGGATTCCCCTAGGTCTCTAGTTGTCAAAAATGCACAGGTTTGGTAGGTTTCCCTAGGTGCCGGCTGAGCTAGAGGCCAAAATCTACAGGTAGGCACTTTGCAAAAAACAACTCTGTTTTCTTTAAAAAAAGGTGATGTGTCCATGTTGTGTTTTGGGCCATTTCCTTTTGTGAGCTCTAGGCCTACCCACACAAGTGAGGCACCATTTTTATCGAAAGGCTTGGGGGAACGCTGGGTGGAAGGAAATTTGTGGCTCCTCTCAGATTCCAGAACTTTCTGTCACCGAAATGAGAGGAAAAGGTGTTTTTTCGGTCAAATCTTGAGGTTTGCAAAGGATTCTGGGTAACAGAACCTGGTCAGAGCCCCACAAGTCACCCCATCTTGGATTCCCCTAGGTCTCTAGTTTTCAAAAATGTGCTGGTTTGCTAGGTTTCCGTAGGTGCCGGCTGAGCTAGGTGCAAAATCCACAGGTAGGCACTGTTTTCTATGAAAAAATGTGATGTGTCCACGTTGTGTTTTGGGCCATTTCCTTTCGTAGTCGCTAGGCCTACCCACACAAGTGAGGTATCATTTTTATTGGGAGGCTTGAGGGAACGCTGGGTGGAAGGAAATTTGTGGCTCCTCTCAGATTCCAGAACTTTCTGTCACCGAAATGTAGGAAAATGTGCTTTTTTAGCCAAATATTGAGGTTTGCTAAGGATTCTGGTTAACAGAACCTGGTCAGAGCCGCACAAGTCACCCCATCTTGGATTCCCCTAGGTCTCTAGTTGTCAAAAATGCACAGGTTTTGTAGGTTTCCCTAGGTGCCGGCTGAGCTAGAGGCCAAAATCTACAAGTAGGCACTTTGCAAAAAACACCTCTGTTTTCTTTAAAAAAATGTGATGTGTCCACGTTGCGTTTTGGGGCATTTCCTGTCGCGGGCGCTAGGCCTACCCACACAAGTGAGGTATCATTTTTATCGGGAGACTTGGGGGAACGCTGCGTGGAAGGAAATTTATGGCTCCTCTCTGATTCCAGAACTTTCTGTCACCAAAATGTGAGGAAAATGTGTTTTTTTAGCCAAATTTTGAGGTTTGCAAAGGATTCTGGGTAACAGAACCTGGTCAGAGCCCCACAAGTCACCCCATCTTGGATTCCCCTAGGTCTCTAGTTGTCAAAAATGCACAGGTTTGGTAGGTTTCCCTAGGTGCCGGCTGAGCTAGAGGCCAAAAGCTGCAGGTAGGCACTTTGCAAAAAACACCTCTGTTTTCTGTGAAAAAATGTGATGTGTCCACGTTGTGTTTTGGGCCATTTCCTTTCGTGAGCTCTAGGCCTACCCACACAAGTGAGGCACCATTTTTATCGAAAGACTTGGGGGAACGCTGGGTGGAAGGAAATTTGTGGCTCCTCTCAGATTCCAGAACTTTCTGTCACCGAAATGAGAGGAAAAGGTGTTTTTTCGGTCAAATCTTGAGGTTTGCAAAGGATTCTGGGTAACAGAATCTGGTCAGAGCCCCACAAGTCACCCCATCTTGGATTCCCCTAGGTCTCTAGTTTTCAAAAATGTGCTGGTTTGCTAGGTTTCCGTAGGTGCCGGCTGAGCTAGAGGCCAAAATCCACAGGTAGGCATGGTTTTCTATGAAAAAATGTGATGTGTCCACGTTGTGTTTTGGGCCATTTCCTTTCGTGGTCGCTAGGCCTACCCACACATGTGAGGTACCATTTTTATTGGGAGACTTGCGGGAACGCTGGGTGGAAGGAAATTTGTGGCTCCTCTCAGATTCCACAACCTTCTATCACCGAAATGAGTGGAAAACGTGGTTTTTTAGCCAAATTTTGAGGTTTGCAAAGGATTCTGGGTAACAGAACCTGGTCAGAGCCCCACAAGTCACCCCATCTTGGATTCCCCTAGGTCTCTAGTTTTCAAAAATGCACAGGTTTGGTAGGTTTCCCTAGGTGCCGGCTGAGCTAGAGGCCAAAATCTACAGGTAGGCACTTTGCAAAAACATCTCTGTTTTCTGTCAAAAATTGTGATGTGTCCACGTTGTGTTTTGGGGAATTTCTTGTTGCGGGCACTAGGCCTACCCACACAAGTGAGGTATCATTTTTATTGGGAGGCTTGAGGGAACGCTGGGTGGAAGGAAATTTGTGGCTCCTCTCAGATTCCAGAACTTTCTGTCACCGAAATGTGAGGAAAATGTGCTTTTTTAGCCAAATATTGAGGTTTGCTAAGGATTCTGGTTAACAGAACCTGGTCAGAGCCGCACAAGTGACCCCATCTTGGATTCCCCTAGGTCTCTAGTTTTAAAAAATGCACAGGTTTGGTAGGTTTCCCTAGGTGCCGGCTGAGCTAGAGGCCAAAATCTACAAGTAGGCACTTTGCAAAAAACACCTCTGTTTTCTTTAAAAAAATGTGATGTGTCCACGTTGCATTTTGGGCCATTTCCTTTCGTGGGCGCTAGGCCTACGCACACAAGTGAGGTACCATTTTTATTGGGAGACTTGGGGAAACGCTGGGTGGAAGGAAATTTGTGGCTCCTCTCAGATTCCACAACTTTCTGTCACCGAAATGAGTGGAAAACCTATTTTTTTAGCCAAATTTTGAGGTTTGCAAAGGATTCTGGGTAACAGAACCTGGTCAGAGCCCCACAAGTCACCCAATCTTGGATTCCCCTAGGTCTCTAGTTGTCAAAAATGCACAGGTTTGGTAGGTTTCCCTAGGTGCCGGCTGAGCTAGAGGCCAAAATCTACAGGTAGGCACTTTGCAAAAAACAACTCTGTTTTCTTTAAAAAAAGGTGATGTGTCCATGTTGTGTTTTGGGCCATTTCCTTTTGTGAGCTCTAGGCCTACCCACACAAGTGAGGCACCATTTTTATCGAAAGACTTGGGGGAACGCTGGGTGGAAGGAAATTTGTGGCTCCTCTCAGATTCCAGAACTTTCTGTCACCGAAATGAGAGGAAAAGGTGTTTTTTCGGTCAAATCTTGAGGTTTGCAAAGGATTCTGGGTAACAGAACCTGGTCAGAGCCCCACAAGTCACCCCATCTTGGATTGCCCTAGGTCTCTAGTTTTCAAAAATGTGCTGGTTTGCTAGGTTTCCGTAGGTGCCGGCTGAGCTAGGTGCAAAATCCACAGGTAGGCACTGTTTTCTATGAAAAAATGTGATGTGTCCACGTTGTGTTTTGGGCCATTTCCTTTCGTAGTCGCTAGGCCTACCCACACAAGTGAGGTACCATTTTTATTGGGAGACTTGAAGGAACGCTGGGTGGAAGGAAATTTGTGGCTCCTCTCAGATTCCACAACCTTCTGTCACCGAAATGAGTGGAAAATGTGTTTTTTTAGCCAAATTTTGAGGTTTGCAAAGGATTCTGGGTAACAGAACCTGGTCAGAGCCCCACAAGTCACCCCATCTTGGATTCCCCTAGGTCTCTAGTTTTCAAAAATGCACAGGTTTGGTAGGTTTCCCTAGGTGCCGGCTGAGCTAGAGGCCAAAATCTACAGGTAGGCACTTTGCAAAAAACATCTCTGTTTTCTGTCAAAAATTGTGATGTGTCCACGTTGTGTTTTGGGGAATTTCCTGTTGAGGGCACTAGGCCTACCCACACAAGTGAGGTATCATTTTTATTGGGAGGCTTGAGGGAACGCTGGGTGGAAGGAAATTTGTGGCTCCTCTCAGATTCCAGAACTTTCTGTCACCGAAATGTAGGAAAATGTGCTTTTTTAGCCAAATATTGAGGTTTGCTAAGGATTCTGGTTAACAGAACCTGGTCAGAGCCGCACAAGTCACCCCATCTTGGATTCCCCTAGGTCTCTAGTTTTAAAAAATGCACAGGTTTGGTAGGTTTCCCTAGGTGCCGGCTGAGCTAGAGGCCAAAATCTACAAGTAGGCACTTTGCAAAAAACACCTCTGTTTTCTTTAAAAAAATGTGATGTGTCCACGTTGCATTTTGGGCCATTTCCTTTCGTGGGCGCTAGGCCTACGCACACAAGTGAGGTACCATTTTTATTGGGAGACTTGGGGAAACGCTGGGTGGAAGGAAATTTGTGGCTCCTCTCAGATTCCACAACTTTCTGTCACCGAAATGAGTGGAAAACCTGTTTTTTTAGCCAAATTTTAAGGTTTGCAAAGGATTCTGGGTAACAGAACCTGGTCAGAGCCCCACAAGTCACCCCATCTTGGATTCCCCTAGGTCTCTAGTTGTCAAAAATGCACAGGTTTGGTAGGTTTCCCTAGGTGCCGGCTGAGCTAGAGGCCAAAATCTACAGGTAGGCACTTTGCAAAAAACACCTCTGTTTTCTTTAAAAAAAATGTGATGAGTCCATGTTGCGTTTTGGGGCATTTGCTGACGCGGGCGCTAGGCCTACCCACACAAG
The DNA here is from genome assembly GCF_031143425.1 of Pleurodeles waltl. Lineage (NCBI taxonomy): Eukaryota > Metazoa > Chordata > Amphibia > Caudata > Salamandridae > Pleurodeles > Pleurodeles waltl. The sequence continues at coordinate 974,695,760 of NC_090436.1, forward strand.
TGAGGTATCATTTTTATCGAAAGACTTGGGGGAACGCTGGGTGGAAGGAAATTTGTGGCTCCTCTCAGATTCCACAACTTTCTGTCACCGAAATGAGTGGAAAACCTGTTTTTTTAGCCAAATTTTAAGGTTTGCAAAGGATTCTGGGTAACAGAACCTGGTCAGAGCCCCACAAGTCACCCCATCTTGGATTCCCCTAGGTCTCTAGTTTTCAAAAATGCACAGGTTTGGTAGGTTTCCCTAGGTGCCGGCTGAGCTAGAGGCCAAAATCTACAGGTAGGCACTTTGCAAAAAACAACTCTGTTTTCTTTAAAAAAAGGTGATGTGTCCATGTTGTGTTTTGGGCCATTTCCTTTTGTGAGCTCTAGGCCTACCCACACAAGTGAGGCACCATTTTTATCGAAAGACTTGGGGGAACGCTGGGTGGAAGGAAATTTGTGGCTCCTCTCAGATTCCAGAACTTTCTGTCACCGAAATGAGAGGAAAAGGTGTTTTTTCGGTCAAATCTTGAGGTTTGCAAAGGATTCTGGGTAACAGAACCTGGTCAGAGCCCCACAAGTCACCCCATCTTGGATTGCCCTAGGTCTCTAGTTTTCAAAAATGTGCTGGTTTGCTAGGTTTCCGTAGGTGCCGGCTGAGCTAGGTGCAAAATCCACAGGTAGGCACTGTTTTCTATGAAAAAATGTGATGTGTCCACGTTGTTTTTTGGGCCATTTCCTTTCGTAGTCGCTAGGCCTACCCACACAAGTGAGGTACCATTTTTATTGGGAGACTTGAAGGAACGCTGGGTGGAAGGAAATTTGTGGCTCCTCTCAGATTCCACAACCTTCTGTCACCGAAATGAGTGGAAAATGTGTTTTTTTAGCCAAATTTTGAGGTTTGCAAAGGATTCTGGGTAACAGAACCTGGTCAGAGCCCCACAAGTCACCCCATCTTGGATTCCCCTAGGTCTCTAGTTTTCAAAAATGCACAGGTTTGGTAGGTTTCCCTAGGTGCCGGCTGAGCTAGAGGCCAAAATCTACAGGTAGGCACTTTGCAAAAAACATCTCTGTTTTCTGTCAAAAATTGTGATGTGTCCACGTTGTGTTTTGGGGAATTTCCTGTTGCGGGCACTAGGCCTACCCACACAAGTGAGGTATCATTTTTATTGGGAGGCTTGAGGGAACGCTGGGTGGGAGGAAATTTGTGGCTCCTCTCAGATTCCAGAACTTTCTGTCACCGAAATGTAGGAAAATGTGCTTTTTTAGCCAAATATTGAGGTTTGCTAAGGATTCTGGTTAACAGAACCTGGTCAGAGCCGCACAAGTCACCCCATCTTGGATTCCCCTAGGTCTCTAGTTTTAAAAAATGCACAGGTTTGGTAGGTTTCCCTAGGTGCCGGCTGAGCTAGAGGCCAAAATCTACAAGTAGGCACTTTGCAAAAAACACCTCTGTTTTCTTTAAAAAAATGTGATGTGTCCACGTTGCATTTTGGGCCATTTCCTTTCGTGGGCGCTAGGCCTACGCACACAAGTGAGGTACCATTTTTATTGGGAGACTTGGGGAAACGCTGGGTGGAAGGAAATTTGTGGCTCCTCTCAGATTCCACAACTTTCTGTCACCGAAATGAGTGGAAAACCTGTTTTTTTAGCCAAATTTTAAGGTTTGCAAAGGATTCTGGGTAACAGAACCTGGTCAGAGCCCCACAAGTCACCCCATCTTGGATTCCCCTAGGTCTCTAGTTGTCAAAAATGCACAGGTTTGGTAGGTTTCCCTAGGTGCCGGCTGAGCTAGAGGCCAAAATCTACAGGTAGGCACTTTGCAAAAAACACCTCTGTTTTCTTTAAAAAAAATGTGATGAGTCCATGTTGCGTTTTGGGGCATTTGCTGACGCGGGCGCTAGGCCTACCCACACAAGTGAGGTATCATTTTTATCGAAAGACTTGGGGGAACGCTGGGTGGAAGGAAATTTGTGGCTCCTCTCAGATTCCAGAACTTTCTGTCACCGAAATGAGAGGAAAAGGTGTTTTTTCGGTCAAATCTTGAGGTTTGCAAAGGATTCTGGGTAACAGAACCTGGTCAGAGCCCCACAAGTCACCCCATCTTGGATACCCCTAGGTCTCTAGTTTTCAAAAATGTGCTGGTTTGCTAGGTTTCCGTAGGTGCCGGCTGAGCTAGGTGCAAAATCCACAGGTTGGCACTGTTTTCTATGAAAAAATGTGATGTGTCCACGTTGTGTTTTGGGCCATTTCCTTTCGTAGTCGCTAGGCCTACCCACACAAGTGAGGTACCATTTTTATTGGGAGACTTGAAGGAACGCTGGGTGGAAGGAAATTTGTGGCTCCTCTCAGATTCCACAACCTTCTGTCACCGAAATGAGTGGAAAACGTGTTTTTTTTAGCCAAATTTTGAGGTTTGCAAAGGATTCTGGGTAACAGAACCTGGTCAGAGCCCCACAAGTCACCCCATCTTGGATTCCCCTAGGTCTCTAGTTGTCAAAAATGCACAGGTTTGGTAGGTTTCCCTAGGTGCCGGCTGAGCTAGAGGCCAAAATCTACAGGTAGGCACTTTGCAAAAAACAACTCTGTTTTCTTTAAAAAAAGGTGATGTGTCCATCTTGTGTTTTGGGCCATTTCCTTTTGTGAGCTCTAGGCCTACCCACACAAGTGAGGCACCATTTTTATCGAAAGACTTGGGGGAACGCTGGGTGGAAGGAAATTTGTGGCTCCTCTCAGATTCCAGAACTTTCTGTCACCGAAATGAGAGGAAAAGGTGTTTTTTCGGTCAAATCTTGAGGTTTGCAAAGGATTCTGGGTAACAGAACCTGGTCAGAGCCCCACAAGTCACCCCATCTTGGATTCCCCTAGGTCTCTAGTTTTCAAAAATGTGCTAGTTTGCTAGGTTTCCGTAGGTGCCGGCTGAGCTAGGTGCAAAATCCACAGGTAGGCACTGTTTTCTATGAAAAAATGTGATGTGTCCACGTTGTGTTTTGGGCCATTTCCTTTCGTAGTCGCTAGGCCTACCCACACAAGTGAGTTACCATTTTTATTGGGAGACTTGAAGGAATGCTGGGTGGAAGGAAATTTGTGGCTCCTCTCAGATTCCACAACCTTCTGTCACCGAAATGAGTGGAAAACGTGTTTTTTTAGCCAAATTTTGAGGTTTGCAAAGGATTCTGGGTAACAGAACCTGGTCAGAGCCCCACAAGTCACCCCATCTTGGATTCCCCTAGGTCTCTAGTTTTAAAAAATGCACAGGTTTGGTAGGTTTCCCTACGTGCCGGCTGAGCTAGAGGCCAAAATCTACAGGTAGGCACTTTGCAAAAAACATCTCTGTTTTCTGTCAAAAATTGTGATGTGTCCACGTTGTGTTTTGGGGAATTTCCTGTTGCGGGCACTAGGCCTACCCACACAAGTGAGGTATCATTTTTATTGGGAGGCTTGAGGGAACGCTGGGTGGAAGGAAATTTGTGGCTCCTCTCAGATTCCAGAACTTTCTGTCACCGAAATGTAGGAAAATGTGCTTTTTTAGCCAAATATTGAGGTTTGCTAAGGATTCTGGTTAACAGAACCTGGTCAGAGCCGCACAAGTCACCCCATCTTGGATTCCCCTAGGTCTCTAGTTTTAAAAAATGCACAGGTTTGGTAGGTTTCCCTAGGTGCCGGCTGAGCTAGAGGCCAAAATCTACAAGTAGGCACTTTGCAAAAAACACCTCTGTTTTCTTTAAAAAAATGTGATGTGTCCACGTTGCATTTTGGGCCATTTCCTTTCGTGGGCGCTAGGCCTACGCACACAAGTGAGGTACCATTTTTATTGGGAGACTTGGGGAAACGCTGGGTGGAAGGAAATTTGTGGCTCCTCTCAGATTCCACAACTTTCTGTCACCGAAATGAGTGGAAAACCTGTTTTTTTTTAGCCAAATTTTAAGGTTTGCAAAGGATTCTGGGTAACAGAACCTGGTCAGAGCCCCACAAGTCACCCAATCTTGGATTCCCCTAGGTCTCTAGTTTTCAAAAATGCACAGGTTTGGTAGGTTTCCCTAGGTGCCGGCTGAGCTAGAGGCCAAAATCTACAGGTAGGCACTTTGCAAAAAACACCTCTGTTGTCTTTAAAAAAAATGTGATGAGTCCATGTTGCGTTTTGGGGCATTTGCTGTCGCGGGCGCTAGGCCTACCCACACAAGTGAGGTATCATTTTTATCGGGAGACTTGGGGGAACGCTGGGTGGAAGGAAATTTATGGCTCCTCTCTGATTCCACAACTTTCTGTCACCAAAATGTGAGGAAAATGAGTTTTTTTAGCCAAATTTTGAGGTTTGAAAAGGATTCTGGGTAACAGAACCTGATCAGAGTCCCACAAGTCACCCCATCTTGGATTCCCCTAGGTCTGTAGTTTTCAAAAATGCACAGGTTTGGTAGGTTTCCCTAGGTGCCGGCTGAGCTAGAGGCCAAAATCTACAGCTAGGCACTTTGCAAAAAACACCTCTGTTTTCTTTAAAAAAATGTGATGTGTCTACGTTGCGTTTTGGGGCGATTTCTGTCGCGGGCGCTAGGCCTACCCACACAGGTGATGTATCATTTTTATCGGGAGACTTGGGGGAACATAGATTAGCAAAACAAGTGTTATTGCCCCTTGTCTTTCTGTACATTTTTTCCTTCCAAATATAAGAGAGTGTGTAAAAAAGACATCTATTTGAGAAATGCCCTGTAATTCACATGCTAGTATGGTCACCCCGGAATTCAGAGATGTGCAAATAACAACTGCTCCTCAACACCTTATCTTGTGCCCATTTTGAAAATACAAAGGTTTTCTTGATAGCTATTTTTCACTCTTTATATTTCAGCAAATGAATTGCTGTATACCCGGTATAGAATGAAAACGCACTGCAGGGTGCAGCTCACTTATTGGCTCTGGGTACCTAGGGTTCTTGATGAACCTACAAGCCCTATATATCCCCGCAACCAGAGGAGTCCAGCAGACGTAACGGTATATTGCTTTCGAAAATCTGACATTGCAGGAAAAAGTTACAGAGTAAAATGTAGAGAAAAATTGTTGTTTTTTTCAACTCAATTTCAATATTTTTCTTTTTCAGTTGTTATTTTCTGTAGGAAACCCTTATAGGATCTACACAAATGACCCCTTTCTGAATTCAGAATTTTGTTTACTTTTGAGAAATGTTTAGGTTTCTGGGATCCAGCATTGGTTTCACGCCCATTTCTGTCACTGACTGGAAGGAGGATGAAAGCACAAAAAAATGTAAAAATGGGGTATGTCCCAGTAAAATGCTAAATTTGTGTTGAAAAATTGGGTTTTCTGATTCAAGTCTGCCTGTTCCTGAAAGCTGGGAAGCTGGTGATTTTAGCACTGCATACCGTTTGTTGATGCCATTTTCAGGGAAAAAACCACAAGCCTTCTTCTGCAGCCACTTTTTCCCATTTTTTTGAAAAAAACTAATTTTTCACTTTATTTTGGCTAATTTATTGGCCTCCTTCAGGGGAACCCACAAAGTCTGGGTACCTCTAGAATCCCTAGGATGTTGGAAAAAAAGGACGCAAATTTGGCTTGGCTAGCTTATGTGGACCAAATGTTATGAGGGCCTAAGCGCGAACTGCCCCAAATAGCCAAAAAAAGGCCTGGCACAGGAGGGGGAAAAAGCCTGGCAGCGAAGGGGTTAATAATGCATTGTGTCGGACAATCATTTATTGTGCAGCTGGGTGATTGTTGAGTTCTGGGTTTGTGCACTCTAACACTACACCCCGTGAGAAACCTGTGACTGCTCACCATCGCTAGCACTGAGTGCAAAATGGGTTTACTTTGCCCAGTTTTTCAGAGCCATAGCAGAAGGGAGCCTAGGACGTCTGAAGTTGGCACTTCTGCGGCTCAGCAGCCCCTGCTTGGCCCATGGTCCATCAAAGGGGTTCTGACAAGGTCCATTCTCATTTTCATTTTATTTTCAGATAAAATCACATCTTGGCAGGTTTTCTAATGAAAATGTTAGTGATTAGTTAGAGCTCATCATTGTTTAATATCATTCTGGGTAAAGGCCAGAAGTGAAGTGCTTGTGCAGGATGGGAAGGAGGTTGATTTGAGGTGGAAGGCCGTATATATTGAAAACTAAAGGACTCTCACCAGAATGCAGGTTTTGCATAAGCCACTAGCAGAAGACGTTTATTTCAAGCAAGAATCACAAAACAAGTTTGTATACCAGGCATAGTGAAGCAAAAGTGGTTAAGTGTAAGTGTGTAACAAGGTCAAAAAGCAGAACTTTTAGCAAATTTGCAAAATCATGAATGCAAACGGTAAGGAAACTTAAGATAAGACTGTATACCCCCATTTCCCGTACCCCTTGCCTACCTTCACATATTTATATCTCAGCAATTCACTCCTGTTTGTAAGATAAACATGGATGTCAAATCACCAAAATGCCAGGGTTTGTGGAAGTGACATCACACGCTTTTTGACCTCCAATATCACACTCACACACTCATATGTATGTAGCCTAACAAATTCACACTTATATACACTTTCTCACACAAAAACTCTGATAGGCACGCACGCACACAACACACATTCAAAAGCATTTTTACTTACCGCAGTTGCCATGGAAAGGCATATTCCAAATAATTGTACTCTATTTTTATACAACTAATAGTGAATAAAATAGTATTATTCACTATAAGTGTACTAAAAACATTGTCAGTGTCATTTTTTTACACTAATTTGGCGTTAGAAGGCCATAAATGCTGCAATATATTTACAAAGTGGTGCAATGCATGTATTGCACCACTTGTAACCCTTTGTGCTATATTATGCCTATGCCAGGCATTCTGTATGCTAAGGAGTCATTTCCCCGTTAGGGGGTCTGAAAAATGGCACAAATAAATCTAAGAGATTTCTTTGGGTCATTTTTTTCAGCACTTTTAATGCCGTTCAGAGAAGGTTTTAAAAGGAGGCACACCATTAATTACAATGTGCCTCAATGAGCTTTGCAAGATTAGCGTCAAAGGTTTTAAATCTAATCTTGCAAAGCTCCGGACTATTGTAAGAAATTCTGAAGCTAGTCACATAACTACCTCCATGATGTGCCGTATTTTAAATACGGCACACCCATAGTGGTGTTAGTGGGGCGCAAAGGGGCACAAAAAAAGTGGTGCTGCACTTTGTGCAGCGCCACTTTTCTGAAATATTACCCATAGATTTTTGGTGCATTGAAACGAAATTAAGATTTTGTTTCTAAATTTAGAGTTTTCTCTACAGCCTTATAAATTTATATATCACGTTTTATATGATTCAATCTGCATTATTAAATCAAAATGAGGAAACAAACTGAAGACGTTAGAGGGGAAGCAAACTCTTGAAGTCAGGCACACACACACACTGATGCAGAAACATGTAGTCTTTCTGTTCCTAAATGGTACTCAAAATGCCCATGTTACACCTGGCATCCTTGGCGTGGTCTCCCCTTTCTTTTTTGCCTCTGCTTTTCTTGTTTTGACTGTGTTCTGGACTCTATTTGTGCTGTTTTTGGTACTCTGGGCACTTTACCACTGCTGACCAGTGCTAAAGTGCAAGTGCTCCCTGGGTAAAATGCATGATTGGCACATTTGATTTACTAGTAAGTCCCGAGTAAAGTGCACTAGAGGTGATGAGGGCTTGTAAATCAAATGCTACTAGTGGGCCTGCAGCACTGGTTGTGCCACCCACATGAGCAGCCCTGTAAACATGGCTCAGACCTGACATTGCAGTGTCTGTGTATACAGTTTTAAACTGCCAATTCGACCTGGCAAGTGTACCCACTTGCCAGGCTCAAACCTTTCCTTTTTATACCTGTAAGGCACACCTAAGTTGGGCTCTAGGTAGCTCCATGGGCAGGATGCAGTGTATGTTAAAGGTGGGACGGGGTACTGATGTTTTCTACATGTCCTAACAGTGAAATACTGCCAAATTCATTTTTCACTGGTGCCAGGCCTATTTCCCTCATCGGTTAACATGGGGGCTGCCTTTAAATATCTTTTAAGTGCAGTTTCCCTTTGAGAGCAGACAGACATATGGAGTTTGGTGTCTATGAACTCACAAATTAAAAATACATCTTTTGATAAAGTTGTTTTTTAAATTGTCAGTTTCAAAATGCCACTTTTAGAAAGTGGGCATTTTCTTGTTTAAACCATTCTGTGACTCTGCCTGCTTGTGTATTCCTTGTCCGAGTCAGACTGGCAGTTGGGCTGTTTGTGAATTTCCACTAGATAGTGACACAAAGGGACCTGGGGTGTAGCCTGCATATCCTGATGGGCCATCTGGTCTAGAGTGGAGGGAGGAGTGGTCACTTACACCTGAATGGGCTGTGCCTGCCCTCACACAATGCCATCTCCAACTCCCTGGTGTGAGTCTGGAGCCAGGCCTGGACAAGGCAGGATCTTGTGAACAACAGAGACTTTCCTTTGAAGTTTGCCTACTTCAAAGGCAGAAAGGGGTATAAGTAGTGGACCTAAAACCACAGATTTTCAGATTTATTTCTGGAACCAGGAAGAACCTCTGCCAAGGAGAAGAGCTGAAGAGCTAAGGAGAAGTCCTGCCCCTGCCTGTGACTGTGCTTTGTTGGGCTATCCTGTAGTTGCTGCTTCTGCCTGAGGAAGGGAAGAAAGACTGGACTTTGTGGTACATTCCTGCTGTGAAGAATCTCCAAGGGCGTGGACTGAGCTTGCCTCCTGTTTTGAAGTCTCAGGGCCATCAAAGACTTCCTCTGCCACAACTTAGACTCCCTGATGAGACTTCTGCCCTACCAAGTGGTTCCCTATCCAGTCCCTGGCCCTTGAAAGGTGAAGCTGGTAGAACAAGGACTGAAATCCACACCCAGGAAGCTGTGCAGGGGAAATTTTGATGCACCACCTGCAACGCTGCTGTAAAGACGATGTGCCACCCGCTTCACGGCTGAAACCAATGCACCTTGTGCATTGCGGCTGAGAAATTGATGCATCACCTGCATCGTGGCTGGAAAAATGATGCAACACCCACTTGCGGCTGCTGATAATGACGCAAACCCCACAGCACATGGCTTTCCAACACCGTGGGACCGAATTTCTCACGTATCGTCGCTGGGCGTCAAAATCATCGTGAACCTGTGTGGAGCTGAGGTGCCCCGTCCGGAAATCAACACATTACTCTCTTGCGGAAGAGAAAAATGATGCATCGCCAACCCAACCGGAGAAGAAACGACACAGGGGCTCACTTGCAAGTAAGGAATCAACGCATCACTGACTTTTCACCAGTGCTGCCTTATTTTTGATGCAAACCAGGTACTTTGTGTAACAACAACATTTCCATTGTCTTCTATGGAGTACGACTCTTATTATTTTAAAAATTCACATCTTGACTTGTGTATGTGATTTTTGTTGTTTTGGTCTTGTTAGACATAGATAAACGTTGCCTATTTTTCTAAACTGGTGTGGTGTCTATTTTGTCGTGTTTTCACTGTATTACTTTGTGTGTTCGTACAAATACTTTACACATTGCCTTTGAGATAAGCCTTACTGCTTGTGCCAAGCTACCAAGGAAGGGGGTGAGAAGGGGTTCTTTTAAGTGTATATCTCCATTGCCCTGACTAGAGTGAGGGTCCCTGCTTTTCAAAGTGCCAATGGAGGCCCTGAAATGGGACCCCTACATGGCACTGGGTGCAATGGCCATGCCCAGGGGACCCTGGTCCCCTGTGCTGGCCATTTGGATGGTGGGCATGACTCCTGTCTTTTCTGCAACAGAAGTCATGTGGTATGGAAGGTTTTGCATAAGAAAATGACACTAGGCAGGTTAGAGTCTTTTTTTTTTTACTCTAACCTGCCTAACATAATTTTTTTGTGCAAAACCCCCTTCTTCCATACCGCCAACCCCACCCGACTAACGTAATTTTTTTTACGCTAGCTCACCCTTTGCACCAGCTTGCAGCATTCCATAAATATGGTGCCCGGCTGGTGCACAGAAAAGGTGCAAGCCGGTGCTAAACTTTTTGGTGCAAAAACTGCATTAGTGCAGTTTTGCAACAAAAAGTATAAATCAGGGCCCAATTTTCTAAGACACCGTAAATAACATTTTTACAATTTTTGTAAATGTAGAGTTACGATATACCTTTTTTATTAAGCAAAGTCTACCCATTTATTTTGAAAGTTGTTAGGTGTCATTGTGTTGTCTGCTTGCTGCAGGTTTTGATAGTGACATGGGATGCTTATTAGGCTCAGGTCTCGTGACCGCACTCAGCACCTGTGCGGGGGTGTTTAGATGTTTTTACTTTGGTTTTATTTTCATTTTATTTTCATTTTTGTTACGCCGCCTTTGTAACCGTTCGCTTGTAAAGTGCTTATAGACAGTAGTAATCGTTCTCCTGTTAAACTCTCAGATACTCTTCTGCTTCTTGTCCGTGCCCGCCAGAGTAGGGCATGTCTTCGCAAAAATAGTTGCAAATAAATACTGCGCGGTTCTGCATGGACATTAGCCAGGGTCTCAAGATTTTCATATCTTCCGGTTTGCTCAGCTTTGTTTCCTGTTTGGAGGGACTATGTTATTTGCTTCAGTTCCCAGGGTGAATGCAATTGTCATTTTACACTGTAGTGTCTTCAGTTTCCTATGTTGATCTCAGTATCTCCATCTCACATTGAGTGTGCCTTGTCACACAGTCACAGTGTGCATGCCTGTTCTCACTGTCTTGAAGTATTATATTGTCTGTCTTTAGGTCTCCCTTCCCCACTGTCCTTTTCCCTTTCACAGAGTTCATGTCTCCTGTGCTAGGGTTATAGTCTCCCTGTCCTAAATTCCATGACTCCTTGTGTCAGGGTCAATATCAAACCGTCCGCAGGTCTGTGATTCCTGTCCCAGAGAAGTGCCACCCTGTCCCATTTCCTGTACCATCCTCTCAGTGTCACTATTTACTGTTCCCATAGTTTTGTTTTCCTGTCCTCACATCATGGAATTTGAATATGTGTAATGGTGTTTTTTGGGGGTCAGCGTGGACATCACTGTAGGGTTACTAAGGAGCCCGTGCAACATCAGTGTCGCATTGAGAGCTTTAGTTCCTTCCTTCCAGTTGACTGATAGAGCATTCCTCGTCAACATCTGGAGACGGTTGCTAATGTTTTCACCTTTACAAACGCATAGGGTCATTTTTAGTAGATAATGTAGGTAAAATGGTGACTATCATAAGGGTAACAATATTCCCTCGTGTTTTTTTAACCTTGTAGGGGACATGAACAATGGGTAGGAGTCTCCTTGTGCAATATTTTAGAAGTTTGAATGCGTGGAATGCAATGTTTGGGTCGTCAGGTAATGGATCCTCAACACATCAGCACCATATAGGTTGTTGTGTCCCAGCAGGCAGCGTGCACTACCCCTTTTTGGGTGGCAGCACCAACATGCGAGAGGGTGGGTAAAAGGCACTGATAAGCCAGACATGACTCAGTACAACTTCAATTATCTAATTAAATTGCATACTCCTACCATTGTTATCACCTTTTAGTCCTTGTATCTCTTTGAGTGGTTGCAACAAAAGTGAGGAATGATCCCTGTGAAAAACAACATTGGAATAACCTGTGTTCATCTGGCTGGCACATTATGCACCAATTTAAAATCTTATTAGTTGAGAACATGAAGAATAGTATAGATCTCCTATTGTGAGGACTCCAAGACAAGAGAAGATAATACCAATCACATGTCCCTTTACCAGGAACTGGGAGTTTACTTAAGAAGAAGATTCAAGAAGGAGAGCACAGGAATTATGGAATTTCCCCAGTGTGCCCCAACAATGGCAGAAAGCCCTGGATAGTTCGGGGTGAGGGGGTGGTTATAGGTAGGATGTGTTCATTTCCAGGAAGCTTGGCATGATACTCTACCATAGCATGATCTTTAGATATTTATATTGTCCTGGCACCCCCTCGAAGACCTTGGATAGCCACACCCCTTGCAAATGTATTAGGCCTCACTAAATAAGGCAAACTTCAAAATCAAGGAGTGAACGCAGAAATGTATGAGCTTCAGTACTCGAATGAACTAGTATGAAAACACGATTAGATTTTGCAAATAAATATTTTTGAGGTGCAGTTGTTCATTACAGTCGACAAAAATGTGATTATGTTGAAATTGGAATAATATTGCATTACTTATAATTTAATTCTACTAATTTTCCCACGAATTTGATCCCTAACGTTGTACATCTTTCTTTGTACACAAAGAAGTGGGGTCATCCTGACCCCTGATTTACGGTCTGTGTGATTATTCAAAATCTACTGAAGCACCACAAATCCACAGAGGAAGACTTTTTAAAAAAATGAAAGGGGGGTATACAATTTCACCTGCTTTCTTATATGTTGATATGGCATTTCAGCCCGAAAGAACTCCAGACACGCACTGTAATGGCACTCCAAAATGCAGGGCTAGGTGTACCCTCCTGTAGAATAAATCAGTGACTGATATTTATACCTTAGCACGCCAAAGCCTCTGTAAATTTAGAATGCTTTTGATCATATGCAGGCCACCTGAAATTATGCGATTGTGCGGATGTGGTGTTTTTCACATAATTATAGGTTTGCTGCATTTGCCGCATAAGCCACCATCTGATGCATAATCTGCATATTTTAACAAAAATCTGTTTCTGGCTCAAAGTTACAAAAGTTACAAAAAGTGCAGTGACACGTGTTGCTGCACAGTGAAAGGCCCTCAGTAAAGCTTGTCTAGTCACCTTTCTGTTGCTTATTGCTATATATGAGGGTTGAATTGAACTAATGAGTTGAAACCAATGACCAGGCAGTGTTAACAAGTGTGGAAATGACAAAATATTTATGTAACATTATCTTAAAATGTTTCGCATTCAACATCATAAGGTGAATTTTCTTGCCGTATAATTTTCTCAATTCTGCCACAAAAGGTGCCCACTCCTTACCGTATTAGTTCCAGTGACGCTGATCATATGGAAGTTTGACTGTAATTGGGGGCTCATTATGAGAACCACAGTTCCTGCTAAAAATACTAAGAGATGTGGTATTTACAGGGTATCTCGTGCTTATGCCAGGTCTTCTTGCTCTGAATGAGGCATTACACGTTCAATTAGAATATTCCCATCAATTATATTACGTTTTGCCTTTTTCTTTTCAGTTCCTCTCTTTCCCAATTCACAAAGGATTTTCTTTCTAGTGGATTGTGAACAGAGAAATAACAAAATTTGTATATTTTCCTGCACAAATACAAAGTAAATATGCCCAATTAGTGCCTGGGTCTGGATTACAACAAAATTTAAATAAACTCCCTCTAAGTGTGATCAGGGTACAACATATAATGTGAAAAACTGACGTGCGTCCCACACATTTTTTATTCTACTCCTAATCTGACACTGTAGTAGGATGTCACATTTAGATTTAGCATAGATTACTCACGTTGTGACGTTCAACTTCTGAGGCTAATAGTTCTGGAATTGCTTGAGTCAAAATGGAGGAGACATGGTAATGCATTATATTTCCTTCGAGAATTTTATGTGTTGCAGGTTTTTGGTTGATTCTCTTAGCCTGAGAGTAAATGATCACACCTTCTATGAAGGAGACTTAAAGTCCATTTGTATAGTTTTCATGCTTGTTTTGAAGAATCTGCTTCTCTCCAAACTGAAAAAGGCAATGAAAGTATTGTTCCAGCTGTTCAAAAATAGCATTTCACTAGCCATACCACAGCCATACAGTACAGCGAAACACGAAAACATAGCAAAGATAGTAGTGACTTGTTCAATCAATTGGTAATCTTTTCATTGGACGCTGTTCAGGCATTGGTTTTGCAGCTAATTTCACACCTCCACAAGTTCATCTGATGGTTTGTATACAACACAGAAGATGAAAGACTGAGGCCCAGATTTAGAAGGGCCTAACGCCATTGCAACGCCACATTAGCATCAATCTTTTTACGCTAATGTGGCGCTAGAAGGCCAAAAACGCTGTGCCACATTTGCGCCACTTTGTAACCCTTTGTGCTACAATATGCCTTTGCCAGGCATAATGTATGCAAAGGGGACATTACCCCATTAGGGGGGGCCATAAAAATGTCACAAAGAAATCTAGCAGATTTCTTTGCATCATTTTATCTGGGATTTTTAACGCCTGCTCAGAGCAGGCTTTAAAAGGTGTCTCTCATTGGTTTCAATGGGCCTCTGGGTGCTTTACATGATTAGCGTCAACATTTTTTACGCTAATCCTGCAAAGCACCGAAGTAGCGTAAAACATTCTGGTTCTAGTTCCCTAACTACTGCCATTGTGCACCATATATTAAATACGGCGCACACATGGTGGCGTTATGGGGGCAGTAAGAGGCACTAGAAAAGTGACGTTTTATAGGTGCAGCCCCACTTTTCATAAATCTGCTCCCTGAGTTGTTCACCCTGCTGAAACCCAAACCTATGACCTGTTGGAGTGAGGATAACAAGCCTTGAACACAATGATACTTAAAGAGAGCTCAGTGCCCAGGGCAGGACAGGCTCATCCAAGCCAGGTCTCTCTGCTTTGTATTCTGGGTCTTGAAGTCCTGTTTTTTTAATGCTGGAATAAATAGGACCACAAGTCCCAAAATGCAAAGCAGAAATCTAGCCTGGATGACCTACTCGCCCATGGACCTGTGAAATACGAGAACTATGATAAGACATTTCAATGTTTTTCAACTGGCTCAGAACTTAATTCCAATACTGATAAAGCGAGTAAAATAATTCGGTCATTAATAGCTCCTGATTTGTTATCATTAATAACAAAAATTAGGTGGTTTCTGCTTTGCTGGGGGCAATTTAATTCCCGATGTGATTTGGGGTAAACTGTCCTTAAAGAGACCTGGGCGTGTTTACATCTGTCGTGACAAGATGTGGTTTATGAAATAAGGGAAGAAAGCTAACTCTCTACCAGGCAATTTTGAACCCCGTCTTAGATGGATTTATCCAGGGTGCAAAAGTATTGGTATTTTTGCAAGGAGGCTTATTGAATTAGATGTTATTAAAATAATGAAATGAAGTTCACCACACTTTAATTATCCCCAGTCAAGATTGCATATTCGGTGTGTGTTAATGCAGTCGCACATTATTAGTTTCTGCACTACATTAATTACGCGGTTAACTATTTGACGGCTATGAAGTCCACTATGCCGCAATGACGTTCTTGTCACCTGTAGTATTTACGTTCTGCTGATTGACGTATACTGTTCCTTCTCTTTCAATGGATGCTTCAAGACCCACTGCAAGCTACCAATGAGTACACGTCTATCGGGGAAGATGGGGACAAAGGAAGCGGGAAGGGTAACATGGATAAACAGTTAAGAGCGACTTTGGTGCTAGTGTGACGTGTGACATTCTGAAAATCAATGAGTGCCCAACGTTGTTCCTCCAGGGCTATAGCCGTTTCGGACTTTAAATATAACGACAAAGTATGCAAATCATCCACATTAACGTTATGTAATCTCAAGCCATCTGGAGGATCCATGTTAGTAACCCACGTTGCAAACAGTACAGACATTTTTACATGTTATGGCTAGTTACTTTCCTTGGTATTTTCACATCTGCTGATGCATGCTTGTATTCCTGGTCACATGATTTTGCCGCCTGAATTCCATCCAGCTTCAAACACTTCAGTCATTTAGTTTCCTTTTTTTCAGCGGCACAGCAGTGGTTACCATTGGCCCCAAGTCAAGCAAGGAAAATAGCCCTCAGTGTCCCCCATTAGGTAGTGCAAAACAGTCCTAATTAACGAGCAGAAGGGTCTTCATACCCGTGTTCCCGCTGCCACTGCACCTGCTGCATAATTGATAGCTCTACCTGATTTTTAATTTTTTTATAGCTTGTCATTGTCTCTGAAAACTATTCACGTGCTCGAGTTTGAAATAAGATTTTGAACACAGCTCAGATTTTATGCAAGAAAAATAAGTATTTTAACATTAACGGATCCGCTACGTCACTGTCAGGCCGGAAGCGCCTGAAGAAGAGAGTGTGCAGGGCAGCCTCGCTGAGAAACAGCGTACAGAATGAAAATCCCCGAGTCGTAAGTAATGTAAACACATTAAATGTGTATGAAACTGTAGATATGCTATCATGTTGTCGAGTTGTCGTGCAGCCATATTTTGTACTTCATAACTAGCTGACAGTTAATACTGTTTACATTTCTTAGATGGGACAGATTTTGATTTTGACGTGTGTTCTAAAGTGTTCCACTCTTTTACGAAGCACCTGTTTGCATCTGTAACATTACTACGGCAAGAGAGGACAGTGAGTATTCCACATGGAATAATCCATCAATAGAATGACCTGTTTCCTGTGTGAGGAAGTTGGAAAGAGTCAATCCATTGTGGCATACTTCACGCTTTTCACAACTAGTCAAACAGCCATTCATTCATTCAACAGGTGAAATGTCTGCACAATTAAACAGTCTGTGATCTCAAAACCCTTCAAAGACCATTGGGAAGTACACACCTTATTTTATAGTATAATCCTTCAGTTCATTATTTCATTATACATTTTGATTAATAACATAAATTCTGTCTAAAAGCACATATTTTCTATATGTAGATAGTGATGTACTTAGTGATTCTCCGCCCGTAAAGCCTGACATTTGAAAAATCACGGGTTTTGCAAATGCAAAATGTACGGTCCCAATGTAAAACAAGCATTTGCAATGCATTGGGTCTCGATTTTGCTCGAGTTAGACCTGTTAGGGTTGCAAACTCCTGACCGGACTTTTCTTGCCACATAAACTGATAATGAAAAGTAGAACAGTTTCACACATGTGAGCTGACTGTCGCAATGAGCGTGAAGGCACACAGAAAAAGGAAACAGAAGTTCAGTCGCAGGTAAACTCATCGGCAAGAGTGCAATTATCCATGTAACCGGCAAAAGTGCAACTATCCATGCAACCGGCAAAAGCAGAATTATCCACGTAACCAGCAAAGTAGAATTATCCATGGAACAGAGTCTATGTCATGCAAAGTGCTCGAGCACAGCCCAGCAAAATTGCGCTGCATAGGAAATAAAAAGAAATGAAACATCTCAAATAGGAATCTAAGATGACTCCTCCGCACCTACCGCGCATGGCGCGCGTCTGCGACACGGACCGCTGTTGCACGCGAACCACGGTCGCTGGGCGGTGTGCGGCAGGACCGATGCTGCTTGGACAAGCGGCAGAGTGTGCCACGGGAAGAACGGGGTGCCGCACTCGGCCCAGAACCGCGCAACCTTGCTGGCGGGGAGTGCTCTTTTGTTTGGTGATCGAGTGCGACCCCCACCGTTTTTTAAGGACGGCCTTCGGCGCTTGGGGTTTCCTGATGGCACCGAAGCCCATTAGGACACCCAGGACTTTGCAGGCACGCCACGGGGGTTAAAGAGACAAGAGACACCGGACCCCCTGCTCCAAGGAACACGCCAACCCTCGTGGGAAAGGGGCCCAGCAAAGCATAGCAGGGATAGAGAAAGCTGCAAGGAACTCGATCTCGGTTCCGACGATGTTTGCCAATATGATGAAAACTAAACAGACACCCCCGGAGAAGGCAGTACCTGACATACAACTCAGCATGGCAGGAGTCGATGGAGGGCAGGTATCTGCATTAACTGCGCTATTTGAAGTACCTGTATCTGTTTCTAGCCAGGGGGCACAGAAGTAGTCAGCCCAGAGAATACTGGCATGGGTCCAGGAAACAGTGGGGAAGTGAGGGGGCTCCCCCTGTTTGGGGATGAAAAGACATCTGAGCAGGAGTTAAAAGTGGGGCTTCATGAACCAAATCAGGGAGAAATTAATGCAGAATCTCGCAGTTTAGCTAAGGACGTTTGCTCACAAGGAGCTGCTCACAAGGAGCTGAGGACATGGTTAAACACCTAGCGATATCTGAGACCATCAGCCCAGGCCTAGCCCAGAGGAGAAAAGAGCTGAAATCATTTGGGGCGAACAGTGATCAGGGACTGTTAGATACGGCGGACATTTTTTTTTTTCATGTCCGATCAGATCTGGACGAAGAAATGCCATTAACAGACTCTGACATTGAATGTAGCTCTGCAGCAAGCATCTGGGCATCTAACCATCTGGCATGCAGAAGGGAACCGTTGGAACAGACCAGCTCTAGGTGCAAGTTGTGGACTAAGCTTAGGGGGGAGCCACCCAATCCTCAAGACGAAGTTTGTGAGATGCAGTGGGAGTATACCGGTACCCAACAGGCCTTTCTGAAGGTAGATATGGCCGGCAATACTTCAATACCCCCTGCTATGGACGGCCCGGTCGAGACTCCTTCGCTGGAGCTTATCTACAGTACAATGGTGCATAACCACGAGCAGGCCCAAAAGGAGAGTAGGAAAGTGAAATTGGCAAATAGACAGTTACAACTATCCATCAAAAAAGTGGTTAAATCCTGCCAGGACATTGGCATGCGTATTGCCTCAATGGAGACTCGCACTGAGGAGCTGGAGACTGAAGTCAGAGCGACAACAGCTCAGATGGTGGCTCAGGGGCAACAGATCTCGGATATCCAATGGATACTTGAAGACACTGAAAGCCGCCAGTGGCGGAATAATCTGAGGGTTTTGGCTATAGCCGAGGGCCTTGAGGGGCAGGATACCAGGGCCTATGTAGTATCACTCTTTAAGAAAGCATTTCCAGATCTTCTTGAGTGGAATTGGGAAATGGAGATTCAGAGAGCACATCGATTTCCGCTAATGAGAAAGAGACAGACATTGGACACTAGCAAGAGCAGAGTTATCCTAGGGCCATCGTTGTATATTTTGGTAATTTTTTATTGCGGCAGGTGGTGTTTGAAAGGACTCATCCCAACTCAAAGATGACTGTGGAGGGGTATCTTTTTTTACTAGACCAGATTTCACTCATTCCACAGTAGAGAGACGGTGGCGACTTAGGCAGACGATTGCTCAGTTTCAGGACTTGGGGGCAGAAGCTTACCTGTTGAGGCCTGCGTGTCTGAAAGTCATTTATAAATCAACTACACAATTTTTTTTCTCAGAAATCAAAGCAGGGGAATATGCACAGCAATTGAAAAGTGTTAAAATTTAGGGGGGAGGGGAACCATTTTTTAATAAAAAAATGGTGTTTTGAGGTTGGGGGATATGATAGATGCAATACTTTTTTAAAAAAAAAGGAAAAAAAAAGTGTATCTCTTTTCCCCCCTGCACCCCATTTGTGACAAAGTGGTTGGGATAGGTACTGCCTTTCTCTATTGGCTTTTTCATTCTTTGTATAGGGTAGGTGGGTGGTGAGAGGAGCGCGCTGTAATGTGCGAATTTGGGTAGGTGGTTTAGCACGGGTGGGTCGACGGAATGGGCAACTTCCATCTTAAGGGCTTAGGAGCCTGGCGATTCCATTTGTAGGGGTTTGGGTGGGGGGTGGATTAGGGAAGGGTGGGGACGGGGGGGTTTAGGGGTTGGGGTGGTAGAAGGGACAGAGGGGCTAATGGGACGCACAGCAGGAAGAGTGGGGATGTTGATTATCAGCTGCAGGGTGTTCAGGTTGTGGAAGTATCAAAGTTGATTGGCTCGTCCAGTGTAGCCAGGAGGAGTAAAATGTATAAAAATGGGGCAGGAGAGTGAATTACGCATAGCCACAGTAAATGTTTGTGGGCTCAATAATGGTAAAAAGTGGCAGCTGGCAGGGGAGGTTTTTAAGTCTTGGAATGCCGACATTATTTGTATGCAGGAAACACACATTGCAGGTACACAAAAGCAGTTAATGGAGTTTTATGGGTGGAAATTAGTGGTATATACACGTCAAAATACAACCACTAGAGGGGTGGCTATTTTAACTCAAATCAGATCTCTGGTTATACATAAACAATTTGTGGATAAACTTGGTAGGCTGGCCCTGCTGGAATGTTATGTTAGAGGGCTTAAGTTCACTATATGCTCCATTTATGGATCGAATGTAGATGATCCGGAAATTTGGGAGTTACTCAACTTTGAACTTACCTCATGGGCAAACCCTGTCATAATGTGTGGAGATTTTAATATACATTTGGATAACAAAGAACCCATTCAGGAACAAATGCTATACTTGGGTAGAAAAAGTAAAGTCTTCATGGCACTTCAGACACTGGCTGTTAATCACGGTTTGATTGATGCTTGGCAGCGGTGCTGCCCGCAGGATCCAGGGTTCACCTTCTTTTCCTCTCCACATAAGAAATTAGTTAGGTTAGACTACTTTTTTGGGTCAGCATCCTTGCAAGAGCGAATAAGGGCTGACAGTTTCCCCAGAATCATATTTAGATCATAATTGTTAGAAATGGGGTTTTTGGTTGGCAGTCAGGTTACCCTCTGTCCAAGCAAGAACCCTCACTCTAGTCAGGGTAAGTCACACACAATCCAAATGATCCTGTGCCCACCCTCTGGTAGCTTGGACCGAGCAGTCAGGCTTAACTTAGAAGGCAATGTGTAAAGCGTTTGTTCAATAAATCATACAATAACACAATATAGCACCACAAAAATACACTACACAGTGTTTAGAAAAATATATAATATTTATCTGGGTATGTGCAAGTCAAAAATGATCAAAGATGCAATATGAATTTGTAAAGGTATCACTAAAAAGTGATATAAAGTGTCTTAAGTCTTTAAAAAGCACACAAAGTCTCTTTCAAGCACAAAGTACCTGGTTTGTAGTGGAAAATCTCAGCAGAGGGCCGCTGAGGAGGAGATGCGTGGAAAAAATGGGGTGTGCGTCGGTTTTGCCCCTTCACACATGGACTTGAGTCATTATTTTTCACGCGGGGAGACGTGTGTCGTTCTGTGGGAAGAAAAATGGTGTGTGCGTCGGTTTCGCCCCTTCACACACAGACTTGCGTAGTTATTTTTCACTCGGGAAGATGTGATTCGTTTTACGGCACGCGGACCGTCTCCTTCTATGGATCGCAGGATTACCAGATGTCCCAGGGTCTGTGCGTTGATTCCTTGGCTTGTTATCTGGCCGCGCGTCGTTCCGGGAGGCTGTGCGTGGAATTTTCTTTGTCACGGCAGGCATTGCGTCGATTTCCTCTCTGGAAGTCGGGCGGCGTTGTCCATGCGAGGCCTTGCGTCGAAGTTCCGGTCGCACCACAGGCGTCGCGTCGAGCGGCGGCTTTCCGGTTCGCCGTGCAGTGAATTTTTCACCACAGATCAAGCTGTGCGTCAAATTTTTCAACGCGCACGGCGTCCAGTTGAAAAAGAGAAGTCTTTTTGGTCCTGAGACTTCAGGGAGCAGGAGGCAAGCTCTATCCAGGCCCTTCGAAAGCACTTTTACAGACAGACAAGAGTTCAGCAAGGCAGCAGGCCAACAACAAGGCAGCAGTCCTTTGTTGAAAGCAGACAGGTGAGTCCTTTGAGCAGCCAGGCAGTTCTTCTTGGCAGGATGTAGGTTCTGGTTCAGGTTTCTTCTCCAGCAAGTGTCTGAGGTGGTAGGGCAGAGGCCCTGTTTTATACCCAAATGTGCCTTGGAAGTGGGGGAGACTTCAAAGAGTTGCTTAGAAGTGCACCAGGTCCCCTTTCAGTTCAATACTGTCTGCCAGTGTCCCAGTAGGGGGTGTGGCAGTCCTTTGTGTGAGAGCAGGCCCTCCACCCTCCCAGCTCAGGAAGACCCATTCAAAATGCAGATGTATGCAAGTGAGGCTGAGTACCCTGTGTTTGGGGTGTGTCTGAGTGAATGCACAAGGAGCTGTCAACTAAACACCTAGCCAGACGTGGATTGTAAGGCACAGAAAGATTTAAGTGCAAAGAAATGCTCACTTTCTAAAAGTGGCATTTCTAGAATAGTAATATTAAATCCGACTTCACCAGTCAGCAGGATTTTGTATTACCATTCTGGCCATACTAAATATGACCTTCCTGCTCCTTTCAGATCAGCAGCTGCCACTTCAACAATGTATGAGGGCAGCCCCAATGTTAGCATATGAAGGGAGCAGGCCTCACAGTAGTGTAAAAACAAATTTAGGAGTTTTACACTACCAGGACATATAAACTACACAGGTACATGTCCTGCCTTTTACCCACACAGCACCCTGCTCTAGGGGTTACCTAGGGCACACATTAGGGGTGACTTATATGTAGAAAAAGCGGAGTTTTAGGCTTGGCAAGTACTTTTAAATGCCAAGTCGAAGTGGCAGTGAAACTGCACACACAGGCCTTGCAATGGCAGGCCTGAGACAAGGTTAAGGGGCTACTTAAGTGGGTGGCACAACCAGTGCTGCAGGCCCACTAGTAGCATTTAATCTACAGGCCCTAGGCACATACAGTGCACATTACTAGGGACTTATAGGTAAATTAAATAGTCCAATTGGGTATGATAAATGTTACCAATTTTAATGGGAGAGAGCATATGCACTTTAGCACTGGTTAGCAGTGGTAAAGTGTGCAGAGTCTAAAAACCAGCAAAAATGAGGTCAGAAAAAGAGAAGGAGGAAGGCAAAAAGTCTGGGGATAACCCTGCAGAAGGGCCATTTCCAACAATAATCCATTGGTTTTGGCGATGGAGGTTGGGAAAGAGGGGCCACAAGTTAGGCCCTTGACATTTGATAGGGCACTATTAGTTGATCCAGGCTATATCCCAAAAATTAAAGAGTGGATTCCGGATTTTTTTTAGATGAACCAGGGCTCTGCCCCCCGCCAGACAGTATGGGACACTTTCAAAGCAGCCGTCAGAGGAGAAACTTTGAGGTATGCAATAAGAAAGCGAAAATACGCACAGATCAATTAAAATTAATACAGACAAAGTTGGTGATAGCAGAGCAACGATTAGGGAAGGCGATCCGGTGTGAAGTAGAGACCTATGATATTTTGTGTGACTTAAATGTTATTAAGGCGGAGGCCATTAAGATTTTTATGGAAAGGGTCGCTGCAAAATTTCTGGTGCATCGGCAGGAATGTTATGAGTATAGTGGGAAAGTTGGGCAACAGTTAGCCTTAAAAATAAGACAGAAGCAGGTTTTTGGCAATATTAATAGCCTGGAGAATGAGGAGGGGCAGTTGGTCTTAACAGCCCAGAGATTATAGAAACATTTAGACGATTTTATCAAAAATTATACAGTCATGAAGAACAATCACAAGAAGAGGAGGGGCTTGGTATCATGTGCAATCAGGCTTCAGGTCAATTAAGGGAGGAAGATAAGGAAGCTTTGGAAGCGCCCTTGACATTTGAAGAACTAGATACAGCAATTCCTACTTTGGCAAGTGGTAAGGCGACAGGGGGTGATCTAATTCCATTAGAATTCTACAAGGTTTTTTTCTTGGAGATACATAATGAGCTGTTCAGCTTATTTATTGAAATTAGGCAGGGGGCCCTCAACCGACCTCCTGGGAGGAGGCCAAGATCGTAGTCTTTCTGAAAAAGGACAAGGAACCTCGCCTCCCCGTCTCATATCTCCTGATCTCTCTAATTAACAGTGACGCCAAAATCTATGCTAAAATGCTGGCCAGCCGATTGAGCTCAGTGATTTCTGGTTTAGTATCTCCATGGCAGCACGGTTTCATCCCAGGGAAAAGCACGGCAGATCAAATAAGATGGGTTATTACGTTACTTGATGCTAGGGCCACGAGTAAGCTTCCGATGGCAGTAATACTGCTTGATGCAGAAAAAGCGTTTGATCGGGTTCATTGGCCCTTTCTATGGGCAGTGTTGTATAAGAACAATATCGGTCCTAGGTTTGTTAAAGCAATCCAGCAGCTCTATCATAAACCAATTGCTACGTTACAAATTGCCGAGCTGAAATCAGCTCCAATCATTATACAGAGAGGTACTCGGCAAGGCTGTCCATGCTCACCACTGCTCTTCGCTCTATACATTGATCCCTTGATAAGGAAACTGATCAGTAATAATCAGATTACTCCAGTATTATTGAAAGGGGGGAGCACAAAGATCCTAGCGTATGCGGATGGTATTGCTGTGGTTACTACTGATCCCATGACTGCTATATCGGAAATAGAGCAGGAAGCCGTGCAGTTTGGGAAAAGGTCTGGCTATCTATTGAATAAAAGTAAATGTCAAATATTAGTGAATGAATGGGCAGATTTTAAGGATGAGCGTATAAAGACTCAGGTATTTAGGTGTTAAGTTGACAGCAAATCTTGATTAATTAGTTAAAATAAACCGGGCCCGGTCTTAACTAAGACTAGGAAAGATCTTTCCCATATTAATAATCTACGCCTATCACTCATGGGACGGTGTAATGTGATTAAAATGATTTTTTTACCTAAAGTGCTTGATTTTTTTAGAACGATTCCGCTGGAGATTGGGCAGGACTGGTTTAAACTAATGGAAGGATTGGCTAGCAGTTTTATATGGTCCTATACGAAACCGCGCCGGGCCTTCCGTTTTATGACGCTTCCAAGAGAGAAAGGGGGGTGGGCACTCCCTAATTTTAAACTTTACTATCTGGCGGCAGTATTGCAGTATGCACAGTCACTTTATGTCATGGATCGATCCAGGCAAGATACCCTCCCTTCGATTTATATCTTGATCTTGGGTAAAGAAGCAGACGCAGTTTTTTTAACGGATTTTGGAACCTAGCTATTATAAAAAGGTTAAATTTAAGACAGTTTACGCTGCATTTAAAGTGTGGACCCAGGTCAAATGTAAGATAGGGATAGGACGAGTCTGCTACTATACTCCTTTGTGGAATACCCCAATGTTTCCTTCAATATTTAAAGATCACTATTGTTTGAGATGGGCTAGTCATGGTATCCACAAAGTCGGGGACCTTTTCCTTTCTGGCAGCTATTTGAAATCATTTGCAGATCTAAGTGCATTTTTTTCTCTAGATAAAAGAGATTTTTTAAAATTTCTACAGATCAGGAATTTTCTATCAACTGTTATGACTCAAGGCCGTTGCATGGACAAGATCAAGCTGATGGAGGTTTGTGGTCTACCCACTAGCTGTGGTATCATGAACCTGTATCCACTTCTTTTAAATTTAATACAGGATGATATGGCTTTACTTGTTAAAAATTGGGAAGGGCGGGTTGGTGCTAAAGAGCTAGAGTTTTGTGAATCAATAGAAATGGCACAGACCATCTTATTGTCCGCGGGCCCTCAAGCTCAGCATTTTATGGTTCTGTACAACCTATACTACACACCGGCTAAGATTGCGAGCTGGGGGCAGACTGTTGGTATTACCTGCCTGCGATGTGGCAGCCCGAAAGCAGATCTTTGTCATATGTTTTTTGAGTGTGTAAAACTGTCAAACTTGATTGCCGCTATATCTGATATTTTGAAGAAAACACCTCAACTGGTTTTGCTGGTGGTTGACCATTCAGTGTGTAAAAATCAAGATAGATACCTCTTGTTTGTAGCAATGTCTGTATTACGCAGCTGTGTAGCATCTTACTGGTGGGATATAGATCCCCCACGGTTTAATCAATGGCTTTCACGGTTCTTATCCATTTATCATTTGGAATACAGTCTGTATGAATTAAAAGGTGAGGCAGCAAGGAAAAATGGTGCCAGAATTTTGCCACCACTGGCCTCAAGGCTTCAGGGTCCTGAGAATGCTCTAGATAAAAAATGAACTATGTATGGGCTCTCAAGCAGTATAGATCGCAATAAGTGATTATGGAGATTCTTGTATGAACTATGATATTGACGTATTGATGTATTTATGCGGCAATGATGTATCCTGCTGTGTGACCAAAAAATCAAAAATATATTAAATAAAATAAAAAAAAAGGAAATAAAAAGAAATAGGGCAGACGCCATTTGGAAAACACTGAGCCTTGTATGTTTTCAGTAGTTTACTGGTGCTATGGAGGAGGGCTAAACAAGGGAAATGGCATGACTTATGCATGCTTTTCACTAATTAAATCAAGTGAATTTGAAAAGGCAAGCCCACGAACCAGCCAAACTGATGGGTGTGGTTAAAAGCCCACAGAGAGATTACAACAGGGGCCAGAGCGCTTGGGCGTGCTCTACCCTAAAAATCATTTTGTAAGTTAAAAACGTGCTTCTGAGTTGAAAAGTGACTTTTGATACCCATTCCATCCTAAAAAATAGGTCGGTTTATGAAAAGAACCTCACCCTTCTATTTGTGAATTGCAAATCTTAGCATCGGTGGTGGGCCACTGCAGTTTCAGTTGCAAACCATTGAATGGTTATTGACACCCGACTTGAGGAGATTACCAATTTGCAAAGTGTAAATTGTATCCCTGGGACATATTCCACGTTATGAGTATTTGACTTCCAGAGGACCACTGTTTAATCCCTCATTTGTCATTTTTCACTGTGAGACTTTTTTTCAAATCAGCCCTTCTACATTTAACAGACAAGGTCTGGTTGAAAAAATATTGACATGTAGGCAGTGCAGGTATGGAGGTCTGCTGTCTCGTCCCAGGCCTTCATTCCTTCATTTTCAGACATTCACAGGGTTTCTTCAATGGGCTCCTGCTTTATAGATATTACTGAGTCAGGAATTTTATTACCTCCTACTTATGTTCATTTTCGGATGTGACTTGTTAGGACATCAGTTCCATTACAAAATGGAACCCAGGTTTGTAACCTATCGGTATGCAAAAAAACACAGAATGGGTTGCAACCTGACCTTAATACATTTGTCCTATAGAGTAGTCTGGGTGAGCATGAGATTACCCAATATTCCCCAACACTGTGAAGCAAATTAAAACTGATAATCGAGGCCATACACAAGTAGAATAAAACGGCTACCCAACTCCAAAATATTTTCCATGTAAGTGATGTTAATTAGTGGGCCCAGTGATTATAACTTACCTAATGTATTCACTTAAATTTGTAGTCTAATACAGCTTAATTGCTAAACAAATAGTCACATGTTTTAGTTCCACAATGATTACAAAATCTTTTCCATCCCAAATGTCAGTGTATTGTTACTTCTTAATTCAATTATTGTATATCTTCTTCAATATCCAAATCACATCTGCCAATACCTTAAATTTAACAGTCCCAACCAGATCCCTGTGATCTCATAATTTATCTACCCTCTAGCCAAAGAAGTGACTTTGACCCCATGGCCTACCATCACCACAAGACTACCACCACCATGAAGTCTATTCACTCTGGGAAGGTGTCAGATCACTGCTTCCACCACACCTTCACTAAAGGACTTCAATCAATCCAGAAACCACTCACACTTATGCTCCATCTCCTCATCTACCTTCCTGGACTCTTGGAATCATGCCACGGCCCTCCCTCTACTCAAGAAACACTCCATAAACACATCTACTCTCGCCAACTACATAGAGATCTCCCTGTTAATGCATCCTGCCTATGGGAAGGCCCTCTATCGCGGAATCAGTAGGTAAGTCACCAGAATACTAAAGACCTTTCAGAACAGAGCAGCCAGAATCACCCTCAACCTCCTACGTAGCACCCACATCACACTGCACCTCAAGGAGGTCGACTCACTCCCAGTCCAAAAGCGTGCCTCGTTCAATCTCCTCACTCACACCTTTAGGGCATTGGCCCAGCCTATCTTAACAACCTCATCTCCTTTCACAAATCTCCCAGACATTGTCACTCAGCTGGACTCCTATTACTACACATGCCACACATACCCATACCCATAACCATATCTGGAGGTCGAGCCTTCTCCTTCCTAAAGCAGGGCAAGATCTGTTACTACACATTAAAGCTTCCCCACCCACGGTCAACGAGGCTAGACTCACACCTGCTCAATGCCAGAATACCCTTTCAGGTGATAGGGCCCTCTAGAAATAAACATAACATAACATAAGATAGCATAACATAACCTAACATAACATAACATAACATAACATAACTTAGCATGTCATTTACCATTTGACTCAGCTAAAAATCCATTCTTCACATGCTTTGTGAATTATAAAGCTGTGTTTCACGTAATCGATTGAGTTTATTATAGTGCAAGTTGCATGCTTAGCGGGATCCCTCTGGTACTTTAAGACAATTCAGTCCCTATGTTTCAACACATGTGTGTGAATAAAAGTAGGCACTTAATCCTACATTTCTCAGACAGTATACAAAACTGGGTCTGAAATTTGGGTGTGTTCCGGCACCCTGGCTATTAAATTTTTACATACAAAAAGAGGGGGGATTAGGAGGCTTAATGGTCCAGTGCATACCCTCCAGTGAATATAGTCATATAATATACAGGGAGTGCAGAATTATTAGGCAAGTTGTATTTTTGAGGATTAATTTTATTATTGAACAACAACCATGTTCTCAATGAACCCAAAAAACTCATTAATATCAAAGCTGAATATTTTTGGAAGTAGTTTTTAGTTTGTTTTTAGTTTTAGCTATGTTAGGGGGATATCTGTGTGTGCAGGTGACTATTACTGTGTATAATTATTAGGCAACTTAACAAAAAACTAATATATACCCATTTCAATTATTTATTATTACCAGTGAAACCAATATAACATCTCAACATTCACAAATATACATTTCTGACATTCAAAAACAAAACAAAAACAAATCAGTGACCAATATAGCCACCTTTCTTTGCAAGGACACTCAAAAGCCTGCCATCCATGGATTCTGTCAGTGTTTTGATCTGTTCACCATCAACATTGCGTGCAGCAGCAACCACAGCCTCCCAGACACTGTTCAGAGAGGTGTACTGTTTTCCCTCCTTGTAAATCTCACATTTGATGATGGACCACAGGTTCTCAATGGGGTTCAGATCAGGTGAACAAGGAGGCCATGTCATTAGATTTCCTTCTTTTATACCCTTTCTTGCCAGCCACGCTGTGGAGTACTTGGACGCGTGTGATGGAGCATTGTCCTGCATGAAAATCATGTTTTTCTTGAAGGATGCAGACTTCTTCCTGTACCACTGCTTGAAGAAGGTGTCTTCCAGGAACTGGCAGAAGGACTGGGAGTTGAGCTTGACTCCATCCTCAACCCGAAAAGGCCCCACAAGCTCATCTTTGATGATACCAGCCCAAACCAGTACTCCACCTCCACCTTGCTGGCGTCTGAGTCGGACTAGAGCTCTCTGCCCTTTACCAATCCAGCCACGGGCCCATCTATCTGGCCCATCAAGACTCACTCTCATTTCATCAGTCCATAAAACCTTAGAAAAATCAGTCTTGAGATATTTCTTGGCCCAGTCTTGACGTTTCAGCTTGTGTGTCTTGTTCAGTGGTGGTCGTCTTTCAGCTTTTCTTACCTTGGCCATGTCTCTGAGTATTGCACACCTTGTGCTTTTGGGCACTCCAGTGATGTTGCAGCTCTGAAATATGGCCAAACTGGTGGCAGGTGGCATCGTGGCAGCTGCACGCTTGACTTTTCTCAGTTCATGGGCAGTTATTTTGCGCCTTGGTTTTTCCACACGCTTCTTGCGACCCTGTTGACTATTTTGAATGAAACGCTTGATTGTTCGATGATCACGCTTCAGAAGCTTTGCAATTTTAAGAGTGCTGCATCCCTCTGCAAGATATCTCACTATTTTTGACTTTTCTGAGCCTGTCAAGTCCTTCTTTTGACCCATTTTGCCAAAGGAAAGGAAGTTGCCTAATAATTATGCACACCTGATATAGGGTGTTGATGTCATTAGACCACACCCCTTCTCATTACAGAGATGCACATCACCTAATATGCTTAATTGGTAGTAGGCTTTCGAGCCTATACAACTTGGAGTAAGACAACATGCATAAAGAGGATGATGTGGTCAAAATACTCATTTGCCTAATAATTCTGCACTCCCTGTAATACACTGTTCCAAAAGTGATGAAGAAAACAAGGGAGTCCTAATTAATAGGAGCAAGAGTCCTCACACCCCCTATTGGGTGTCATGCTTCATCATCGGACGGCTCCTCGTCAGACCGGTGCTGCAATGTCTGACGGGCTCCCCCCGAAGGGGGGCTCTTTGCCGGAGATCTTTTCTCGATGATGCCACAGAATCCAGATCTGGGTCCGGAGGGAGAAGGAGAGATCAATAGAAGATAAAATTGGCTCAGAACCCTCACTGAGTATTTATTTATTCATTGATGTTGGGTAATGGCCAAAATTAAAAGAAATACAGGAGTGAAATAGAGATAATGCTCAAGCACTCACTAGAAAATTTAATAAGGCATAGAGGAAGTCAGTAATTACCAGACATTCCTCAAAATGAGGTCGACATGTTTCGCGTCTCTTTTGGTCCAAAGGGATCCTATGACGCTTCTTCTGGACCTAGTATATCATTACACTTCTCCAATAGAAAAACAACAATTAGACTCCTGCACTATGATATTCACAGTCAAAATGTCAACAGTCACTTACACGAGTTCACTTTAACCCGGACTTGATGTTCCTATTTAGTCACCCATCCCAAATCGAGAACGGGCTTCATGGGATCACGCAGACTAATAGCCAGGTCTACAACAAATATTCAAATACCCCGGTGTCGCGTGTGTCACCTATCCCTGGCTGTGCTCCCGAAATTTTTACACCTCATATCTTGGTGATGCATTGGGAAAAATAAGCACATAACCAACTAATCTTCAATCTCACTATACTTCACTTCTGTAATATACATATGCCACAGTAATTTGAGACAATAGTGTGGTTGGGCTCCAACAATCGTTGTATGAGTTAAGAAAGCCGTTCTTAACCTGTGGTCTGAGGACCAGCCCACTCAGGGGGTCAGCGACTGCTTAGAAAATTAAATAATATTACATAGTGCATAAAGAAGCAAAATGTAAATACTGTACATTTAAAATGTTCTGTAAATGTGAAGGATTTTGAAATTGTAAATTAAAAATTAAGTTAGTATCCTCGGAGTGATTCATGGGAGAAGTGCAAGCACATCAGACAGAAGATAGTATGGGCAAGTAGGGGCCTAAATTGACTTTAGAAAAGATCCAATATTAAAATAAAAAACGATTTTATTTTTTAAATTTGTTGTAAATGAATATTTGGTCCTGGATTTTTTGTGCATTTTTTTGTGGTTCAAATTATCGAAAATGCTTAGGTCATGTGTCCCTGGCTTCCAGTAATGACCTAGTGCGAGTCTCTGTATTTCAGTAATGATTCAGTGATGGTCTCTGTGTTCCAGTAATGATTAAGTCGGGGTCCCGAGAAGTCAAAAGGTTAAGACTCTGAGTAAATATATAAATAAATAATGATATGAATTTCAGCAAAACCAAAAAAGTTATATTCTCCAAAATAGATCAAGAAGAGGCGTTTGTTAGTCATTGGACGTTTCTGCGATTAATCATGCAGCTGATTATCATTATTTATGTGTGTGGTTTGAGTTGTATTGTGGGGCTGATACTCACATTACACCTGTGCCAGCAATTTACTAGTCTCGGACCTTTGGATTTAAGCACTGGACCTCAACTTTACCTCCCAATCTTTAGAATCAACTTTATCATTGATGATTATGCCACTTTTGCCCTGTGGACATCAATATATGATAAAAATTCAGCCCAATGATCTATGTACAGGTCCCTGTTTAGACTCCAGACTAGTTTTTCTCGAAGCTAGATACATCTGAAGTTGGATTATTAAGTCAGTAGCTATCCCTAGTACAAGCCCCAAGGAGAATGCTGATAGATTGAAGAACGAATGCCCCTGGATGTGCTACTTCTAACTAATTCTTAGACTAACCTTTGGAGCATATACTTACAGAAGTATTGACCAGACCAGATCTTTGTAGCCTTTGGAGGAGCAACCTTTTCCACTAGAAATCAAGTGAAATATATATAGACAAAGCCAGAGGCATCTCAAATAAACAGAATTCTGAGGGCAGTCTGCTAAAAACATGCTGATTGGTTTGGGGAATGAATACTTCTGGTCAACACCAGGAGTACATTTTCAAATTTGGAATTAATGAACAACATTTGCTTTTTCTCAAATTCCAATTCATAAGTTTAGAACAGGATGGAAATGGTTTGGGTCAAACTATGAGAGTTGTAATTTTTGTTGGTGTTGTTTTGAGAGGTTATTTATGTCTTTTAAATTCCAGAGGCTGTTGTGTCATCCCTTCTAAAAAAATGGGGTACGGTCATGTCAGGAACATGGAATTTTGTTTCTCTATGGAAGGTGAGCTGTTGTAGTGTGTGACTCTAGGACCCTGCAGGACAGAGTCCTTCCATATCTACAGTTATTAAACTGAACATCACATCCTGTGTGGGGATGATAAAAGGATGGATGCATGAAGAACTAGGGACACTCCAGTCTGGGGTAGGATACAGACAGCACAGATTGAGACACGTTCTCCTAAGAATTTGAGGAGCAACTGTAACAGAGAGGGCAAACAACAAATAAAGTTTAGAGCTATGCAGAACCTGTGTCTGTCCTATCTGTTCATATGAAATGAGGATACTAAAGCTGATGATGAAGAGAAACAAATCTACAGCTGGCGCGGCCATCTAAAACAATGCCCAAACAACAGGCATTTCCAGTTTTTTTTATGAAGTTGAGTAGGCTAGAAGATCTGGTGTGTGAGGTGGACATTTAAGTGTGCCCAGGCCGAACCAAGTCATCGAACACAAAAAGAGCAGATGACCCATGGCCATCAAGGGAGGTGTTGCACAACCAGATTGGCTGAAGATACGTTTACTCAAGCCATGCACATACAGTAGATTGTGGGACATTCAAGCTCTCCTTGCACCAACGAAGGGTGGTGGCATCCTACAATACAGGATGGATCCCACACCACCTGAGGGCAAGTTATGAAATACAGGGAAGCAACCAGAGACTTTGATGCTCATAGAGTGCATATTAAGGCAGAACTACCTGCAGAAAAGTAGCACTTAATGCTCTGGTCCTCATTCCTTAGTAAGCTGCGGTAGGGTGGCAGGCAAGAGTGAACTTGAGAGCATGAGTAAACAAAGAAGAGCCCAACTGACATGGAGAGCATAGCCCAGAACATGCTCACTGTGCACTGTAACCAAGGTGCAGCGAATGGATGAGTCCCAGTTGGGCTGAAACCGGGCTTGGTTTAGAGAGGACATGCCTTGGCAGTTTGGGCTCCTCTGTTTCTATTTTAGCAGGGACAAGGATGATTTGCATATGGCCAGTTCTAATCTAAGGTGCATTGAGGATGAAAAAATGATGGACTGTGATGGGACCCAAGTAATTAACAGTGGCTGACATAAATTCCAGCATTCCATCCATCCCTTTTATGTATGTTTCATTGTGACACCCTAAGTTGGAAGGGATATGCCCAGACATGTTTTCTGTGCTTACTGTGCCATTGGAACCAAGGTGCCCCAAATGAAGAGTCACAGTTAGGACTAAAACTGGTCTTGGGTTGCTTGTATTCTGGTTCAGTGAGGTGTGGTTTGGTAGTTACAGCTGGACCGTTCCTATTGGAGCAGTACTACGGATGATCTACATATGGCTGGATCTAATATGAGGTGATATTGTGAGCAAAAAAAGATGGACTGGAATGTGGCACCAAGTAATTACCAGTGGCTGAGATTAATTCAAGCATTCTATCATCACTTATGGTGATGCATAATTGTGGTTATACCATCATGCGTTATAAGACCCAATAATGTAATCCACAATACATATATTGTGTGCCTTAACATTACTAATGTAAAGCAGAGCATCTAAATTGTTTTATTGAAGGTGCATTCAGAGTGGGGGATTAGTAGTTCATGTATATGTGTGTTCTAATGATTGACTTTGACATGCTGAATTGTAGTACTCATGCACATTTACATCCATGTATTTTGATTTATATTGCTATTTTGAATTGCATATAATCATGTTTCATTTATAATTTCTGCTTTCATTTATAATTGCAACATGCACTTATAATCATGTATTGTGAATGTGCATTGGGTGTTTTATTAAGTTAGCATAGCTAAAGGCTTGAAACATTTGGTTTCTTGAATTTAACCTTCAACGTGGAGTTTTGCTTGTGTTGCAATATTCTTTCTTTGCAGGTGCATTCATGCAAGTCTACAGTTAATGAAAGGAATATTGTATGTTGAAGATAATAGGGTATGGGAGGATACTTTGGCATGGACAAGGAGCACTTATGAACTGAGAAGAAAACACTCCTGTTTGTCTACCAGACACTAGGGAACATTCAGGATTGCCCTAATGTTCGATTTGTGGGATGAGAGCTTGAGGGGAGTTGCCGATTTCAACTTTGTATGGAAAATGGAAAACTACTGGCACGGATGGGGTGGCTTTCTCGAAGGTTCTGTAGGGGATTAATTGGTATTCACCTAGTTAGGTGAGGGCAGATTCCCTTGAGACTTGGAGGGGTACAGACCTCTCTACTCGTTATTACTTTGTGTGGCTTTATGCTGTGCAATACCTCTCTATCAGAACTTTTACTAAGGTTCCTATCATAATAACACTTTGCTATATTCCCTGAGACTTAATTAGGATTTCTATTTAGTTTAGTTTAGGATATTTAGATTTATTTAGTTTCTCCAATGGTTAGGAAAAATCTATATGCAGTTCATCAGATGTTGTTTCTCATCTTTTGGATTACCTCAACTGAAATCCTTGCATACCTTATGCTTATTCGATTTAACCTCATACAACGCTTTACCTAACCTTTGGTGATTTTATACTTTTATAGCATGTTTTTGAGATTCATTTACATCAGTTTGGCTCTTAAATTGTTATAAACACATGAACCTTATCTACCGTCTCCTGTATTTTAATGTGTGACCAATTAGGTTATACTGTCATTTCAGTTAAAGCATTGATTTTCACTCTCCTTTACCTCTCAGGCATCCTAGAAAGGTTCATTGGAAGAGGAAAAATAAGAATATGGGCCCAGAGAGTCATCAGATGGTAGCAGTCTGAGGATAGTTATGTCTTGAAGTAGGGAGAGCTAGGACCCTCTATTCTAAATCAGTTAGTTCAGAGAGCCCAGTCCCTACTGCCCATGTAGAGAATTTGGAAGAATGGCAGGATTCTGGAGATTCGGGAGAGTGATGTATCATCTGAGGAGTGAGTAATAATAGGCACGTGAGTTGCAGTGGTTCATGCTTAGCTTTCGGAGCTTTGTGGAGTTTGAATAGTGTTTTGTGGAGAAGTTTTGATTATCATGTGAGGGTGGTGTTTAGTACAAAGAAGTTTAAGTTGTTATTGAGTCTGACATGACCTAAGGTAGTATTAAAAAGTGTACAAGACACTATACTGTAATTGTCTTCCAAGTTTGGTGGTGTTTGTCATGAGACGTCGTTGGCACAATTGAGATAGGGATATTTATCTTTGTGTGAATGTGAGGTGTGGTTGGTATAGTGGATCCTGAGGCACAGGGTGAATCAGTACCAATCTGGATGATACCCTGCAGGTCAAGGGTGCATCCAAAGTGCTTGAATCTTATGTGACTCAATACTGTCATTTCTTTAGTGGAGCAGACAAAAGTTATTTGTATAGTATTTTGTTATGTGTGTTTGATGCTAAGAAGAGAGCATGCATGCAGACAGTAAACGAGGGTGAACTACTGCAAGCAGTGAGATTGATGTCACAGTGTGCTGCACTGCATATTAGTTGTTTATGCCACAAGGGGTCTCGCAGCGATTGGTTGTTGGAGGTGAATGAGAACTGTGGACAAAGAGTTAAATCCTGGTCTGGAACAAATTTCTATCTATGATTATTGATACTTAATTGAAAATGTTTTTTTTTTAAGGTCACAAAAGACTTGTTTAGAGTAGATGTAGCTGTACCTATTAGAGAGTGAGCAGAGGCACCACCTGAAGATACCCCAAGTTAATATTGGCAATAAATGTAGTGTTCCTCACACATTTGGCTTGGTAAATGGCACAAGATCAAGAAAATAATATTGCATTGAGGTTTCCACATTATGGCACATTTAATTTGAGAATTATTGAAAACTTGTGGAGTATACTAGAGGAAACCACCTCCTAGACCGGCACAGTATCAGGCGCTAAACGCTTGGGAATGTGCTGCTTATTCTAGAGAGAAAAAGAAGTATCAAAGGAGAGCTCAAAAGGCAGTTCATCCTTATGCTAGATGGGATGCTGAACAAAAGAAGTGGAGAACTGACATGATAGAGGGAGTTACACTGTACACAGACGCAATGAGTAAAACAACCGAGCAAGAGAATGAATAGGAAAAGGACAAGAGAGCGAAAGATGAAAAGCAAAAGGAGGCAGATGAAAGGGTAAGATCAGTGACAGTGATTCTGATGATAGCTTTTTAGATGCATTGTCAAAACGTCCACCTCCGTATAATGAGATCCAAGCGGAGGGTGGAGATAGCACTAATGGTGGTGGGAATCTTGAAGTATCTATTGCCCCAAAAAATGTGAATCCTGGTACTCTTGAAAATGAGCATTGTTAACCAAAGGGAGAAGATTCCGGAATGTGTAGTCCTGCTAACTCTGCTGCACCAAAAACTGCTAATGCTCTTACTGTCCCAGTTCCTATTGGTCCTGTGCTTCCCATGTATAAGTCTGATTTCCCAGTAAAGACAACTAATAATTTGACTGGGCCTGGAGCAGCAGGTATTTCAGGTAAAGCTGCAGTAAGTCCCGATACAAGAGGATTTGTTCCTCTAGTTTTGACAAGCACCAGCTCTTCATGTGTGGTGAGTGCTATGAATCATACAGGGTGTGGTTCCATAGGTACACTTCAGAGAATGCCAACTTCTGGTATACCCGTATGGAAGCCACCTTTAAATTCCAGTAGTGGAGCCTATGGTGATGGGAATGTGTCCATTGCCCCTGTGATGTTACAGCATCTCAGTGCTACTGAAATAGACAAGTCAGTGAAAGCTTTTAATGCTCCTTCAAGTGATTGCAGGAGGTCTGAGTTGAGTCAGGGAATGACACAGTCACCTGTGAGAGAGAACTTGGTGGATGTGGCAAAACTAAAGTTAGAATTTGACAAAATGATTAGTGGGAATCTTCAAATGGCTTTTTTGACTCTGATCAAGAAAATGAGCTTATATTTATGTGTGAGGATGATACCAGACGTGCAGGACAAGTTTATGACAAACTATCTTTGTTGGCTCAAAAATATGAGATAGACTTGAACAAGCCCAGAGCCTTGCAGAGGAGTTATCGTGTATGCTTTAATAAGGAAGACATAGCTTGTATGAGAACGTCAATCATGAGAATATAAATTAAGGAGTTAATCCAAAACATTTAGAAATGGAATTAATTAGGCAAGTGGGAAAGTGGAGGGGCCAGA
Organism: Pleurodeles waltl; assembly: GCF_031143425.1. Lineage (NCBI taxonomy): Eukaryota > Metazoa > Chordata > Amphibia > Caudata > Salamandridae > Pleurodeles > Pleurodeles waltl. Next base: position 974,732,804 of record NC_090436.1, read on the forward strand.
AAGAATGAACTGAAGTTGCAGACAGAGGAACCACCTCCTCTTGTAAAAGGAAGGGCTAGCACATCAAATTTCCTGTTAAGGGAAGTGCCAAGTGGAGGTTATGTTCCTGTGTCTTGGAACAGAAGTGATCTTGCATCATTCACTAATAATTTTCCAAAGCTGAGGGAAAAGCCAGTAGAGTGTTTTTTTTTTTCTGTTTTTTTGGGTTTAAAATATTTTATTACATTTTGTGATAACACAATAGACCAAACAAAAAAGAGCACCGAAGGAGGTACATCAAATGTACAATATTACAATAATATAATAATTGTACCTATACAATGACAATTGTAATATAATAGTAACTAAAATTGAAAAAATAAAAAAGGGGGAATCAATAAATATAATCTTTAGAAGTATATCATAATAGAGCTGCTCACTATAATGTAAAAGACCTTACATATCATATAAAAATACATATTTATAGTACTTATTGATAAATATAGTGCTATATAATTATCAATCAGTTTCTAAAACAATTGATAGGTAGATGTGTTTTGAACAACACCCAACATAGATTGGCTCCTTTTTTTATAAAAATATATTCATGACCACCATAAATGGATTGCTAATAATGAAGTGAAGTGTTTTCCCAGTTAGCAGTAATTGTTTAGAGCAGAAGAAACTAGGAAACCACAGAGCTTGTTATTTGAATTCTACAGTTTTGTTAAAAGTAAAATAGATTTGGAAACCAACATATTTTATAGAAGTTTCTTTGAAAAAATAAATATTTTTGTAATAACACCCCAACCCTTTTTGCAAAATTCAGAAACAATACTACATTCATAAATTATGTGTTTTAAATAGCCTGAATTCAAATTGCGGTGCCAACAATTAGTATAATTTAGAAGTTTTGCAGTAAACAGTTTTAACTGAGTCAATAAACAATAAAATAATATGAAGGAATTAGTTTGGTATAATGACACAGGTAACAATTCAAGTTTCAAGTATATTTTATTTCATGAGTTGGAACGCCTAAGAGGTCCACATGTAAAACCAATACCAGAAGTGACACAAAACAGCCTAAAAAAGATTCATAATTTTTTTTCCAAAAGAAATAAAAAATATCAACATTGTATAAATATAATACTCATAATATAGCTTGGAAGCAAATCTAAAATTGATCAAGTTGTTCAAATTATTCACATTAACTATGTAAATACAAAATATTAATATTTAAAAAAAAAGAAAAAAACATAAAATGCCTCAAACAGTGCAACAAACGCTCTAGGGAGACTTCTCGTAGAGAACCCTCACATACCATAACATCTTCTACAAAAAGACAAATTATATAACACGAGGAGTCAATATGATCCAAAAGGAACAACCCTAAATGATGCAAAAGCGAATTAAGACATCAAGATATCATAGGGGTGATTCTAACCCTGGCGGTCGGTGTTAAAGCGGCGGCCAACCCGCCAACAGGCTGGCGGTAAAAAATATGGAATTCTGACCCTGGCGGGAACCGCCAACACAGACAGCCACTTTAACACTCCGCCCGCCACGGCGGTACAAACAAACAGCGCAGCGGTCACCGCCAACAGCCAGGCGGCAGACAATGTACCGCCCACACTATCACAACTCACCAATCCGCCACCTTTTCCGGGGCGGGAGCACCGCCGATAAAAACACGGCGGAAACAGACTACGAACGGGAAAACGCTCACCACTACGCACTCCAGGAGGAAGGAGGACAGCATGGAACCCGAATTAAACATCCTACCTGCTCTCGTCTACCTTCTCATCTACCACGAGTACGAAGTCCGGCGCAGACGACAACGGTGAGTACTGCACCTACGACACACAGGAGGGGGGAGGACGAAAGGTTACGGGCACACACATATGCGACCCCCAGCCCCCCCCAACTATGTACACACCAATGCAGAGCAACAAGTCACAGTGACACCACCCAAACACCCCTGAAAAATGCTAGGACATAATCAAATTTGGAATAAATATTTATGTACCAAAAAGCTCCTGAAAATTATCGTACAACCATGAAAGATATTCACAAGAAAACAAATGACATACACATCAGTGTATAACTGAAGTAACAAGTCCTGCACATCCTACGAATTCATCATGTCCGTGGGCCAAAGTTTTGAGAAACAAGGGCAAAGCCCACACAGGAGACCTGAGTCCTTTGGAGAGAACACTGCAGGGGCATCAGATGTAAAAACTACAGGTACCTCAGGGGGAAGGGAAAGGGGGGGCACCACAGCCACATGAGTCCACGACGCCAGATCCACGAGGAGCCACCATGCCACAGTCTCTCAATGTCTCTACAGTGGGTGGGCTGCCCACTGTACCATCCTGGGGAGTGCAAAGCCACAGTCTCTCAATGTCTCTACAGTGGGTGGGCTGCCCACTGTACCATCCTGGGGAGTGCAAAGCCACAGTCCATCAGGTGGATGACAGTCTCCACTGGTCAAGGAGGAGGCATGGTGGGCACAGTGAACCATAAACAGTGATTGAGACGGCGGTGCCCAGCGGAGCGGTGCTTGACAGGAAGGGCCCTGCGGAGCGGTGCTTGAGACGGCGGGGCCCAGCAGAGCGGTGCTTGAGATGAAGGGCCCAGCGGAGCGGTGCTTGAGACGGCGGGGCCCAGCGGAGCGGTGCTTGAGATGAAGGGCCCAGCGGAGCGGTGCTTGACAGGAAGGGCCCAGCGGAGCGGTGCTTGACAGGAAGGGCCCAGCGGAGCGGTGCTTGAGACGGCGGGGCCCAGCGGAGCGGTGCTTGAGATGAAGGGCCTAGCGGAGCGGTGCTTGACAGGAAGGGCCCAGCGGAGCGGTGCTTGACAGGAAGGGCCCAGCGGAGCGGTGCTTGAGACGGCGGGGCCCAGCGGAGCGGTGCTTGAGAAGAAGGGCCCAGCGGAGCGGTGCTTGAGATGAAGGGCCCAGCGGAGCGGTGCTTGAGACGGCGGGGCCCAGCGGAGCGGTGCTTGAGATGAAGGGCCCAGCGGAGCGGTGCTTGAGACGGCGGGGCCCAGCGGAGCGGTGCTTGAGATGAAGGGCCCAGCGGAGCGGTGCTTGACAGGAAGGGCCCAGCGGAGCGGTGCTTGACAGGAAGGGCCCAGCGGAGCGGTGCTTGAGACGGCGGGGCCCAGCGGAGCGGTGCTTGAGATGAAGGGCCCAGCGGAGCGGTGCTTGACAGGAAGGGCCCAGCGGAGCGGTGCTTGAGACGGCGGGGCCCAGGGGAGCGGTGCTTGAGAAGAAGGGCCCAGCGGAGCGGTGCTTGAGACGGCGGGGCCCAGCGGAGCGGTGCTTGAGAAGAAGGGCCCAGCGGAGCGGTGCTTGAGAAGAAGGGCCCAGCGGAGCGGTGCTTGAGATGAAGGGCCCAGCAGAGCGGTGCTTGAGATGAAGGGCCCAGCGGAGCGGTGCTTGAGATGAAGGGCCCAGCGGAGCGGTGCTTGAGACGGTGGGGCCCAGCGGAGCGATGCTTGAGAAGAAGGGCCCAGCGGAGCGGTGCTTGAGACGGCGGGGCCCAGCGGAGCGGTGCTTGAGGAGAAGGGCCCAGCGGAGCGGTGCTTGAGATGAAGGGCCCAGCGGAGCGGTGGTTGAGATGAAGGGCCCAGCGGAGTGGTGCTTGAGACGGCGGGGCCCAGCGGAGCGGTGCTTGAGATGAAGGGCCCAGCGGAGCGGTGCTTGAGACGGCGGGCCCAGCGGAGCGGTGCTTGAGACGGCGGGGCCCTCTTCAGCGGTGCCTATCCTCACGGCGGGCCCTGTTCAGCGGTGCTCTTCTGCACCGCGGGCCCTGTTCAGCGGTGCTCTTCTCCACGGCGGGCCCTGTTCAGCGGTGCTCTTCTCCACGGCGGGCCCTGTTCAGCGGTGCTCTTCTGCACCGCGGGCCCTGTTCAGCGGTGCTCCTCTCCACCGCGGGCCCTGTTCAGCGGTGCTCTTCTCCACGGCGGGCCCTGTTCAGTGGTGCCTATCTTCACGGCGGGGCCCTGTTCAGCGGTGCTCTTCTCCACAGCGGGCCCTGTTCAGCGGTGCCTATCTTCACGGCGGGCCCTGTTCAGCGGTGCTCTTCTCCACGGCGGGCCCTGTTCAGCGGTGCCTATCTTCATGGCGGGGCCCTGTTCAGCGGTGCTCTTCTCCACGGCGGGCCCTGTTCAGCGGTGCTCTTCTCCACGGCGGGCCCTGTTCAGCGGTGCTCTTCTCCACGGCGGGGCCCTGTTCAGCGGTGCTCTTCTCCACGGCGGACCCTGTTCAGCTGTGCTCTTCTCCACGGCGGGCCCTGTTCAGCGGTGCTCTTCTCCACGGCGGGCCCTGTTCAGCGGTGCTCTTCTCCACGGCGGGCCCTGTTCAGCGGTGCTCTTCTGCACGGCGGGCCCTGTTCAGCGGTGCTCCTCTCCACGGCGGGCCCTGTTCAGCGGTGCTCTTCTCCACGGCGGGCCCTGTTCAGCGGTGCCTATCTTCACGGCGGGGCCCTGTTCAGCGGTGCTCTTCTCCACGGCGGGCCCTGTTCAGCGGTGCTCTTCTGCACCGCGGGCCCTGTTCAGCGGTGCTCTTCTCCACGGCGGGCCCTGTTCAGCGGTGCCTATCTTCACGGCGGGGCCCTGTTCAGCGGTGCTCTTCTCCACGGCGGGCCCTGTTCAGTGGTGCTCTTCTCCACGGCGGGCCCTGTTCAGCGGTGCTCTTCTCCACGGCGGGCCCTGTTCAGCGGTGCTCTTCTGCACCGCGGGCCCTGTTCAGCGGTGCTCCTCTCCACGGCGGGCCCTGTTCAGCGGTGCTCTTATCCACGGCGGGCCCTGTTCAGCCGGCGGGCCCTGTTCAGCGGTGCCTATCTTCACGGCGGGGCCCTGTTCAGCGGTGCTCTTCTCCACGGCGGGCCCTGTTCAGCGGTGCTCTTCTCCACGGCGGGCCCTGTTCAGCGGTGCTCTTCTCCACGGCGGGCCCTGTTCAGCGGTGCTCTTCTCCACGGCGGGCCCTGTTCAGCGGTGCCTATCTTCACGGCGGGGCCCTGTTCAGCGGTGCTCTTCTCCACGGCGGGCCCTGTTCAGCGGTGCTCTTCTCCACGGCGGGCCCTGTTCAGCGGTGCTCTTCTCCACGGCGGGCCCTGTTCAGCGGTGCTCTTCTCCACGGCGGGCCCTGTTCAGCGGTGCTCTTCTGCACCGCGGGCCCTGTTCAGCGGTGCTCTTCTCCACGGCGGGCCCTGTTCAGCGGTGCTCTTCTCCACGGCGGGCCCTGTTCAGCGGTGCTTATCTTCACGGTGGGGCCCTGTTCAGCGGTGCTCTTCTCCACGGCGGGCCCTGTTCAGCGGTGCTCTTCTCCACGGCGGGCCCTGTTCAGCGGTGCTCATCCAGCAGGTCAAGGGAGCCAGACCTGGCCTGGACTCCCTGCTCAGTCGCCCTCGGACCGTGACGTTTCTGGACCCTTCGGGGACAAACTCCTGGCCTCCTTAGTGTCCTCCTTCCCAGCTGAGATGTGACATGTGGGGTCCACCTTCTCTGCGCTCCTGCTGCCCTTCCGCTCCTTTGATGGGGCTCTCGGGCCCTTGCCTCCCCTAGATGGTGTGGGTGGTGAAGTGGCCGCACATTGCTCCTTGGGGGCAGCCCTGTCGGTCCTCGCACGGCGGCCCTTGTTTTTGCGGGTCCTCTTGCCGGGGGGGGGGGCTGGACGTGTCCTTGCTGCTGATCGATGTGTCACTGCTGGCAAAGGGTGAGCTCCAGAACCCATGCACAACAGTGACACCCGAAGCTGGGCTGGTGGTGGCTGCGGTGCTCTTGGGACTCTTTGCAGATGGAGGGGGGAGCTCATCGGAGGGAAAGAGGTCAAGATTAGCCATGAAAAGTTTTTTAGGGCCAAGGTGAAGGGTAGGAGAAGTGGAGATGGAAGTGGAGGAAGAGGAGGTGGTTGTAGGAGAGTCAGGTGTGCTGTCATTGGGTGAAGGTGCTGGTGCTGTAGGCTGTCGTGAAGTGGATGTCTGTTGGGTGGGTGGCTGCCTGCGTTTGTGTGTCTTGGAAGAGGGGGTGACAAACACAGTGGGAGAGGACACAGGGGACGTGTAAATGGCAGTGGGGGTGGTGACTGCACGAGTGTGGACTGTACTGGAGGGTGAGGTGGTGATGGAAGCACTGGCTGATGTTGGGGTGCATGCAGGTGTGAGTGTAGACGTCACAGGGAGGGAGGAGGGAGACGAGGAGGAGGGGGACACAGAGGTGGTTATGACTGTTGGAATGTCTGCATCTGGGTGTTGCTTGGGTGAGTGTTTGTGGGATCTGTGGTGCTTGTGTTTGGATGAGCTGCTCTTGGGTGTTGAGGTGTGTGCAGGCTGGTCTGATGGTGTGGATGGGATAGGCTGAGGAACAGGAGACAGAGAAAGGCTGGAGGCAGTAAGAAGAGGGAGGCTGGAAACAGGGACAATGGCTGCCGTCAGTGCTGAGGCCAGAGCAGTGAACGCTCGTTGATGGGCAGCCTGACCCGAATGAATGCCCTCCAGGTACGCATTGCTCTGTTGCACCTCCCTTTGCACACCCTGGATGGCATTCAAAAGGGTCGTCTGCCCAACAATGAGCGTCCTTACCAGGTCAATGAGCTCCGCACTGAGGGCAGCAGGGGCAACAGGGGCAGGGGCTGAGGTGCCTGGGGCGAAGGAGACGCGCGCCTTCCTGGGCGAACGGGCACGGAGCGAAGACTGAGGGGCTGCTGGGAGGGCGGGGCTGGTGCGCTGGGTGGCGGCTGTACCTGTAGAGGCGGGGGGCACGGATGTTGCCGCCACCGCTAGGGAGCTCCCATCCGAGGACGTGTCGCTGTCGCTGCTCTCACCAGCGGTCCCCGTCGTGGTGCTCCCCTCGCCCTCCGGATCACTGGTGCCCTCGGTGTCTGTTCTTGGGCCCACCGGGGCCTTGTGTCCTGCAGCTCCCTCGTGCTCCGATGCCAAATCTCCTCCGCCTGATGATGCTAATGCACACATGCACAAGAAGATGAAGAGAAAGGGTGGGGGGAGAAAAAAGAAGACCAGGTTGAGTGCATGCAATGTCAACACCGTTGGCGGAGAGGACAGACACAGGACCCTAATGCACTAAGCTGCGCATTCGGGGTACACTACTCAGTACTACTGACTAGGACAACAGGCCAAGAGACGTCAAACGCGCACATGGGAGATGCTGGACCTTCAATGGCTGTACTTGTCACCCTACAGAGGTGGGGGCCGGGGGCACAGGGCCATGCCTATTGGAGAGGACTACACTACAGAAAGCGCCCTGGCCTAATGTCACCCACAGCCCTCCCCCACCCAGACGCCTCCACTGCGCAGAAAGATAGGAGAATGTGCTGATACTCACCCCCTTGTGTCTGCTGTGATGTCTTAAGGCGCCCATCCAATTCAGGGTAGGCCACCGCTAGGATCCGGGACATCAGGGGGGTCATGGTGCGACTGGCACCCCTCCTAGGTTGGGAGGCCATCCCCAGCAGTGTTTCTGCGGTCTTCCTTGTTCCGCGGCGGATGTCCTCCCACCTCTTGCGGCAGTGGGTGCCCCGTCTGTTGTGGACCCCCAAGTTCCGGACTTCCTTGGCGATGTCACGCCAAATCTCGATCTTCTGATGGGCTCATCTGTCGGGCGTTGCACTCCTCATTCGCCCCCCACCCCATCAACTTACATCCACCCCAATCCACACAGGCATAGCCCATTCCATGTGCACCCGGTGTACTCACTTGTTGGTCTGGAGGACCGTAGAGTAGCGCATACTGGGGGAGGACCCCATCCACGAGCTTCTCCAACTCTTCAGACGTGAAGGCAGGGGCCCTTTCCCCAGTCGCAGCAGCCATTGTATCTTCCAGACCGAGGTCACAGCAGCACTTGCAGTATAGGACCGCCGGCGCACATCGTCATTGGCTCCTGAAACCCATAGGGTTCAATGTTAACCAATGCGGCTTTGCGCCGCGGTCTTCGACCGCCTACCGCCACGGTGTGCCCCGCCAGCGCATTGACCTCACATCCCATTGTCCCACTTCACAGGTCAGGCAGCCGCCATTTCAAGGGCCTACATGGCTTAATTTTGACTGCGACACACAGGCCTAGGCCTTGCATTGCCACACATACACGCCTTTCAACCCATTGCCATTCTTTAACTGTGCAAGCTGTCTGTACGTACCTGTGGTTTGCCTGACTCTGTGCTCCATGTTGTCCTTCCTAGGCACCGTCCGCTGGGACTTGCGAGGAGAAGGACGAATCCTCGCGTGTACCGACCGCTGGTGGACCTGTCGACAATGGAAGAACGCCATATAATACTTCGATACAGACTTGACCGTGCCACTATCCATGAACTGTGTGCCCAGCTGGAGCCAGCCCTGATGTCCCCCATCCGCCAACCCACAGGGATTCCCCCTCTGGTGCAGGTTTTGTCAGTCCTCCATTTTTTGGCAACTGGGTCATTCCAGACCACAGTGGCCATGTCATCTGGAATGTCTCAGCCTATGTTTTCAAAGATTTTGAGCAGAGTGTTGTCTGCCCTGATGAAACTCATGCGGAGCTACATCATTTTCCCAGAGGAGGGTGACTTGCCTACAGTGAAGGGTGATTTCTATGCCCTTGGACATATCCCCAACATCATTGGTGCCATTGATGGGACCCATGTGGCTTTGGTACCCCCAAAAGACGATGAGCAGGTGTACAGAAACAGAAAAAGTTATCATTCGATGAATGTCCAGGTGGTCTGTTTGGCTGACCAGTACATCTCCCATGTAAATGCCAAGTTCCCAGGGTCAGTGCATGACGCGTATGTGATGCGAAATAGCAGCATCCCCTATGTGATGGAGCAGCTACAGAGACAACGTGTGTGGCTATCAGGTGACTCTGGTTACCCCAACCTGCCTTGGCTACTGACCCCAGTGAGGAATCCCCGTACCAGGGCAGAGGAACGGTACAATGAGGCCCATGGGCGAACTAGGAGGATCATCGAAAGGACCTTTGGCCTCCTGAAGGCCAGGTTTAGGTGCCTGCATATGACTGGGGGATCCCTGATGTACTCACCAAAGAAGGTGTGCCACATCATCGTGGCCTGCTGTATGCTTCACAATCTGGCATTGCGACGTCGGGTTCCTTTCCTGCAGGAGGATGGTGCAGATGGTGGTGTTTAAGCAGCTGTGGAGCCTACGGAGAGTGAAGAGGAGGAAGACTCAGAGGACGACACAGACAACAGGGACAGAGTAATAGAACAGTATTTCCAGTAGCACACAGGTAATAATCACCCATGCCATTTTACATTTCCTGAAAGCCTCCTGCATCTCAACTTTGTCGATTTCCCCCCAGACCTATAAACATGATGTTTGATTTTCCCTTCCCTTTTCTGTGCTGTATGAGCCACTGCGTGACCTCGGCTTGGTTGGCCCATGGACTAATGCTAAGTTACCTCGGTATGTGTAATTCACAATGTTAATAATAGGTAATTGATATGTAATGTGTCATACATTTGTAAATAAGACAGGCTGAGTCCTGATTGATTTCAGTGCAATGTGTGATTTATTATTAGTGCATAGATATCGGTACATGATAGTGAAACAGTGATGGGTGGGGGTGGAGTAATGTCCATGGCGGAGTCCAGTTCTCAGTCTCACAGGTGCATTGTCCATATGCCTGTGGCAGGATGGAGCAGGGGCAGTTCAAGGTTTGACAGGGTGGCAATGTGGAACAGTGGGAGGACTTCAGGGGGTATGTGATGCTGGCGGGGGACTTGACATCCTACTCTGTCGTTTTTTTTTATCTCAGGCTCCTTTTGCGGGGCGGTTGTTGTTCAGCAGGAGGTGGGGTTCTGGTGGGCTGTCGTTGTGGTGGGGCCTCCTGTCCACTAGCGCCGGCGGAGGTGGTAGGCTGTTCCTGTTCCTGGCTAGTGACAGGGGCCCTGTGTGATGCCACATGGTCCCGAAACGTGTCCTCTATACGCTTCAGGGCCTGGACTATGCTCCCCATAGCGGTTGAGATGTTGCTGAGTTGGTCGCTGAACCCCATGTAGCGTTGCTCCTGCTGTGCCTGGATCTCCTGGAACCTGGCCAGTACCGTCGCCATCGTCTCTTGTGAGTGGTGGTAGGCTGCCATGATGGTGGTGAGGGCCTCTTGGAGAGTGGGTTCCCTGGGCCTCTCCTCCCCCCCCTGTCGCACAGTAGCCCTCCGAGTTGCCCTGTTTCCCTGGGCCTCTGTCCCCTGGAAGGTGTGCCCACTACCACTGCCCCCAGGTCCCTGTTGTTGTTGGGTTGGTGGGTTACCCTGGGGGCCCTGTAGTGGTAGACACACCGCTGCTTGACCCGTCGTAGAGACAGAGGCATGGGCCCGCTGGGTGGGAGCTGTGCTGTTGTTCCCAGAGGGGGTTGGGTCTGCAGTGGCCTGTGTCTGGGTGAGGGGAACCGACTGCCCAGAGGTCCCCGATGGTCCGGGCTGGTCGTCAGGTTCCAGGTCGACAGAGCTGCTGTCATCACTAGGGGCCTGTTCTGGGGGTGGGATGGACATTTCTGGTCCCTCCTGACCGGTGTGTTGTTGTTCGGGTCCTGCATGGGGTAAGAGGGTATGGTTATTGTTTCTGTGTGTGCATTAGCTTGCGTTTTATGGGTGCCCTTGTCCCCCAGTGCTGGCATTCCCTTGGGGGAGGTGTTGTGAGGGTGTTTTGTGGGGGGGGGGATGGGTATGTGCAGTGGTCATGCTTAGGTGATGGGTGTCCATAGTTTGGGGGTGGCATGCAGGGGTTGGTGTTGGGTGGGTTGTGCTGGGGAGACATTCTCAGGGAGGATGTGTGCTGGGGGGTTGGGGGTGAGGGTGGGGGTTAGCATGCTGGGGGGGGGGTGAAATGGTTGGCCTTGTACTTACCAGAGTCCATTCCTCCGTGTACTCCAGCGAGGCCATCAGGATGCAGGATGTTTAGTACCTCTTGCTCCCATGTTGTGAATTCGGGTGGAGTGGGTGGGGGTCCCCCGCCAGTCTTCTGCACTGCGATGTTGTGTCGCGAGACCATCGAGCGCACCTTCCCCCGTAGGTCGTTCCATCGTTTGCGGATGTCCTCTCGATTTCTGGGATGCTGTCCCACCGCGTTGACCCTGTCCACGATCCGCTGCCAGAGCTCCGCCTTCCTTGCTATGGTGGTGTGCTGGACCTGTGAGCCGAAGAGCTGGGGTTCCACTCTTATGATCTCCTCCACCATGACCCGGAGTTCTTGGTCCGAAAAGCGTGGGTGCCTTTGTGGTGCCATGGGGTGGTCTGTATGAGGTGTGGGGTGGTGTATGTGATTATGTGTGTGTTGGTGTGTGGTGCTTTGTGCTTCTATGTGGTGTGTGTGATGTTGTGGTGTGCCTCTGTGTGTCTGGCTCTCTATTCTCTGATGTGTCTCTCTCTCCTTCGTCTCTGGTTTTTGTTGGTAGGGGTTTGTGGGTGATGTGGGTGTGTGTTTTATATGGTATTGGATGTGTGGGAGTGGTGTGTGTATGTGTTTCAGGTGTGTGCCTTTCAAATTGTACAATGTGGTAGGGGTTTGTAAAGGTGTGTATATTTTGACCGCGGCGGTGTGTACCGCCAATGGAATACCGCGGTTGAATGACCGCCGCGTCGATTTGCGGGTCATAATGGGATGGGCGTATTTCTGTTGGCGTGGCGGTGGAGGTTTGGTCTTCTCCAGTTTACCGCTGGCCGCTGATGTGGCGGACTGCAGTGGAGGGCGGATTTTCGGAGGTTTTGCAGTTGTGGGTCAGAATGTCCGTGGCGGCTGACCGCGGCCGCGGCGGTATTGTGGCGGCCTTCTGACCGGCGGTAAGCGGCTTTTACCGCCGAGGTCAGAATGACCCCCCATATCTTAAGTCTCCAGTCTGACCCTAGGAATATATTTTCAATGTTCATATTTATCATCAATCCAAAGCACTCAAAAGAGATTTAGAAAAGACTGAAAAAATGTAAAGATCCTAAAACAATAAAATTCATTTGGAGGATTAAATACAGCTTCCAAAGCTTCTCCTGATGAGCAAATATCAAAATACAAATAGAGGGGTTTTAGCCATTTTTTCCTGGCCGGGGCTAGAGCTGGACAAATAAATAATACATGTTTACAATTCTGCATGCCCTGTTGACAGAGAACACAATTATTATCAGATCCATCCCATTTAGAGATATGGTGGGGTCATTACGACCTCGGTGGTCTTTTCGCAAGAACGCCGAGGTATCGCCGTGCTGAAGACCGCCAGTGGTGGCGGTCTTCGCACCGCGTATTATGACCGCTGGCAGGCCGCCGTACTTTTTCGTACCGAAAGCCGCCAGCAGCCATTCTGGCGGTTGGGGGGAAAGTACCCCCATGTCAACAGAACACAGCCCACAGAATCACGTCCCATGATTCGGTGTGGCGGTGTTCTGGTGACTGTGTTCTGGTGGCGGAGCTGCCCCCATGGATCCCGTCCCCTCCCGGAGGATCAACGGACAAGGTAAGTTGATCGTCCGTTAGGGAAGGGGTGGGGGGGTGTTGTGTGTTGTGTGTGTGCATGGGGGTGTGCGTGTGAGTGTGTAGAGGGGGGTGAGTGAGTGAGTGTATGCATGGGTGGGGTGCTGTGTGTATGGGAAATGTGTGCGGGTCGGACGATGTGCATGTCTGTTTATATGAGTGCGGGTATGTGTTGTCGGGGTGTATGTGTGCGTGTAGGGGTGTGTATATGTACATGTTGGGGGTGTGTGCGTGTAGGGGTGTGTGCATGTGCATGTTCGGGGTCAGGGTGGGGAAGGGGGTTGTGCAACCTTTGGGGGGCGGTACGGGGGTGGGGTTGTGGGGAGAGGATTTGTGTGGGGTAGCGTGGTGGGGGAGACCCCTATCAGTGCCAGGGAAGGAATTCCCTGGCCCTGATAGTGCCTACCGCCATGGATCTCATGGCGGTTCCCAGCCACCCGAGATCCATGGCGGTATGCAGGGTCTTGATACCATCTGCGGTTTAGTGACGACCGCCGGGCTGGAGACCGCAATCTCAAGCCCAGCAGTCTTCAACGCCATGGCGGTCGGAATGGTGAAGTGGCGGATGACCGCGGCGGTAACCGCCGCCGTCATAATAAAAAAAAAAAATCAGCCGGCCTGTTTGCGGTCTTACCGCCGCTTTACCACCGACCGCCAGGGTCGAAATGACCCCCATGGTCTCTAAGAGGCAATTTATCTAATCTCAGCAGAAGAAACAAACGCCTTATCCCATGAGGGAGATTCCAGGCAAGATAGGGCTGAGATTGTTTGAGAGGTACTGATTCAGTTAACCTGGTCTGTCTCCTCTTATTACTACAGGACTGAAGGTGAAAGGAGGAACCTTTCAGCCAAGACACCGCTTTTAAAAGAATTTTAAAAGTAGTGGGCAGGGCAGATTGAATCAAGTCTGGGTTTAGCTCAAGCAATTGTAAAGCTAAATTATTATTTTTTAAAAACTTCGATTTTTCCATCAATCTATTAAAAATTTCTATAAAAGCTAGATTTCTTAGGGTAGATGCCTTAATATGGGTTAAGCTATACGCCCTCCTAACCACAGCCACAAGACCCAATACAAAAATATTCTTCATACCTAACTTGAGCCTTAAGGCTGCCACTGAGATCATGTTATTACAGGAAGCTAGGCCTTTTAATATCTGCCCTTCCATCCTATCTAACAAAATTCCATTTAGAAATCTCAGTGCCCTCTAGAGCATACAAAAGAGTAGCCAGAATCTTAATTTGATAAACCATTAATAAATGGTGGAAATGACGCCTGCTAACTGCTGTAGAAAATGTAGTTGAACCTTGTGCTTGGGATGGAGCCTTGGAGGCATTGTTGTGCATGTGATCTTTGTCACTAAGTGAGGAGGAAAAGATTTTCCCCAAAAAAACAGTAAGATTTCACCCGCTCTAGCTCATGGTGGCCCAAGGACCAGGCGGAAATAATTTTCTTACCCAGTTTTTTCCCAAGAAAACATAAGACTTGAGATTTAGATTGATTAATTTGTAGATGATGGGGGGTCGAATATTGATGTACCGCGGCCAATCGCTGATTTAAACCTTTTGGTGTAAGATCAACCACAACTATATCATCTGCATACAGAAGGCAAGGCAGAGGATATCCTCAAATTTTAGGAGGAAACCCATCCCCATTTTGCAAAAAACAGGGCAGATCATCAATATATTAGGAAAATAACAATGGTGCCAACAAACAGCCTTGTTAGAGTCTGTTTTTTTGTAGGAAATTTATCTGACAATCCCTGTTCTCCTTCTAACAAAATCTTACACCAAGTTGAAGAGTGCAAGGCTATAATCAGTCATAGCAGGTGTGGGGGGAACACCCAGCTCATATAGTTTTTTCCATAATATCTTTCTATCCACTCTATCGAAGGCTTTGGAAAAATCTATGAACGCTGCATATACTGTTCTTCCCCTTGTCTGAACATATTTATCGTTTATCGTATGCAACAATAAATTATTATCCAAAGTACAATGTTCCTTTCTAAAACCTGCTTGTTCCAGGGGAAGTATCTCATTATCCTCAACCCAGGAAGTTAAATGTGCTAAAATACTTTTTGCAAATATCTTTCCCAATGCATCCAATAGTGCAATTTGACGATAATTTATGGGCAGGGATTTATCACCCTTTTTATATAATGGGACAATGACACTCCCTATCCAGGAATCTGGAATTCTACTTTTTGAATAGCAGGCACAAAAAAACGGATGAAGGAGTTTTGCCCACAATAGAGGTTCAAGTTTGATTAAAGCCATCGGGACTTCATCAGGGCCCATTGCTCCAGAATTCCTCATTGCATTGTCCTAATGAATCCCTCAATTTCAGTCACAGAGGGGGGACCCCAACAATTCTCTTCAGAGCTATTACTTTTCTTCTAATCCATTTCCCAAGGCTCTCATATCTCATTTTCAGCATAAAGGGCCAGTATACAATTCTTCCACTCGGCCTCGGCCATTGGGAGGACACTGGACGCTTTCTGCCTTCTTCAGCCTTTAGAAATAATATCACATAATTTACGGGAAATTTTGTCGCCACTGCTTCCCTCACTGCTATCCACATCTGCTCCTCCTCTTCCCTACTTCTACCTAACTTCACACATGCTCTTCTTCTTTTAAATAAGGATATTAGCCTACTCCTATCCTCGGACTCCCACTCAAGCTGTCTCCTTACCAATTTATACATTTCACTATTTAATAATAAAATACATTGCCTTACTTTCTTCTGTCGTGGCGCAGAACAATGACTTGTAATACTTTACACTTAGTATGGATTCAAGAATTTTATTTACAGAAGACATTTTAGCTAGGGTCCAAAAGATTCTGCCTGTTTTCCCACAAAAGCTAATGGCTTTACCCAGAGAATTCCAGGAATCTATAGGGGAGAACTGCATTTTTAATGAGAGAATAAGAATTTTATGATCACTAAAAATGTATTTGTGACTCTCATATCTTCCACTAATTGGGCAATATTGTAAGAGGCTATCATATAATCAATTATTGAGGTACTCTGTGGGGATTTATGTGTAAAAGCTGCTGGATGATGAGAACAAAAGCACCCATTTAGAATAATACAACACAAGTCTTGCAAGCCTTTCAATAGAATGTATCCCCTTTTATCTGTCCTTATTCTTGGGGAAATATAATTGACAGAATATTTAAAGTGGTTTCCCTCTCTAAATCCCCAAAAGTGGAAAGAGATAGATTGGAGATTTTACAGTTTATATCTCCCAATATTAATAATTAATCTACACTTTTGTGTGAATTAGAGCAGACTACTAATACTTGATTAGACATAGACAATAGCTCTCTATAGAATTCCTTATCTGGAGGAATATACGCATTAAATATTAACAGGGACATTTTTCTGCCATTCTCCAAATGGATACACTTTCACAATGTGTTAGAATTTTGAGGGTATGTAAGAACCAACATTTTCCCATTTAAGTTTGTTACTTAATAACAAGGCAATTCCTCCTTTTGGCTGCCCTTTCTTAGAGGGCTGTGCCTTTATACATAGGACCAAATACCCAGGACAGATAAAGTCTGCTAAGCTGCAGATCTCCTGGATGTAGATTACGTCCGCAAGAAATGAACAGACAAGATCTAGTTTCTCTGAATTGTTTCCTAAGCCTGTCGCATTCCAGGAGACCATGGAGAAACTCTGGTTAGTAACAAGGTTGTGAGGGAGAACCCCTTACCCATGTACAATTAAAAGTGCTATTTAAAGCGCCTGCCAACCAACTCCAGTCTTTGTTTTTAGATCCTATACAATGCGGTAAGACGTGTTCATAATCTTTACCACTCTTTCACCATGAGCAATGGAGATTTTCACTTTTTCCTGAGGGGAAATGTAAACAGGGCTTTGATGTGAGTTAGTATGATTCACACAATGGGAACCATGGGGCTGTATCCTGTTACGTAGAACTTCCTTGTCCCATATAGGAACCACATCTATACCTCTACATTGTAGCTGCTCACAGTTAACTGAAATCAAATTTAAAACAGTTTGTGAGAAAAAACAGACTTGTCTTTATCACTCCTGTACTATGCTCAAGGTAAACACGAAAAATATCACAACTGTCAATACATTTTAGTTCAGCAATATCTGAAGACATGAAATTAGAATAGATCGGTTTAGGATCAAATTTGAATTAAATAAAGCAGAAAACTCTAAACATTCTGGAATCTCCATGCTTCCTTGAAATACTTCCTCCATTTAATATTTGTCCCCTCCTTCATAAGAGTCAGGAATACAATTTGCTGCCGCTGTATTTGCATTTGTACTGCTGATAAAAATGTCTCGCGATTTTGTGACAGAACATAGATTCCGACAGACGGGGGGTGGAGACTGTTGCATGTCTGAGGGAGTCCTGGAGACTTGTTCACCCCCTGAGATTGAGGGATCAGCCGATCTGTCTAGCCTCAAGGCCGATTTGCGTTCTTCTTACTCGGAGGGGATCCATTTTGATCCTTGACCTCAAACTTAACCCTTCTTGGATTCTTTTTAGAGATTCTCCTTTTTCTCAGTTTTCCCCATTGCTATTATTTATTGTGTTTGACTTTCCTTTTTTCCCTGAAGACTACTTGTTTGGAAATTTCTCAACCAAGAACCCATCATGTCCCACCAACAATGAATTATGGGATACCTTAGGTATCAATTCAGAAACACAATTCAACCATATTTTTTTTCTTGAGAAATATACATATCGAGTTCTGTATTCCAAAAAGAAGAGCGACAATTAATAATATTCTTTTCAAAATTATTACATTTTTATAATACATTGACTCAGCATGTGATGAAGTAGCTATTGGTTGAATGTAAATCAACTGTGCTTTTCATAGGAAAATATTGGGAAAATAATCAATTATGGAATTACATTAAAGTTCATCTTTAAAAATATGTAAAGGAGATAAGACCATTTTTTGTTGCAGTTCTTCAAAAGTTAAACAAGTGTTGTTGTGATATATATCTTTTAAGTAAAAAATACCAGCATTTATCCAAGATTGCCAACATTTTATATTTTGATTAAGTTTTAGCAAGGGAGTATACCATATGGACATATTCAGCAAAGGGAAAATACAGTAAAAAAGAAAGAAAATATATGCTACAGGACTGAAATGTACCTCTAAAGGTCGATGTAAGGAGAAAAAGGAAGAACCTAGACAAACATAAAAAAGAAAACATAGCAACATGCATGTGCAAGTGCAAGATTGACCTGCCTAGACAATGCCCTCATAGAGGAAATCTAAAAAATAGGCTAAATATAAGAAAATTCAAGCATAGGAATTAAGTACAAGTACAAGTGCCATTTGCCTCCATGGAGAGTGGAGAATGCTGATCTAAAAAAGGAATTGAGATCATCAGGGCATTGAAAATATTTTGAGATACCATCTTTCCAAATTCTCATGATAGATGGATCAAAAAAGCCTTATTTAAAACCACAGCTTATTAGTCAAGGTCGAAGATCAGTGATTTCTTTACAAATGTTAACAGATTCCTTGGCTAATTCCTGATGTATGAAAATGTTATTACTATTGACCATCACAGTTGAAATCACTTTTGCCTCTTTCTGGATCAACACTAGATGATGATTTAAATTAAAGCATTCTTTGCCTTTAACATCTTCTGGTAAATTAAATACACACAGGTTATACTGTCTGTTACGATTTTCTAAGTCAAGTTATAGAGTACTCATAGGTCAAATTGTTGCAGTAATACTGTCGATGTTTCCCTTGTTATCTTGATTATATTGTATTGACAGAGACTTTCATGTCTAGCCATGTCTTTGTGAATATATTACATTATATTACATTTCTGACGCAATGTTATCTGTATTAGTGTGCACTGCTTCTAACTCCTGCAATAAAATGGACAAAGAAGACTGATTGAAATCCACAATTTGTGACTTGACTGATGAAAAATGGGTTTGTTTACATTGGTTATTTATAACATGCACATTAGTTCCTTCCATATTGATATATAATCTGTAAATATTCTAAAATAACCTCAAATGTACTGTAAGTGAAGAAAATATAAAGTTACACAATAAATCACAGTAGTAGCAGACTGCGCAGTAGGTAAAACCAGCTGTGGGAGTGGTTAAGGCCTCAGCCGCACTCTTTCCTGAATATGGCTCCACCCTCCTGACAGGTAACTCCAGCAGTACTTCACAGGACAGCACGATGGAAGGCTTAAGATGAGAAAAGCCCTCCAAAATGCATTCGGAGCCTCAAAGCTAGCATGCTGCCAGACCAGTCAGGTCTGAGGTTTGTGGTTTTTCAGGAAAGGACATTGGTTTGAATAAAGCTGTTGAACCCATTTGAATCACAGTGAAGCCTAATGTTGAATATCCGAGAACACCCTGATATGATTTGACTCCTGAGATGATTGCTGGAATGACCCTGGTAATTGAATCTATGATCCAGCATGGTATTCTAGAAGAGATTATGGGAAGTCCATGCAATTCACCCATTATGGACATGCAGAAGCCTAGTGGCAAATATCACATTGTTCAAGATTTAAGGGAAGTGTACAACATTGTTGCTACCTGTTTTCCTGTGGTACTGAATCCAGCTGTGATTTTGTTTCAGATTCCATGTGAGGCTGAATGGTTCACTGTTGTTGATATGCGCCAATATTTATTTTCCATACTGCTTCATGAGGAGAGTCAGTTCCTCTTCACCTTTTTTATTCGGCGTTCATGTTTCGGAATGGTGCTAAGTCCCACAAAGATACACTGAGTGTCCCTCGATCTTCAATCAGATTGTCAAGAAGAATCTGGAGTCCCTGGTCATGACTTGTATTTCAGTTCTAGTCCAATACATCAATGACCTACTGGTGGCATCAAATACCCAAGAAGCCTTTAAACAAGATGCTTTCCCTATGTTGAACCACCTGGCTGAAAATGGATGTAAAGTGCCCCCAAGCAAGTCACAATACTGTCAGAAATAGGTCCAATATCTCAGATATCACATTGAGAAAGGAGCAAGGAAAGTGTCACAATAGAGGGTTTCAGCAGTTCTGAAAATGAATTCGCCAACTACCGAGAGAGATGTCAGGATGTTTTTGGGAATGGTGGGCTAATGTCAGCAGTGGATATCTGGGCCCGTATTTATACTCCGTTTGCGCCGAATTAGCGTCGTTTTTTTCGACGCAAATTCGGCGCAAAACTAACGCCATATTTATACTTTGGCGTTAGACGCGTCTAGCGCCAAAGTATGGGCAAATAGCGTCATTTTTTTGCGTGAACGCCTTCCTTGCGTTAATGAGATGCAAGGAAGGCGTTCCCGTCTAAAAAAATGACGGCGACGCAAATGCGTCGTGTTTATACTCCCGGGCAAAAATCACGCCCGGGAGTGGGCGGGTCAAAAAACCCCGCATTTGCGCCACTTTTTAACGCCTGGGTCAGGGTAGGCGTTAAGGGGCCTGTGGGCTCAAAATGAGCCCACAGGTGCCCTCCCATGCCCCCAGGGACCACCCCTGCCACCCTTGCCCACCCCAGGAGGACACCCAAGGATGGAGGGACCCATCCCAGGGACATTCAGGTAAGTTCAGGTAAGTATAATTTTTTTATTTTTTTTAAATTTTTTTGGTGGCATAGGGGGGCCTTATTTGTGCCCCCCTACATGCCACTATGCCCAATGACCATGCCCAGGGGACATAAGTCCCCTGGGCATGGCCATTGGGCAAGGGGGCATGACTCCTGTCTTTACTAAGACAGGAGTCATTTAAATGGCGTCTGGGCATCGAAAAAAATGGCGCAAATCGGGTTGAGGCGATTTTTTTGCCTCAACCTGACTTGCCCCATTTTAAGACGCCCTAACGCCATTTTCCCCCTACGCCGGCGCTGCCTGGTCTACGTGGTTTTTTTCCACGCACACCAGGCAGCGCCGGTCTGCTAGCGCCGTCTAACGCCATTCCATAAATACGGCGCCCGCATGGCGCTTCAGAATGGCGTTAGACGGCGCTAAATTGTTTGACGCTAAACTGCGTTAGCGCAGTTTAGCGTCAAAAAGTATAAATATGGGCCCTAATGTTTCCCAGTCACCAAGCCTTTACAGAGCCTGACACACAAGGATGTGTCTGATCCAGTAGCTTGGGATAAAGATTGCTTGATTGCCCTCCTAGAGCTGAGAGAAAGTCCCTGCTGTGCCCCAGCAATGGAAATGCCTGATTACAATAAGTCATTTGCACTTTTCTGCAGTGAGAGGGAGGGGTGCACTCTCTCAGTGATTATACAGTTGAAAGGAAACACCAGAAGGCTTACTGCCCAATTTTCTGCTACTCATGATCCTGTAGCATCAACGTTGCCCAGTTGCCTTAAAGCGGTGGAGGCTGTTAGTGTCAGCAGAGCGAGGTGTGAAAACATAGTTAGGGGTCACCCACTAACTGTATGTTCCTCATTCTGTTGGGATGCTGTTAACAAGGACTAGAACCCAGCACTTGGCAAGTAATCGTATAAGAATAAACAAACCATACTCACATCTGAAAACGTACTTGTCAAGTGGTGTTCTGTTCTAAATCCTGATACTTAATTTTCACTGATAGTACGGCTTTGGTGCTGTGCATGACTTTTGACAGTTATAGTCTCAAAGGGGGTTTATGGCCTCTTCTGGATCACGTATCTGGAATGGTGAACAAGTGAGATATCGTCTTTAGGAATTACAGATACCTGCTCAAGTTACAGTGGTCAACTGCCCTGCATACCGTAGTGGAGATGATCATGTAACTTTGGGCAACAGATGTGTTCTACGGTTTGAAAGTACGGTGCCCACAACGTCTATATCCTTAATGGAGAATACACAAACGAAGGAATGGATGAGACCTACTGCAACCTTTTGCTAACAACTGCAGAGACATGGGAAGAGGTAAAGAGGCTTCAGGAAGAGGTGTCAGAGGAAGAACAGCAGGGTTAGGTCAGATCAGGTTGTGTCAAGAGAGAAGATGAAGTTTGGGGTTTTAGTGGTTGGAATACTGTGTTGTCAAATAGCCCATTGCCTTCAATGGTTAGGCAGTTCTACTGTCCAGGTCATGCCTGGAGAGATGCCATGGTACAATTGTTTAGACAAACGTAGTTTAATCCCATGTTCAGACTGATGGCTGAAGCATTGTGTCACAGATGTGTTGTGCAAGCAGAACAATGTTGGAAAGAGAACTGCAGTAGCACTAAGGCCCTCATAACAACCCTGGCGGTCGGTGGTAAAGCCGGGGTAAGACCGCCAACAGGCTGATGTAAAACAAATGGGATTACGACCATGGCGGAAACTGCCAACATGGATAGCCACTTTAACACTCCGACCGCCACAGCGGTAGAAACAAACAGCATGGCGGTCACCGCCAACAGACAGGCGGAAGACAATGTACCACCCACACTATTATGACAGGCCAATCCGCCACCTTTTCCGGGGTGGAACCAATGCAAACAAAAACACGGCAGAAACAGGACTTGGAAGTGGAAACACTCACCTCTACACAACCCACGAGGAACCAGGATGCCATGGAGCCAGAACTCAAAATCCTCCCTGCGATGGTATTACTGCTCCTCTACCAGGAGCACGATAGACGGTGGCGACGACCACAATGAGTACTGCACCTACAACACAGGGGAGGGAAAAGAGAGTGACACACACATGCAACACGCAACAACCCCACCCCCACCCTCACCCACAACAACACACACATCAATACATGCTGCAACATTACATTTACAGCCCTCAACCCCCCATGGAAGAACGCAATGACAAAAGGAAATGATTGCAACAATTGTAATCATGTAAAATCCATTAGTCAAAACTTTAAATACAGTATAAACAAATATGTACACCAACTATACAAGTCCGAATAGTGCACCATTCATAGTCTGTGGACCACTGGGACCAAAATGCATGGGCGAGGCCCACACTTGATACCAGACTTCAAACGGAGAGAACACTGCTGGGGCATCAGAAACAGGCACCTCAGGGGAAGGGAAGGGGGGGCACCTCAGCCAGATGAGTGCACCACGCCAGCTCCACGAGGGGGCTCCATGCCCATTGATGCATCCTGGGGAGTGCAAAGCCACAGTCTCTCAAGTCTTTCCAGTGGGTGGTTTGCCCACTGCTTTGTCCTGGGGAGTGCAAAGCCACAGTCTCTCAAGTCTTTTCAGTGGGTGGTTTGCCCACTGCTTCATCTTGGGGAGTACAAAGCCACAGTCTCTCAAGTATTTTCAGGGGAGTGCAAAGCCACAGTCTCTCAAGTCTTTCCAGTGGGTGGTTTGCCCACTGCTTTATCCTGGGGAGTGCAAAGCCACAGTCTCTCAAGTCTCTCCAGTGGGTGGTTTGCCCACTGCTTTATCCTGGGGGGTGCAAAGCCACAGTCTCTCAAGTGAATAACAGTCTCCACTGGTTCTGGAGGGGGCTTTCAGCCCAGACTGCTTCATCCTGCCAAGGACTGAGGAGTGGATGCCTTTCTCCTCTGGTTCTGGAGGGGGCTTTGTGCCCAGAGTGCTTCTTCCTGCCAAGGACTGAGGTAGATGAAGTGAATCTCCACTGGTTCTGTAGGGGGCTTTGTGCCCAGAGTGCTTCATTCTGCCAAGGACTGAGGTAGTGGATGCCTTTCTCCACTGGTTCTGGAGGCGACTTTGTGCCCAGAGTGCTTCATCCTGCCAAGGACTGAGCTAGTGGATGTGAATCTCCACTGGTTCTGGAGGGGGCTTTGTGCCCAGAGTGCTTCATCTTGCCAAGGACTGAGGTAGTGGATGCCTTTATCCACTGGTTCTGGAGGGGGCTTTGTGCCTAGAGTGCTTCATCCTGCCAAGGACTGAGGTAGTGGATGTGAATCTCCACTGGTTCTGGACGGGGCTTTGTGCCCAGAGTGCTTCATCCTGCCAAGGACTGAGGTAGTGGATGCCTTTCGCCACTGGTTCTGGAGGGGGTTTTGTGCCCAGAGTGCTTCATCTTGCCAAGGACTGAGGTAGTGGATGTGACACTCCACTGACGGTGGTGCAACATGTAAGCTGGCCAGGCTCCTGGAACTGACCACCAGCCTCTTAAGACTGACCACTGGGGATGGCAGCCATGTCTGCGGTGGTGCCACTGGCTCAGGATGTCACGGGGCTGCTGGCAGTGCTGGTGGCGGTGTCAGTAGCGGCGGTGGTGGCGGCGGTGTCAGTAGCGGCAGTGGTTGCGGCGGACTTTGTGGCATTGGTGCTGGCGGCGGGCTTTGTGGCATTGTGCTGGGGGCGGGCTCTGTGGCATCGGTGCTGGCGGTGGGTTCTGTGGCATCGGTGCTGGCGGCAGGCTCTGTGGAAACGGTGCTGGTGGTGGACTCACTGACTACTGTGCTGGTGGCGGGCTCAGTGTCTGCGGTGCTGGTGGCGGGCTCAGTGTCTGCGGTGCTGGTGGCGGGCTCAGTGTCTGCGGTGCTGGCGGCGGGCTCAATGTCTGCAGTGCTGGCGGTGGGCTCAGTGTCTGCGGTGCTGGTGGTGGTGTCTGTGGCAGCAGTGCAGGTCTGAGTGCTGGTTGTGGTCTTGTCCGCCGTGCAGGTTGGCGTGGACGTGGACCTGCCTTTGATTTTCTGGCCCTTCCCCACCTTGGATGGTGGCGCAGTTGTCTTGCCACTTTCCACTTTTGTCTTGCCTGAGCCCTTGGTGGCAGGTGTTTTCGCCTTCTCCCTCCGGGATGTGGGCAACTTTTTCAGTTTTGGAGGTGGCGGAATGTCCTTTCCCTCGCTCCTTGGGACACTGGCAGCCCTGTTGCTTGGCGCACTCCAAAATCCCGCTATTGCTGGCATCACTGTGCCCGGTGATGTGGTGGCTGAGGTGCTGGGCTGGGACCTGGAAAGGCGGGCCCTAGGGGACGGACGGGGGGAGGTGTAGGAAAGAGGTCAACATTTAATAGGAAAAGTTTTTTAATACACTGGGACGGGTAGATGGAGGGGGTTTGGGAGTGGAGGAAGAGGTAGTGGTTGTAGGAACTGTTTGTTTGCTGACTTTGGGTGAAGGTGCATGGGCTGGGGGCTGTTGTGAGGTGGATGGCTGTTGGGTGGGTGTGTGACCACGTTTGTGTACTTTGGGAGGAGGGCTCACAGACACACTGGGAGAGGACACAGGGGATGTGTGAATGGTAGTGGTGGTGGTGAGTGCACGTGAGCGGCGTGTGGTGATGGGCGTGCTGGTGATGGAGGTAGTGGCTGAAGATGAAGTGCATGCAGGTGTAAGTGGAGATGAGACTGGGAGGGAGGAGGGAGACGTGGAGGAGGGGGACACAGTGGATGTTGGTATGTGTGCATGGGTATGATGCTTGTGTGAGTGCCTGTGGGATGTAAGGTTCTTATGTTTGCCAGAGCCACCTTTTGTGTGTTGATGTGTGTGCATGCTGTTCTAATGGTGTGCTTGGGATAGGCTGAAGTACTAGGGATTGGGTCTGGGGGGATGGAGGTTGGAGGCTGGACACAGGGACAATGGCTGCCATTAGTGCAGAGGCCCGAGCCTGAAATGCTCTCTGTTGGGCTGCCTGGCAAGAATGAATGCCCTCCAGGTATGCATTTGTTTGTTGCAAATGCCTCTCAACACCCTGGATGGCATTCAGAATGGTAGACTGCCCAACAGTGAGGGATCTCAGGAGGTCAATAGCCTCCTCACTGAGGGCAGCAGGGCTGACTGGGGCAGGCCCTGAGGCGTCTGGGGCGAAGGAGATGCCCACCCTCCTGGGTGAGCGGCCACGGGACACACGCTGAGGGGCTGCTGGGAAGGCGGTGCTGGTAGCGGGGGTGGTGGCTGTACCTGTAGATGCGGGGGGCATGGAGGGGCCCGCCACCGCAAGGGAGCTCCCATCAGAGGAGGAGTCGGTGTTGCTGGTCTCTGCTCCTGTCCCCGCCTTGGAGCTACCCCGCCCTCCGTCCCACTGGTGACTTCAGACTCCGTTGTCTCACCCTCCTTGGCCATGTGGGATGCAGTTCCCTCCTGCTCCGCTGGCACTGCTCCTCCGCCTGATGATGCTAATGCACACAAGAACAGAGAGACCACAAAAAGGGTCACAGGGACATGGGGTACAAGGCCAAGCCCGATTGCTGCACACATGGAAGTCACAGGAGCCTGACTAGGTGTAGTTGGCTCTCACCACTGGTGGGGCTGGGGTGCCACATAGCCGCCTCACAAAGGGTCCTTGCCTACAAAGCTCTCCCTGGCCTAGGGTAACCCACTGCCCACCTCCCCCACCTAGACACCTTGTAATGCATTCAGATGGATGTGACGGTACTTACCCCCTTGTGGCTGCTGTGATGCCCTCAAGCACCCATCCAACTCTGGATACGCCACTGCCAGGATCAGGAACATCAGGGGGGTCATGGTGCGACGGGCACCCCTCCCACGTTGGAAGGCCATCCCCAGCTGGGCCTCAGCCGTCTTCTTGCTCCAGCGGCAAATGTCCTCCTATCTTTTCCTACAGTGGGTGCTCCGTCTGTGGTGGACCCCCAGGGTCTGGACGTCCTTGGCGATGGCACGCCAAATATCCTTCTTCTGGTGGGCGCTGACCTAGAGGAAGAGTACAGGGGAAAAGGATGATCTTTAACCGTCCAGACCGTCACAGTCATTGGCCCACGTTCCCACCCTTGCCCTGACGCACATACACTCACCGTCCGCTCATGCAGGCCTCATTCCCCCCCTGTATCTTCCATCCACACCACTCCAAACAGGCATTGTCCATACAGCATGCTCACAGTGTACTCACTTGTTTTTCTGGAGGACCGTAGAGTAGCGTGTACTGGGGGAGGACCCCATCCACTAACTTCTCCAACTCCTCCGAAGTGAAGGTAAGGGCCCTTTCGACAGACACATGAGCCATCGTGGCTTCCAGACTGAGGGCACAGCAGCACTTGCAGTGTAGGTCCTCTCCTGTCGAAGGTCAGGTATCAAGTGAGTGAACAGAGAGAAAATGGCAGTCACGTCCGCAGCGGTGCACACCGTCACCGCCGGCGTACATCGTCATTGGATCCTGGGACCCATAGGGTCCAATGTTAACCAATGCAGGGTTGCGCAGCGGTCTTTGACCGCCTACAACGACGGTGTAGAACGCCAGCGCAGTTACCTCATATGCCCTTGTCCCACCTTACAGGTCAGGCAGCCGCCATTTCAAGTGGCCACATGGCATTAATTTTAAATGTGTCACACCTACCTAGGCCTTGCATACACACAGTGACAGGCAAATTGCGGATTGGCAAATGTGTGCAATAAATTCTTTTTTTAATACCTCAGTGTTGGCTGACTCTGTGCTTGCAGTTCTCGTCCATAGGGCACGTCTGCTGGGGCAGGTGAGGAGATGGCGGCATCCTCCGGTCTACAGACCGCTGGTGGACCTGGCGACAATGGAAGACAGACACATCATTATCACTTACAGACTTGATTGTGCCACAATCCAGGAACTGTGTGCCCAGTTGGAGCCAGACTTGATTTCAGCTATCCATCATCCCACAGGAATCCCCCCTCTAGTGCACGTCCTGTCAGTACTTCATTTCCTGGCAAGTGGGTCTTTTCAAACAACAGTGACCATTGCATCAGAGATGTCCCAGCCTATGTTCTCAAACGTGTTGTCCAGAGTGTTGTCTGCCCTGCTGAAACACATGCGCAGCTACATCGTTTTCCCTCAGGTGGAGGATTTGCCAACAGTGAAAGGTGACTTATATGCCCTGGGACATATCCCCAACATCATAGGTGCCATTGATGGGACACATGTGGCCTTGGTACCCCCCCAGGAGTGAACAGGTGTACAGAAACCGGAAGAGCTACCATTCTATGAATGTGCAGATGGTGTGTTTGGCCGACCAGTACATCTCCCATGTGAACGCCAAGTTTCCAGGCTCAGTGCATGACGCTTACATTTTGAGGAATAGCAGCATCCCTTATGTGATGGGGCAACTCCAGAGGCACCGTGTGTGGCTAATAGGTGAGGACAAGGACCCTATACTGTGTGAATGATTGTCTGGGGTTGTCCCTAAGGGTTAGTGTGTGTCTTGTCATTTGGAGGTGACTCTGGGTACCCCAACCTGTCATGGCTACTGACCCCAGTGAGAAATCCCAGGACAAGGGCAGAGGAACGCTACAATGAGGCACATGGGCGAACTAGGAGAATGATCGAAAGGACCTTTGGCCTCCTGAAGGCCAGGCTCTGGTGCCTCCATATTACAGGTGGTTCTCTCCACTACTCACCAATGAAGGTGTGCCAGATCATCGTGGCCTGCTGTATGCTGCACAACCTGGCTTTGCGACGACAGGTGCCTTTTCTGCAGGAGGATGGTCCAGAAGGAGGTCTTGTGGCAGCTATGGAGCCTGTGGACAGTGAAGAAGAGGAGGCAGAAGAAGAGGATATCGAGAACAGAAACAACGTGATCCAGCAATACTTCCATTGAGACGCAGATAAGAAGACATCACTGCCTCCTACATCTCATACAATTGTTAGACCTCTCTTATGTCTGTCACTTTCACCCAGTGTATGGACCCTGACTTGTCACTTTGCCTTTCCATTTCACAGATGTTGGACCCACTGTGTGACCTCTGCTATATTACCTCATGGGCTACAACTGTGTTACATTGGTATGTGAACAAGTAAATTGACATTGCTATATTCTGTAGTTATTGCAAATACACATTTGTGAAAGCACAGACTGACTCCAGATTGTTTTGTGATTCAAGGGTGTTTATTTAAGTGCAAAATAGTGGAGGGGGTTGTAAAATGGTCAAGGGTGATGGTGGAGGAATGTCCATGGCAGAGTCCAGTCTATTTGTCTCACAGGTGCATTGTCCAAAGGGGCATAGGAAGTGGAGCTAGGGCAGTTTAAGGATGGACAGGGTGACAAAGTGGGACAGAAGGATGACATTCAGGCTGGTCTCATTTCTTGGCAGGGGTCTTGCAATTGTTCTCTGTCTTGTTCCTGGATCTCAGGGACCGTTTGCAGGGTGGTTCTCCATCTGCAGGCGGCGAGGTGCTGGTGTCGTGGTCCTGTGGCCGTGCCTCCTGTCCACTAGCGCCGGTGGAGGTGGTGGGCTGTTCATCATCGAGGCTAGTGTCAGGGGCCCCTTGCTGTGCCACAGTGTCCCTCCTGGTGTTTACAAGGTCCTTCAGCACCCCTACAATGGTGACCAGGGTGGTGTTGTTGGACTTGAGTTCCTCCCTGATCCCCAAATACTGTTCCTCCTGCAGCTGCTGGGTCTCCTGAAACTTGGCCAGTACCGTTGCCATCGTCTCCTGGGAATGATGGTACGGTCCCATGATGTTGGAGAGGGCCTCGTGGAGAGTGGGTTCCCTGGGCCTGTCCTCCCCCTGTCGCACAGCAGTCCTCCCAGTTCCCCTGTTTCCCTGTTCCTCTTTCCCCTGAACCATGTGCCCACTGCCACTGCCCCCCAGGTCCCTGATGTTCTTGGGTTTGTGGGTTTGCCTGGGTTCCCTGACGTGTCCTGGGGACAGAGGGATGGGCCCGCTTTGTGGGTGCTGTGCTGGTGTTTCCTGAGGGGGGAGGCTCTGTAGTGGCATGGGCCAGTGTGTGGGGAACCAACTGTCCCGAGGTCTCAGATGGGCCGGGCTGGTCATCTAGATCCAGTTGGACAGAGCTGCTGTCATCACTGTGGGCCTCTTCTGTGGGGGGGTGGACATGTATGGA
Organism: Pleurodeles waltl; assembly: GCF_031143425.1. Taxonomy (NCBI): domain Eukaryota; kingdom Metazoa; phylum Chordata; class Amphibia; order Caudata; family Salamandridae; genus Pleurodeles; species Pleurodeles waltl. The sequence goes on from NC_090436.1 coordinate 974,761,900, forward strand.
ACTTCCTGTCCGGTGACTTTGGGTAGAGGTCCTGCAGGGGTGTAAAGGCATGATTATTGCATCTGTGTGTGCCATTGTGTGCAATAGGTGGGTGACCCTGTACCCCAGTGCTTACATTCTTGACTAGGACCTTGTGCGATATTTGGTTTTGGGATCTGTGTGGGTATCTGTAGTGGACATGCTTTGGTGATTGGTGTCCATGCTTTGGTGTTGCATGCAGGGCTTGGTGTTACGATGGGTGGTTTGTGATAGTGGGACATATGTGAGGTGTTGGAGTGATGGGGGTGATGGTGGGGTATGTGATAGCATGCAGGTAGAGTGGGGGATGTAATAGTTAAGATTTGACTGACCAGAGTCCATTCCTCCTGCTACTCCTGCGAGGATGCAGTATAGCCAAGACCTGCTCCTCCCATGTTGTTAGTTGTGGGGGAGAAGGTGGGGGTCCGCCGCCAGTCATCTGAACTGCAATCTGGTGTCTTGAGACCACGGAACGCACCTTCCCCCGTAGGTCCTTCCACCTCTTCCTGATGTCATCCCGTGTTCTTGGATGCTGTCCCACTGCGTTGACCCTGTCTACGATTCTGCGCCATAGCTCAATCTTCCTAGCTATGGAGGTGTGCTGCACCTGTGATCCGAATAGCTGTGGCTCTACCCGGACGATTTCCTCCACCATGACCCTGAGCTCCTCCTCAGAGAACCTGGGGTGTCTTGCGGTGCCATGATGTGGTGTGTGTGATGTCTAGGGTGGTGTGTGTTGTGATGTGTGAGGGGATGTGTTTGTGTGTGTTGTCTGAGGTGCATGGATGTTGTGTGAGTGATGATGTTGTGTGTCTGTGGATGCTAGTATTGTTGATGGTGGTGTCTCTCTCTCTGTGCTTCTTTCTCAATTTTTGTCGTAGGGGTCTGTGGGTGATGTGGGTCTATGGTTTATATTATATTGGGTGTGTGGGAGTGGCGTGTATATGTGTACCAGGTGTGTGTATTTTGAATTGTCCAATGTGGTGTGTTTTGTAAATGTGTGTGTATTTTGAGCGCAGCGGTGTGTACCGCCAATGGAATACCGTGGTTGAAAGACCGCTGTGTGGATTCGTGGGTCGTGATAGTGTGGTGGTATTCCTGTTGGCGTGACGGTGTCGGTTTTGTTATCGCCAGTTTATCACTGACCTTTGGTGTGGCGGACTTGTGTAGGTGTCTGGATTTTGGCGGATTCCGGCCTGTGGGTCGTAATAGCTGTAGCGGAATTCCGCTACCGCAGCAGTGTGTTGGCAGTCTTCTGCACGGCGGTAAGCGGGATTTACCGCCAATGTTGTAATGAGGGCCTATATTTGTTTAAATTCGCCTCATATATTTCAAACAGGTCAGGCAATGGCGATGTTTATTCTTTTCAACTTGTCTCAACGTGAATTAGCCTGGGCTACGTTCTTAATTATTAGAGAAAGTCCATTACTAGGACAATTTTCTGTCATCTTTCAAGAATGTACCAGTATCTTTTCAAGAAAGCAGATGATGCAATCTTTTCATATTAATCAGCTGATGTTGTAGCAGGTAATTTGAGATAGTGTTTTATATGTGAGCAAGTTTTATCAGAGGCTGGGTGTACTGATGAAGCTGCAACAGTCTTGTTGTACAATGACTTGGAGAAAGAATTGAAAGAAGCGTCATTATTACTCAACCTACCATCACTGAAGCATAGATTGAACTAAAGCTTCAGATTAAGGTCCAGGAATAATATCGTAGGAATGAAAGACGGGGGCGTGGCCACAGGCGTCAAGATGGCGGTCACACTCTAAGAGTGCTCCGGACCCCTCCGTCATCTGCCCTGCTAGGCCCAGCCGTTCCGGTGCTTATTTGTTCCCGGGAGACTCCCCGTCCGCGAGTGGGCTGACTGGAGTGGCCGGTGACGGCCTGATTTCCCCTTGGACCTAGGCCAGGGCTGCGCCGAAGCCCAGCGGCCTGGAGCCAGCGCCTGCGGCCTGCCTGGGAGGCCCGCGGCGTGGAATGCGCCCTCAGCGGGGGCGCGGCAGCGCTCCTTAGAAGAGGGGCGCCGCGGGCCTGTACTGCGGCTATCTGTATTCCTTTTCGGCCACGGGAGGCGGCGGACAGATCGAAGAGAGCTGGCACCTGCGGCCTGCCTGGGAGGCCCGCGTGGTGGATCGAGCCCCCATAGAGGGGGCGTCAGCATCCTGGGGTGGCGAGGAACTTCTCCAGGTGGCGCCCCTTGGGAGAGAGGCGCCGTGGGCCTGATCTGCTGCGGTCCGCCCTCCTTTTCGGCTGAGGGAGGTGGCGGACGGATCGGGGGGTGCCAGACCTCCCCAGGCCGCGTGCGGAGGGCTGTGCCATGGATGGGGGTTAAGAGTGACTGTTGGTGGCGAGGTGGGATCCTCGGGCCCCTGGGCCTGCAGAGACTGGAGCCTGGCGGAGCATTTGGCAGTCCTGCCTGGCAGCTAGAGGAGGACCGGCCGGGGGCACCGGAGCTGGTGGCCCGGCCTGGTTGGTGCCGGGGGCCGGAGCTCGGAGATCCAGGTCGGAGTGGGGAGAAGATGCTGTAGCGGTACAGTCAATGCGCGGTGCTGCCAGACTTAGTGGCAGGAATAGGGGGGGTCCAGAGGCCCCCCCCGTCGACGCAGGGGCTATGACGAGATCGTGGCGGCCCGAGAAGGGTGGCGTGAGGCGGTAAGCCGATGTGGGTGAAGTGGCCTGAGTCGTGAGAAGTGGAGTGTGGCGATCAGCGGTGAACGGTCGGGGCCCGCTCCCAGTTGAGCCAGTGTTGGTGCTTGACTGGGCAGGAGTTAAGTGTGCCGCCACTTGGACTGATCCAGATAGATTCCCCTCCCCTGTTGCGGCTGCCCCTGGCCTGACTGGTCGCCTACTGGGAGGACGCCTTGATGAGCCGGGAGTGAGTCTGTAACAGCCTTCCCACATGCCATTTGGTGCTTGGGCCCCTGGTGGGAATCCTTGTCGCGCTGACACCGCCGGACCGGAGACAGTGATGGGGAAAGACAAAGCAAGTAAGCAGCTGCCGGCATCGCAGCAGCGCATTGATCACTTTGCCAAACAGACGTCCCCTCAGGCGGTGGGTGTCCAGGGCTGCAGTGGCATAAGGGGTGAATACAATCCTTCAGGCCATCCAATCTTCGCAGTTGATGGCACAGACAAAAGTCGGAGAGGTGCGAGAGGATAATGGCCTACTGCGGCAGGACTTACGGAATGCAGTGGGTCGTATCAAGGAGGTGGGGCACTGCTTCTCCCAGGCCGAGGATGAGATTGCAGAACTCAAGTTTGCACAGTTGTAGACTTGCACGGGTGAACTACACCACAGGGCGGAGGATGCTGAAAACCGCGCCAGGCAGAATAACCTGCGTTTCGTGGGATTCCCAGAGGAAGCGTATGCGGGGCAGTCAATTGATTTTCTGGAACATTGTATCAAGTCCTGGATCCTTGACCAGCGACTCTCCCCCGGTTCACCATTGAGCGAGTGCATAGGGCTCTGGCGCCCCAGCCGAGCGGCCCCGGCGGCTGATGATCGCGCGGTTCCTCAGTTTCAAAGATCAGGACATTATCCTTCAAGAGGCGAGGGGCGCTCGGACCTCCGCTGGGACAACCACAGGATCCTCATCTTCCCTGATTATACCCATGAGGTGCAGGCCAAGTGGCATTCATATGAGGGGGTCAAGCAGAAGCTCTGGGCGATGCAATTGACTTATATGCTCCTCTTTCCGGCTCGTCTTAAGGTTCTCCATGACAGAAAGTCATTCTTCTTTGATTCACTGGAGTCGGCGTGGGATTGGCTTACGGAGGAGCATCGGATGGCCCAGAGGGGTTCCCCCCTGGATGGGGGGTGGGAGAAAAGTGCCCACCCCCGGCGGCTCCCCGGGGGCCCAGAGGGGGTGCCAGCGGACCCGGTCCCGCAGGAGTTGGCAGGGTGGCCTGCGCAGCAGAACGATGGACGATGGCCGGACGGGCCCGAGTCAATCCGAGGACAGGTCCACATTGGAAGGCCCTGATGGAGGGAGCCTGGCCCCGGCTCCGGAGGGGGAGCGCCTCAGTCAGTCCCCCCGGCTTTCTTGTGACTGACCTGCCTGAACCCTGTGTCGGAAGGGAGAACATGGATGTCGGCGTCCCCCTGACATTGGGCACGGGGTGGCAGAGGGCCGTATTGCAGAACTCCATCTTGAAGGAGGGGTCCACCACTCCACGCTTGCTGTTGACACTCTGCATTCACAGTTCTGGGTGACAGATGCTTCTGGGTTGGAAGTATGGGGGGTGGGGCAGTTGGTGGGAATGAAGGGACTGTTAATTCATTGTTGTCCAAGATTGGACTTCCGTTATGTTTTCTTGTTCTTGATTAGTTGGTCACAATGGGAGGTTCGGACAGACACACTCCTCAGGAACCGACTCCGTTTGTATCAATGCCTGAGCAAGCCAAGTGGGTCCTCTCCTGGAATGTAAACAGGCTCCTGGACAAAATTAAGAAGGACGCAGTCTTCTCCACTATCCGTTGTTTTACCCCGTCTGTGGTTTTGCTCCAGGAGACCCACCTGATGGGTACTAGGTGCCCTATGCTCATGGGGGGGCTATGACAGGATTTATCATGCTGGAATATCCAGGGGCTTGAGAGGTGTGGCGGTGCTGCTGCATCGTTCCTTGCCAGTGGTGGTAGCTGTCTCTCAGTATCCGCGGGGCGGTACGTGGTGGTGTCCGGCCTACTTGGGGGATATCCGGTCAATATTCTTAGTGTCTATGCCCCTCTGGGTGCGTGAGAGTGGTTCATGGTGACCCTCAGAGATGTGGTGGCGGGACTTCCCCGGGGGCTGATCGTATTGGGAGGTGACTTTAATTCTGTTGTGGACCCTGAGGTTGACATCGCCGGGCCCCTGTCCTCGGGCGCATGTTTGGGGCGGCTAGACTGCATAGATGGATGGAGGGTCTGGGACTCTGCGATGCGTGGTGGGTTTGGCATCCTCATCTGCGACAGTACACTCAGCGCACCATACCCACGCAAGAATCAATCTCTTTTTTGTGCCAGCTCTTGATGTGCCCCGAGTCTCGGGAGTGGAGATCCTCCCTCACGGGGTCTCAGATCACGCGCCGCTCCTTCTTTGCATGGACGGGGTGGTCACTGACCGACGGCTGATGTGGCAGATCAACCCCTGGTGCCTGCAGGACAAGGAGTATGTTCAGGCCCTCGGAGATCGTCTCTTGGATTTTTTCACTTTTAACTTGGGGTCTGTGGCATCACCGGGCACAATTTGGGGGGCCTGTAAGGCCACTATCAGGGGATACGCCAGGCAGCTCCTCCGGGCGTGAGAGCGTGCACGCAATCAAAAAGTATCGGTGCTCGAGTCGAGGGCGGTGCGCCTGGAGGGCCAAATTGCAGGGTCGGCAGATGTAGCTGTCTAGTAGCAGTTGGTCTTAGTCCGGGAGGAGATTAAAAACATAACACTTGAGAATGCGAAACATATATGGCGAGCCTCAACAGCCCGTATATACGGGTGAGGAGACAAAAACGGAAAGCTCTTGCGCTGGCTTGCCACAAGACCAATGGCGGACAGGGTGGTCCCAGAGATCGTTGACGACTCGGGTGCTGTTTCTCAGACACTGGGTGAGAGTTTTGCTGCCTATTATCAAAGACTCTATAGGGAGCAGCCCAGGCCCCCAGTCGAGAATGAGGCCCCTTTATTGGACGAGGTGACCCTCCCCAAAATTTCTGTGGTGGATAGGGTTGACCTTGATGAGCCTATAAGCCTCGGAGAGGTTGCAGCGGCAATGGCGGAGCTGGCTGCGGGCAAGACACCCAGCCCCAACGGTTTCCCGCTGAATTTTATGCAAAGTTTTGAGACACCTTGGCCCCCCACCTCCTGGCTATGTAGAGGCTGAAGGGATAGGGGGTTTCCCCCCAGGCTTGGACCAGGCCATAGTGGTGATTCCGAAGACTAGGCCCCCCTCACTGGATTGTTCGGCATACCACCCCATATCACTTCTTAATACTGAACTTAAGATATTTTCCACAGTGTTGGCCTCGCGATTGAAGAAGGTGTTACCCTCATTGATCCACCTTGACCAATGCGGCTTTATGCCTACTAGAAGTACCTGGCACTGCATTAGGCGTCTGCACGTTGCTTTAGCCAACCGGGCCCTCCTTTGGCGCTCCTGCTCTTGGACTTTGAAAAGGCATCTGGTACTGTAGACTGGTCGTACCTTCGGCGAGTCCTTGTGAAGGCCGGGTTCGGTCCGTGGTCCGTGCATTGGTGGGACTCCTCTACTCTAATCCAATGGCCCGGGTGCAAGTCAACGGGGTGGTCTCGGATCAGTTTCATATCCGCAGGGGAACCCGCATGGGATGCCCCCCGTCCCCGCACCTGTTCGCCTTGGTGATGGAATTGCTGACAAAGCTGGATCGGGAGGATCCCCGGGTCGAGGATTGGTCATGGCCTACGGGGAGGGAAGACCGCATTGCGATGTACACCGATGATGTGCTCCTGTTCCTGGCCAACCCAGTTAGTGGTGGACCTATGGTGTTGCAGCTGCTGGGACTGTTCGCAGAAGCGTCGGGTCTAATAGTTAACCCCAGTCTCTTTTGATTCCGCTCTGCCATTCTAAGGACTGTTATGACTGGTAAAACACCATACCCATTTGACGCAATAGCTTCCGGTACCTGGAAATACATATAGCATTGTTGCCCGAATTGGCATGGTCTCTTAATGTTAAGCCCCTGACCAGGCAGATCAGGGATGACCTCCAGAGATGGAAGTCTCTACCGCTTAATATCCTTGGTCGAATAGCGTTATACAAAATTATGGTGCTCCCCCGGTTCCTTTACCTGCTCCAAAATTACCCCTATCATGTCCCCAGGCGCTAGTTCACCGATATGGAGACCGTAGCGCGGCAGTTCTGGTGGCGCGGCTCCTGCCCCCGCCTGGCACTTCGTGTCTGTCGAGGTGACTTGTCTGAGGGTGGGCTGGGGATGTCTAATCTTTATCCTTTACCACCTGGTGATGTACCTGCAGGTGATTAACGACTGGCTGGGGGGATGGTCGGACCCCTCCTATCAACTGGAGCTTCTGATAATGGGCTTCCCCGGTTTGCTTGGGATGTTATACGGTGACCCCGTACAGAGTAGGATTTCTGAGGTGACGAGGGTGGTGCTGACGAGGTGGCGAGTTGCGACGCGAGCGTTGGGGTGGTGGCGCCGTCTCACCCAGCAGACTCCACTGTGGCAAGGTTCATGGCTGAGGGAGGTCTCAGCACTTCAGGGGTTTCAGAAGTGACGCCTTGATGGCCCGAGACTGTTGACCATGACTTCCCGTCTCAGGGTGGTCAGACCTACTTTCTACATACGGCCTTCCTCTCTCCCGAAAGGTTAGACAGGGTGGGCCTTTGGCTGCAGGCTGAGTGTCCCCAGTGTGTGGGCCCGAATGATGATTTTTTCCATATGGTATGGGCATGCCCCTATATTATTACTTACTGGTGAGCGGTGTTGGCAGAGATTTCCAGAGTGTTATAGGTGGAGATCGAGCCCGCCCCCTTGCAAATCCTATTGGGGGTTCTTGAGGGAGTGGGATCTAGTAGAGCAGATCGAGCCTTTGTGGGGATGGCTTGTTTGGTGGCTAAAAGGGACATCACATCGAACTGGAGGGTGCGGAGAAAGCTCCGGCACTGGCGAAGTGGCGCTGAGGGGTTGACTGGTACGCCTCCCAGGAAAAACGTGTCTATGAAGCAAGGGGCTGTCCCGCTAAGCATGAAAGAGTGTGGGGGAGATGGATGGGGTCCTGGGGGATGTGAGTGTGAGTCCTCGGCGTGAGAGGTGCGGTGCATATTTAGAAATTCAGGGTGGTCATAGGTTCTACGACCTTGCTATTGATTTATACCTGATTTATACCTGTGTAGTGCTCAGTCCGTGGAGCTCAATTGTGACCTGTTGTGTTCTATGTTTGTCAATAAAACCAATAATGCTGTTTTAAAAAAAAAAAGAAGGAAAGACGGGGGTGGTGATGGTTCAACAATAAACAGAAGATACCCCATTATAACAACCTATGCAGATTGGGAAATTGAACAGATCCTAAAACAAAGAAGAGTGGGATTGCCATCATGAAGAATGCTTTTGTCTCTATTGTGAGACACATGAGCATGGGCTTACTGTGCGGTATGCACTTTTGGCTTTTTTTGACTGTGAATTATCTGGTTGTTTTGTGGACTATATGGCCCATGTATATAGGAAAACGATGGAGCGCAACGCTGTGCCAAAATTGGCAGTGCCACGCTCCATCATTTTCACACTGCAGGGATGCGCCTTATTTAATTGAATATGGCGCACCCTTGTATTGCCCTCTGCGCTAGTGCTAAATTTAGCTGCCAGTGCCAACGCAGGCAACCTTGCACCGTCGTGCAAGGATGTTTGCATTGAGGGGTGTGATTGTTTATGTGCGGGAAGGTGTCCCTTCCTGCACATAAACAATCACTAATGGCGATTTGGCCCTTCTGTGTGTGCTGCAGAATGCGTCATTTTGAAATTATTGTTTATTTGCAGGAAGGGAAACTTTCCCGCACATAAACAATAATTTCTGGCATTTTGCTCTTTCTTTGCATGCTGCAAGATAGTTTACCACTAGCGCCATTCCGGGACATCAGCCGGGCGTCATATTTAAGAAATGACGCTAGCCGGCGGTAAGGCCCGATTAGCGTCAAAATAAATGATGCTAACTGGGTGGGGGAGGCGTAGGGGAAACAGGAGGTTGTGCATCAAAGAATGGTGCTAGTCAGGTTAGAGTCAGAAAAATGACTCTAACCTGACTAGCATTATTTTTTGACACACAACCTCCATGGACATGACTCCTGTCTTGGTAAAGACAGGAGTCACGCCCCCCGGACTTGTGGCCTCTGGGCATGGCCATTGGGCACAGTGTTATGTAGGAGGGCCCAAGTGAGGCCCCCATGGCACTTTTAACAACAAACAAAATACTTACCTGGCCATACCAGGGATGGGTCTCCCCATCCTTAGGTCTCCTCCAGATGTGGGTGGAGGGGGCTGGGGAGTCCCTGGGTGCAGGGAAGGGCACCTGTGGGCTGTTTCGATGGTCTCTGACCATGGAAAACGATCCACAGGTCCCCTAACGCCTGCCCTGACCTTGGCGTTAAATAATGGCGCTAAACAGGGAATTTGGGAGAGGATGAAGGGCTGCTGTGGGAAAATGGAGCAATCGTTTGCCTTATCTTTCTAGTAAGTGGCAGCTCCCAGAGACATTTTAAGGCATGGGCAAAATGAATAGTTACCCAGGGTCTCCACCTACCAAGGGGCTCCCTGGGAAAGTGAACTTCCTCTCTATTAGACCTGTGTCTTTTCTGTTTCTCCCTCTAATCCAGGCTCCTTCTCTGACCACATGTACTTCTGACTTCCTCTCTCGAATCTCTAGCCAATTTCATTGTATGGATTTTTCAGGTCTCGTGCAAGACATATTTCAACTTTTCTTGGGACCTTGTTAAAGTTTAACATATAATTCAGTAATATTCGGAATCGTGCTGATAGAATTAGTAGGAATGGGTGATAAAATTCAAATTTGTTCGATATAGAAGCCCCATAAATATGCCTTGTCCAGGCTCCAAAAATCCACCACATGACAAAGGCAGTTCCTACTCCTCCACGCCTGCAAATTTCATCCACATAGGTCCTTAGGCTGGAAGGATGGGTGTTGCTCACAATAGAGAGGGAGGTGCCACCACAGAATGCCCACTTTGTTGGCCTTTAACAGCAGCAGCTGGATACTGCAAAGGAAGTATTCTGACGTGCTAAAACTTAAGGCTTGATTTAGCATTTGATGGATAGTCGTTAGGATGGCTGAGGTCATTACTTCTGCCAACCTAACAGGCTATCATCAATCAAATTTAAAGATCGCTGCCATCATCTTTCTACATTGAAAAAACTTTTGTCACTGCAGTTTCTTTCAATGTGCAAAAAGTTTGGTGGGCATCCATCATCAGTTTTGGCAGCTGCTCCTCAAAAGTTTTTGTTTTTCTGAAACAAACTCCCAAAGCAGGAGTTTGTTTGTTAAAAACAAAAAACTAATGACCTCCACACATGTACGTCAATTCACCAAAATCCCAGGGGCAGCAGAGGAGACCTCACACGTGATATAACCTTTACTTTCACACATACACAAATGCTTACGCATACACACCTATTTACACATTGACACACTCATTCTCACATAAGCACACTCTCACTCGCTAGAACGCACACAACCTACATTTAAAATAATTTTTTACTTACCTCCGCTGCCTGGTAGCATCATATTCACGCAGATTGTGATTTATTCTTTATTTTACTAATTGCGAGTAATTACATAATATTCACTGTGAGTGTATTACAGACTTAACAGAACTGAATACCTGGTCCACCAAACTCTAAATTGGACCCTTTCTTGGTTGGAATACTCAAACACTATAAAGTAGTTCCTTGATACAGAAATCACAAGCTAATGCATAAGCCTGCAGAATATTCAAGAGGGATGGTACTTTTAGAGTCACGTAAGTAAATATTGATATCTGAGGCAGCACTCAATAGTGAAATATATACTCAAGAGGACCCTGTGAAATGGTAAAAAATTGTGTCTGTGGGGACTGGTGCCTATCACCAACTCCATTATCTAAAAATCCTTTTTCTTCATTGTGTCTGTCAAACCTAATGTTGAACCACATACAGATATGGAAAAATCACATTGATTATCCTTCCATGCGTAGCGTTGTAAAGCGTCAAAGACGAACATAAAGCCAACAAGTGATAGGAGAGGTAGATTATCTGTGAACTATTAATGCATTGTAATGTAGTGTTCTTTAGAGAGGTCCATCTTCAGCTGTTTCCTAAATTAGAACAGCTTTGGGATGGCTTTGATAGGTATGGGATGTTTTTCTTAATACTGGGTGCCATAGAGGGAAAAGGAATGCTGTCTTCTTTTTTTCTTTTTCACACTTTTAGTCTGCAGCCTGAAGATGTCCCACCTGCGGGCGTTCCTAAGTAGGTTTGTTAACAAGCCCCATCATTCTTATAGGGCAGAGGTCTTCAGCCTGTGGGTCGTGACCCCCAGGGGGGGCATAGAGTCATAGGAAGGGGGCGTGCATTCCACAGCCTCACTTCTTCCTCAAATCCAAAACCTCCTTGTTTTGGAAAAAGAGTGGCTTCAGCTGAAATATCATTCAGTGTACCTCCTAAGTGAAACCGAGGGAGACATCTAAACAAGTGCTTTTGCTAGAGTGCCTGCTTTACTTGAAAGAAATGCAAATATGCGCTACGAGTTAATCTGCAAATGTAAAGGGTTATGTAAATCACTGGAAGCTTTGTGACGATAAAGAAGTATTATTTTTCAGTGGCAGTAAACAGAGTTAACAACTGAACTCTGAAGTGCATGCTTTTATTTTGTAATAGTATTTACATAGGGTTCACTACCCCTGAGAAGGTGTTGAAGGGACAGTTATTTATTTTAAAAAATGTATTACGTATGGTCTGGGTATTACTAAAATCTATATTTTGGAAGCACCATTTTATGGTAAAATGTTTTGAACATTTTGTAGTAGTCTATTTTATACTGTGTGTAATGCAAATATAAAATAATGACTTACATATTCACAGTGCTTTCTATCACAGGCTGTGCCTCGTAGCACTAAGAATACATGTCAGTATTCTCCACTCCACCAACCAAGATTTAATTATGTGACCCTCTGGTTACACGCAGACCTCTGCAGTGCATTAACTAATAGAGGTTTCATAATGTACTATAGTGCATTTCCCACAGAGTAACACCTTTTAATTTATATTTCATTTAAGTTGCCCGTTATTTTATATGTAGCTACCTGGCAGTGAAAGGCCTAAAAACTGAAGTCAACAACAGCAGCAAACTAACATAACCAGGAGTCAGTTTTTTCTAAAATAGAAGCGTTTGTTTTAATTTAGTTAAAAATAAAAAACCTTTTTAGAAAAAGTTTGAAAGAAGATTAAGGGACCACTTCCTCCCCTAGAATTAAATAAAGCATCCTACTTTGACCTTACACTTCATCATTAATGACTGTAAGTAGTACATTTTAATTATGATAAATGATGTTTGGCAAACTCGAGTTCCATGCAGTTGTAAAAGCCAAGGCATCAGCATCCCATGAAATATAGTATGGTTCTCTTTGAATGTTGTGCACTAAAGTTGCCGCCCATGTATTACAGCCATCATACCCATGGCCACTGGAATTATGTGATTGTGCATTGATTTTCACATAGTTACAGATCTTCCACATAATCTATCATCTGCCACATAACCTGATGATTTTAACAAAAAACTAATTTGTGTATAGCTCAAACGGTTCAAAAGTTACTAAAATGCAGCAACACATGTTGCCGCACAGTAGAAGGCCCTTTGCAAAGCAGGACTGGGCACATTTTTGTTGCTTATTGCTGTATTTGGGTGTTGAACTGGTATTAATGAGGTGCAACCACAGATTGACCATCTCTCTGGAGAAAAACAGGCACACCCATTACATTAATTGAGAAAGGTGTTGACTAAATAAGTTTTGCCAAATTATGTTTGTGAAAAACGTACCAATGTGCATTTTGAGGTCATTCTTTTAGGAGACTTTTTGTTTGAGCTGTGGTAAGCCTCTGACACCAAATCACAGTCACCCACTTCAATTTGGTTTGCTAAACACTGTTTAATATTATTTTCCCACCTTAAACATGATTTGCTGTATGAATAGGGTATGTTTATGGTCGTAAATAATGAGGAGTACCAGGTTTTAGAAATTTTTGTCAGGAGGGAGTCCTTACACCTAAAAAGCTTGATGGGGGTCTGGCACTGAAACGTTTGAAGGCCTCTGATCTAGGAGTCATTACCCAATCCAGGGCAGACAGATAAAGTATTCAAAATGGAAAGGCCCATTGGGCCTAGAGCTATCACTTAACATTTTAATGTACATTGGGTTCATTGTGGTGTGTCTTGCAAATGTCACATAGAGCCCTATAAGGTGGCTTAGGGGAAACAGGGAACCATTTGCAACAGAAGATCAAAATAATGTAAGGCACCCTGATAATACATTTCAGAATTGTTCAGAGGAGCCGGGGACTATCTGAGGAAATAACTATATAGCTATAGGAGTCTCTTGTAGGTTATTATAAGAGAAATTATACAGCATGTTTGAGCCACTTGGGATCCATCAAAGAGCATGCCCATTTCATTATAGCCTCCTTTTGGAAGAATTAATTAATTTATACATGTTTACTGAGAACTAGTGGATTGTTATTCAGTGGGGAATTTTGTACGTTGGGAGATTTTGGTTGTTTTCAGAACAAGGTGAATCAAGGGGGAACACAGTGTGCTCATTGGCAGAATGTTCTAAATTAGTGTTACACAGACTGAGAAGAGGTATATGGCAAGGCAGTTGCCGATAGCCCTTGTTTGCACCACCCTCTGACCACCCCACCACCCGCAATAGCCCTGTGAAATTGTAAAAACTATCAGAACAAGACTATTTGGGTGAGTGGTCGAAAGACCCCCAGCCATATTTATTTACACCTATATACAAAACACAACTTTTAATTCAGGTATGCACAGTAACCCACTGTTTTACATCATTATTTGCAGCGATCAAGTCCTAGCATTAACAAAGTTGCTAATACACAGGGGTTTCTTATCCATATGTAAAAATGGTTCCTGTGCATTCTTCAAAATCATATCTTAATGAGTGAGATCATGACTGGTAGCAGAGTTTCTTCCTCCTAGGACACTTTATCCAATAAATCTGGACATGGGTAGGTCCCTCCTTATGTGCGGACCCTACCCACTGACCTCCTCTACCAAGGTCTTCCTGTGCAGGAGCCCCATCTGCCCAAAGGATACCTACCTCGTACACCCCTTACACCAAACTTCCACCCACGGGCCAGTGCTAGATAATGCCCACGGTGCCTGTGTGGGTGTTTGCCAGGTAAGGACTGTGTGTAAGCTACCACCCTAACTCCGTGCCTGTGGAACCTCTTGACTTGCTACCAACACCTCCTGGAGTATCCTGTGACCACGCTGCTACTTTTGTCTAAAAGGATGCCTTACATGAACCCAAACTTTCCCATCAATCATGACCTCACCTGCCACGACCCAGCATAGTTCACTTTCTATCTGCTCCACTTCCCACGGGATGGGCGATGGACCAACCAGGCCAAAAAATCTTCAAGAATTACCGACTTAAGACAGACACCATCCTGCAAGAAAAACTGATCACCCCTGATGCAACCATGAGTTTTATATGACAACCAAACCAAACTGAACAACTTACCAGTCTTATTGTTCACCCTCTTCACGAGTCATTGAGGGCTTTGATCGGCTTACTACCTCTCCAAGCCAACCTGGGAACTATGTGTGACCATGCCAAAACCGTGTCAGCCTCATGAGCCAACCCACCTCCGAGATAACTGGATCAAACAAGTCTTTCCATACAATCTCAGTCAGATCATTGCTGCTGCGATGTACATTAATAATCCCTGGATGCGTAATTCCAAGGTGGGGGAGTTTACTCAATGCAGTCCTCAAGTTCACCAGGCACAAACCACCTTGGTCACAGGTACTCAACTGGTATACTGCTGCCTCAGCTATAGCCACATAGCCACCTGCAACATAAAATTCATTAACCGGTCTCACATATGAGTGACCCAGAATCAGCACATCTGTAGCCCTATCCACTCCTGCATGGACAGGAGGCTCCAAGGTATCCAGAAACTGTACATACTCTTCACTGCAACCACCTGTGTCAACAGGAAAATTGAAGGGGTAATAGAATGGTATTAGTAAAAAAAGCAGCTACAAGTTCAATCTTACATAGTGTTTGTAACAGTTCAACTTACACCTGCCGATCCTTTGAACTGCGGGCTCAGCCAGCCCCATCCCGGCTGCAGCAGTGACTGCCCCAATTCCAAAGGAGTGCGAGCCATACTCAGAAGGATCAAAAACCATCGCCCTCAGACATCCTACTGAACTGAAACCAAGTGAGTGGTATACCGTCTGCATGTACCAACAGGGGACTCTCAGACCCCTGTGTATGGTGAGCCAAGAAAACCTCAAGGTTCCCCAAGGGGCAGCACTCATTACCTGGGGCACTAAGGAATAGAATGTTCTCACCACTTCCTATCTGGTCGGTCTTTGAATGGGCGATTGGTATTGCCAGGGAACCATACGGCCAATGAAAGTCCACATACTGCAGACCTACAGACATATCTGTCTTGCTCTTGGTCACCAATTCACCTACCCTGAAAGCTCCATAAAATGCCAGGGAAAAGGCTGCTCTAAGGAGACGGACCTCATCTTGTGACCTACAAACACTCTCCAGGGTAGACATACTAGTCGCAAGCCGGACTGTAACCATGGGGCGCTTAGCATCCGGCCTAGGCCCCTCCAAATGTTGCCAACCCTTTAATGCCCTCTGAACCAGGGAGGCCTTTGTCTCAGCGTTGTGCTCCTGCATCTTCGCAAGGAAAGACATTGCAGTGATGTGTGACTCCTCACATCTGAAACTGCTCGCCCTCCCCCTCAGGAACCCAAGAAATGCTAGGACTGCTTTGGGAGTGAACCAATCCTTCCATCCCCTGCTCCCCAGAAGCTTGCAGTATGCGCTGAATGCCACCTTGAAGGCACACCTTGTCCTGGGAACTAAACTGGCTGCCGCAAGGTCTGTTAAACTGGGGCACAAAGCCACCACAGTCACAACAGAAAGGGTGCGGGAAACTGCGCCACTCCTGGGTGATGGTATCTGAAAGTGTGCATTTTAAAACAAGACAAAGCATCTGCTGCATTTTTCAGTGCACCCAGGACATGTTTTGCTTTAAAGATGACATTCAGCGCAAAGAAGAGCAAAACAATCTCTCTCAATATGCGAAGGATCGTTTTACACCAGGCTGCCAGTTGATTGATGCATTCCATTACAGATATGTTGTCGGACCAGAACCCCATGGACTCATGGACCGGTTGTCGAATCGATCTGGCCAGATAGTGAGGGTAACTAGCATGGGGAAGAGCTCAAGAAAGCCAGTATTGGACACCAAACCAGACTCCACCCATTCCCCCGGCCACCGCTGAGCACACCATTTGGGACCCAGAATGGCATCAAAACCTGCACTGCCTGCTGCACCCATAAATACCCAATCTCCTCATTGATCCTGGTGGGGTTAGGCCACACTATTGTCCCATTGAAGTCACTCAGAAAAGTCTCCCATATCCTCAAATCCGGTCGAACCTCTGATGATAACCTAGTATGGTGGCATTTCTCTTTCAAGCCAGAGATGACTTGAGCAACTGCCCTGGAGAATGGGAGGCCAATGGGGATGATGCACAGAGAAAAATTTGACTGCCCAACCACTATCTGTAATTGATGCAGAGTTACCTTCTTAGCTCCCAAACAATCTTTCAGGGCCTGGGAAAAAGTAGTACTTTCCTCACTGGGGAGCCTAGATTCACCTACCACTGAGTCTAACAAAATCCCAACGCATTTGATAGTTGCAGCTGGCCCACAGTCTTACCCTGTGCCAGGGGCACCCCAAAGATCCACTTAAGCTCTTGAAATGACTGCAATGCCCTCGATCTCTCTCCTGTACCAGGAGCACCCAAAAACAGGAAATCGTCCAAGTAATGCAGGCCTCTGCCTAAAGACCCGTTCCGGGAAAGTACTGAACTCTTCAAAATATGCACAGGACACCGAGCAGACCATGGGCTAGCATTTGTTGAAGCAAAAGGAGACCTCAAACTAAAAATCCAGCAGGTGGAAGTCTTCCAGATGCACAGAAGGCAGCCAGAAAACTGATTCAATATCGGACTTTACTGGCAGTACTCCCAGCCCCAAATCCTGCAGCATCGTGACTGACTGATCAAGCGAGTTCAGGGAGCCTTTGTATTTTTTTCAGTCAGAGATTCTCCAGGCTGTGGAATACACATGACTTTTCTGAGCTCAGTATGCACATTATTTAGGAGGAACAAGAGGACTGCCACTGCGGGATAATGGGAGCAAAATGATGCAATCAAGTCAATCTTTTTCAGAGATAATTCCCACAACCATAAATTAAATTGTCTTAATTAGGAATTCTCTTCATTTGGTTAATCAAAATTAACTGAAAACTAATAGTGATTCGTCTGTCAAACAGAAACAGCTTTTAAACCATCCATTGTTCTCCTTTTATTTAAATAGTTGTTTTGTTTTCAAAGTCAAGGCTGACTCATCTCTGCTTGATTCTGTGGAATCTCAAAGAAGGTCAGTAGTTGTTAAGATACATCAACATAAGATTATGGGGGTTATTACAACTTTGGAGGAGGTGTTAATCCGTCCCAAATGTGACGGATATACCACCAGCCGTATTACGAGTTCCATAGGATATAATGTACTCGTAATATGGCTGGTGGTCTATCCGTCACTTTACCGTCACTTTTGGGACGGATTAACACCTCCTCCAAAGTTGTAATAACCCCCTATGTGGTGTTTTTTAATCTTGGATGTCATTTCAGATCTCAGTCTTGTTTTTGTGTGATACATATTTCCCAGTATCTTGAAAGACGTTTTAAAACTTAAACTGTATTTGAAATTTATAGTTGAATGTTGAAATTTCACTTCCAAAAAGCATCATTGGTATGATTTTCCTCTCAATTGCCTTCAATAAAGGGAAGATCATCACCTCCCTGCCCAAAAAAGAATGTTACCACACAGTCCAGCAAAAGTGCTTTTGTTTTTATTTTGAGCAATGTTTCTCCCAAGTCTTAGAACTTGTAAAAGCCATGTCTAAGTACTGATACTAGTTACACATTTTCAATATCTTTTTATATATCCACAAAAAGGTTGATGTTCTTTTGGCCACTTCACATCATTGTTGTCTTTTCAATATTAATTGACAATTTACTTGTATTGCAATAGTTTCGTAGATCATAAATTTTGTGTTGCGGATCTAGAGAAGAGAGAGCTTGCATGACACAATCACCAGAAAATAACACAGGACTAACATGTTTATATCCTAATGTGAGCGATAATGAAAGGACAGAAGGGAGGCCTGCAATAAGTAAATCAATCAGACCAGAAGCCGATTCACAATCTTGTTTTAGGTCATGTATTTTGTGGATTATTAAAAGACAATGTGCAATTTAGTGCTAGTCCAATCAGTGCCTGATTAATAGTGTGTAACACTTTTAAAATAGATACAAATCAGGAGGTAGATTGAGCCAAGCAGTCAAATGTGTCTTGAAATCCACAAATACCCAATTCACAACATTTGACACCTCCATCACCCTTCTCATTATTTCCCAAGCCAAAATACAAAGATCAATGGTAGAATATTTTTTCAAATTCTTGCTCACAGAGGGGGTCATTACAACCCTGGCGGACGGTGTTAAAGATGCGGGAATACCGCAAACAGGCCGGCGGACAAAAAAAGGGAAACCGCCAACATAGACAGCCACTTTAACACTCCGCCCGCCACGGCGGTACAGACAAGCAGCGCAGCGGTCACCGTCAACAGACAGGCGGAAGACAGTGTACCGCCCACAGTATCACAACCCGCCAATCCGCCACCTTTTCCGGGGTGGATTCACTGTGGATAAAAACACGGCGGAAACAGCTTTTGCAATGGAGAAAACGCTCACCTCAACACACTCCACGAGGAAGGAGGATACCATGGAGCCGGAATTACAAATACTCCCTGCCCTTGTCTTCCTGCTCATCTACGAACACCAGCAACGGTGGCGCCGAAGACAACTGTGAGTACTGCACCTACGACATAGGGGAGGGGGAGGCAAAAGTCAGGGGGACACACATGCAACACCCCCACCCTCGCACATTACAACACACACACCAATGCATTTCCAAACATCACAGTAACAACACACAACCCCCCCGGAAGAATGCAAAGACAAAAGGAAATCAGTCCAAACATTGTAATGTATCAAAATACAGTTCCAAATATATACGGATATATATACACAATCAAAATTATATACATTACGAGAAGTAGTGCAGGTATGCACATATCACTGTCCGTGCACTACTGGTCCAAAAATGCATGGGCGAGGCCTACACTAGATACCTGTCCACAAACGGAGAGAACACTGCAGGGGCATCAGATGGAAATACAACAGGCACCTCAGGGGGAAGGGAAGGGGGGGGCATCTCAGCCGGATTACAGCACCACGCCAGATCCACGATGGGGCTCCATGCCCATTGATGTATCCTGGGGAGTGCAAAGCCACAGTCTCTCAAGTCTCTACAGTGGGTGGTTTGCCCACTGTTACATCCTGGGGAGTGCAAAGCCACATTCTCTCAAGTCTCTACAGTGGGTGGTTTGCCCACTGTTCAATCCTGGGGAGTGCAAAGCCACAGTCTCTCAAGTCTCTACAGTGGGTGGTTTGTCCACTGTTCATTCCGGGGATGTGCAAGGCCACAGTCTCTCAAGTGGATAACAGTCTCCACTGGTTCTGGAGGGGGAATGGTGCCCAGAGTGCTTCATCCTGTTAAGGACTGATGGAGCGGATGCATGTCTCCACTGGTTCTGGAGGGGGAATGGTGCCCAGAGTGCTTCATCCTGTTAAGGACAGACGGAGTGGATGCATGTGTCCACTGGTTCTGGAGGGGGAATGGTGCCCAGACTGCATCAGGCTCCCTGTGACGGTTCCTGTTCCGTCACTGTCCCAGCTGCACATGAGATAACGATGCATGAGGTGGCGGTGCTTTTCCTTGTGCAGCGGTGCTTTGCCATGGCGGTCTCTGACCTGTTCAGTGGTGCTTTGCCCTGTTCAGAGGTGCTTTGCCATGGCGGTCTCTGACCTGTTCAGCGGTGCTTTGCCCTGTTCAGCGGTCTTCACCATGGCGGTCTTTTCCTTGAGCAGCGGTGCTTTGCCATGGCGGTCTCTGACCTGTGCATTGGTGTGTGGCATGACGCTCCCTCATTGCCCAGCGGGGCTGTGGCTGCCAGGGCCCTCCTGGGCACTGACTCCGGCGGTGGTCTCCTGACCAGTGACGATACTGCTGCCCTTCTGGGCACTGACTCTGGCGGTGGTCTCTTGACCAGTGACGATATTGCTGCCCTCCTGGGCACTGACTCTGGCGGTGGTCTCGTGACCAGTTACGATGGTGCTGGCGGCGGCAGCCCGGCTGCCGGGGAGGATGGCGCCCTTCTCCGCCGTGCTGCTCTTACCAGACTTCTTCTGGCCCCTCACCACCTTTGGAGGAGTCACAGCTGACTCTGCAATCCCCCTGGGACCCTTGTGTGCAGTTTTGCCGCCAGGAGTCTTCACCCTGTACCGTCGGCTACTTTCCAATTTGAGGTGCTTCACAGGGGGTGGACTGGCAGTGCTTTGGCTCCGTGTCACACTAGCTGCCCTGGTGGCCGGTGCACTCCACACACTTTGAACACGCACCACTGGTCCTGGTGTTTTTTTGGCTGAGGTGCTACTACGGGACTTATGAATTGGAGGGGTGGGGGTGGGGGTGGTGGCAAAGAGGTCAACGTTGCTGTGGAAGAGTTGCTGACGAAGACTGGGATGGGTAGCTGGAGGGGGTCTGGGAGTGGAGGAAGAGGAGGTGGTTGTAGGAGGTGTAACTTTAGGTGTTTTGGGTGCAGGTACTGGAGGCTGTCGTGAGGTGGATGGATGTTGGGTGTGTGGGTGCCCGCGTTTGTGTACTTTGGGCGGGGGTGTCAAAGACACACTGGGAGTGGACACAGGGGACGTGTAAATGGTAGTGGGGGTAGTGAGTGCAGGTGAGCGGGGTGTGATGCTGGGTGTTCTGGTGCGAGTTCTAGTGCCTGTTGATGTAGTGCATGCAGGGGAGAGTGTAGACGACACTGGGAGGGAGGAGGGAGACGACAAGGAGGGGGACACAGTGGAGGCAGTGGGTGTTGGTATGTCTGCATGTGGATGTTGTTTGTGTGAATGCCTGTGTGATGTGTGGTGCTTATGTCTGGCTGAGCTTCCCTTGGGTGTTGAGGTGTGTGCAGGCTGGTCTGATGGTGTGTCTGGGATAGGCAGAGGTACAGGTGATAGGGTATGGGTGGAGGAAGTTGGAGGGGGGAGTCTAGAGACAGGGACAATGGCTGCCATGAGTGCTGAGGCCAGAGTGTTGGACGATCGCTGAAGGGCAGCCTGACCAGAATGAATGCCCTCCAGGTATGCATTACTCTGGTGCACCTCTCGTTCGACACCCTGGATGGCATTCAAAATGGTAGACTGCCCAACAGTGAGCGTCCTCAGGAGGTCAATGACCTCCTCACTGAGGGCAGCAGGGGTGACTGGGGCAGGGCCTGAGGTGCCTGGGGCGAAGGTGATGCCCACCTTCCTGGGTGAGCGGGCACGGGGCAAATGCTGAGGGGCTGCTGGGAGGGCGGTGCTGGTGCGGTGGGTGGCGGCTGTACCTGTTGTTGCGAGGGGCACAGATGATGCCGCCACCACAAGGGAGCTCCCTTCAGAGGAAGATTCGGTGTCACTGATGTCTGCCCGAGTCCCCGCTGTGGAGCTCCCCTCGCCCTCTGTCCCACTGGTGAATTCGGAGTCCGTTGCATGGCCCTCCATGGCCATGTGGGATGCAGCTCCCTCGTGCTCCGATGCCACTTCTCCTCCGCCTGATGATGCTAATGCACACATGAACAGGAAGACCACAAAAAAGGGGGGGGGAGAAAATAAAGACATGTTGAGTGCATGCATTGGCGACACCGTTGGCGGACAGGACAGACACAGAAGCCCCCTGCACTACGCCGCGCACTTGGGGTCGACTATTCAATCCGTGGGACATGGCCTACAAGCCTATGGACGACATCTGCACACATAGATGACACAGGGCCATGAATAGCTGTACTAGACACCCAACAGAGGTGGGGTGCGGGGGCACAGGGCCATGCCTTACGGAGGGGCCTAGCCTACAGAAATCGCCCTGGCCTAGGGATACCCACAGCCCTCCTCCCCCACCCAGACACCTCCACTGCGCGCAAAGTCAACAGAATGAGAGTGTACTCACCCCCTTGTGTCTGCTGTGAGGTCCTCACGCGCCCATCCAAATCGGGGTAGGCCACCACCAGGATCCGGGACATCAGGGGGGTCAAAGTCCGACTGGCACCCCTCCCACGTTGGGAGGCCATCCCCAGCTGAGCCTCTGCCGTCTTCCTGCTCCAGCGGCGGATGTCCTCCCATCTCTTCCGGCAGTGGGTGCCCCGTCTGTGGTGGACCCAAGGCTCCGGACGTCCTTGGCGATGGCACGCCAAATATCGATCTTCTGGTGGGCGCTGACCTATGTGAAATGTACAGGGGGAGAAAAATAGTCATCACCTTCTGCATATTCAATGTGAGTGGCCCCCCATCCCTACCCTTGCCATGTGGCACATGCTCTCACCGTCGTTTGATGCATGCCTCAATCGCTCCCCTCCCCACCTGAGGTGCCTGGGGCGAAGGTGATGCCCACCCTCCTGGGTGAGCGGGCACGGGGCGAACGATGAGGGGCTGCTGGGAGGGCGGTGCTGGTAGGGGAGGTGGCAGCTGTACCTGTAGAAGTGGGGGGCACAGATGGTGCCGCCACCACAAGGGAGCTCCCATCGGTGAACGAGTCCGTGTCGCTGGTTGGTGATCCTGTGCCCGATGTGAAGCTCCCCTCGCCCTCCGTCCCACTGGTGTATTCAGAGTCTGTGGTGTGGCCCTGCATGGCCATGTGGGATGCAGCTCCCTCGTGCTCCGGTGCCACTGTACCTCCGCCTGATGATGCTGATGCACAAAAGAACAGGGAGAGCACAAAAAGGAGGGGGGGGACAGAAGAAAGACAGGTTGAGTGCATGTCTTACCGCTACCGTTGACGGACAATACAGACAAAGCAGCCCCCTGCACTACGCCGTGCTCTTGGCCACTACAGATGCAATTTCTGGGATCTCGCCTACATGGCTATGGTGGACATCTGCACACATGGATGCCACAGGGGCATGTATACCTGTACTTGGCCCTCTACTGAGGTGGGGTGGAGTGGCACATGGCCTGCATTACAGAGGGGCCTAGCCTACGTAAGTCGCCCTGGCCTAGGGAAACCCACAGCCCTCCTCCCCCACCCAGACCCCTCCACTGCACGCAAAGTCCCCAGAATGAGAGTGTACTCACCCCCTTGTGTCTGCTGTGATGGCCTCAAGCGCCCATCCAACTCCGGGTAGGCCACTGCCAGGATCCTGAAAATCAGGGGGGTCATGGGCCGACGGGCACCGCTCCCACGTTGGGAGGCCATCCGTAGCTGAGCCTCCGCCGTCTTCTTGCTCCAGCGGCGAATGTCCTCCCATCTTTTCCGGCAGTGGGTGCCCCGTCTCTGGTGGACCCCCAGGGTCCGGACATCCTTGGCGATGGCATGCCAAATGTCCTTCTTCTGGTGGGCGCTGACCTACATGACATGCACAGGGGAAGAAGAGAAGTCATTACCAACTGCCCCGTCGATGTGAGTGGCACCCATCCCTACCCTTGCCATGTGGCACATGCATTCACAGTCCTTCATGTTCCCTGAACTGTGCCCCCTTCCTTCTTAAACCAGCCCTCTCCACCCAGGCATAGCCCATACAACGTGCTCCCTGTGTACTTACCTGTTGGTCTGGAGGACCGTAGAGTAGCGTGTACTGGGGGAGGACCCCGTCGACTAGCTTCTCCAACTCCTGAGCAGTGAAGGCAGGGGCCCTTTCCCCAGACACAGCAGCCATTGTCTCTTCCAGACCGAGGTCCCAGCAGCACTTGTAGTGTGGGTCCTCTCCTGTCGAAGATCAGGTATCGAGTGATTGAACAGATAGAAAATGGCGGTCACGTCCGCGGCGGTGACGTCCGCGGCGGTGTGTATTATCACCGCCGGCGCACTTCATCATTGGCTCCTGGGACCCATAGGGTCCAATGTTAACCAATGCAGCATTGCGCCGCGGTCTATGACCGCCTACCGCGACGGTGTACAACGCCAGCGCAGATACCTCACATCCCATTGTCCCACTTTACATGTCAGGCAGCTGCCATTTCAGGGGCCCACATGGCTTCATTTACTACTGCGTCACAAATACCTAGGCCTACACTCAACACACATAGAGGAAGAGTTTTGTGTTTGGTGTTGTGTTCTGTGTATCTGTGGGTACATACCTGGAAATTTGTTGACTCTGTGGTCGCTGTTGTCCTTCCTAGGCACAGTCAGCTTGGACATGTGAGAAGATGTCGGAATCCTCCAGTGTACCGACCGCTGGTGGACCTGTTGACAATGGAGGAGCGACATTTAATCATCACCTACAGGTTTGACCGTGCCACTATCCTGGAACTATGTACCCAGTTGGAGCCAGACCTGATGTCACCAATCCGCCATCCCACTGGAATCCCCCCTGACGTGCAGGTGCTGTCAGTGCTCCATTTCCTTGCAAGTGGGTCTTTTCAGACAACAGTGGCCATGGCATCAGGGATGTCCCAGCCTATGTTTTCCAACGTGTTGTCCAGAGTGTTGTCTGCCCTGCTGAAACACGTAAGGAGCGACATCATTTTCCCTCAGGTGGAGGATTTGGCTACAGTTAAAGGTGACTTCTATGCCCTTGGACATATCCCCAACATCATAGGTGCTATTGATGGCACCCATGTAGCTTTGGTCCCCCCCAACAGGAGTGAACAGGTGTACAGGAACCGGAAGAGTTATCATTCGATGAATGTACAGATGGTATGTTTGGCAGACCAGTACATCTCCCAGGTAAATGCTATGTTCCCTGGCTCTGTGCAAGACGCCTACATCCTGCAGAATAGCAGTATCCCGTATGTGATGGGTCAACTCCAGAGGCACCGTGTGTGGCTATTAGGGGACTCTGGTTACCCCAACCTGTCCTGGCTATTGACCCCAGTGAGGAATCCCAGGACCAGGGCAGAGGAACGCTACAATGAGGCCCATGGGCGGACTAGGAGGGTGATCGAACGCACCTTCGGCCTCCTGAAGGCCAGGTTCAGGTGCCTCCATATGACAGGTGGTTCCCTATTCTACTCACCAAGGAAGGTGTGCCAGATCATCATCGCCTGCTCTATGCTTCACAATCTTGCTTTGCAACGCCAGGTGCCTTTTCTGCAGGAGGATGGTCCAGATGCCGGTGTTGTGGCAGCTGTGGAGCCTGTGGACAGTGATGAGGAGGAAGCTGAGGAAGAAGACATAGACAACAGGGAGTCAGTCATACAGCAATATTTCCAGTGACACACAGGTGAGAACATTTCTTTCTTATCATTACATTCACTTTCACACTTCTACCTCTATCATGTCTGTCATTCCATAGCACTATTTGGTCACTGAGTTGTACCTTTCCATTACGGTTTCACAGGTTTGGTTACCAACGTGTGTCATCTGCTTGCATCCTTCAAGGACTTGTGATGTGTAACATAGGTATGTTGGCTTTACAATAGAAAACGCATTTTGACACTGTCATCGATAATACAAATTTACCAAATCACAGAATGACTCCAGATTGTTTTGCGGTTCAAGGGAGTTTATTTAATTGCTCAAAAATGGAGGGGGGTTGTCAAATGGTGATGGGGACGGTGGAGGAATGTCCATGGCAGAGTCCAGTCTATTGGTCACACAGGTGCACTGCCCATATGGGCATAGGAAGTGGAGCTAGTGCACCTAAAGTATGGACAGGGTAACAAAGTGAGACAGTGGGATGACAATCAGGGTGGTCTCATTTCCTGGCGGGGTCTTGCCACCTTGCTCTGTCCTGTTCCTGGATCTCAGGGACCGCTTGTGTGGTGGTTGTCCGTCTGCAGGGGGTGGGGTGCTGGTGTGGTGGTCCTGTGGCGGTGCCTCCTGTCCACTAGCGTTGGCGGAGGTGGTGGGCAGTTCATCATCCATGCTAGTGTTAGGGGCCCCTTGGAGTGCCACGGTGTCCCGCATGGTGTTTTGTATGTCCTTCAGCACCCCTACGATGGTGCCCAGGGCAGAGCTGATCGTTCAGAGTTCCTCCCTGAACCCCAAATACTGTTCCTCCTGCAGGCGCTGGATCTCCTGAAACTTGGCCAGGACCACCGCCATCGTCTCCTGGGAGTGGTGGTATGCTCCCATGATGGAGGAGAGGGCCTCGTGGAGAGTGGGTTCCCTTGGCCTGTCCTCCCCCTGTCGCACAGCAGCCCTCCCAGTTCCCCTGTGTTCCTGGGCCTCCGTCCCCTGGACCGTGTGCCCACTACCACTGCCCCCAGGTCCATGTTGTTGTTGGGGTGTTGGGTTATCCTGGGTTCCCTGTAGTGGTGGACACACCGCTGATTGATGTGTCCTGGGTACGGAGGTATGGGCCCGCTGGGTGGGTGCTGTGCTGGTGTTACCAGAGGGTGGAAGGTCAGTGTTGGGCTGTGCCTGTGCAAGGGGAACCGACTGTCCCGAGGCCCACGATGGTCCGGGCTGGTCATCAGCATCCAGTAGGGCAGAGCTGCTGTCCTCACTGTGGGCCTTTTCTGTGGGTGGAGTGGAGATGTCTGGACCCTCCGGTGTGGTGACGTTCCTTAGTGGTCCTGCAGGGATATGAGAGCATGATTATTGCATGTGTGTGTGTAATGGTGTGCAATGGGTGAGTGTGCGTGTACCCCAGTGCAAGCATTCCTGTGTGTGGGTTTGTGTGATGATGGTTCGGGGGTTGTTCTGGGTATGTACAGTGAGCATGCTTTGGTGAGGGGTGACCATGCTTAGTTGTGTCATGCAGGGCTTGGTGTTGGGATGAGTGGTTTGTGTTATTAGTACATTAGTGAGGATTTGGGGTGATAGGGGAGGGTGTGAGGGTGGGGGTGTGTGATAGCATGCAGGTAGGGTGGGGGATATGATAGTTAAGATTTGACTTACCAGTGTCCATTCCTCCACCGTCTCCTCCGAGGCCCTCTGGATGCATGATGGTCAAGACTTGCTCCTCCCATGTTGTTAGTTGTGGGTGAGGAGGTGGGGGTCCGCCGCCAGTCCGCTGTACCGCGATGTTGTGACTGGAGACCACAGAACGCACCTTCCCCCGTAGGTCGTTCCACCTCTTCCTGATGTCCTCCCGATTTCTTGGATGCTGTCCCACAGCGTTGACCCTGTCCACGATTCTGCGCCATAGCTCCATCTTCCTGGCTATGGAGGTGTGCTGCACCTGTGAGCCAAATAGCTGTGGCTCTACCCGTAGGATTTCCTCCACCATGACCCTGAGCTCCTCCTCGGAAAACCAGGGGTGTCTTTGGCGTGACATGGGGTGGTGTGGGTGATGTGTGGGGTGGTGTAAGTGTTGATGTGTGTGGTGATGTGTAGTGGTGTGTGGTGTTTTGTGTGTGGAATGTTGTATGGGTGATGGTGTTGTGTGCCTCTGTGTGGTGGGGTTCTCAATTGCTGTGCTCTCTGTCTCTCTGGCCTTCGTTCGTGAATTATGGTCGTAGAGGTTTGTGGGTGATGTGGGTGTGTGTTTTATATTGTGATGAGTGTGGGGGAGTGGTGTTTGTATGTGTATCAGGTGTGTGCATTTTGAATTGTCCAATGTGGCGATGTTTTGTAGAAGTGTGTGTATTTTGAGCGCTGCAGTGTGTACCGCCAATGGAATACCGCGGTTGAAAGACCGCCGCGTGGATTCGTGTGTCGTGATAGCATGGGCGTGTTTCTGTTGGCGTGACGGTGGAGGAATTGTTTTCGCCAGTTAAACACAGACCTTTGGTGTGGCGGAGTTGTGTGGGTGTCTGAATATCGGCGGATTCCGAGATGTGTGGCATCATAGCTGTGGCGGTATTCCGCGGCGGTGTTTTGGCGGTCTTCTGCATGGCGGTAAGCGGCTTTTACCGCCGATGTTGTAATGAGGGCCAGAATGTTTTATTTGGTCCAAAACGCCATTGACAATGTGAAGCCCCCGTGTCACTCACACCACAAGTCCACTGCAACATTCCATAAGGAGATTTAACCCTACAAACCCAAGCAGAAGTTGTGGGCATGGACATTTACACAGATAAGCATTCACTTTAGTGATTCTGAGGCAAGGCTCAAAATAACATCTAAAACTACAGACAGAGTGAATTTTAATGACCTTTAACATCAGTAGACTATTTTGATTTGCTAATAACTTTGATACTCTTCACAAAACTTTCTGAAATGGGCTCTTTTAACTTTAATTGTGCATGGAATGTTTTTGGGTGGTCCATCAAGCAGCAGCTGAGAAAAAGGTAAAATCCCTCGGCATTTTCCTTAGTCTTTTATAGACAACACAAAAACTGCTGAACCGAATTACACCAAATTTGTCAGAAAACTAGATCTTACTCCAGAATGGGTGCTTTTTGTGATATGGTGTAAATATTTTTAGTATGTTTTTAGATATTAGGGCTTAAAATCATTTATATATCTGGTTGGGTTTGAGGATCTCTCACAGGAGTCCCTCAAGCCCAGTTTTAAAAAATGCAGTGCTCTGATTGGCTCGGGGAATTTTTTTTTACCCTTGAGTCAATTTGCTTTTACAGGAGTCAGATTCCTGTGGGAGTTAGCACTCTGATTGTCTGCCAGCAGCATAATAACAATGTAGCAGGCAGCCATTACAGGACTCAGGGACTTAGGGTCTGATTTAGAATTTGTCGGAGGGGTTGCATCACCACAACAGTGAAGGGTATCCCATCCACTGAAATATAAATCCCATTGAATATAATGGGATTTATGTTTTGGAGGACGAGATATCAATCACCACTGTGACGGAGTAACCTCTCCACCAAACACTAAATCAAAAATGTACAAGGGGGCAAGGCAGGGTTACAGCTACAGCTGGAGGGACCCCCTACTGGGGCCAAAATAAAAAAATGCTCTTTCTACAGCAAACGCGTGGGACTCCAGTGGGATCATGGCAAAAACAAAAAAATGTTGGCTGCCATTTTTTTCAAAAACTTGGGGAGTATGGCATGAGTAGGGACTCCATCACTGAGACCATTTAGGGCCCCGGGGACTTTATCCTCCAGGACCAGGTATATAATTAAAGGGGAGGGGGCCATGCAGCCCCCCCAAGACATTTTCTCCCTCAGGAATTTGATCCCCCAGGAATCCCATCCCTCAGGGCCAAATTCAAAATGAAAGGGAAGGAGGGGGTGCACACTCCCACCCTGAGCCTAAGGAGACCCCAGACACCCCAGAGACCCCAACCTCATGGGGCCATATTCAAAATTAGAGGGGAGGAGGGCCCTGCGGCACACCTTCCCAAACCTTAAAAAGGCCCTGGAGACCCCATCCCCAGGGGCCGTCACTTTAAATCAAAGAAAGGGAGACCTCACGGCCAAGCCTCCCTGAGCCTTTAATGGTCCCAGGGACTACATGGTCTGCGGCCGGCTTACTTACTGTGTCCCAGGTAGCACACCCCAGGGACACAGTAATTTCCTTGTCCGTACTAGCACTGTCAGAGAAACATGCTTGCTTCCATCTGATGGGAGCATTTTTAAATCTCCCTCCAAACGGGAGTAAACACTTAGGGGCATATTTAAAAGAAAGTTGAGCCCCTGACCCACCTAACAAGACCATGGTTGCACTGTATTTACAATATGACGCACCATGGCGGTCGTTAGGACAATAGCTTCAACATTTTTTATGCTATTGTGGCACTTTGCTGCACTAGCGTCCACAATTTTGACGCTAGTGCAGCAAAGCACAGGGAGGCCCATTTTTTTAAAATGGGAGCGTCATTTAAATGCCTGCTCTGAGCACGTGTTTAAAATGATGGAAAAAATGGTTCAGTGAAATGTTGTAAATTGGCGCTGGCATGATGTTGTGTAAGGATTTACAAAGTGGCACAATGCAAGTATTGCACCACTTTGTTAATACGGCATGGGAGAAAGGCCTCCTTAACGCCGACTTAGAATAAAAAAATGATGCTAGGGCAGTGCAAAGTGGCAGTAGGGGCTTGCAAATATGCCCCTCAGTGTATAACAATGCTCCAGCTGGCTGGAAGCAGACTTATGATCTGTTTCCTTGCCTATATTGGTGCAGGCAGGTAAACAGACTGCTCCCGCCCAGAGGGAGGAGCATAAATAACTGCTCCTCCCAGCATGAGCAATGCTGGCTTCTGCACCATGCTGGGAGCTGGCTGGGGCCATAAGGGCCTGGGACTCCCCCTGCACTCCCCTGCATATGCTAAGTAGGTGCCCTGGGGGGCCCTGGGGCACCCACCTATTTATATTTGAGGCCTGACAAGGTTCAAAGAGAGGGGCCGCATGCCCCCCTCCCCTTAAAAAAAACACATGGCCCTAAGGAATGGGGGTCCCTAGGGACTGAGAAGGCTCAGGAAGTGAGGCCCAGAATTTTATGTTTGGCTTGACCCTGGAGGATGGGGTCCCCGGGGCGTGAGAATGCTCAGAGAGGGGGGCCACACATTCCCCTCCCCTTTTTTATTGGGGATAGCCCCGGAGGATGTGGTCCCCAGAGCCTGTGAAGGCTCAGGGAGTGGGGAAGCACATCCTCCTCCCCTTCAAATTTGGCCCAGGGGAATGGAGTCTCAAAAGGCTCATTGCCCCTCCCCCTTTTCATTGTTTTTTTTCCCTGGGGGATTGTGGCCACAGACCTTGGTAAGTCATGGAGAGGGGCTGCACACCATCCTTCCAAGTTTAACTTCCTTCTGACCCAGGGGATGGAGTCCTTGCAGTATTTTAAGACTTAGGGATGGGGCTATGAGGCCCCCTACACTTTTAATTGGAACAGGTGCTGGGGATAGGGTCCCTGGGGCCAATTAAGAGTTGGGGAGTGAGTTATAGTTACCTTAGGGCATGAGGTATAGTTTCTTGAGATAACTATAACTATAACAGGTGAATTTCTATGTTTTTGTATGTTTAAAATGTGAGCCTAACTAAAATGTCCCTGTAACCTTTTTGTGTGTGTGTGTGTGTGTGTGTGTGTGTGTGTGTGTGTGTATATATATATATATATATATATATATATATATATATATATATATATATATTCACTCAAATAACCAAAGGTAGCATGCACATTATAGCTAGGCTCACATTTTAAATGTACAACAAAATAGAAATTCACCTGTTATAGTTAGAGTCAGCCCTTGGCAAACCAATTGGCTTCCATTTTATATATTGACAGCAATTACATAAAAAAAATCTTCAGAGAAAACAGCAAAGGTTAAACTGACATTTATAGTTTGGCATTCAAGAAATCCTTAGAAATTCACTGACAAACCAAAGGTTAAAGTGGCATTATAGTTAACTGCCAATGTCAGTTGCAAATAACATTTAGGCCCTCATTACAACATTGGCAGTAAAAGCCGCTTACCGCCGTGCAGAAGACACAGCACACTGCCGCAGCCGCGGAATTCCGCCACAGCTGTGATGACCCACAGCACGGAATCCGCACCAAAGGTCAGTGATAAACTGGCGAAAACAAAACCTTCACCATCACGGCAACAGAAATACGCCCACACTATCACGACACACGAATCCACGCGGTGGTCTTTCAACCGCGGTATTCCATTGGCGGTACAAACCGCCGAGCTCAAAATACACACACATTTACAAAACACAGCCACATTGGACAATTCGAAACACACACACCTGATACACATACACACACCACTCCCACACACCCATTACAATATAAAACACACACCCACATCACCCACAAACCCCTACGACCACAGTTACTGAGAGAAGGCCAGAGAGAGACACCACAAACAACTACGAAGCATCCACAGGCACACAATACCATCACCCACAGAACTTCCACGCACCTCACACAACACACCACTAAATATCACCCCACTTATCACTATACACCCCACCCCACACTTCACCCACACCACCCCATGGCACGGCAGAGACACCCCATGTTCTCTGAGGAGGAGCTCAGGGTCATGGTGGAGGAAATCGTCCGGGTAGAGCCACAGCTATTCGGATCACAGTTTCAGCACACCTCCATAGCTAGGAAGATTGAGCTATGGTGCAGAATAGTGGACAGGGTTAATGCAGTGGGACAGCACCCAAGAAATCGGGATGACATCAGGAAGAGGTGGAACGACCTACGGGGGAAGGTGCGTTCCGTGGTCTCAAGGCACCACCTTGCGGTTCAGCGGACTAGCGGCGGACCCACACCTCCTCCCCCACAACTAACAACATGGAAGGAGCAGGTCTTGGCCATTCTGCATCCTGAGGGCCTCGGAGGAGTAGATGGAGGAATGGACTCTGGTAAGTCAAATCTTAACTATTACATCCCCCCTACCTGCATGCCATCACATACCCCCACCCTCACCCTCACCCCATCACTCCTACTCTTCACAAATGTCCCACTATCACAACCCACACATCCCAACACCAAGCCTTGATTCAACAACAAAGCATGGATACCCATCACCAAAGCATGGCCACTGCACAAACCCATACACCCCCCTAAACCACCATCACACAAGGTCCCACACAGGAATGCAGGCACTGGGGTACAAGGACACCCACCTATTGCACACCATGGCACACACAGATGTAATAAACATCCTTTTATACCCCTGCAGGGCCCCTACCCAACATCACCGGACAGGAGGGTCCACACATGTCCACACCACCAACAGAAGAGGTCCACAGTGATGACAGCAGCTCTGTCCAACTGGATCTAGATGACCAGCCCGGCCCATCGGGGACCCCGGGACAGTCGGTTCCCCTCACACAGTCACAGGCCACTACAGACCTTCTCCCCTCTGGAAACACCGGCACAGCACCCACCCAGTGGGCCCATACATCTGTCCCCAGGACACGTCAATCTGCACCACCCCAACAACAACAGGGACCTGGGGGCAGTGGTAGTGGGCACACAGTCCAGGGGACGGAGGCCCAGGAACACAGGGGAACTGGGAGGGCTGCTTTGCAACAGGGGGAGGACAGGCAAAGGGAACCCACTCTCCACGAGGCCCTCTCCAACATCATGGGAGCCTACCACCACTCTCAGGAGACGATGGCAACGGTACTGGCCAAGTTTCAGGTGACCCAGCGCCTGTAGGAGGAACAGTATTTGGGCTTCAGGGAGGAACTCAGAGCCATCAATTCCACACTGGGCACCATCATAGGGGTGCTGAAGGAAGTACTCAACACCAGGAGGGACACTGTGGCACAAAAAGGGGCCCCTGACACTAGCATGGACGATGAACTGCCCACCACCTCCGCCGGCGCTAGTGTACAGGAGGCACCACCACAGGACCACCAAACCAGCACCCCACCCCCTGCAGAGGGAGAACCACCCCGCAAACGGTCCCTGAGATCCAGGACAAAGACAGAGAACGATGCCAAGACCCCTGCCAAGAAATGAGACCACCCTGAATGTCATCCTTCTGTCCCACTTTGTCACCCTGTCCATACTTAAACTGCCCCAGCTCCACTTCCTATGCCCATTTGGGCAATGCACCTGTGAGACTAATAGACTGGACTCTGCCATGGACATTCCTCCACCATCACCCCTCACCATTTTACAACCCCCTCCAATATTGAACACTTAAATAAACACACTTGAAGCACAAAACAATTTGGAGTCAGTCTGTGATTTCGAAATAGTGTATTAGCAATTACAGTGGCAAAATGCTCTTTCAATTGTAATGTCAACATACCTATGTCACACAGCTCTAGTCCATGAGGAAACAAAGCAGATGTCACACTGTGGGACACACATCTGTGAAATCGTAAGGGAAAGTGACAACTCAGTGCCCATACACTGGGTGAAAACGACAGACAGTAGAGGTAGTAGTGTTAAGGTACTCGTAATAGGCAGGTTTGTGTTCTTACCTGTGTCTCACTGGAAATATTGCAGGATCACCGAGTTCCTGTTGTCCATGTCCTCTTCTTCTGCTTCCTCGTCGTCACTGTCCACAGGCTCCACAGCTGCAACAACACCACTATCTGGACCATCCTCCTGTAGAAATGGCACCTGTCGTTGCAAAGCTAAGTTGTGAAGCATACAGCAGGCCACGATGATCTGGCACACCTTCTTTGGTGAGTAGAATAGGGATCCACCTGTCTAATGGAGGCACCTGAACCTGGCCTTCAGGAGGCCGAAGGTCCGCACTATTATCCGCCGAGTTCGCCCATGGGCCTCATTGTAGCGTTCTTCTGCCCTTGTCCTGGGATTCCTCACTGGGGTCAGTAGCCATGACAGGTTGGGGTAACCAGAGTCACCTGCAAATGGCGAGGGGCAACTGTTAGACACACACTAACCTGTAGGGATATCCCCAGGCAACCATTCCCACTGACTTGCTTCCAGGTGCTCACCTATTAGCCACACACGGTGCCTCTGGAGTTGACCCATCACATAAGGGATGCTGCTATTCCGCAGGATGTAGGAATCATGCACTGAGCCAGGGAATTTGGCCTGTAGGTGATGATCACATGTCTTTCCTCCATTGTCGACAGGTCCACCAGCGGTCTGTACACCGGAGGATGCCGCCATCTCCTCACATGTCCCAGCGGACGGTGCCTATGAAGGACAACAGCGAGCACAGAGTCAACCAACTCAGAAGTACGTACCCACAGCTTACACAGAACACGAATCATAATCCGATATTTGGCCTGTATGTGTGTTGAGGCTAGGCCTAGGTATGTGTGACGCAGTTAAAAATTAATGTGGGACCCTGAAATGGCGGCTGCCTGACCTGTAAAGTGGGACAATGGGATGTGAGGTACCCGCGCTGGCGTTGTACACCGTCGCGGTAGGCGGTCGAAGACAGCGGCGCAATGCTGCATTGGTTAACATTGGACCCTATGGGTCCCAGGAGCCAATGACGATGTACGCCGGCGGTGACGGTACGCACCGCCGCAGACGTGACTGCCATTTTCTATCTGTTCAATCACTCGATACCTGATCTTCGACAGGAGAGGACCTACATTGCAAGTGCTGCTGTGACCTCAGTCTGGAAGAGACAATGGCTCGTGTGTCTGGGGAAAGGGCCCCTGCCTTCACATCGGAGGAGTTGGAGAAACTCGTGGATGGGGTCCTCCCCCAGTACACGCTACTCTACGGTCCTCCAGACAAACAGGTAAATACACTGGGAGCATGCTGTATGGGCTATACCTGTGTGGAGTGGGGTGGATGAAAGATGGGGGGGGAGATTGAGGCGTGCATGAAACGACGGTGAGTGCATGTGCATCATGGAAAGGGTAGGGAATGGGGCCAATGACTATGACGGTGCATTTGGTAATAACTTTTCTTTTACCCCTGTAAAAATTCATGTAGGTCAGCGCCCACCAGAAAAAAGATATTTGGCATGCCATCGCCAAGGACGTCCCGACCCTGGGGGTCTACCACAGACGGAGCACCCACTGCCGTAAGAGATGGGAGGACATTCGCCGCTGGAGCAAGAAGACGGCGGAGGCCCAGCTGGGGATGGCCTCCCAACGTCAGAGGGGTGCCCATCGCACCATGACCCCACTGATGTTCAGGATCCTGGCCGTGGCGTACCCGGAGATGGATGGGCGCTTGGGGGCATCACAGCAGCCACAAGGGGGTGAGTACACTCTCATTCTGCTGATTTTGCGCGCAGTGGAGGTGTCTGGGTGGGGGAGGTGGACTGTGGGTTTCCCTAGGCCAGGGCGAGTTTAGCAGGCAAGGTCCCCTTGTTCTGGCAGACCCTGTGGCACCCCACCCCACATGTGTACAGTGCCAAGTACACCTACTCAGGCTCCTGTGTCATCCATGTGTGAAGATGTCGTCCATAGCCTTGTAGGCCATGTCCCAGGGGTTGAACAGTGGAGCCCAGGTGCGCAGTGTATTGCAGGGGGCTTCTGTGTCTGTCGTGTCCGCCAACTGTAGCGGTAATGCATGCACTCAACATGTCTTTCTTCTGTCGTCCCCCCCTTTTTGTGGTCTCCCTGTTCTTGTGTGCATTAGCATCATCAGGCGAGGAGCAGTGGCACCGGAGCAGGAGGGAGCTGCATCCCACATGGCCCTGGAGGGCGAGACAACGGACTTGGAGTTCACCAGTGGGACGGAGAGCGAGGGGAGCTCCACAGCGGGGACAGGAGCTGACACCAGTGACACAGACTCGTCCTCTGATGGGAGCTCCCTTGTGGTGGCGGCAACATCTGTGCCCCCCACATCTACAGGTACAGCCGCCAACCCCCTACCAGCACCAGCAGCCCCTCAGCCTTTGCCCCGTGCCCGCTCACCCAGGAGGGTGGGCATCACCTTCGCCCCAGTCACCCCTGCTGCCCTCAGCGAGGAGGCCTTTGACCTCCTCAGGTCCCTCACTGTTGGGCAGTCTACCATTGTGAATGCCATCCAGGGTGTACAAAGGCAGTTGCAACAAACAAATGCATTCCTGGAGGGCATTCATTCTGGTCAGGCGGCCCTTCAGCAAGCTTTTCAGACTCTGGTCTCAGCACTGATGGCAGCCATTGTCTCTGTGTCTAGCCTCCCCCTTCCAACTTCCTCCACCCAGACCCAATCCCCTCTACCTCAGCCTATCCCAAGCACACCTTCAGACCAGCATGCACACACGTCAACACACAAGGGAAGCTCAGGCAAACATAAGTACCACACATCCCACAGGCACTCACGCAAGCATCACACACATGCAGACACACCAACATCCACTGCCTCCACTGTGTCCCCCTCCTCCTCATCTCCCTCCTCCCTCACAGTCTCGTCTACACTCACACCTGCATGCACTACATCTACAGCCACTACTGCCATCACCAGCACACACACCACCACACCCCGCTCACGTGCAGTCACCACCCCCACTGCCATTCACACGTCCCCTGTTTCCTCTCCTAGTGTGTCTGTGATGCCACCTCCCAAGATACACAAATGCAGGCACACACCCACCCAACAGCCATCCACCTCACAACAGCCTCCAGCACATGCACCTTGACCCAAAGTTATCAAACGGACACCTCCTACAACCACAACCTCTTCTTTCACTCCCAAACCCCCTCCAGTTACCCGTCCCAGTGTTTCCAAAAAACTTTTCCTGTCCAACCATGACCTCTTTCCCACACCTCCCCCACCCCGTCCGTCTCCTAGGGCCCGACTCTCCAGGTCCCAACCTAGCACCTCAGCCACAACATCTCCGGGACCAGTGGTGACTGTAGTCACCGGAATCTGGAGTGCACCGGCCAC
The DNA here is from genome assembly GCF_031143425.1 of Pleurodeles waltl. Lineage (NCBI taxonomy): Eukaryota > Metazoa > Chordata > Amphibia > Caudata > Salamandridae > Pleurodeles > Pleurodeles waltl. The sequence goes on from NC_090436.1 coordinate 974,798,962, forward strand.
CAGGGCAGCCAGTGTGGCACGGAGCCACAGCACGGACAGTCCCCCACCTGTAAAGCATCAAAAGTTGGCCAGTGCCCGGCGGGAGAGGGGGAAGACTCCAGACACTAAAGCCACTCCCAGGGGTACAGGTGGGAGTGTGGAGTCAGCGCGACACCTTCCAAGGTTGGGAAGGGCCACAAGAAAGTCAGCAGGTCTGGGAAGATCAGCATGGAGGAGAGGAATGCCATCATCCCCGCTGCCCAGGAGGCCACCGCCATCATCCCCGCTGCCCAGGAGGCCACCGCCATCATCCCCGCTGCCCAAGAGGCCACCGCCACCAGCCCCACTGGGCCAGACAGGACCGCCAGCACCAGCCCCGCTGGGCTAGAGAGGCCCGCCAGCACCAGCCCCGCTGGGCCAGAGAGGACTGTCTGCACCAGCCCTGCTGGGCCAGACACGACCGCCAGCACCAGCCCCACTGGGCCAGAGTGGACCGCCAGCACCAGCCCCGCTGGGCCAGACACGACTGCCAGCACTAGCCCTGCTGGGCCAGACAGGACCGCCAGCACCAGCCCCGCTGGCCAGAGAGGACCGCCAGCACCAGCCCCGCTGGGCCAGACACGACCGCCAGCACCAGCCCCGCTGGGCCAGAGAGGACCACCAGCACCAGCCCTGCTGGGCCATGAAGGACCACCAGCACCAGCCCCGCTGGGCCATGAAGGACCGCCAGCACCAGCCCCGCTGGGCCATGAAGGACCGCCAGTAGCTGAGTCACTGCAAAGGACCCCGCCGCCGCAAGCACCGCTGAACAGGGCACCGCCGCCACATGCGGCGCTGAACAGGGCACCGCCGCCACATGCACCGCTGGCCCATAAGCGCCAAGGGCACCGACGCTACTGAGTCCGTCATAAGCAGGATGAAGCACTCTGGGCACCAAACCCCCTCCAGAACCAGTGGAGAGATGCATCCACTACCTCAGTCCTTGGCAGGATGAAGCACTCTGGGCACCAAGCCCCCTCCAGAACCAGTGGAGAGATACATCCACTACCTCAGTCCTTGGCAGGATGAAGCACTCTGGGCACCAAGCACCCTCCAGAACCAGTGGAGACTGTCATCCACTTGAGAGACTGTGGCTTTGCACTCCCCAGGATTGAACAGTGGGCAACCCACCCCCTGTAGAGACTTGAGAGACTGTGGCTTTGCACTCCCCAGGATAAAGCAGTGGGCAAACCACCCACTGTAGAGACTTGAGAGACTGTGGCTTTGCACTACCCAGGATTGAACAGTGGGCAACCCACCAACTGTAGAGACTTGAGAGACTGTGGCTTTGCACTCCCCAGGATAAAGCAGTGGGCAAACCACCCACTGTAGAGACTTGAGAGACTGTGGCTTTGCACTCCCCAGGATTGAACAGTGGGCATGTGGCCCCCCTCATGGATTTGGCGTCGTGCACTCAACCGGCTGAGGTGCCCCCCCTTTCCCTCCTCCTGAGGTGCCTGTTTTATTGCTATCTGATGCCCCTGCAGTGTTCTCTCCGTAATGGTCGGGGATCCTGTGTGGGCTTCGCCCATACCGTGTGGGCCCAGTGTTCCACGGACTTCAATGGAGCACTACCTGGACTACTATTCTTGGTGTATATTTTGTTTATAGTGTATATATGTATATTTTTGCGTACTGCATTTTAATATATTACAATGGTTACACTCATTTTCTTTGGTCTTTGCATTCTTCCGGGGTGGTTCGGGGGTGTAACTATAATGTATCATGATGTATTTGTGTCTGTGTTGTCGCGGGTGAAGGTGGGGGTGTTGCGTGTTGCGTGTGTGCGTCCCTGTTTTTTCCCTCCCCCCTTCCCTGTGTCGTAGGTGCAGTACTCACCGTGGTCTTCGCCGCCGGAATTCGTGCTCCTGGTAGAGGAGCAAGAAGATAAGGGCTGGGAGGATCTGCAGCTCTTGTTCCATGGCGCCCTGGTTCCTCGTGGGGTGTGCAGAGGTGAGCGTTTTCCCTTCGAAGTCCTGTTTCCGCCGTGTTTTTGTCCGTGGTGAATCCGCCCCGGAAAAGGTGGCGGATTGGTAGGTTGTGATACTGTGGGCGGTACTTTGTCCTCCGCCTGTCTGTTGGCGGTGACCGCCAAGCTGTTTGTTTGTACCGCTGTGGCGTAGTGTTAAAGTGGCTGTCTTTGTTGGCAGTTTCCGCCACGGTCGTAATTCCAATTTTTTTACCACCGGCCTGTTGGCGGACTTACCGCCGCTTTAACACCGTCCGCCAGGGTTGTAATGACCGCCTTAATCTAAAAAGCACTGAAATTTGCCAGTTTTAGTTAACTGAAGTAACTATAACAAGCTCTGAAGTAGGGGTGGGCGGTATACTCCATTCTGCTGGTGGAGTTAGCAGAGTATGCCCACTCTGCAGTCCGAGTGGAGCATGGAATTCGGCAAAAAATCAGTGGGCGAGACCCACCCCTAGATAAAAGTGGCTGGATAATGATAAATGAGTTTAAATAAAATGTGCTGTACATAGCTACTCCTCGCGGTTAACTGTTTTTGATCACAATCCACTTAATGGCTGCTGTGCTGCACTCTTAGTTTGTGATTCTTTGGTTTCCAAAAATGAAGGCATTAGGCTCCAAGAACAGAACAGGAAGACTTTGATTGCTTCCAAGCTGACAAGTATTGTTAGTCCTATTTTTTTTTAAGAGGAGCTCCACTGGATGCACAGATTATAAATAGGTGGTGTGTCTTCGCCACTGGAGCATCACAGTCCTGTCAGGAGCAAACTAATGCAATATTGAGGCCTTTGTCAAGCCAGGGTACCCTGTTACTGCATAGGCCTTGATTTGAGTGCCACAGAAAACTCCTGTTTGCACAAGTTTCGCTAATAATTGGCCTGAATTTTTCTTATGTTTTGGAATTTTCTGCAGGTAAAGCAGCTGGAAAAGGGACCAGTGAGACAGACAATGGTGCAAAGAGAAAACATGACAGCCCATATTTATACTGTTTTTGCATCACATTTGCGTAATTTTTTTACGCAAAAGCACTGAAACGTACAAATTACAATTATATTTTGTACGTTTTCACCGCTCTTGTGTCAAAAAATGACGCACATGTGGCAAAAAAAAAAGTATAATTATGGGCCAACATTTTACAGGGTACGTGGACTAGACATCCTTTGATAGACCAAATGGGTATGTGTGTGCCAGCCCTTCTCTGCATGACACTCGGTGCAGCAACAAGACTCCTAGTAGCAGCTTAATGCTCATGCTCCTGTTTGGTTGCTTTGCAATCACAAGTTTTGTGTTTCTCCTTACTTCCAAAATCATGACAAAAGAAGCTATTCCAAGTAGTGAGTGTACCATAAATAGTGCTGCAGTTGCAGTGGCACCAGTGCCTTGCGATGTAAGGGGCCCCTACATATGTCCTTTGCTACCCATCCCGGGTGCATGGGGCACTTTGCTCACTTGCCTTAGTGCCTGTGACACCTTGCTAAGCTGAGAAACAACATGTTTTGTGACAGTCTTGATAAAACATACTTAGAGGGAAAAAAGAGGCAATCAGAGAGCGAGGTGGAGAGGACTGTAGAGCCCCTCCCAGTACCTTATGCACTCCCTCCAGTTGCAGCTGCCGGCACTCTTCATTGGAGCTTCTAAGTTCTAATACCTTCAGATGATGCCATCGCACAGGGGAAAGCTCAGCTGCACTTTTGTGAGGTGGCATCCGGGGAAGAGCAGAGGCAGAGAGCAGCGGAGCAGGCATTGCTTTCCAGTGCAAGCTTAACTTGGATTCATGGGTCATGATTATTAGTTATTGCTTACACCATTTGGTGATGCCTCTTAGTGAGGACGGTGATGTACTTAAAACTTGTTACTTAAGATTCCACAACAATAAAACAAGGCTTTGTTGCTTCAGCAGTATTTTGCTTGCAAACTAGCTGCCACACAGCTTCTTCCAGATCTTACAGCACTGTACATTTGACGCTTTTATAATTGTCCTGTCGATCTAAGTAGGCTTTGCTTTGCATCAAAGGTGTTCCATTAATGCTGGGATGCAAATCAGTCTTGTGTGATAGTTAAACACCTGGAGGAGACTGCAAACATTAGGCATTGCACAGCAATGGATCGAGTCACAGAGCATGAGTTGTTCCACCAGTGATTGTTGGTAGAGTGTTGTACAATCACTTTCAGCACATTGTTAGTTTAATAGGTGGCCCACTGACCGGGATGAATCAAGTAAACATCTCTGTGCATGGCGGGATGAAGGCAGTAATTCAAAGGTGGGTAGAACTCTGCAAATTCTCACTGAGTTTTTATAAAACTCTGCAGAATTCCTTTGAGTTCAACTCTACCCACCACTACTCTGAAGTAAGTATGACTCATACTCTTACCATGCACTGCTTTTAACCTCACGTATTTCATCACTCATGACATGTTCAATGAAAGCACTGATGACATCTGAAATGGCATAATATATGACAATGTTGGACTTCAGTTAACTATTTTAGTCCCTTTAGAATACATCATGCCTCGAATTTCTAAAAAACCCATGCCTCCTCACACACTTTGACTCTTTTAATTTGATGCCTACATTAACATCTCAATACTCATTTACGTGAGCCTACTTCTGAGAAGATGCTTTAAATTCAACAGCTCCTATTCCAAAAAAAACATTCAGGAGAGCCTTGCTTTTGTCTTCAACACAGTATGTTAGCACTCTAGTTGTTTAAATTCTGTGGTGAAGCTGCACTTGATCACAAGTGAGTTAAAAGACAGACTACTGCTGGTGATGAAAGTATATATTTCAGTATGGATGTCAGAATGTTTTACTAGTATGGTTGTGAAAAATAGTTGAGAACTCATAGAAAATATGTTCTTGCATTAGCCTTCTAGAGCATTAACCATAATTTATATGACAAAATGAACTCTTTTGATTTGTTCATTTCTAAAGGAAATTGTTTAAGTTTTACAATTTTAATTTAATCAAGATGGCATTCTGGTGTGCTACATGTGTGTCAGAAATTATCATGTTAGTGCATTGGTTGTTCATTATTACTCTGTGGAAGCTGTAGTAGAACAATGGATAATCAATGTATTGCCTGATGCAGTGGGAGGTACACATTTGACTCAGAATATCAGATTTTATTCTCACATGGCTGAGGTAGACAGAGTAAACATATCAAAAATGTTATCCTATTTTAGCTGTTGGAGATCCTTCCATAACCTCTATGAGAAAATCATAGGAGGATTTTTTTTCCCACCAACATAGTTAATCGATTCCAGGAGAGCGTTGACATTTTTCACTGTGTAAAATCACTTGAGAACTCACTAGAATTCTTAAAATGAGCATAAAGCCACTAACAAGTGAATTATATTGTGATTAAAGTCTGTTATTATCCTTCATATGTGTTCCTTTATGTGACCCTATAAAACAGGCTTTCACTACAATGGGGACATAGGGACCATGTCTCTAAGTCCCTGAGTCCAGTACCGCACAATAAATTGTTTATGTTGTTGCCAGCAAATCAGAATTGACTTGTCTTCTTTAAATTACCTAATCAGGGCATATCTGGACAGTCCAGATATACCTAAATTTTTAAACCCTTCATGGAAACTTGAGCCGCTCTTTAAAAGTTGATTTCTCAAAAAGGTATACAATGATTTACACCAAATCACAAAAAACAAAATTTATGAGGATAAGTTTAACTTTGATATGGAATTTGGTGTAATTCCATTAAGCTATATTTTCTGTATTGGAGAGCAAATTATCTGTCAGGAATTAGCATAGGAAATTGCCCTACTCGGAGCCTCCCTATCCCTTGGCTCCTATTTAAAGGATCAGAACTTTCCATGAAGAAATCAAGGTAGATAAACTTATTTTTGGAAAGTTCTGTGGAGATTTGTTGATGTGATATAAATATATAGATATATATATATATATATATATGTATATATGCTGTAGGAATGTTATGCTTAGAAAATTTAGAAAATAGAATTTAAAAAAACACAGAAATTCACTTAAAGAACAAAGGTTACAGAGACATTATAGTTAGGCTCACATTTTAGTTAGTTATTTCAAGTACTAAAACTTATGTCATAAAGTAACGTTAAGTCGCGCCCCCGCTATGCACAGTTAACTCATCAATAATATTACTGCAAATGTTATAATGACATTATCAATGATGTTATCAAAGATGTCATGAGTGCTGTAATTCCTAGGGAAATTAGCAGTGCATTGCAAGGATGTGAGTTATAGTTATCTTAGGGCATAAGTTATAGTTACTTGAAATACCTCTAACTATAACAGGTGAATTTCTATGGTTTTGTACATTTGAACGAAAAAGGTCACTGTAACTTGTGTCTCCACCATTCACAGTTTTTTCCTCAATTGTTTGACTGCTAATGTTTTACTGATATTTTTATTGATGGTATAAAGTTGTCATAAGTGCTGTATTATGTGGGGTAATTAGCAGTGCATAGCGAGGGCACGAGTTATAGTTACCTGACCGCACGACTTATAGTTACTTGAAATAACTCTAGCTATAACTGCTGAATTTCTCTGGTTTTGTGCAAGTATATTCAGAACCTAACTATAGCATCCTGTGACCTTTGTTTTTTTAAGTAAATTTCTATGTTTTTTTTTAATTCTATTTCCTAACTTTAATGTCCCTGTAACCTTTTTTTTGCAGTGAATTTCTATGTTTTTTTCACATGAAGTAATTTTCATTACTATACATTAATCCAGATGTGGAGCACCCCCCCCCCCCTGGCTGATTTTGGCCCCAGAGACCCCATCTCCAGGGCCCGTCCTTAATATATATTTTTTGGGAGAGTGCTGAGCAGCCCTCTTCCCCCAGACAATCTCGGTCCAGGGGACCCAATCCCCTGGGGCCCAGCCATCTGTCCAGGGCACTCACTCACTATCATTGGGGACTGCGGAGACAGCCTGAAGGCCCCAATGGTCCCAGCCAGCTCCTGCCTCCTGCAGGCTCCAGCATTGCTGTCACAGACAGGAATCTGCTAAACATGCAGTTCCCTGTCTGTGAGAATAATAGTTTCCTCTGCTTACCTGTCCCTAAATCTGTGGGCAGGGAAGCAGAGGAAACCTCAACTTCAGAGTGTTTGAACCAGAGTGTTTGCTCTGACTTGGTGTGCTCTTTCAAAACAAAGGTTGAAGTTATACTATAGTTAGGTGCAAATGTCAGTTAAAATGTTACATTTTAAACTAAAAAGCACTGAAATTCACCAGTTATAGATAAAGTAACTGTGACTCACACCCTTGCCACGCACAGCTTATTACCTAACATATTACATCACTTATGGCATGTTCTATGGCATCATTGACAACATCAATGTGCCATATGATATGACATCATTGATGACAACACTGCATGGCTGGGGCACTAGAACTGCATCCACCAACTAATAGAAAACACAGCCCTGCTTTAAGAGACACTGAAATTATCACAAACTCCATTAACCAGAATACAATGGGGGACGTTTGTTGAGATGCCAACAGTGTTTACTCCCTCACCCACATCCTTCACAAAATTGCCTAGTTAGAGTGACACCTGAAAATAAAGATTTTTATCGCCGACTCACACACAAATATCAAGCCTGTCCGCAGATATGGATCACCTAAAACAAAGCGGTGGTGTAAGAGTTAATGATAAAGGGGGCCAACAAAGCCTCTGAGAGATTGCACACGGGTGTCTTTGGGGAGACAAAGGAACAGTGTCTGCTTGCGACTTGACTTTAGGGACAATTTGTTTTGTACAGCTCATTGCTGCGTCGTCCTGTTTTTTATTTTTTTATTTTTATTTTAATAGAAATTGTTAGATGACTACATAAATATGCCCAACCGGGAATTACAGCTAAACGATCACTTTTGAGGAATTATTTTCAATTTCGATTTGTAAAAATGCGTAAAAGCTTTCGATATCCTTTCTATGCACACAGTACGCTTTAGTACACTATAACACTAAAAACTGAACATTTTCACATTAAAATATATTTCCGTTGCATGATTTTCGAAAATGTACACTCAGGTAAACATGGCAGTATGGCGCCAACCTGGGAGTGATGACCCACAGCATTAGCATTATTATAGCCAGACGCGTAGGTTTGTTTTTGCATTTTCTAACAGACCATGGTACTGAAGCGTTTCCAGGCGCATAATAATAACACCCCTTTGCGCACGCGCGGAGCAGGCGGGCTCTTATCCCCTTGCTTCGGCTGTTTGCCGCTGTGCACAAGTGCTTGCAGCGGCACTGACACGAGTCTAAGGATGCATAACGACACGTCCCAGTCGAGCATCATCATCTACCCAGAAACAATCCTACAATCTTGCTCTTTCTGAGTGATCATCCTGGTATCATAACAGATTAAGGCCACAGTTACTTTGGATTATGCCTAATCTAACCTTTATCCGTTCACATTTTCACCTGCAACGCACGAGGCCCAGAAGTCAATTGCCAGGGCATAATTTACAATGACACTGATCCTCCCTTCCGCGCTCTAATTATCTGGATTAAAAATAACACTTTTGAGTAATTATTTTCACATTGGATAAACATTAAGCTTTCCCGGCTTTATCGGAGCTCTTTTCCTAACATGAAATAGATCCAGCCAGGCTTAGGCGAACATAACTGACAGCAGTGACAGCTTAATCAGGAACCCCAAACAAACTAAAACAATACGGAAGTATTTGTCTCATATCATTTCCATTTGCAATCATCACCGACTCTAAACTTCGCAGCTCGAAAGGCTCGTGAAAAGAGAAACTCCCACTCCAGCTGCTCGCTCAGGATTTTGCAAATAATCTTTTCCGCTTTAGTAAAAATGTAAACAAAAAAAGAACTTGCAAATGCAAAAACTGCTGACATTCGTGTCCAGACTGCAAGCGCGCCAGATGGGGGTGAGGTAGTTACCGTACCACGTAAATACCATCATCCCACGAATCGGAATTCCAATCCATGGCCAAACTACTCTATCTTTGCAGCAGAATCAGAATTTAATCCATAGTTTATAATGAAGACCTAAGAAGGGCAAAATAAGTGAGTGGTTTGCGGTCTCTTGCCACATTTATTTAGATGAGACATCTCAGTGGCCACTCAGATGCCATTACTTAAACACGACACACACCACACACCATTGACCTTCCCCTCTAATAATTATAGCACAATTCAGCCACATATTGCCCCACCTCACCCTCTTGATCGCTATTTCTGCTCTAAATGAGTTGTCACTCACAAGCTCCACACAGCACCCAAAATTGCTATCAAAACCAGGCGAGACGAATCTCCCCAGCTTGTCCTCAGACCAGCTCAGATCACATACAATTACACACTGAAATCACATCACAGAACCCAATTATATGTTGGCTTTGCAGATCCACGGATAACCTCTTAAAGAGCGAGTTCCCTGACTGTGTCGACCTCTGACTTCAGGTTCTTTTTGCAATCTGCTGCCCGCCACATGTTTCCCTGCACCGCTGGCGCCCCGGGACCTGGGAGCCGTGAGCGCTCCAGGAGGAGAGCAAGCTCTCATAGATTGGAGGTTACAAGAGGCGGTGTTGCCAATACCTCCTTCTTGACCCATGAAGCACCCCTCGCGCTATTGTATAATTCAATCGGGCCATTACTCACGCGGGATCCCTTCTAAGTATTTCGCCATCAGTTACTAAACTTTAATCGTTTCTGATCTGTGACTGTCTATAGAGATAAATGTATTCATACAAGTATGCTCCTCTTGCTATAACTTAATGTTGTTTTTTAAAGTATGGACGCAAAAAGGATGTCATAAATCTCCCATGGGTGCCTTCTGTTGTCTCCTCATTCTATTTTCTGTTTATTTCAACAGTTTTAACACTGATGCATTTTTTTAACTAAACATAACCATATGTTTGGTGATTATTTGTCTGCTTACAATTCAACAATCATATTACCTTATGTCATGTTATGTTCAGTGCTTAAAAACATGAGTGCATGACTCCAATGACTTTCCTAGGATCCCACTAGAAGGGCTAAAAAATGTTGAAGTTGCCGAATTCCTATTATTTTTTTGTCGTGATTCCCCCTTATACCTCTTTGTTCCCACACCCTACGTTTCCTGTTTCTATATCTCACTTCTGCAGATTTTTCATATCTGCTTTTCTCCTTTGTAGTGCTTTTTGATTCTTTCTGTTTGTTCCTTTTTCTTTTGTCTTTGTTGCCCTTGTTTTGCTCTGGGTCAACGAAAAGTATGACGCAGTCCCCAAAAATGAGTTGTCTTGGTCTGTGTCATGTAGTGTCACGTGGTCTGTGAGATGTTATTTTCTGCTTTACTATGTTATGCAATTCTTTGCTATACTTTGCATTTTCCTCCTACCCTATGCTGTGCAGTACTATGTTAGGTTGTTAATTAGCATGTTTTGTTATGATACCTTACCTTCACCTATGTTATGTTAAGTTACATCATATTTTATTACTATTGGTTTTTATAGCTTCAACAATCTTCTGAGCTGAATGGAATATTCACTAATAAACTATATTGTGACATTTATGTGTACACCACACAGATGTGTCCCACAAAAAGACAAAATTGGTAAAAATAATTTGAGTACACTCATGTGTATTTCTTATGTTGAAAGTCCCATGTTTAATAAGTTACCTGCCTGAAAATGAAGCAACCTCACATATGATCATGCTTCCAGTTCTCTCTTGCGCTTTTTCATCCACCATTCTGGTGAGTGGTGCGTGCAATAGCATGATAATCACACCCCAGTGGTCACCATGTACAACATGGAAAAACTGTCCAAATAGGAACAAAACAAAGACAACACACTTCTAACCACACACTGTATACAAATCAGCATGTAGGCAAGCGCTTCAGCGCCTCACACTGGGGTAGTAAGTAAGTAAGAGCTACATAAATGTTGCAATGCAAAACAATGGTGTTACAATACAAATTAGTGTCCCCGCAGCTTTCTCTTTGGTTAGTGACAGCTTGTAAAGTCTACAAACCAAGATGACCAGAAGGTGCTTGATCTTTGAAACCATGCCACATAAACTTCAGCACCTCAAATCACTTTCATGGCACCTGACAGAAGCTAGGAAAAGGTTCAGGGTCTCCTGCATAGTCAACAAAGGATATCTGGCCAAAGGACAAAACTATCACTGTAAACCGGCACTCACCTCGAAGCACTTTGTAAGGTGGGTGTTTTTTTTATGGGTATCCCTCCACTAGCCCTCTGGAATGACCAATACAAGGGACACCTCCAGCTCCGATGGCTTGGAAATACTCCTGGCACTTTGAGGAATAACATGCAATGAAGGGCCTGAGTTATCACACTTTTTCCTGCCTGCTATTTCACTTGGATACTTCGTCAACTTGCAGCAGACAAATTCTCTGAGTGAACTACTCACCTTAATTGGAGTTGCTGGAGATCTTGAAATCTCGACAGGGCTGGTAATTCCTGCTACAAGTCCCATTAGGGCATACCTTATTGAGGGGCAAAAGCTCCCTCAGTATTACCTCAGCACTCATGACGTAGTCTTTGACCAAGAACCTACGACTACTGCAGCAAAGCTAATCAACAAACAAGACTTTTTGCAGCAGAAACAGGTAGGCAACACTCTAGAAGTTCAGGTCCTACACTCTGGTATGAGCTAAAATGAAGCCTTTGGTCAGAAGCAAATAGTATACTGGTTAGTTAACTCATAAAAAGAAAATATTTGAACTGTTCTTTGACCGAGTTTCAGGGTGAAGAGGTGTTGCTTTTAAACAGTAAATACCTCTCTGCACTCTGGTTTTCTGTCTTGACACTTTCTTTTTGAGATACCCCGGCACTTTCATCTGACTGAAATGCGACGTACAACACTTTATAAAATCACTAAAAAAATATACATACACATTTTTTGTTCTCTAATAAACATAATAGTTTCCTTTGCCTTACCAGGACAGTTTATGATTGGATAGTTTCTGTTCCTATATACTTTCTTTCACTCGTACCTGATTTTACCTGATTTTATTTGTATCATTTGAACGTATGCCATGCAGTAGTTCCATATTTACACATTGTGAAGTTCTTTGGCAAAACACTATTTAATTACATCCAAAGTAAATGTGGGGCAAAATTGATTGCAAAGAGAGCTTGAGAAATCTTTGGACAGTTTCTAAGAAGTATTACAGCAGGTAAACAGAGGTTTATGAGACATTTCTATCAATCCTAACTTGCTGTTCCCAATCTATTTATTTAGTCATTGACACACACACTCTGCTTAGTTTACTCTTGATCGCATCCAGGGCCATCTTTTGGGGGTTAGCAGAGGTTTCAGTTGTGATCTCTGTAAGTCAGTAGTGTATGCCTTGCAACCTCTGTGCATCTGAGAGCTCAGCATTCAAATGAGCTCTCATGTAGTCTATACTACAAGCACGACCCAATGAATGGTGAGATATGAGTAGTTTTGATCATGATGCACCTCTACAGAACCTATGGCAGCAGAAACCACGTAAACAGAATTAGCCTGGTGCTTCCATTTGCAATTATATGCTTGATCGTTGTCACCTTACATACAATTTTGAAGTTATTCATAGGTTTAAACAGATTGTGTGATTGTTGTTCATTGTTGGTAAATTCATCATAATCAAAGAAGCATTTTCAAACTGACAATCTAAAAACCAACCTTACCAAAAGATATATTTTTAAATTGTGAGTTAGGGGACCCCAAACTCCACATCTTTATCTGCTCCCCATGGGAAACTGCACTTAAAAGACATTTAAAGGCAGTCCCCATGTTAACCTATGAGACTGACAGGCCTTGCAGTAGTGAAAAACGAATTTGGCAGTAGTTCACTATCAGGACATGTGAAACACATCAGTACATGTCTTACCTTTTAAATACACTGCACCCCGCCCAGGAGGCTACCTAGGGCCTACCTTATGGGTGACTTACATGAAGTAAAAGGGAAGGTCTGAGACTGGCAAGTGGGTACACTTGCCAGGTTGAATTGACAGTTTAATGCTGCACACTCAGACACTGCAGTGGCAGGTCTGAGCCATGTTTACAGGGCTACCTGTGTGGGTGGCACAATCAGTGCTGCAGTCACAATGGTAGCATTTGATTTACAGGCCCTGGGCACCTCTAGTGCACTTTACTAGGGACTTGTAAATGTATGCCAATCATGAAAAAGCCAATTACACACACAGTTTACACAGAGAGCACTTTCACTTTAGCACTGGTCAGCAGTGGTAAAGTGCCCAGAGTACCAAGCCCAGCAAATATAAAGTCCAGCACACAGTTAAAAACACAGGAAGCAGAGGCAAAAAGACAGGGGAAAGCACACCAAGGATGCCAGGTCTAACAGCCATGAGCTCCCTCGTACACACAAGGGTTCCGCACCAACCGAATACAAATATGATGCCTCTCACACACGTCAACACACACTGCCTCACAAGCAATACAACAAAATTAGGGGCATATCTAGGAGCCCCTAGCACCCCCTTAGCGCCATCATAGCATCATTTTTTTGATGCCAAGGTGGTGCTAAGGTGGCTTTTTCCGCACGTCATATTTACAAAGTGGCACAATGCATGCATTGTGCCACTTTGTAAACCCTTGAGCCACATTATGCCTGCGCCAGGTATAATGTATGCAATGGGGGCTTTCCAGCACTAGGAGGCCCACAAAAATGGCGCAGTGACATTTAACAGATGTCACTGCACCATTTTGGTATAATTTTTAACGCCTGCTCAGACCAGGAGGTAAAATGATGCTCTTATAGAAACCTATATTGATCCTTTTGTATTAACGACTGCCATGGTACACTGTATTATAAATATGATGCAACCATGGAGTCACTAGGTGCCGTAGGGGGGTGCAGAAAAAGTTGCACATCAGTGGCTGATGTGCCACGTTTTCTTAAATATGGGACTTAGGGCCATATTTAAGGAAAATGATGCACAGCTGCACTAGCGCAGTTGTGCGTCAAAAATATTAACATGAGCTAATGCCATTCCTTAGTGCCATCCGTGCGCCATATTTAAAAAAAGACGCACAGTGGCGCTAAGGAATGGCTAGCATCATTGAAAATTACAGTAGCCAGTTCTGGATGGCGTTCAGAGAAATGATGCTAGTGGGCCAAGAATGACGCTAACTGATTAGCGATAGCAATTCTGCCACTAGTCAGCCTAGCATCATTTCTTGGTCGCACAAGCAGGCAGAAAATGACGCCTGTACAAGTATGAACAGGAGACATTACCAACACCACAATGCCCTCCACAGGGGACCAGTGTCCCCAGAGCAACCCCAACAGAACCATTGCCAGCCAGGGGGCCCCATGTAAGTGGCCACCATTGGCATACAACAGGTAAGGACGTATGCTTACCTGGGATGGGCTCCCTCCATTTTAAGTCTCCCTGTGGTGTGGGTGGTGGTGATTCTGGGGTTTGGGGTGGGCATCTATGTGCCCAAAATAGTGACACCATGGTGGACTCAATGGTGTTTCCCTTTGAAAATGTGCCTAACATCCTTTTAATACCTCGTCTGACCAGGTGTTAAATTTTGACACTAATCGGCCTTAGCGTCATTTTGTGGCTCCGCCTCCCAGGTGCGCATCCTTGTACTGTAGGGAGGTAAATATGGCACTAGGGGGCTAGTGTTATTTTTTGGAAGGGAACACTTACCTTGCATATCATTGTCGCAATGCGACACAAGGTGGGTTGGCGCTTCCAGAAAAATATGCTAACTCATATTATTTGGCACTAGATGGGTCTAGTGTCAAAATATAAATATGGAGTTAAGTGAGCGCTGCTTTAGCATAATGAAAATGATGCTAAGGTGGCACTAACTTTTCATAAATATGGGTCTTAATCTACTACCAATTCAAAAAAACACAGGCCAGCAGTGAGAGCAACCTCCCTAGCAAAGCAATCATGCAGTATATTAATCTTCTCTCCTTCATGCCCTTCACTCACTACAAAAATTTACTTCCTTTAATCTTTACTTCATCAGTTAAATCTTGATGAAAGATGGCCACTGCCCCTGCAGCTCTGCATCAGTTTCTAGATCAGAGGCATATGAAACACAAAAGGGCAGAACTTAAAATTCCTGCTAATTGTGGAGGACATGAAACCACCCTGCATCCTGGAACTGGCTATCCACCTGTGCACCTGGCAGCTGTCATGAATCTGTGATGGGATGTGATAAGGTTACATTGGTGAAAATGGGAAAATACCTAATTAGAAAGGGTCCCAGTTCCACTGTTACTTCAATTAAGAAGAAATCATAACATAATAATGTCCTGTGTTGTGGGCGTCAGATATTAAAACAATTTTGAATAACTAGAATATATAATTTAAACAGAAAATCTGAAGTCTCGGGAGATGTGCGCTATGCCAAGTCTCACTGGAGTTTTCAAGCTGACTGCTATCTTGTGTAAAGGAAAACAAAGACACAGAAGTTGTGCATCTCCTAGCTTTGCAAACAGATCAAAGGAGATGAGCTATGAAGCAGATTATGTTCTTCTATGGATATTTGCTGGGTGTTTCATTTGAAGGATTTCTGCTGAAATAAATACTCTAATTACAGAACCATTTGGATTTCTAAAAAGACTGTGAGATATGTGGACATTACTGGATCAATCAGAACTAGATTGTTTTTTTATCTCAAGACTGACTGAACATGTGGTTTCACTGAGGTTTGAACAGTTGGAATCAAAATGAATGAGAATTCTTACATAGGTACTTGTAAGTGAATTATATTGTAAACTGAAAGAATTTAGTGCTGAGGTGGGTTAGCGCAGAGAATGCTTACAATTTAGGTGAATGTGCTTACAGTTTAGGTTAATTCACTATTCTTTCAGTCTTGATAGTATTCAACAATGCTATAATTTGAAAGAGAATCATTAGCTACAGTAAAATAAACTTATCTACAAGGACATACATTCCAAAAACCTCTGTGTTTGTATTAACAATTGTAAATTTGTTTTTACACCTTCTTATCCCACACCAAAGCCTTAGCATTATTTAATATTTACATCTATTTTAAATGCAATACTATTTTGTTATTCTGTGTTGTACAATGCTCATTTAAACCAACTGTTCTACTGAGCATAGCATCGTACTAAAGTTGGCACAAAAAAAGTGAGAACTGCTGATTTAGTTGTCAGCCTTTTTAGGTCGAGCGTAAGCATTCAACCTCTTGTATACTTTTAAGTATACTTCTTTTGTGGGCTTCCAGCAATTTCATTTGCTATTTTCAGTGTCATTTACAAAATCCTTGCTTGCTAGTGAGCAGTCATGCCTCTTTGTGCCTCCTTTTGTGTGGGAACAGGGATCAACTACTGTATAATTACGCTTTGTCCTCTTTATCTGTTCTGAAGAGGGCTTTTTTATCACTTTGTTTCCTGCTTCTGTCCAGGGAAGCTTCCCTTTTCATTTGCAGAGCATTCTTGCTCTGAGCTTAGCCATAAACAAGGCTATAAATCAGGCTATCTTGGTCACATTCGGTCTTTATGGGCTCTTTGCACCCTCTCTCAGCTGCTTGGTTCCCACCCTTCCTTGGCTTGGATTTTCTTTACCAAATGTGCCTGGCTAGAGGATCACTTGTGATTGCTAATAGCCTACGCACCCAGCTCTACCCGGGCTCTAAAATCCTTAGAGACAGTGCCCACTTCTGCTCCATACTGGGATCTTACTTGCAGCTCCATGAGTGCATCTCAGTTCATATACTCCAACCCCTCAACTGTGTCAAAGACAGAACACCACACAAACTGTCTACCAGAGCACCTCAGTTCTTGCAGTCAGTACACACTGCTGTTCCAGTACTTGGACCTCGCCCACAGCGCCATCAGTGTACCTCAGTTCACACACTCCAAGCCCTCATCCATGCCAGTGCCAGGAACTCCACGCATGCTGTCTACCAGAGCACTTCGGTTCTTCCAGTCAGTACACTATGCTGCTCCAGTACTGGGACCTCAGGCACAGCTCCTGCAGTGCACCTCTGTTCACATGCTCCAAGTCATCAGCTATGCCAGTGCGAGGAACCCTACACACTCTGTCTGCCTGCCAGAGCACCTTAGTTCTTGCAGTCAGTGCACTCGACTGCTTCAGTACTGGGACCTCGAGCGCAGCTCCATCAGTAGACCTCCGTTCACACGCTCCAAGCCCTCAGCTGTGCCAGTGCCAGGAACCCCACACATGCTATCTGCCAGAGCACCTCAGTTCTTGCAGTCAGTACACACTGCTTCTCCACTACTGGGACCTCAGGCGCAGCTCCATCAGTGTACCTCCGTTCACACACTCCAAGCCCTCAGCAGTGCCAGTGCCAGGAACCCCATGCACACCGTCTCCCAGAGCACCTCAGTTCTTGCAGTCAATACAGTCTGCTGCTCCAGTACTGGGAGCTCGGCGCAGCACCATAATTTCACCTTGGTTCACACGCTCCAAGCCCTCAGCCATGCCAGTGCCAGGAACCCCACAAAAGCTGTCTGCCAGAGCACCTTAGTTCTTTCAGTCGGTAAACTCTGCTGCTCCAGTACTGGGTCCTTGGACACAGCACCAACAGTGCACCTTTGTTCACCCGCTCCAAGCCCTCAGTCATGCCAGTGCCAGGAACACCACGTACACTGTCTGCCAGTGAACCCCAGTTCTTGCAGTCAGCACACTCTGCTATTCCAGTACTGGGATCTTGGGCACAGCTCCATCAGTGCACCTCTGTTCTACCGCAGTGAGGACACTTCCTTTCCCATACTGGGACCCGGCTCACACACAGTTGCATTACAGCAGTTCAATTCTAATATTCAGTCCAAATGCCAAGCCAGTACTAGACCCAAAAGAGCAAAACACATCTCCAATGGACTTATTGTGACTAACGTACCTAGGATCATTTGACATGATTTGATCTTCAGGAGGAATTGGGCACAAATTACATGGAAATGTAGGGGATTGGCTAGTCCTTAGTATAAACACATCAAAGAGACTAGCCGAATCTATAACTATTGAGATCAACCAGGTAGAAAATACCTTAAAGACAACTTTATCACTATCAGCTTTCAAGACTTGCTTGGCAGAGATCAATACTGAGTTGAATGCAAACAAAGAATATCTGACCCAACAGAAAATCACTAAGTTACAGAAAGATATTAACAAATTCAGTAGAGAGAAAGTGTACCCCTACACTAAAGATGATTAAGAGGTTGACACACAGTCTCGCTCTTCTGATGAATCAGGTGCTACCTATAGAAAACCCTGCACCTACAGTAACAGATCTTTATCAGATGGTTGGTGCACAGATGAAGGTGGTTCACAACCTTTCCCTAATCCTCCACAATACCCCGTCAACCAACCGTTTCCATGACAACCTCCCTATCCTTACTATCAACCATGCCCTTTTGTGCCCTTCATACCTTTTTTAGGCCGGACCAGAGGAAGAGGCAGACGCAGAGGAAGAGGACGACATGTGCAGTGGGCCAGAGAGGAACCCCAAATGGTGACCAGGAGCCTGGGAAAGAATCAGAATCCAAGAACCTAGTAGTTAATCTATCTAATCTGTGCTCAAGACAGTTTTCCACAGATGAGCTCAGTGTTCTGAATAGAGGTCTGGGCCTTGTTCCCACCCCCCAGGAAGATTTTTTCCACCTTAACTGTGAACTTTCCCACTTCTTTAGAAAGATTCGGTTGCATACCTTTTTTAGGGACAGATCTTCTGAATCACATCAGGAAGACTCCGGTCTGAGAAATCCATCCACTTTTATCTCTCCCATCTCCGCCATGCCCTGCAAATTACTCACATTTGAGAAGGCGGTAATAACAGATGTGAAGAAATTGCAACCCAAACATACTTTTATGAATATTTCATCACGTGAGAGAGAAGCACTCAAACCTTGGCTCTTGATTCTAATATAGTCCTCAAACCAGCTGACAAAGGCAGAGCTATAGTAATCCTTGAGACTCAGGCATACAGACAGGAGTGCCTACGCCTCCTGAGTGACTCTACTTACTATGCCCCCATTATTCAGTACCCCACTGAGAGATTACAACTTAGGATACGTACTATGATCAATGAAGCAGCAACTAATGCTTAGATTTTCCGTAAAGAGGCTGAGTTTTTGGATACTCCCGATCCACTCATACAGTACTTTTACTGCTTTCCCAAAATTCATAAGGACACACAACCATCTCCGGGACGACCTATTGTCTCAGGCATTGGTTTGATTCTTGAATCACTTTCTATTCTCTGTGACTATTTTTTACAACCTCTAGTGCAGGTTACCTCTACTTTTTTGAAGGTTACTAAAGAAATCCTTAATGTTATCAATGTTATCAATGAGATCAATCAGGTGCATGCTTCGATAAGTTTGGATGTAGAGTCCCTCTATACAAATATACTGCTGCAAGCCATGCTCCGGGTCGTTGAAGACTCATTAGCCCATAATACATTGACCTCCCCGACCCCTATGTCCTTCATGATGCAATGTGCTTATTTGGCCCTGACTGAGAATCACTTCAAGTTTGAGGACCAACTCTATCATTAGATATGCAGGACATCGATGAGGAGTACCTTCGCTCCCAGCCTAGCCTGCCTCTATATTTATCACTTTGAGGAACAATTTATACTCAATAGTTCAAACCCATTTGAGGATAATATAAAATTGTGGCGTTGATATTTCGACGATATCTTGATGATATGGCATGACCCAACTCAAATGGTCAGTTCATTCACCACTTGGAACAATGGACTGGACCCCTTCCTATGGTTCATCTCAACTGTCTCTACCACCCAACTCCTGTTTCTTGACCTTACAATTACCATCAACCATGGCAAATTAGAGACTAGCACCTATCATAAAAAAACAGACCGCAATAATCTCTATATGAAAGTCATCATCCAAAGGGACTAAGGGACTACTTTCGAATCACAAGCAGACGACCTAACTCACAAGTTACATGACAGACACTACCCACGTCAGATAATCAATTTGGCCCGTAAACGGGCTCTTAACAAACATAGAGAGGAATTACTGACAACAGTACCTAACCACTCTGACCCTTAACTGACGTATGTTTCCACTTAAACCCCTCTGTCCAATACCATCAAGAAACTGATCAACAAACGTTGTCTATCTTCTGCAGTGGCGGTGAGGTAATTTCTAAACCTCTATGTGCTTTTAAACATACTAGGAATATCAAAGACCTAGTAGTACATACACGTCCTAGGATTTTGGCTTCTGAACCTAGACAGAACATCTGCGGCAACTCCCACCAATGCAAGGCCACCACCCGTGTGGGAGTTGTAACGTATGTAACGTACGTCCTTTGACCTCACAAACTGAAACTTTGGAGTTGCACCCTCTAGGCTGGTGGTGCCTTATGAAACATACTAATTGCAACACCTGCAATTGTATTTACATGATCACACTGTTTGTTACCTTACGTGGGAATGACGACAAGACCGGTTACGTTTAGAATCAACGGACATCGTAGTAACAACAGATGTAGATGAACAACTACTAAATTGAGTGTCCACTTCATTGAAACTAAGCACACTCCCGACGACTTACAGTGGGTAGTGCTTGAGGCTCCCAACTATTTGACTAATGGCTCCAAGAGTCTATTTGAAGGCGAGCGACAATGGCTGTTTAAATTAGGGACCCATATTAATGGGTTAAATGACGAGATACCATAGATGAGCTTTTATACGGGCTCCTGAGTCTTACCAGCATTGTTTCATAAATCGTTACAGCATGCATTGACTCACCTACAAAACACTAGCACCTTTAGTTTCAATGACAGTGTTCACCTTATGATCAGCCATTGATATTCCCTGGCTCTCCATGCTTTACTTTAATTTCCATTTGAGACATTTGGATTCTTTAAGACAGACCTGGTCTTTTTGACATGGTTTATTTTTTTAAACATTACCACTGGTCTTTTCATTAGATATACATGCTTACAATAGTTTTAGGAATATAATCTATGTATGGCCCCTCTCCCCCCAGTTTTTTCACTTCCACCACTGAGTGGTTTGGAAATACCTTTTTCCATCATTGATAGTTGTTCTCGGCTCCCCTTCTAATTTCTATGGGAGTCCTCTTTCTATAGTTATTGGCAGGCGGGACTGACGTCCTTGTGACAAGCCCCCTTTCTCCTTGGTTACTGCTTTGATTGGTCCCTGCCGAGTTCCATGACCTATTTATCTGACGAGCCCGCTGATCCCCATACTTCCCGGATGGCGCCCGTCAGGTAGGTCTCAGGCATTGGACGACACTCAGGGGGTCATTCCGACCCCGGCGGGCGGCGGGGGTCATTTCAACTTTCCCGCTGGGCCGGCGGGCGATCTCCAAAAGATCGCTCGCCGGCCCAGCGGGAAAGCCCCTGCAAAGAGGAAGCCGGCTCCAAATGGAGCCGGCGGATTTGCAGGGGTGCGACGGGTGCAGTGGCACCCGTCGCGATTTTCACTGTCTGCTAAGCAGACAGTGAAAATCTTTGTG
This sequence comes from Pleurodeles waltl, assembly GCF_031143425.1. Taxonomy (NCBI): domain Eukaryota; kingdom Metazoa; phylum Chordata; class Amphibia; order Caudata; family Salamandridae; genus Pleurodeles; species Pleurodeles waltl. The sequence goes on from NC_090436.1 coordinate 974,820,401, forward strand.
GGGCCCTGTTAGGGGGCCCCTGCACTGCCCATGCCAGTGGCATGGGCAGTGCAGGGGCCCCCAGGGGCCCCACGACACCCGTTCCCGCCAGCCTCTTCCTGGCGGTGTAAACCGGCAGGAACAGGCTGGCGGGAAGGGGGTCGGAATCCCCATGGCGGCGCTGCTCCCTGGGCCAGGGGAAAACCGGCAGGAAACCGCTGGTTCCCCTTTTCTGACCGCGGCTTTACCGCCGCTGTCAGAATGGCCCGGGAAGCACCGCCAGCCTGTTGGCGGTGCTTCCTCTGCCCTCCACCCTGGCGGTTTGAAAACGCCAGGGTCGGAATGAGGGCCTCAGTGTGTGAGTACCTACTTTATTTTTTGAGACTCAGAGTTTAGACGCCGCACTCTCCCATCCAGACTGCCATTACTGGGGGTTCCCATTACAAGGGCACATTATCGATCTTAAGGGTTAAGACCAGAGTACAATGCACACATGCATTGTTTGAAACAACCTGACTCGCCTCTTATAGATTTGACTTTTCAGGCACATCTTTGCTGAGTCGTCTTTTTGTCTTTGTTTTTCCAATTGTTTTTAGCATCAACATACATTTTACAGCAAGTGGTTTGAGCTTTCCCCTCCACAATAGCCCCTTCTCAGTTCCTGTGTGGGCATTTGAGCTCTGAGGAGAGCTCCCGTTTTCTCCTAAATGGACATACTTTTTAAAATATTTGTTAAAGCTCTTTTTGACTACATAATTGTCTATCCTATTTCTGTGGTTTTCTTGTTTAATTGAATTACTGTTATTTTTGTGATTTACATAGTGGCATCAGTCCTTTGGGTCACACTTTCCCAAGGAACCCGGTCCTCATTGTAGGAGGGTAAGGAGTTTTTATTATGGGTATGTTCACATTCAGCATGGCAGCACATCAACGCAGTGTCACTACACTTTTATGCGAGTAATGCATCTCTTAGTTTCATACTGTATCACAAACATATGTTGTGTTGTAGTCTCTTTTCCACAGGTTCTGACCTATTGAGGCCATGAGTTGTGTAGCATTCTATGTAAGTTACTTGTAACCTTTCATACCATGAAATTCAACTAGGGTATGTAATATAGCTTAGGAGACATTTGTTTTTGTCCTGATGAAGCGCCACGTGATACGTATGGACCTCTTAAGCACGAAACATGTTGACCTCATATAATAGCTATAGGGAGATTGTTCCTAACAGATTTTATTGTGCTACCAAGAATGGTGGAAGTTTATTCCGATTCCACTCTCCTGTGTTTTTAATTTTGACCGAGATCCTCAACACCTAATAAAATATATAGTTTTGAGGCTTTCAAGACAATTTTAACTCTTTCCTCTCCTGCTCTTCCCTGATGATAGGTTTAAATATATACCTGCTTTAGCAATCACGGCACACACTGAAAAAATAAAGATCTCTTGGAAAGAGCTCCCTTGTGGGGCCTGTCAGACATTTCAGCACCAGTCTGATGAAGAGCTAGCCCTATGATGAAGCATCCATTGGATGTGTGAGGGTTCTTGCTTCTAATTTTAGAAGTCTCTCTAGAACCTGTGTCCTTTTCTTTTTCTTTCTTGTTTGGAACAGTGTACTTTATTGATTTACAAAACACATCTCAGCCAGTGCACCTCAAGTCTAACATCCAACGCCACTATTGATGGGAACCACCACAGCTCCACCAGAATCCATCAATTCTAACGTTAAGTGCACATTTCTTCTCAGTACTAAGGCTCACACATGCCCTTCAGGACTCCTTGCTTCTGTGGTTCAGAGGCAATGCCACTCCCATGCTGGACCCCACTCGCAGCTTCACCAGGGCACCTTCAGGCTAACGCTCAGCAACACTGGCATCAATACTAGGTTCTCCACATAGCTCCATTAATATACCTCACTTCTGAGTTTGTGGACCATTACTATTTCAGTCCTGCAGCCCACACACAACTCTGTCAGTGGACCTCATTCCTCACCAGCAATACTCCATTATTCCAATTCCAGGAATTACGAGGTGCTCTGTTTCTCATTCCTCACCTGCTCCCTTTCTGGTATTCCAGCATTTGGCCGGGACACAGCTCTGTCTATACCCACAATCCTGATCTGAAGCACCGAAATATTACTGTATTGGGGTTCACATACAACTCTGCCATTGCCCCTCCTGCTGGTCTGTAGTGCCTCCTGCTATTCCACACTATACTTCTGTTTGAGGACGTGGGGGAGTTAATTAAATCTATTCTTAGCTGCCATCTTTATTTGGGAGGGTCTGTTTCACCTATCTAACTTTGTTCTTTTCTTTACTTAGTTTACTCTCAATGTTTTCTTTCTTCCCCACTTTTCTGTTTCCAGCTCTTAAAATCCACACGTTAAGTTTTGCTCTTCCTTTCAACTGTTTATTTCTACTCCTCTCCTTTTTCTTATTTTCCTCTTCTTCTTGCTACCTCCTCTATCAAACTTGCAAAAATGTGGTTATTTCTTTCCTTTTTTCATTCCTCTGTTTTTTCTTCATCAGGCATTTTTCTGCTTTGACTATTTTTTCTCGTCCCTTCATTCTTTCTTTCTCTTCTTAGGGTCAAGCGTGCAAGCGCTCTGGCCTCTTGTATTCTTTCTGTGCGCTTTTAACCACGCCAACTCTTGCTATTCATTCTTTGTTGTGCTTGTCTTAAATGCTTCATTTTTATTGGTGCATTTTGTTAAATGTCCCTCCTTTGTGTGCTAAGTTCCCTCCCAGGTGATTTCGCTAAGTGAGCATTTTTGTTGGTCATCACTCTACATCACGCTTCCCTCTGTAACAGCATATAATGGCCTCTCCTCCGGTTTCACCTTATCTTTCATCCCAGCTGAGATCCTTTCTAAATATTCATGCAGGGAACCAATAACTCTCGCGTTCACGTTCATGGTGGCCGTGGCGCTTTGAATTGACTTGCTTCTGCCAACTGTTTTACTTTTCATTTTCAATTTATGTGGCAAGAAAAGTCCAGTTAGGAATTTACAATGTTAATAGCTCTAACCCTAGTAAACACGTGACCCATTGCATTGCAAATGCTTGTTACTATAAGTTACTGCAACTACTTTAAGGTTTTCTCACATTCTTCCCACAAAAAAGCCAGGCACCTGCTCCTTACTGTCTAGCTGTACTTTCAGATATATCATGTACTCTTTCCTCTATTCAACTGCATTCAGAAACAAATGTATAAATATAGCATAGAAATGCATAGAATTCAGCATTACATGCTCCAACAGACCATGGGGTGAAGCTCTGGTCCATTGATATGACAATTCACATGTGTAATTTTTTTGATCCTTGAATTAAACATATCTTAGACTTCTATCAATTTTCCGAGGTGTCTGCTTTCTTATACAGAACCTAGTGCAGTGTGTGCCAGGAAACTGAAGGGAAGGCAGGTGCTAGACTAAACTCAAAATGATGAACCCAGTCACTAGAGCAGAGGTCTTCAAATTATTTTACTCTGGGCCCTCACCCCACAGAAATGTTTTAAAACCTCCAAAACTTTATGACAAGACATGGGGGAACAGCAGTGACAAGGCCGAGTGCAGGGGCCTGGGAGTATGAGATAATTTCAGGGGTACTTTTCTGTAACTCAAATTCTGCTCTAAATGTGAGCATTATAAAAGAGCAAATACATCAAACAAAAATAAGCATTGACCAAATCTCTACTCTGCATACTAGGGAGTGAGTTGTGAGCCCCACACACTCCTGGGCCCCAATACAGCTGAACCTGCTGCAGTAATGATAGATGTAGCCCTGAATAGTAGGGTGCCTCTCTGCCCCCCACCACCATGTCTGGCATTACTCCAGACCCCTGAAACAGAATCTCTGTCCCTTTCAGCAAAAACGAGCTCTCACATGTTGCCCCCACTTTGCAGCAAGGGTTTCCTCAGCTCTAATACAAGCAAGGCCCCATGTCTCTTTTAGAAAGTAGGTCAGTCATGATTCTGATGTGGTGGGCCTCTCAACCCCCTGGGATCTAGTGCCACTTTAACGGCTTCGTTTCAATAATGATAGCTACTGCCTTCTGAAGTGGGCAGTCTTCGCTGCTCTTTTTGTAAAAACATCAGCCCTGATCTTGCCCCATACCCCTTCTGTCATTTCTCTGAGGCCAAAGCTAAACTGTCACCTCTGCTTCAATACTCACCTCCCTTGGACCATCGGTATGAGGCCTAAAGCAATACTAGCACAGCACTGATAATCAGGGCCCTAATGCAAGCCAGGGAGGGTCATAAAACAGCCACATTTGGGGTTTAGATGACCCCAAAACTCTTGGGCCTCCATGTCACTGTTCCTGCGGCACCTATTGTACCTACAGCCCTACAAAACAGGCTTTGTTATCTGTCCACTCCGCAAGCTATTACTCCTAGACCTGAGGCTCAAAGTAGGCTGTCTGCCCCATTATGTAATAAAAAAGGGAATAAAGTCCCACATCTCAACCTCCCCATATTTGGGCCTTGTTTATTATGCAACAAGGGTGACCTGGTCCCTAATACTAGGAAAGAAAATGGGCCCCACTCCACTTTTTGCTAGTAATACAACTATAACTGGGGTGCAGTAGCCCTCTCACACCATTGGTCCTGGTGCAACCCCACCTGCTACACTTATGGTAGTTCTGGTCCTTGCATAAAAATACAGCTACCTATATATTTTCACTTTCCCCAGGGCATCTCTTTGCGAAAGACCTGTCTCTGTCAATTTGTAGATGTTAAAAAAGCCTCCAATGGGCTATGCTTTTGACATTATCTATGGATCTCTCTCCTTTCCTCTTTCTCCTGGGCCACTACTTTGAAGCCCCAGGGCTCTGCTTTTGAGTGCGACCTTGCACTCTTTAACTTACCTGAAATTACATCTGCATGTTCAAGTGGGCAGAATCTATCAGGACTGATGTGCCCATGTTTTTTTAATTTCACAAAACCAGTTACCGTACTTAAAAAAAAACAACCATCCCTGAATGGTTAATGTGGACCTTGCGGTGCCTTTGGGTGAAAGTGGAGGGGATTGGGGTCTCATGTGTTGTGAAGTCAAGAGTGAAACAGAGAGGCTGGAGAAGAAATAGGCCTTCCCATGAAGGTGCCTTCTACCTGAAAGAAATGCAAATGTGTGCAATTAGTTAATCACCAAAGTAAGGGTTGCTTGTGACCCAGTATAAGCCTTAATTGATGGAGTCACTTGATGTTTCATAAGGGTGTTGAGTTCTGCAAATTGTCCTTTTAATGGGTACTTATAAAAATGCTTGCAGTAGGTACACTCTGATTTACTACTATTAAATAAATGTTTCGGAATCACTTGTTTTACCTTAAACACTAAGCCCAGTGCCACTGGAATTATGCAATTCTGCTGCTTTTCTCACATACTGGTGAATCTCCCACATTTGCAGCATAATCCATCATCTGGTGCAAAAGCAGCAGATTTTAACAAGAAATTGTTTCTAGCTCAAAAAGATTAAAAGTTGCCAACATATTACAATATATGTTCCTGCACAGCAGAAGGTCATTTGCAAAGGTTAACTAGTCACCTTTCATTTGCTTATTTCTGTATTGTGTTGTTAAACTGGTACTAATGAGGTGAAATATTTGCCCATAACAATATTACCATGGGTACCAAGTACAAATTATTGAAGTAATACTATAAAAAGGGGCTGCATTATTCAGCATAATTTAACTTTTCTTGCTGCATAATTTCATCAACCCTGCATCATATTTTGGAGCTCCACTGCTGCCTAATTTCAGTGGCCCTGACTAAACGGCCCTGACTGTGTGTGTATAATACAGTTTTAAAATAATGATTTACATATTCACATTCCCAGTGCTTTCTGTTACACCATGGGCCATTGTAGCATTATATATACACTAAAGCCTTTCCCTCACTGCCCCCACAGGGTTCAGTTCTGTATCTCTTTGGCCTCTCACACAGAAATCTGCAGTGGTTGCATTAACCAATTGAGGTTTCAAAAGTATTAACTTGCAAATATTTTTTTATTTAAGGTGCGTTATTTTATCTGCAGTTACCTGGAGGTGAAAAACAGCATCATAGTTAGAGAATATTTTTTTTAATCGTGCCTTTGACCCTGCCATGAATATCAATTGCTGCTTCTACGTGAAGACTGCTTGGAGCTGCTGTAAATAAACAAATTTGCACTTCCAGGTCATTTTCATTTACAAGTTCTCACTGAAGTATTTGTGCGCTGTAAAACCAGAGTCACTGACCCCCAGGGGTGTGTGTCCCAAAGTTTGAAGACCTCTGCACTAGAGGTAAGGAAGATATTTCTCCAGGAGGACTAGGTTAGAGCATGGCCCAGCACCAAGCCTGGTGTTTCTGCTGGATGGTATAAGCATGTTGAATTAAGCTGAGGTGAAGTCTAACCTTGTTAATTATTTCTTGCTTGACTTGCTTAGCATGCATTGTTTCTACTGTCTATGATGTGTTAAAGTAGAACCGTTCATCTGTGTAGGAGATGATGAGATAATAAACTGGATGGGTAGGTAGTAATGAAAGGAGTCCTATGTCAAAAGAGGTGTGTGAGAAATCAATGGAAGAGAGAGAGAGTAGGCTTTGGAAATTATGTGGACAGGGGAAGATAAGTTAGAGCGATAGGACCCAAAGCACAGACACTGGAGGGATGAACATGTGCGAGTAAGAAGCCCTCTGATTCAGCTGCACTGACCGTATTACCAATCTCTCTTGGGCACACAATCAAACACAAGGGGATCTTTTGGTGTAGGTGTATAACTTTCCTTCCTCCCTCTACAAGATCAGTTGGAAAAATAACTGAGGGATGCCTTACTGTACTTTCAGTTTCCTTTCCACACTCTTCCACGGGATGGGTTTTGGGCACAAGACTGGCAGACTGCTTAACCAGAAGCAGTGATTGGTGCAGAAAAATCTAAATATAGAGAACCCCCACAGAAAGTGACTCCTGTCCCTCTATGTACCAACAGAATGGTAAAGCTATGTGAACATTTAGGAAACAGTGGATGGGACTCATTGAAGACAATGAGAAGAATTCCTTTCTTGTTCATGGTAGTTTCATTCTAGATCAGTTAGGGAAGTTGCATAAGACGTTGAATGGTCATAAAAGTAAAATAGAGGCTGAACAGTTTTTTATATTTAAAAGTAAGGCACCTTAAGAACCACCTTAGCCACCTTAACAACAGAGTCAGGCCTTGTGCTCCTACTGCTCTGACTCCTCCCAATGGCATAACAAAGGCTCCCACAGATCCTGCGGTGCGGGGGACCCAAGCTCCTAGGAGCCCCTTCAGCACAGCACCCTGGTCTGAGAGCTCCTGAGAGAGCATGGGGGGGGGAACTCCATGTTCTTTTCTGGGGGGGGGGCCTCCAGTTTCTTTACACCAGTGACTCCTTTTTTCTCTATTCCTACTGTTGGGACAAGGTGCACACACACACACACACATAAATGCACCTGGAAAAGGAGCAGTACGAGAGGCACCACTAGTTGGTTGAGCACCAGGAGGTATAGTGCAAGCGAACACTGCAATGTGAGTGACTGAAAGCAGAGTGCTAGACAGAAGTGCATGGTTATCTAGACAGGATGCAAACTCCACCACTTTAGAGCGGTCTAAGCTGAGAGTGCATGCAGTACAAACTAGCCTGAGAGAGCATCCAGTCCTAGCTGGTCAGAGTGAACACAAGCCCACCATTACATGAGACACTTTAAGGAGAACTGCAGGCCAACTGGCTATAAAAAGAATTATGTGGGAGAGGACAGAGCCCCACCTCACTCTAGCAATGCAGACAATGAAGACCCAACCCCACCAATTCCTGATACCCTCATTCTGCTAAAGGAATACCCCGCACCCGGGAGTAGAGTCACTGCCCACATCCCATGGACCCCTTCTAAGTTAGTGAGCATTAACTAAGAAGCAATTTTCCAACATTAGAGAAAATCCTATCCCTTTCTGTGAATTATTGTATTGGGTTTGAAGAGTGTAGACCAAAGTGGGTTGATATGAATTTATTGCTGCACCTGGTGGTACAAAGTCAATTGAGAGATTGGTTGGTTGAAAAGTCAGATTGGCCAGAACAAGATCCCTGGATTTTTTCAGCCCTGAATATGGTAAAACATGCATTTTTTAATGCAATTGTGGATGCCTTCTCAGTGTAAACAAATTGGATAAAAATCTAGAATTGTAAGCAGAATAATGAAGGACCTGCAGGAGAATATTTAGCTAGGCTTAAAGTTGTGTTTAAATGTTTTCAGACATTGCCCATCTGACATAGATAACTCTGGTAGCTGCTGCTTTTGTGCAGGGATGATTACAGATGGTATGGAATGGGAAAGGCAGAGAGAGAGAATCTCCGAGTGCAGGATTGTCATGTTTCCCCTGTGGCAGTTGAGGCACCGGAAAAGGGATTAACCTTATACTGCTTTAAATGAGCCTTTTTTAACCATCCCACTCATACTTTCCTAGTTCACACAGAACCCATACCCTAACAATATGGACAGCCCCGAGGTCTCAACTATACTCTGAATACCCTTGTTCCCATTGATCAGAAAAAGTCCTATTTGGTGTTTGCGATAAATGGTAAACCCACCCCTTCTCTGATTGATAACGGCACAGGTCGCTCAGCCATAAAAATATCAGAATACGTTTTATCACCTCTCTCGGTTTTGTTCATAGATATAGATGATACTTCAATCAGTGTCTTCCACACCATATTTCGGACTTTGTAACCATTAGCCGTGGCACAATCCCAGAATGCGTTGTAAGAAATGCCTCTTTTTTCATGATCACCCTCATTTTATTAGACTGATGCTGCTGGTTTTTTGACTCCGTGCACTGGTACTCTACTAACCTGGAGCCAGTATATATGCTCTAACCCTTGAAACACATTGAAATTGGCTAAATTCATAATTGAGATATTTCACTTCCCTGTAACAACTAGTAAATTGTACAGAGTGTACCTATGGCCTGTAAGTTAAATGTCACTAGTGGACTACAGCACACATTTGCTCTCACTTGAGTAACAGTGCAAAACATAACTGCGGACCTGCCGACAGTAACCTGGCTGTGCAGGTTTAAAGTGCAAGTTAACCTCTTTTGACAGAACCAAACCTTCCTTTTAAATATTAAAAGTCACACCTAAGTAGGTCTTCTATCCAGTAAGGCAGGGTGCCTGATACTTAAAAGTAGGACATTCATAAGTTTAATGTAAAACATCCTAGCAGTGCTAGGCCCCAAAAAGCTATTTTCCTTTCCATAACAACAGATTGGGAGTTAGTATTGTAATAAACTAATGTTGTATCTGCCTAGGGACAAGAATAAAAGTTATCATGATCTGTTTAAAATATTGATTACAAATCAAGTTAACTGGTAACGTTGGATTTCTCCTAAATATTCTACAAAAAGTATTTGTAAAATATACTCTTTTGCCTGCCTAAAGCCTCTAGAATCCCATCCGCATGGGCTTCCAAGTGTCACCCAGGAGCTGAATAGTTCCTTGATGAGGTGTGAACTTGTCCCCAGAACTCAGACAAAGGCCTTGGGTGTGGTGAGGTGTTCTATTCTTATGACACGTTGTCATCCAGAGAAGTAGATGTAACTAAGACCTGGGCGTGCCCCCTCCCTTGTCATTTTAACCAGCCAGGCACCAATCCTAGTGTGAAAGGAGCTGCCCCCAGAACTGGTTTTGAGTTACCACAGAGGAGGGGCTGCTAATTTTCCTGACCATACCTCCAGGATGTGCACAGGAGTTCTACAGAGAGGAAGAAAGGTTCTGGCATCTTGGTTTTAGGTAGAAAGGAGCACGTGGGATTGTTTGCAGTAGGGCACATGGGAACTGCCGTTAAAGTGGGTAGTTTGGGGTATAATTGTGTCTATGGTTCCTATGAAAAAATGAATAGGGGAAAAAGGGTTTTTTGACCATCCTTTTTTCTCGGCCCCCACTTGATGGATTACCCTGAAACTTTCCAGAAACTAGTAAAAAAGTAATACTGTTTTGGAACGTTTCATGGAGACTCATCAAACAGTGCAGAAGTTATTAGCAAAAAAAAAGACATTTCATATGGCAACACGATCATAACTTTAACTATCCAGTGGTGACTGCTACTGGGTAAGATATAAGATATATATATTAAAAAAATATATATATATATATATATATATAGCTATAGTTAAGAGCATTTGAGATATATATATATATTTTTTTTTTTTGGGACTGAAGACGAGTCCCAGAAAAAAAAAGTTAAAAGAAAGAAAAGAGGCCTGCCTAGGGACACCCTGAGCCCCTATCCTTGGCCACAGGGTCCCCAATGGACCCCACCAGAGCTAAAAAGGAATTTTTTTTAAAAAAATCTCTGCAAAATCTGCTAATGGATCCACAAATTTTTCTAAGATTTTTTTAAAAGAACAGCAGTTTTTCCCGCCCTTTTCATTAATTTTGCCCCTAGGTGGGCCAGGTCCTGGAGGCACTGGGGTGTTAAAAAGGAAGGGAGCGCATGGGACACCCCTCCTAGGGCTTGTATTAGCCCTGGAGACCACCACCTCCATGGGTTGATCAGACAAATATGCAGGGGGCGAGGGTAGGGGCTACCTGACCCCTTTGCTCTGGTGCTGGGGTCCCGGAGGGACTCCAACAGGACAAAAAAGCATTTTTTTCTTAAACATCGGAAAAATCTATGGATCCAGATCCTGAAGCCCCGGGGACAAGCCAAAAATAAGGAGGGGGGCTCACAGGGACCCCCTCCTGGGTTTGCTAAAGCCCTAAGAGCCACCACCTCCCTGGGGCGATTATTAGATTGCATGTGGGGGATTGCGTGGACCCCGCCCGGACTAAAAATCTTGGTGAAGTCCGCAGATGGATCCACAGATGTTTCTGAGATTTATATTAGCCCTGGGGACCGCCACCTCCCTGGAGTGATTATTAGATTGCATGTGGAGGGCCATGAAGCCCCCCACACCCTGGAGGCCACCCCCTCCCCGGGGCAAACTTTCAATGATATGTGGAGGGGGCACCTCCCCTGGAGCCAATGTAAAGTGATATGTGGGGGGCAACATGCCCCCACAGCCCCAGGGACCACCACCTCCCCAGGGCAAAGATTTAGTTGTGTGCCGGGGGCATGCCGCCCCCCACAGCACTAGGGACTGACACCCCCAGGGCCAGCCCCTACTGTGTCCCAGGGTGCACACCTTCCAGACATAGCTGTTTGCTCCCACCAAGGCAAAGCACATAAACTCCTCTTTCTGCTTGCAGAAAGTAGAATTTTCACCTGTTTCCCTGCACGCAAATATGCATACAGGGAAACATGAAAACGTTGATCCTGCAAGCAGGGAGCTGCTATTTAAAGCAGTCTCTGTTTGTGGAAGCAATGCCAGGTCCCACAGGACGTGGGGAGCCTGCTTAAAGCACAGGGGCTTTCAGGCTCCCCCCGCGGTCCTGTCACTCTCTCTCTCTTCCATCCCATGAAGGGATGGAAAAAGAGAGATTGTTATTGCAATGGTCTCTCCATACAATGACTTCAGAGAGTCAGACTAGCAAGAAGTTTTGTCCAAATGTTATAGTTACATTTGGAAGCAGAGGGGAACAGAGTCATTTCTGGCCTAGTGGTCAAGGTCTTGTGCTGTCACTAAGTAGGCTGAAGGTTCAAATCCTAGTTTTGCTTAGCAGTATGTTTGTTTACTTACCAGTGTTTTGACTGTTAAACCTTCCTAGTGATGGAACACTCACATTTCTTTCCAGTCGCATGCATGGGTTGACTGTCATAGGTATGTTTGAAAGCATCACAGTAAGGTGTCCCCTATGGCCTAAAGGTTAAGGTCACATACACTGAAAGATGAGGGTTTGATCCTAGGTGTGTCCGTGGTCATTTTCCTTCTATAATTTCTTTTAAACTTCAAAAGTTTAAGGTTCATACTGAAAGGAGATCTCACTCTTTTTAACTGACAAATACATTTTTCTTTTCAATTTGTCCAGAAATATCTCATCCTAAGTATAACATTCATCAAAGCCTAAAAAACTCTCTATTTCTCTCCTTCTCTTTCTCTCTCTCAGTTTCTCTCTTTCAATCTCTTTCTCCCACTCACAGACTCACTCAGACACTTATGCACCCACTCACAGACCCACTCAGACCCTCGTCCACCCACTCACAGCCCCACTCAGACCCTCACACACCCACTCACAGACCCACTCACACACTCACGCACCCACTCACTCACCTATTCAGGCTCTCTCACACCCACTCATAGACTCACTGAAACCCTCACAGACCCACATAGACACTGACGCACCCACTCACAGACCCACTAAGACACTGACACACCCACTGTCACACCCAGACACTCTCACAGCCACTTTCACACCCAGATACACTTTTTCACACCTATTCTCATACCCAGAGAGACAGGCTGTGGCCAACTCCTACCACGAACAGCCAAAGGCAATGTGCAGCACAGTTTTGGGTGGTTATTTATATATACCTTCAAGTTTGTGGACTGATGCTGCTGGTTTTCACCAAGGGGCCAGAAGTCACCCTCAACCACAGGCTAGTGCCGGACATAAATTTATCATCACTGGGCACCCACTCCAGGAAAAACTACTGGAGCTGAGGAAGGCAGATGAAGGACAACACCTGTTGTTCAGAACTGTGATTGAGGAGAATTCTAAGGGCTGGACCTGCTCCCACTTGTACCCAGGACAAAGAAGTGGACTCCAAGGATCAGTTGGCTGATCTCCTGTTAAGCTACAGGGACACACAAGCTGCAAGAAGATTACTTTCCTGGAAGAACCCAGCTGACCAGTTTAAATTGGACCTGCCCTGCTTCTGTTGGAATCCTGACCCTCAAGTGCTGTTCCTGTAGTCCTCAAGCCCTTGGCTGGTGTGAGAGTGAGCTCCTCCTGCCTAAACCTAAAACTTAAGACTTAGAAACTTTTTAAATGCTTTTTGCCTGGAGAACTGACAGAAGGCAAGCATGAACCTGTTCAGCCTATCTACCACCGATGGGCCTGACTTCACTAAAGCTCTCCCTGCATTCTTCTCTACAGCAGCTTATCCAAATCAGCAGGCCTGACACTGACTGCCATTTGACAACGTTGAAACTCCTTTGGCTACATCTTGCAGTTTTGCCCCACTGGAAGAGCCCAACTTCCAGGAAATGGTCTACATCCGAAGGTAGAAACCTTCACTGTGCATGAGGCCGAGTAGCACCCAATCAATTCTGATGACTTCCTTCCTTCCTGCAAACTCTAGACTTTTCCCACTCAAAGCTTTCTCTGCCTTTGTTGATAGCTTCATTGGGACCTCGTATTTCTTCAACTCATCATTGACAAGTCCGTCTTGGGACCCAGCCTGCACCCTTGCTATGCTAAGGGCTCTACCTTCTTGAAAGTTTTTGAAGAGTGAAGGTAACTTTTCAATTGGGTCTAACCTCGTCTCTGTGTCCAACACCTTCCATTGCTATTCTGGTGCTATTTTTATTTAAAACATTAAAAATGTATCTCTGAACATGTGAATGAAGTCCTTGCATTGCTCTTTCAAACAAATTGTCAGATGTTAAAGATAACCCTGAAATGTCCAAGAACTAGCTGATTTTCTTTCTCAAGTGCCCTCCGTATTATGATATGCTGGGGCCAACAATGTGGGGTACATGTCGACTATGGACCCCTTGAAAATCAAGATCAACTCAATGAAGTGTCTAACACAGATTCCACAGTATCCTCTATGCCTGAAGCTTAGGACAACATTCCGATTAGTCATCACAGGACTGATTAAGCAAGTGGTTTTGGTGCCAATTATTTGTAGATGTGATGATCCCATTTGTTCTTTAATGAAGGTGAGTAAGGACAATGTGTATAGATTCATGCAGAATCGGCATGCTCTTAACAATGAGGTTATTGGTAGTTTCCCTGTGGCCCTCACCTTTACCACCATCCTTTATTCAGTGGCATAAGAAAACATATAGGGACCACACTGCAAGAGATGCTGAAACGGCTCCCCACATTAACATCAGTAGGGGCTGATGGGGCTTCCTCCAGTATGAGTAAGCCTGGGGCCCCCCACTGGTGCTGCATGGGCTTCTGTTATGTCCCTGCCTTTTTTGTGTCCCCCCAATGCTTAATGATGTACTGTGGTAGAGCTGTGTTTTGCCTTCTTTTCCATACCCATCCAGGGAGAAAGTCAGGTTAGGTGGGCGTTCTGATTGGGTAGGTCTCAACTTACATGGTGGAAGTTTAATCAAGGCTTTACCGAGTCTCTGTCAATCTTTTCCCAAACCTGAAAGAAAGATTTGCACACACTAGTCTTTCTAGGGGACTCTACTCTAGTGCAGAAAGTTGATGATTTAATGTTGGCCTCTTTAACTCTAGACCGCTGCAAAGCTCTCCTTGAATTGGCTAAGAAGGGTTAAAATGCTTTAAACAAGAAGCTGTAATGTCACCTTTCCTGGGTGCGGTATTTAGGTCATGAGATCTCCAGTGGAAAGCACATTTGTCACCAGAGCAGATTGAAGCCTTCTGTACATTGACCCGCACAGTGACTGTCTTCCAGGTACATACTTTCTTGATAATGGCTGAGTAATGCACACAATGCATCCTTGCACTCTACTATGGGAACGCCTCTGCAAAATTGTGTTAAAGAGGACGCCACCAAATCTTTGCAGTGGTCGGCTGAACATGCATTTGCATAGATAAACCAAACTCTTGCCTTCAGAGCTGCTCTCTGGCACCCTGATTCTGTATTGTCATGACCGTGATGGATTTGCCCTTTGGGTATTGATACAGTATCATGGGAGCACAAAAAAGTCCACAGCATACTATTCTTCCACTTTAGATTCAGTAGCCACGGGGTCTTGCTTGCCTCCACTCTGTAGCTGTGCTGCTCATCTTATTGAGGTATCTAAAATAGTGTATTGAGTTCCACCCTTATTGATGCTGATATCCACTCTGCTGTTGCTCTTCTTTTCAACACCAGGGCTCAGCACCCTTTCCCCTCCCTGTCTTTGTAATTCCACTGTTGTCTGCCTTTCACATCACCTTAGTCTGATGCCCCATCCTAAACCTGGTATCTTCGATGCACCCCTGCGAGGAGGGAACACCTCAAGATAGGCTTGTGTTAACTGAGCATGTAGCAAGGCCCTGCGTTGATCTTATAGATACACCATGCCAAATTGTGAACTAGTGTACTTTGTGGATAGATCATGGCGTAGAAAGGTGAGCTAATTGCAGGTTACACTGTATGTGCTGTATATCAAATTGTTGAAAGCTGCCATTTGCCTAATGTAAGATCTGCCAGGTTGCTGAACTTCTCTTCCTTACCTGATGCTGTATCTTGTCTGGAAAAAAGCCTGTTAGTGTGTTCACAGGTTAAAAGTGTGCATTTGCAGTTATGCATGATTTTGGGCTTCTCTGGACCGGGAGGAATTTCTTGACTTCTTTTGAATGCTTTACTATTACCCCAAATTACCACTGTTGGGAAATGTGCAGCACACTGGCACTGTCATAATGAAGTGTCTCTAGGGAATGCCCTTACTAACTCTGTGGATTGTCTCAAACAAAAGATGCTGCCATGTATATTGTACAAGCCAATTTCTTTCCAATCCCCTTTCTAAGGGATCTGCTTCTGTTACAAGAGTAAGCCTTTGAAACCAAGAAACAGTATTGAAACAAACAGAATTTTTCAAGGGACACAGAACGAGTTCGGAGAAACAGCTCGGTTTGGTTAGTTGCATCGGAATTTATACTCCCCAATCTTGCATGGCTATATCATTGATCCACCCATGTTGGCAGGGATAACATGGTCTATGCCACTGAACCGCATTGGTGTGCAGCCTTCTTTCTTTTAATTTCCCAGAGCTATTGCCAATACTGTGCCATTTGCAAGTCACATAATGTCCCATAATGTCAGGAAGGGGATCAAAACCATCCCCGCTGCTCGTGGGGGCCCTTTGTTAATCTCCAAGTAGATTTCATTCAAATGTCTAAATCTGCATCCTACTCCTATGTGGTCGTAATTGCCTGCATGTTTTCAGTCTGGGCAGAAGTTTATACATGTGCAAGCCTATCACCCAGCATGAGGAGGAAAGATAGAGAGAAATAATGGCACATTTAATAATAATCTAGGGAAGATCTGCTCCAAAACCAAACTGAAATGTCCTGATGCTCTGCCCATTAGCTCTGTGGCCTATAAGAACCATTTCAACCTAATGAATTAGATTGAACACCCATGACATCGTTGTAAGGTGCCCTGTGATGCTACCACCAAACCCAACAGTCTCAGTCGCTAATTCAGGGCTGCAGTTAAATGATGAGGCAATCCTTCAATACTGCAGAAAACTGTCTCTACAGTTTGTTATCAGGTTGGGCTGCCTTACCTGATTTCTCATCTGAGGTCTGCCACATCCTCTACCCTGGTGACTGGGTTTCTGTCAAGATTAATAAGAGAAAGTGTGCCCTGCAGCTCAACTGGAGAGGCCTGTATATTGTACTGCTTATCACTAACACATCTGTGAAGTGTTGTAGATTGCAGATGTGGGTCCATTCCTCACAGTGCAAGCACACTGCACCTCTTTGAGATGCCTGCCAAGTTGTGCCTATCTTCAGACCTTCACTAAGCCACAGGCCGAGGCCCTCCAACAGAATCTCTCCTGCTTATGAATTAATACCTTTTGGTGGACCAGTCTCCCAAAGGCCACCAGCTCCACCAGCTTCTCTGCAACTGTGTAGTGATAACCCCACCATCCCTCATTGTAACTACCTCCATCTGAGGAGAGCAACTGTGTCCCACCTACAGGATCTCTTTGTGAATATGGATTGTTTCTTTGACTTTGTCCTCAGCGTATGGCTCAGGGTGGGACACCTCGTTGCTGTGGGATGGGGAGCTGCTGGAAAGCCAAACTGTACTGTATCTGCCCTTAAATGGAGATGCTGCACTTTGTATGAGAACAACTCTTTCTTGCTGTTACTTGAGAAATATCATCTAACAATGAACCTTTCTTCATGATGGAGCTTCGATTATTTGCTTGCTGATGTCTTGGTGGTAGTTCCTTTGGTCAAAGTGCCTCTCAGGAAAAATGAAACTTGCCTTGTTCTACCAGGGGAATGTGCCTACACTGCTCCAGAGTCTTACAAAGGTCTTGAAGATTCCCACCAATTACTATTTGTCTGATGTCATTCACCGTGCTTATTTAAAATAAATGAAATTTTACTTACACCAAGAAACAACTAGCCAGGGTATAACACAAGCCCTTACACTTCCCCATCAACACATTGCTTCACAAACATTAATATAGAAAGGAGCATGCATATTTTTTTGTGGCAAGAAAACCTATCCTTGACTCACACAAGACTGGACTTGGGCCTGTTATGCTGGTAATATGGTTTCTGTCATGTGACACGCTAACATTGCTCACTTTCGTCAGCAGAGGGTGTGGAGTGAAGTTTTGGAAGCAAACAGATTTTTATGCATTGTTTTCCCAACTATGACGTGGGGCAGACCATCAGAGAGGCCAGACACAACGCTAATGTACCAGAGGAATTAGCTAAGGACATCCATTTCATATCAGAGTCACAATGTTGCACTCATCCCCCCAACACCTCCCTCAGTATACAAATGTACAATTTGAACAAATAGATCACATGAAGAGTAGTGCGAAAAAATTACATGAGATTCAGGGTGGTTTAGACTTAAGTTGGAAAGGCAGCTGGTCTTGGATAACTGGGATATTTGGGAAATAAGGAATCAAGATCTTTTAAAAATAGTATTGCAGTGATTCTTGTCGCATTGCCTGTTTATGTTTTGACTAAAACTGAGTTTGGGCATCATCCAACATGCTTGTATTAATGAAGGCTTTGCTCACTCATATCTTCTAGATATTGTCAATGATGACAAATGCAACAATTAAGAATTTACAAGTGAAGTGATCAGTTTATTTGCTATAGAATTGGTTTGAGTTTTCATCTCATGGTGAAAAAGGGGTGTCAGATGATTGTATTAACAAGTGCAGATGTGTTTTTATGCCTGCTTAAAGCACTCCCAGGGCTTAGCACGATTGCATATTTACATGTACATTAAATGTGCTGTCATTTTGTTACCCTGTTTTGTACAATGCATATTTAGCCTAACTGTCCAGTAACTGTAGCCTCTTTCAAAAGCTGTCACAATGAAGTGAGAGCTGCAGGTTTAGTGGTCAGCTGTTTTACTATAGCTTACGGTAAGTCTAACTCCTTCAAGGGTTTCTCACATTATTCCAAGTAGAAGAGACCAGCATCTGCTCACTAGTGTCTAAATATAATTTTCCTTGTATAACAGTTTCTTTCTTGAATTTACTTACATTGAGAAAAAAACATTTATATAAGTAGCTCTGAAATGTATGGAATTTACCTCTACGTACTCCAATTGACCAGAGAGCGAAGGTCCAGTTTGTTGATATTGCAATAAGTACTTATAATATTTTTCATATTTGCTGGCAATTTTTGCATTACGTATGTGTTATATTCGATGAGCTTTTTAGAGTGTCTGCTTTTTTTAAATCTACCGGGTACTGTATATCACAGTTACTTCATCAATGATAGGCATCAATGTCAATTTCAATAGTTACCAGTTTTACTTTTATTTGCTGTAACACACCTAAGAGAAGAGGAACCTCGAAGGTTTACAGACAATTGTAGACAGACCCATCAGCATCCCTTCAGCGCCGCTGTGAGTTACAGCAGGGATTGCACCAGAGGACAACAGACATAGCATGATACTAAAAAATAATGAGAAAATAATACTACTGTCCCAGGTGTAACCATACTGACTTGTTCCCCAATTAGTCTCAAAACCATGGCATTCAAGTTAACTAACACTCCGGACAAAGGCCCATTACCATTATATATGTGACCACACTCCTTCGCTTAGTTGTATCTTTAAGGTACTGATCTTAATAAATACATGTCTTGGCAAATGTTGAGGTGCTTATTCACCCATGTCTACTATGAATCAATGAATGGATGGTTTTATTTCGATTGAAGTGTTTCAAACAGTTATTTCTTGATATTTGATCATTCAAGCAAATATGTTGTGTGTTTGCAGGTTTTGTTTCTTGCTACATTGCAGTCCAGGACTAAAAGTCTTATTGAAAGATGGATTGTGACAAAAAAATCCATGTTTTCTAAAGGAAATTCTGGAGGACGTTTTTAATCCCAGATGAGAAGCTGCTGGTTGAATTTACAGCAGGATGGGCAAAGTATGCTGCAAGAAATTCTCCCAGTGGATTATCCTTTAGTTTTAGCAAATCATTATGAAATTTAGATATTTCTCATTGCATTTCAAATCTCAAACCATCGATCCTAATTCTCAAAGAGGTCTGCATATTCACATAATCAGTGCATTTTACTTCAGAAATTTAAAGTATGAAACTAAAACTGAAAAGTGCTTTGAATTTACAATTGCAAATTGCAAATCACACATTCTTACCCGTGCAAATTGTAAGACAAAAGGGGGCAAAGTGCCACCCCCGTCTGATGCAATTTTCAAACGTATGTTTAAATGCTTTTATCTGTAGTAACTTCTGAAACTGAGATGACGATATGCTTTAGCATGCAGGCCTTCATCCCTGCCCTCTCAAAATGTTGCAAAGAGTCGCAATTCAATGTAATCTCCATTAATGTTAATGAGGTAATTAGTTTGTGACTTTTTGTGTCCCGTCCTTTTGCAGTGTAGAGGTATTGAGCACGTCACACTCTTCAGACAGGGGGGTAGGGCAGGCAAAGCATAATGCAAAAAGTGCACTGCCACCAGATTTTTGGGAGAATCAGGCCCCCAGTGTCTGACTGAGCATTCTCTAATGTACAGTTTTGGTGAACACATGGTTACTTGACTGCACACTTTTTCTATGTTTAGATAAAGATTTTTATGAAAGCTGTTAGGTGGCCATAGATTTTATTTTGCTGTCTACAATATTTTATTTTAAATTAAACTTGTTTTTTTATTTTAAAGATTTTCTGGATTATACACAACGAAACGCAATGAAATGTTGTCAGGCCAGTATCTGGAGTCTATCCTACTCAAAGCAACCAGTCAATCCTTTTACCAAATCAGGCATTGTCCCTGGCAGTACAGGAGACAGGTAAAAGTGCAGCTAATTTTAGGCTTTGAATTTCAGAGGGTAGCGCGGTCAGTTATTCTAGGCTTTCCCTTGGTTGAGCAGGAGAAAACTCAGACACAGAAAAACAAATAAATAATTCAGACAGTTCTTGTTCCTTTTGGAAAGAAAACGACTTTCATCTACTTAAGATTAAGCGATCAACCTACACCTAAAGCTGGTGTTAATGTCACAATGCCACCCTATCTTGGGCGTGTCAGTGACATTCCCTAATAGGTTACTCAATACACACAGTGTGCGAATAAAGCCATGTATGAAGGAATACACATAGTGGCTTCTAGTGGTACTCTAAGTGATCCACACTTGGAATGGAAGTTTAAGAAATGTCAGCAGTTATGCAGCAGTAGCTTGTTCTTATGTAAGTATTTTAAGATTAAAGTATGTACCATGGAGTTCGTGGAGCACGATGGCATACAAATATTATGCACTATTTCTTTAGTTTGTTCATGTGCTCTGTGTTTGAAGGGCTCTGGAGCTGTGCATCTCCTGTGAGGGGAAACATCACTTGGTACAGCGCCATTGTGGAAGGGGCTTCATCAAATGTTAATTTTGTGTGATGGACTGTCACGACTGTAAGCAACCCTGCAATTTTGGTGGCTGGCTGCATAAAATCTTGTAGGAGTGAGAGGAGTAACGAGAAGTCAATTCCAATGCCTCCTAAGCCTTGATACCACTGCAGGAATGTGTTACTCTCAACGTCACAACAGCCCACAGGGAAACGGGAAAATGGAAGAAAGAATATGGCGAGCATTAGGTCCAGGCAGGATGTCCACTTAAAATCTGAATTGGATCCAACCTCTTATGTATCAATTAATCTAAAAACAATCAAGAACTACACATTGATATTCTCTTCTCCAATCTCTTTCGTTCTCTAGTACCAAATGTTGGATTTATACAATACTTCTATTAAGTCTTACCAAAACGTTCCTCTTTCAATGCCATAATGCAAAGTGTTTTGAAGACTGCATATTCTAAGGAAACCAAAGTTGCACAATGATATATATTATTATTAATAATATATATATTTCTATTACCTATTGGCGGTTGCCACTAGGTAGTTACAGCTAGGACCAAGAAAAAGCATTTTTTGTTTTGCAAATAACTTTGGCACCGTTTGATGAATGTTCACGAAAATACGACGTTCACCTCAGCTGCTTTCTTGACAGCTTCGGGGTGATCCGTCAAGCAGGGTCTGAGAAAAAGGAGTCACAACTTGCAATATCCCCATTAATTTTTCCATAGAGATTGTGAACAGTGATAGTACCCAAACTACTCAATAGAAAAACACTAAATTTGCCAGAAAGGCAGCGCTTGGTCCAGAAATCGCCCTGTTTGTTATTTGGTGTAAGTCCGTTAAGTAGGTTTTGAGAAACTGAAGAAAATCCAAATTTGTACATATAGAGACACAAAGCATATGATTGGCTGACAATACTTCAATAAGGACGTGTTAGCAGCCATCTTGGGACTCGGCTTCAGCCAAGTTCCAAAAAATATGTTTAAAAAAAGGAGGGCCATGGTAGAGCCACCCTGACCCCTTAGCTCTGGTGCTGGGGTCTCAGAAGGACACCCCCAGAGCAAAAAAGCATTTAACATTTTTTTTGGTGCCTGAGTCGTGATGGATCCACCAAAAAAAAAAAAATAAATACAGGCTCTTGCACTTGCTTTTACTGCAGCTCCCAGATGGGCCAGGTCCTGGGGGAATTTATATTTTGAATTCAGGGGAAGGGAACTGGTCCCCCCACAGCCCCGGGGGCTGCCACCTCCCTGGGGCTCTAATTAAATTAAGTGTGGGAGGAGCGGCTGGCTCCCTTTACCGCAGGGACCACCACCTCCCCCAGGGCACTCATTACAAATTAAATGGGGGAGAGCCTCTCTGTCCCCCTGCAACCCAGGGTACTGCCATCTCCCCACAACACTCTTTATTGATCAAATGTGGGGGGCTGACCAGCCCCCGAGCAGCCACCTCCCTGGGGCACACATTCAAATCAAATGGTGAGTGGGGGGCACGCAGCCCCCCAGCAGTCTCTAGGACCACCCCTTCCCCAGGGCAAATATGGAAAAAAAACAAAAGGGGTCCGTTTTGGACCCTTGCAGCCCTGGGGACCAGCACTTCCCTGGGCTAAATGCAGAGTTGGAGAGGTTCTGTGCTCAAGAAGCCACAAACAGCCGCTAGACAGTTATCAGATGTTCATCATATCTTATTGTTTGTATCACCCTATATCAATCAATCAATAATTTCTTAAGCCCGCTACTCACTCGGTATGGTCTCAAGGTGCTGGGGCGGGGTGGGGGGTGTTACTGCTCAGAGAGCCATGTTTGAGGCGCTTTCTGAAGGCTAGGAGGTCCTGCGTCTTGCGTAGGTTGGTGGGGACGGAGTTCTAGGTTTTGGCGGCTAGTTGGGAGAAGGATCTGCCGCCGGAGGTGGTGCGTTGGATGCGGGGGACTGTTGCGAGGGGGAGGTCGGCGGAGCGTAGCTGGCATGTCGGGATGTGGAAGTTAAGTTACTCGTTGAGGTAGGCCGGTCCGCTGTCGTGGAGGGCTTTGTGAGCGTGGATTAGGATTTTGAAGAGAATCCTTTTGTTGATGGGCAGCCAGTGAAGGGATCTGAGGTGGCTCATGGCGAGGGAGGTTGAGGATGAGACGTATGGCAGCGTTCTGGATGCTCTGGAGTTTTCTCTGAAGCTTGGCTGTGGTCCGTGCATAGAGGGCATTGCCTTAGTCCAGTCTGCTGCTGACGAGGACATGGGTGACCGTTCTTCTGGTTTCTACCGGAATCCACTTGAAGGTCTTGCATAGCATGTGGAGGGTGTTGAAGCAGGAGGATGATATGGCGTTGACTTGCTGAGTCATGGAGAGAAACGATACACAATGACTATACGTATTTCGCCCTGCTGTACTCCCAAGTCTTTTGATATGCGAAGTATGGAGTTAACTGTTTAGCGACTGACATAAAAAAATTATATTTGTATTTTTACAATGTGCCTATTGTGAATATGTGCATTGAAAAATGACACTAAGTAGATGTTGGACACAAATTAGGTCACTATAAATAAGTGAGGTATCTTCCAATGGTAAAGCCCCCCTGCATGTCCTGTGGATAACCACCTCTTCAGGGTGAAATTGTTTTTAAATGTGAGAGTGGCCCGTTGGCCTCTCCCTCAGGCCTGGGGACAACCACCTCCCAGGCGAGGGGGCATGTGGCCCCCCGCAACCCCAGGGAGCACAACATCCCAGGTGCAGTGATTGGGGTCCTTTTCGGGCCCCCTTTAGCCCTGGGAATTACTACCTCCCGGGGCTGTTGTCCTTAGAGGGGCCACATGCCCCCCCCCCCAAGGAGCCAGTAATGGCCCTGGGGACCACCACCCACCAGGGCCGGCTCCTGCTACGTTGCAGCTGCAACCAAGGCACAGCAAACATTTCGGTTATTGACAGTGGAACATGTCAAGCAGGTCCGGCTGTCAAAAACCAAAGCTTTCATCTCTGAACGTGGGCAGGGGAAAGAGATGAAATGGTTCAGCAATCAGGTAGCTGCTGTAAAGCAGCTCTCTGTTTGCTGAAGCAATGGCATCACGAGGGTAGCCTTAAGGGTTCCCCTGCCATGCCAAATAGCCCGTAGAGGCATTCTGGAAAAATAAATAAATAAATATGTAGAGACCGCGGGGGAGCCCATGTGGTCCCTGAAAGCCCATAAAGGGCAAAAAATAAAATAAAATAACAAATAGCTCAGTGTGAAGGTTACATACTTTCCATTGAGGGTTCGAGTCCAGCCGGGCTTGTTTCCCTCTCTTTTTTTTGTACTTCAAATCCTTAAGGCTCATATTGAAAGATAATATTCCTCTTTTTAAATGACAAATACATTTCTCTTTTTTATTTGTCCAGAAATATCAGGTGCCCTTGCCATGCACTGCTAATGACACAAATTATGTCACTCGTGACATCTTTGATAACATCATTGATAATATCAATGTAATATTGGCAGCAAAACCTTTGCCAAAAAAACTGCATGGCTGGGGCACGAGTTATAGTTACCTTAGGGTATGAGTTATAGTTACTTGAGGTAACTCTAACTATAAGTGGTGAATTTCTGTGGTTTTGTACATTTAAAATGTGAGCCTAACTATAACGTCTCTGTAACCTTTGTTTTTTTAAGTGACTATATAAAGATATATTACATTTGTTTTCAACAAAAAATGAAAGTACGGCGGAGTTCACGCAGCGTGCTAGGGCGCTTCCGGTTCCGGTTCCTGGGGGACGCGGCAGGACGCGGCTGCCGAGCGGATTGCGGCTGTAGGCACACTGATGTGCGTGCCGCTTTTCTTGGAGTCTGAGGCAGACTGGAGGGCAGCGGGGGGTGTCTGGTGGCACCGGGCCACGCTGGAGCTGCGCCGGGCGTGGAAAGGTGTGGCGCGAATTCCCCTTCGGGGGAATAGCGGCAGTAGTAGCTGCAGTAGCGGAACGGGTGGAGCAGCAGCCGAGAAGTTGCGGCAAGGAGCACAATTTAAAGAAAATTTGGAGAAGGGAGCCAGGAGAAAAATGGTGAGGCAGTGTGGGGGGGGTGACTTCCCTTCCCCCCGCTTTTCTTAACAAGAGTGGAGGGGACTGATCAGTGGCTCTGGGACAATTTGGTTGCGACTGCCGAGGAGAAGGGAGACAAGGGGGGGTCAGTCAAAAAAAAATCGAAATCGAAATCTGGGGAAGGAGGAAGGATTGCGGTGAGGAAGGTGGAGGAAAGCAAGCTTAAGGGGAGAGATAAGTTGACACCCTCCCTAAGGTCTTTTTTTAAAGTGAGACCAGAGGTAATTAAGCTAACCCCTGGGCAGGCTAGAGTGGCAATGGAGGTCACCACCAGGCAGTCGGATAATGCTGCCGGTGAAGGCAGGGGTGGGCGAGGCCCCCCCCCGCCACTGCCAGGAGAAGAACATATGGCCCCAGTGCAAGTTCAGATCCCAAACGCTATGCCCGCGGAGGTTCAAGACCCCGCGCCTAAGTCGGTAGCTGTGGAATCCCCTCAAGCCGTTCCTGTTACCTCCCCTTCACTGAGTTCTTCGTTCATTTTGTCTATTTCTGAGGATGTAAAAAAAGGTTTTGCGAACTCAGAAGTAAATCAAGGGGAGATAAGAGAGGTTTGTGCTATTTTAGAAAGGAAAATTGATGGCGTAATGGAAAGAACACAGGCCCTGGAAGAAGCGATGGGGGGTATGAAGGAGGAATTGGCACAGCATAAGGGTGAGATTGATATACTGAAGGGCAGCGAACAGGCATTAAAAACAGGGTTGAGCATTTGGAAAATTATTCAAGAAGAAATAATGTAAAACTTTTGAAAGTGCCTGAAGGTATAGAAGGGAACGATCTTAAGGCCTTTGTAGTATCACTAATTAAATCAGCGGTGGATCTGGAGGAGACTGAGGAGGAAATCGGGAAGGAAATTCAGAGAATCCATCGAGACCCCTTCAAGCTGCGAATGAACAGTAGTAGACCTCGGAAAATTTTGATAAACTTTTTGTCATACCAGATGAAAGAAAAGATTTTATCTAGAGCACTGAAACAAAAGTCTTTAAGAGTGAATGATATTGTTTTTGAGATCAGGTCTGATCTATCCAGGGTTACTATGGATAGTCAGTGGGAACTGGGGAAACGTTTGGAGATTTTCAAATCTTTGGGGGTTTCGGCCCAGTTGAAATTCCCAGCCTTCCTCAGGGTCATGTATAATAACAAAATGTATAATATCAGAGACATAAGTGAGGCGGATGAATTATTGGTAGTGGTAAAAAATGGGCAGTCCACTGAATAAGGTTGCGTTTAATGTTTACATTCTCCCAGGAACACGGGGGCGCTCTAAAATTTGGATCATTATGGTCCTTAGTCGGGGGGGGTTCTCCACAGGTGGGGTATGGGGGGAAGGGGACGGGAAGAGGGGGGTAGGGTTAGGGTTGGGGAGGGGGAGTGGGAAAAAAGTAAAAAGTAGTGCCTCTTTCAACCCAGTTATCTGTTTCCTAATATTGATTGATAGCTAGTAGGGAGAGAAGGCAGGGGGTGCAGAACATATCATTGCAAATTCTTTCATGGAATGTTAATGGCTGGAGGGTGCGAGGAAGAAGGGAACGAATATTACAGTATCTGCAGGATTCTACGGCGTAAATTTTAGTTTTGCAGGAAACGTATTTAACAAAGGAGGAGTGCATTAATATAATACAAAAGTTGAGGTGGGTTCAAACATTTTCATGTACAGAACACAACTATCATAATAAAGGGGTGGCAATCTTAGTTAAACATTCACAGCAGGGGTGTGTGGCAATTTTGGAATCTAGATCAGATATAGCAGGGCGATGGGTGATAGTTAAAATACAATTTGGGGGTCGTAAGCTGGTCTTAGCAGGTTATTATGGCCCCAACTGCGACGATATAGAATCTTTAAAGCATCTCTTTTCCCAGCTTCTTGAATTTTCGGACCCGGTTATTTTGATGGGTGATTTCAATGTGGTGTTAGACAATGAGCTGGATAGGCATAACTGCAAATCACGAGGCACGCCTAAGTCGCAACAATTAAAAAAAATAAAAAATAAAAAATGAAAGTACACTGCACTACAGGAAAGTGTCTTTCTATGTTTCTTCTGGTATCAGTTCATCACATTAACCACCACCAATGCCTTTTAACTCCCAAGTCTTGCTCACAGTCAGTGAGTATGTTCTCTATCTCAACTATTTATATAATTCCACATGTGCCCATTATGAGGCATTCTGGGACTTGTAGAACACATTAAAAACAAACCAGAAATGTCATATACAATTCACTTGTGTATGGGGTATACATGTGTCTTTACTGTTATTGATTCACATTAGTGTTGTATCGTCTTATATGTATTGCTTCCATAGTGAGATCATTTACCACAGGCTTGTCATTACTCATTATATCTTATTACTCCATTTCGTTTTTTTTTTTTATTTCCTTTACCTTTCATCGACTAGTATACTCATTATGACAGGTCTCAGTGGCCATTGTTTCTTATGAATTACAGTGTATGTCTCATATCATACTAAACAATATTGTCACATATATCTTCCAGATTCCTTAACACCTATAACTGCGACATTGCCATTCATAACATTTCAACTCTTTAGGGCCTCAGTGCCCTATTCACTAAATGGAAGGTATAATTCAATAACAGCATTATTCCTGATTGAAACATCCTTTTCTGCTTCACATACATATTCTCTAACTTCCTCATCCTTATGAGAGAATAACTCTATGGCATTTTTCATTATTCCAACGTGTCTGCATCATTACTATTCACATGTTATAATAGTCCCATTTTTCTATAACGTCATTGGCTTCTTGGATTATATCCCATCATACTTCCTATATATCACCTCACAGTCACAGGATATATCAGAGGGAGCATTTATAGATGACTATGCAGTTCTTTGTCCCTGTTCAATCCATGTGGTATCTTGTTTTTCAACTGTATGATCAATCGTGACTCCAAACATCTTAGTTTCAACACTCTGCCCCCCTTTCATTTCTACCAATGCTTGCTATTCTAAAGTATTGCATGTTTAACCAATCATTACCAGAATGTGTCAATAAATGTTTTGTCATGGCATAATTTTTATCCTCTCTTCTATATTCCAATATTCGTCTCTTCAGTGGACATATGGAACTGCATATATATCCTAACCCACAATAGCATTCAATCATATCCAACACATATGTAGTATCACATGTAGTTCTTTCATTAATACTCATATTTTGCCTCTGAAGTCCTGTAACTCATTCATGTTGACAACAATGCGGCATGGTTTGCATTTCTCTCAGCAAACAAAACCTTTTCCTTGATTACTCAACCAATTTAAGAGTTTGTTCAAATGGAAGTGACTTATCACCAGATGATCTCTCAATGATGGTAATTTCCTTTATGTAACACTCGGTCTTTCCCCTAACAAATTCAGAATGTCGGGATCTCTAGTTTCAAACAGTTTGTGAAACAAAAGTTGGAAATCGGTAGATTTATAACCCCATGTATCAACCATACTGCTAAGAGAATTTCTGTCACAGTAAAAGGCAACTTTTCTAATTTTTCAAAGTTAAGCATGGTGTAACTAGTTTCTTTCTTAGCCATCATCTGCTGTTGTCCAGAGAGATTAAAAGCGGCAAATAAGTTGCTAGTATTAATGATTTTACAAGGCATGTGGCCATTTTTCAGGACTTTCAATGACCAACCTAGCTGCATGATGGAGCGCAGCTGATTCTGCCCATGTTGGAGAAAAGACGTCATTATGTATGATGTCAACTGCAGTAGAGACAATATTATTTAAGGTATGTTTTCTGTTGGACAAAGTGTCCATGCCATTATCAATAACAGGTAAAGCTTTTTCCATACTTTCCCTATCTATCTGACTCAAGCTTGCAGCAGCTTCCATTTGGGAAGCTTTCAAAATCTCATTATATATGGCATACCGGAAGTGTTTTGAGTGTAGCTTCCAAGGTTCTAACACAAAATCTTGTAAATCTATTTCCTCAGAAAGGATACTAAGATGTTGCTTCACAGCTGCTAAGGTGGAAGAACGTAACCACTGTTGGCACAGTTTACCCATACTGTATGTAGTAATAATGCCTGAGTGCTACCCTGAGGCATAGCGAGGGTCTGGCCGGCTTGCTTTAAACCCCCGCCTGAGGAAATAACAAAATGTGCCTGGCAAACATTTGTATCCTTTGGCCACAATGACCACCCACCTGGACTTGAAAGTGAGGAACTAAAGGGACCATTCTTAACCCAAGCTGTTAGTTGATCTTCAGTAACATTTAAAAGTGTTTGTCAATTGTGAAACTTAGATGCTGGGAACGTTCATTTCTTTTATTTTCGCTAACCCCAAACATAACGTTTGTTGAACTGGTTCATTCAAAAATATCATTTGTAAAGGAATAAATCATGCTTTAAACAAAGCTTCCCTACCCTGTATCTGCCGATCTCTTGTTCCCTATGCACTTTTCACATCAATATTGTTCTTCCAAAACTCATAGCCTTTAACAGCAAGCCAGGAAACAAAGGAGTCTAAATGAATAGGTTTTGTAACCGTTAGTAATACTTTCCTCATTTTGGAAAGTTGTAATTTGCAGCAGTATGACTAAGGTTTCCTAGTGTCATGCCAGGTAAAATATGCCAACTTTTCCACATAAGTTCTGGAACTTCCCACAGATGGAGTTGGACAATGTTCCCACGGGGTATAATTGAAAACTGATCTGGGTCTCCTGGCTCGGTGCACAAAGTAATGTCCCCAATGATTGTAACAGAACATTTCACGATAATTTGCTGTGTTCCTATACACATCTTCACTTTCAAAAACAGTATAGTAGTCTAGCTCAGCAAACATAGAATCAACCGTTTTAACATCCCAGCCATCGGAGACAACACCAGGTGTAATAACATCAGTCATTGATATCTTAAACACATATGGAATTTGAATGATATCAGTAGGGCCATATCTATCAAATGGTACTTTATCCCAAACAATCCCTTAATGAATCAGAAGTGCTGAAATGTTCAGGGACAAGTCTCTTTGAACTTTATGAGAAGATAAGTAAGATGTTAAAACCTCATCCACCGACTCAACTGCAGGGCGTTCAGGAAGGTAATGCCCATTTATCAAGAGAAAGAAAACAATGACAAAACCAATCAATAGCAGAAAGACAAGCAATCTCAACAGTATCCAGAGTTAATTCCATGGTTACTAAACTAAATAGTTATTGCTAAGCCATATGTACGGCTTACGTGTCTTTGATACAGCTTCTGTTTTAGAATCAGAAGGATCAAAAGAAAAGTCATCATTGTCGCTGAAGTAACCAGAAGCAGTCCGTAAAAATACAGGAGCCAATGCAGAGCTGGTGGATGGATCCACTTGCTGTGGAGGTTAATAGTAGATGATGCCATCGGTCTGTGTGGAATTGGAGTTGTATAGTTCCACATCTCGGACCTGTCTTGTCTGTGAAGTGGTGACTGGAATCAGCAAAAGCTAATTCTCCACCTTCCCCATGCTCTAGTAGGAAATTGGTGATTGCAGAAACATTGTTTACTGCTTGTAGAGGTATGTTCTGTTGGGTAATGAGAGGGGGAAAGGGTACTACCCAAAGGAACTCGTGGGCTACTGTGCAGGATCAGCCATATGATGTAATTTGATGTTGTCAACAGAGATGAATCTGTTTTCTTTAGAACCAGGCAGCGGTGGTAGGATGACAGATTCTGGTACCATATATTCCCAGGACTGGAACCAGTGCTCTGTAGAATGGGCAGAATTCCTTCTTCGTAGCAATCTTTTCACGTACCAGATCCCCAACTTTAGGAATTCAGTTGATAGATGTTGTTGGCAAATCCCTTATTTCCAAGGAGGCGGTACAGACGGATAAATTATCATCAAAGCATTGCTGTAGCTACTGTAAAAAAGCAAAATGTTCATTCATGTCACACAGTGTGTCTGCCGGCATCACTCCGGGTCCATCAAGATCTGGGATGTACACAGGTAACCCAAACAACACATCATAAGGAGTGCTATCCCCCAAGGACCTTCTGTGAAGATTATTTAATGCTCTCTGGACCCTGTATAAGTGATGAAGCCAAATGCGACCTGAACCTAATACTCTTGCTGTTAAAGATTGCTTCAAGTCTCGATTCCTCCTCTCCACAACTGAATTACCCTCAAGATGGTATGGGGAAGAGTAATGGAGTTTAACACCCATCGTACTCATGTTGTCCCTGAATGCCCTAGAGGCAAAAGCAGGGCCTTGGTCTGAGTGGAATGCTGCAACTGCCTATGTACCGAAAAAGACCTGCAAATCTTTAATAACAGTTCAAGTGTCAGCAGACCATTGTACCCATACCAACAGGAATCTAGAACAGGAATCAACAGCAACTAAGATGTATTTGTATGCACCATCAGGCTGTAAGGGACCACAATGGTCCAGGTACACACATTGTAGTGGTCTGTTTGACACTAAGAGGGACGTCTGTGGTGGGCCCTTAGTGTTAAAACCTTTCATTTGTTGGAAAATGTCACAACAAAGACGTATTGCTTGATCTGTTTGTATAGACCTGGCCCCCAAAAGCATTTCTGTAGAAGGGAAATGGTGGCCACCACCCCTGCATGAGCAGAAGCGGCACCCTCATGCACTGCTTTGATAAGGTCTGTCTCTGATCTTGCTTGGGGAATCACACAATCTCCTACCCCTGGAATGGTTGCAAATGCAACATTCTGAGAACTAACACAATATGTGAATTTCGCAAAGTATGCATGTAGCAAAGGTTGGCTGTCAGCCGAAGCTTTCACGGCAGCCAGTGTCTCATTATTCAAACTTGTATGAGAAAGTGTCATTGAAGCAATACCTCCTGTGGATTTGGCTGCATCATCAGCCAAAGTATTCCCTAAAACCTGTACTCCTACATGTTGGTGGCCCAATGTATGTACTACATGAGCATCTGACAGTCTGTCCTTAGGATCAGCTACCCACCCCATAACATTCTGTTTAGTGGTGTTCCCCTTGGAATCTCTGAACCCAATCAAACACCAATGATTGACATAATCATTTAGGACTGGACACAGTAATGCAAATCACACACAATTATTGTGACTTGTGCTGGATCCGTATGTTCCAGTGCCAAGACTAGAGCCTTAAGCTCATCCCTCATCACACTGCTTAACGGCTGCACAGATGGCTGAATATTGATGTTTAGTACCTATAGCTGGTTGTGCTGGTCTATCAGTGTAAATAATAGTTTGGTATTGATCAAGTGGCAGTTTATTGGTAAGTGTGGGATACTCCTGCTCATATTGGAGAAATTCTTGGGTTTGCACTTTTGGGTCAAAAATGTAATCAACATCAGTTGCAGTTAGAGAAGTTGCCCATTGAATCCAGTGTGGATGTAATGCTTTAGCATTAGGGATGCTTGCCTTGGTAAAATCTTCTAAGGTTGGCACCGGGGTAACAACAATAATGCGTTTCTCTTGGGCTACTGGCCTCTCTTCAATGACAACCATCTGTACAGCTGTTGGTATGTTTCGGTGGGTCTAAAACATTTTTCTGCATTTCAATATAAATGGGATTTGTATGATATGGGCATCTATGTCACCTCATTGAAAGTGACATAGGTGAACCCGATGGCCCCAGCAATTATTCTGATGGCCAAATTTGTTTTGTTGTTAGGTGTGTGTGTAAACATTTTGCTTCAAGTATGTCCTGCTTAAGGTCTCTGAGAATGTGTGTATGTTCAAGTGTCCAACATTTGTTATGGAAATCTGGACAAATTAAGTCATGAAGAGTTTTTATGCGTTATGCATACTCGGGTATGTATCTTCTACCAAAGTTAAAGAAATCCACCAATGACTGTAGTTTCTTGGTGGTATTTGGGTTGTAGTTGGGTCTAAAACATTTTTCTGCATTTCAATATAAATGGGATTTGTATGCTATGGGCATCTATGTCACCTCATTGAAAGTGACATAGGTGAACCCGATGGCCCCAGCAATTATTCTGATGGACAAATTTGTTTTGTTGTTAGGTGTGTGTGTAAACATTTTGCTTCAAGTATGTCCTGCTTAAGGTCTCTGAGAATGTGTGTATGTTCAAGTGTCCAACATTTGTTATGGAAATCTGGACAAATTAAGTCATGAAGAGTTTTTATGCGTTATGCATACTCGGGTATGTATCTTCTACCAAAGTTAAAGAAATCCACCAATGACTGTAGTTTCTTGGTGGTATTTGGGTTGTAGTTGTGCATAATTTTTCTAGAAAGTGCTGGGCCAGGCCTCTTGCCTTCATCTGATAACTTGTATCCTAGGAATAGGACACTGAGAAAGGCAATTTTTGTTTTTTTTAAAACTTAATTTATAGCCCTGGGCAGTGAATCCAAGAATGATCCAATTGACCCTGACAAGGTGAATGTTGAGGTCATAGTCTGTGAGATAAATATCATCCACATAGGGCAACATCTCGGGGTCAATATCATGTAATATTGATGTTACATTAGCTGAAAACAACCCTGGGCTGTTCTTATACTCCTGAGGCAAACGACAAAAGTGCCACTGCAAGCCTAATGTGCTGAAGGAGCTAAGCTCCGGACTTTCATGCGCTAGATTTTGACAGAAAAAATGCAGGCAATATCCAATGTTGTTTTATATTTTCTGCACACTATATTGTTATTTAGTGTTGTGTGCATTTTGTATTGCATGTGTGCATGTGTGACTGTTTAAATGTCTGTAATCTAAGACTATTCTATCTGAATGGTCTGGTTTTGCAACAGTGAATAACAGGTTATTCATTGCAGATATGCAGAGTTCGATTACTCCCTGCCACTCAAGTTGTGCGAGAATCTCTGTCGCTTCAGCTTTAGCTTCATGCTTAATAGGATGCTGTGGTTGAGGTGGTGGTGTAGACCTAAGTGGTATTACATGGTTGGGAGATTCCTTATCCCATCCCACGTGGTTGCAGTAAAACATGTGAGCCTGCGCCAAAGCCCAGTCAGCTGCATAGGCTGCCTTCACTGTGTCTAGAACTAGGACTGAGAAAGGAGGCAAAATGACATCTTCCCCATATGGGAGCTTGTGGACAATTTCAGGTGGCCAGTCTTTTTATGCCAAGAAAATATCACAATTAAGTGCTTCCCAGAAGATGACTTTGATAGTGCATTCTATGTCCCCTTCAGTTTGAATTTTTATCTCATAAACCCTGTCGGTGGGAAAATGCGCCTGTTCGCTGTCTCTATGATGAGAAAGTCATTTATTGCTGTCACATCCAGAGGATCTATAAGACACTAGTGCAAAATCATGAGTTCCGCCACGCTGCCCAGCAAAATTGCTGCCCACGTCCTGTTCTTTGACAATGCTCTCAAGATTGCTGGCATGTTTAATGGTAATTGCTGCCACCTTTTTCTTTTTGAATTGGGGCTTCTGTTAGGGAGATTATCCTCTTTTTTATATAAGTTTCTGTGGAGCGTTGTGAGTCCTTTTTCTGTTTTGTGTAGTCCATGCGGTTTCCAGAACAGCCCAGTCTCTCACTCCATTTCTCCTGTGTGTCCTGAAAGGAACGAGAGTGGTGTGTATCAGTATACAGGTGTTTTTAAAGTTTCCTTATTTCTGGGATTATATATCCGTTCAGAAGTCTCCGGGAGTGGAGAACCTGCACTCTGACTTCTTTTGTTTTGTTTTTGTTTTTGTCAGTGTTTTTTAGGACCTTCTTGTGCTTGCTTAGTACCTTCCTTAGCGGTGGTACTCTAAATTTACAGCTTAGTTGCTCTGGCTCCCAGACTAACCGGACCTATACAATTATAGGTTTTGGAGATAATCTTTGGCAGCTCACTCTCCCGTTTCTGTTGAGGAACATCTCTGAGCTGTTGGCGAATGGCCAATGCCACTGCTTCCCCTTTAATATTGCTTAAAATAATTGAGGAGACTGTGTCGAAGTTACGCATCAGTTTTATCCCCAAGTCCAGAGGCGGGTCTGCCCTGTGTTCATTTTGCATTTATTTTAACACCTCCGGCAAGTTGGTAAGTTTTGGGGTACCATGTGTTGCTGTGTAAATTGTGGTGAAGACTGTACCCCAAGTGGAACAATCCTCTACTGAGTGAATCATTCTGAACGGCAAGCACATAGTGAGAATTCTATGTTTATCTTGGGGTCCCGTATGATGTCATTTGAGATGTCATCAGTGATATCCTCACTGTCCATGTCATGAGTGATGTAATATGTGAGGTCATAAGCAGTGCATTACAGGGGGCGCAAGTTATAATTAGCTTAGTTAACTATAACTGCTGAGTTTCACTGGTTTTCTACATGTGAAATTCGAGCCTAACTATAATGTCCATGTAACCTTTGGTTTGTTCATTGAATGTCTATGGGTTTTTTAATTCTATCCTAATCGTAATGTTCCTATAACTGTTGTTTTTTTAGAGTTTTTTTTTTTTTTTTTAACTTTAAGTAAATGTGCATTACAATGTACGGTAAGGAAGGGGGTTTGTAGAGGTATGTATGTTTGTGTGACTGTGTTTGTTAGTGCATGTATTAGTGTTGCTTTTAAAAAACTTTTTAACTTAAAACCCCTCAGAAGACTGGAAAGAGTTTCCGTGTCTCCCTCCCCCACCCCCCCATCTTTCACAATTGTCTTCCCCACCAAAGCAGGAAGCACCTAATGCTGCTTTCTACTCTGGTGTGAAAAACTGGCCTAAAAAGGCATTATCAGCTTTCAGGGAGGCCCCGATTGAAATGGGAGCCTTCCTGAAAGGGTTTTATGGCCGTGGGTCATGGCAATCTATGGCCAGGAAACCCCATAGATGCCAGGGATTAATTCTAGGGGGGTCGGGCCCCTTAAAAATGGGTTGACTATCACACCCCCAGAGAAATCTATCTCTCATATCAATATGTGTACATATTTTATATACATATGTGTTTAAATATATATAATATATAGTCGCCACTAGTTGTCTCACAGCACACTTCTTTGCTGTTGCTAGCGTCAGAGGTCGACCATACCACTGTAACATGTACACATCACCAGAATAGCACTGCACTGCAAGGATTTCATTTGTCACCAATTTTATTAATTCTCAAAGCAATGCACATACTCCAACCAAGACATTTTGACCCCAGCTGTTAGGCAGCAATTAAAATGTCAAGATAACACTTGTGATTATGTTCATTCTAGAGAAAGAGATCAGACTTTTGTCTAGTGGCAGTTTTGATGCTATAAAGTAGAGCAGGAGGTTTATATGCCTGCTGCAAAGAACACGTCTTTATTTTATGTGAATAGCTGAGTGGGTTAGTAAAGCTAGCCATTACTTGCACTAAAGGCTGAGTGGGGGAAGAAGTGAAGGTAAGGTGACTGACATTTACTGTTGCACACATCACACACACCCACCAGCAATTTTGTGACCATATCTGCCTTCTACGTAGGCTACTGTTTTAGAGGAACAGTTTAGCCAGCAGCAGACATGATATCTCGTTGGATGACTGCTGCTCAAGCCCTAACTCATGTTATGGAGGACAGCTCTGAGGCAGAGACAGCAAATACTGAGACAGCATCTGAGGAAGAGGACAATAGAGCAGACCATGGGAGTGATTTTTCAGTTGTCAGAGTCCCATCTGACAACTCCTCTTCCAGTGATTCTGAGGAAGATGATGAGGACAGTTGTTCTGACCCTTCACAAGCACAGTCTGTGAGGTACTGTTTTTATTGGGAGTCATGGGGAATGCTGGATGGAAGGAAGTTTGTGGCTCCCCTCAGATTCCAGAACTTTGCATCACTGAAATGTGAGGAAAATTAGCTTTTTAGATACATTTCGATGTTTGCAAAGGTTTCCAGCTAACAGAACATAGTGAGAGCCCCACAAGTCAACCCCTTTTGTATTCCCCTAGGTGTCTAGTTTTAAAAAATGTGTAGGTTTGCTGAGTTTCTCTATATGCCGGCTGAGCTAGAGCTCAGAACCCTTAGCAAGGCACTTTGCAAAAAACACATCTGTTTTCTTTGGAAAAAATGTGATGTGTCCACGTAGTGTTTTAGGATGTTTTTTGTCAGTGGCACTAGGCCTACCCACACAAGTGAGGTGTCATTTTTATCGGGAGACTAGGGGGAATGCTAGGTGGAAGAAAGTTTGTGGCTCCCCTGAGATTCCAGAACTTTGCATCACTGAAATATGAAGAAAATTTATTTTTTAGACAAATTTTGAAGTTTGCAAAGAATTCTAAGTAACAGACCCTGGTGAGAGCCCCGCAAGTCACCCCATTCTGGATTCCCCAAGGTGTCTAGTTTTAAACAATGTATAGGCTTGCTAGGTTTGCCTAGATGACGGTTGAGCTAGTCAATTGTCAATTGTCTTTCTCTGCATCTGTGCCTTCCAAATGTAAGAAAGAAGTAATTTTGAGAAATGCCCCATAATTCACATGCTAGTATGGGTACCCCTGAATTAAGAGATGTGCAAATAATCATTTCTTCTAAACTTCATATCTTATGACCATTTCAGAAATACATAGAGTTCCTTGATACCTATTTAACACTTTATATTTTATCAATTGAATTGTTGTATACCCAGTGTACAATGAAAACCCATTGCAAGGTGTAGCTTATTTATTGGCTCT
The DNA here is from genome assembly GCF_031143425.1 of Pleurodeles waltl. Lineage (NCBI taxonomy): Eukaryota > Metazoa > Chordata > Amphibia > Caudata > Salamandridae > Pleurodeles > Pleurodeles waltl. The sequence goes on from NC_090436.1 coordinate 974,857,616, forward strand.
GGATACCTTGGATTCTTGATGAACCTACAAGCCCTATATATCTCCGCAACCAGAAGGGTTTAGTAGACATAACGGTATATTGCTTGAAAAAATTTGCCATAGCTGTCAAAAGTTACAGAAGAAAATGTAGACAGAAATTGATGTTTATTTTAACTCAATTTCAATATTTTTTTTTATTTCAACTGTTACTTTCTATATAAAAACCTTGATGGATTTACACAAATCACCTCTTGCTGAATTCAAAATGTTGTCTACTTTTCAGAAACGTTTAGCTGTTCGGGATCCACTGTTGGTTTCACACCCATTTCTGTCACTAACTGTAAGGAGGCCGAAAGCACAAATGCCAAAACTGTGTTGAAAAATGTTTTCTTTCTGATTCAAGTCTGCCTTTTCCTGAAAGCTGGGGAGATGGTGATTTTGGCACTGCAAACCCTTCATTGATCCCATTTGCAGGGATAAAAATTAGATGCTTTCTTCTGCAGCACTATTTTCTTATTTTTCCCCCAAAACCCAAATTTTAGCTGTATTTTGGCTAATTTCTCGGTCTCCTCAAGGGGAACCCACAAACTCTGGGGACCTTTAGAATCCCCAGGAAGTTGAAAAAAAGGACTCAAATTTGGCTTGGATAGCTTATGTGATCAAACAGGTATGGGGACCTAAGCGCAAACTACCCCAAATAGCCAAAAAAGGACTCAGCCCAGCAGCTCACTGGTTAATAACGCAACAAACATCATGTTTAAAATGTACAAGAAGAAATTTGGGAAATCAAAATTCAAGAGCTCAAACTTTTGATGAAGCTGATATACAAAATCTCTAAACAGTTGCTAATTCTCTTCCTTTTCGTTTTTTTGTTATATTTTCAGACTCCATTTGAAGCTGCACAGATCCACAACTGTGAATCCATAAAATAATTCAACCTTGTAATTAAGATTAAGAATGGTAAATGACTACGTACAAGATTTAAAGCATGCATCTTACCCAGATGCTAGAGGAACAGATTACTGTTGAAATAATGTTTTTCTCACATGTTTTTGCTGGATACAATATGAGCAACAGATAATAAGAATCTGCATCTAGGAGTACTAATGAGCGACAGCATATTCATCCAGCCAAGGGACAACAAAACCAAAAATGAATTCAGAATTCAGATAAGTTAACTACTCTGGTAAAACCCTATGACTGCCTGAATCACAGGCAAAAACTGGCTCCCAAAAACGCTCTTTATGTGGGCTCTTAGAAGCTTGCAGAGCATCTAGCAAGACTTGTTGCAGGAGGGATCTACACAGAAGCCCAGAAACTCTAGTCCCATCCTATTTCATGGGCCATGTCAGCGGCACCGCACCCTATCTGGATGTGCGGTAGCAGTCGTTACAGTACACCCCCATAAAAGACCCCTCACTGGTCTGGGTTTGGCAGGGTATGCCAAGGAAATTTCTTCACCAGCTGGGGAGCAGATACAAGACCAGCAGGATCAATTGATCTGTTCTCAGGCCCTTACTCCTACCAATCTATGAGATAGTAGATTCATTTTCTTACCCTTTTAGAGTCCAAAATAGCTCCTACCTCATATTCTTCATTGTCCCCAATTTCAATAGGTGGTAGATCACTGAGGCGGTCATTTGCGTGTTTGGGCTGGCAGTCTTTCCATCGACCGCCAGCCTCCTGGAAAACCCACCGGCCGTATAGTGTTTTGGTGTGCGGCGGGTGCAGCAGCACCCGTCGCGCATGTCACTGCCCGTAAATCAGGCAGTGAAATGCACGATGGGGGCCTGCACTGGGGCCCCTGCACTGCCCATGCATTTAATAAAAATTATAAATCGGAAACCTAGAGTGGCAAAAAAAGTTATTTTAAATATACATTTTATTAACTCAACAAATTGATACAATCTTAGTCATTCATTGTATGATACACTCAAAAATGAAGTCTCAGAAAAAATATATTCTATTCCTCCAACACTTATTTACCTATTACAATACACCTTAAATTGCCTAAGTGAAATTCTGGGACACAGACGTCACATATAATTAAAAATATTAATACAAACAAACAGTCATCCTTTGCAACACATACTTTCATACCATTCATAAACTTTCTCCAAAGATCAGCAAGAGTGAGAAAAAGGTCACTTCTGTCACATCCAATCTACATAGCTTTGCTCCCAATGTCATACAGGTATAAATGTAAAACTTTAAACCTCAGTTTCCTGGGAATTTCTAATCAAAATTAATAATAAAATAATCACAATATACCCTCACATGGCATTTAGAATACAACTAACAGCTTTATAACCTGCATTGCCTTAGGGAAATAAATTGATGATAATAATTGAACTTCACTGCCCCAAAAAAACTCAGATGGCATTTCATTGAGTACTTAAATTCAACATATCAGTGGTGGATATTACATAATCCTAACTCTGATACTTTTATCCCTTGGAGAGTGCTAAGTGCTGACTCACATGATGTTAGGACCACCCGGCGGGAATCACCTTCTTCAGGGCATCAGTATAAGATGTCTCTGAGATGCTGTTACCCAGAAAAAATCTTGCAAATAAAAATATACATATAACTACAATAAAACAATTTTTTGCCAATCACACATGCCTTACCGATGCCCATAAGTGCTAAAATGGGTAAGCCAAATACTAAAGAACAGTTGGTCTACCAATTGGCAGTAGGTGTACTGAATGGGGGAAAAGAGGAAACTTAAATAAAAAACGTTCGCCTCATGCTATAATTCCACCTGGTTGTGCACAATAGTGGTTAGCTTAATGCATTGTATCTTCCATCGCCTACAGTCTAAGGAAGATAAAGACATGTGTGCTTCCAAAGAACTACTACCAACCATACCAGAATGCCACCAAGTACTTGTGGACAAGGAATCTACAAGAAGATAACAGTACAATGAAATACACCAAAGAATATGGTACTAATAGTGAACCAAGCATCCAAGAGAAATAAGACTAGGTGAACCTACCCTGACCCAGGAAATAAACAGTCTGTACCGTGGTTATAAAGCTGACAGCAGAAATAATATAGTTAACTCAGGGGAGATTTCCACAGATGTCCTGATAGAAGAACAAGCATTCAAAGCATACAAAGATACCAAACAAAACCTGAATGGCAGAAGCACAAGTCATCTAATGCCTAAATAAGGCCCCCTTGTGTTCCTAGTCATTTGATGCATGTGGCTAGCATGTGTGGCTAGAATGTGCAACATACACAAGGTCTACACAAAGGCAAGAAACATCTGGTAACCAGTGCCCCTGAACAAACACATAGGGGGTCATTCTGACCCTGGCGGTCATTGACCGCCAGGGTCAACGACCACGAGAGCACCGCCAACAGGCTGGCGGTGCTCTCAAGGGCATTCTGACCGCGGCGGTTTGGCCGCGGTCAGAAAGGGAAAACCGGCGGTCTCCCGACGGTTTTCCGCTGCCCTCAGGAATCCTCCATGGCGGCGCAGCTTGCTGCGCCGCCATGGGGATTCCGACACCCCATACCGCCATCCTGTTCCTGGCGGTTCGCCCGCCAGGAACAGGATGGCGGTATGGGGTGTCGTGGGGCCCCTGGGGGCCCCTGCAGTGCCCATGCCAATGGCATGGGCACTGCAGGGGCCCCCGTAAGAGGGCCCCACAAAGAATTTCAGTGTCTGCTTAGCAGACACTGAAATTCGCGACGGGTGCAACTGCACCCGTCGCACCTTCCCACTCCGCCGGCTCCATTCGGAGCCGGCTTCCTCGTGGGAAGGGGTTTCCCGCTGGGCTGGCGGGCGGCCTTCTGGCGGTCGCCCGCCAGCCCAGCGGGAAAGCCAGAATGGCCTCCGCGGTCTTTCGACGGAATGAGGCCCATAGTACCATACCGTGACTAGATCAAGAAAGCCTATAAGTGGTCACTCCTCATAACGGAGCCAGATGTACAAATGAATCTACCAATAATAAAGACAATGACTACCCCACTGGCGAAGGATGCCGCAGAGGGATAACCAGTCTCTACAGAACCCAAACAAAATGTACACCCACATGAGGATTACTCACCTGATAAATATAGGAGTGATGGAGTCAAAAGAACGGGCTTCCTCCACTCCGATCAAAAACAGGAAGGCAACACACCCACTCTGGGTTATGCACTGGGTTATGCATGCATGGAAAACATCACGTGCAGTGTCAATACTGCAAGACAACAAGCATAGAAAGAGGACAATAGGGATTCCACATCCATTCATTCTCCATGCTGACTAGAAGGGAAACCTACCTTAACATATTGCAAGGGGTACCAACATCCACCCAATCAACATAAAAAAGGGGCTGGAAGGTCAGACAAAAGAATCCATATGCCATCTTTACATAAGGGGAATTCCCTCCCAATGCACCGACTAGCCTAAAACCTAAAGGCAGACACCACACTGCAAAAGAGAAAATACCAAAAGGGCAAAATCAGATTGGCAAAACAAATACCAGCTCTCTCCTATCACAGGGAAAGTTCCCTATGATGCAGCCGACAAGCCTATACTTCCAAAGAATCACGAAGCCACTCTACAATGTAGGACAAGGAAGGCGGGCACCCAGATAACTCAAATAAAGATCCAGTCACCCACTATACCAAAAGAGATAAGGAAGCCAAACCAGACGATATCCAGGTCACTAGCCCAATCTTAAAAATCTAGGGGAAACAGTATATCATAGTATTACATTCTTCCAGGGAATTATCTTGTTCAGTCCCTTTTCATGTGAAGCAAACTACTTCCCTCATTTTTCTTTTCTTTTTGGTGTCTTGTCCTCTCATTGGTCAATCCTTTCCAAGATGATACATTTTAGCTGCTTCTCTGTGTGCTCTTTCTCTGTCCAGTGAGGAACCCGAGGGGTTCCCTCTTTGTAGTTTCTTATGGCTGATTTATGCTCACCATAATGTTGTCTAAACTCCCTGCTAGTTTCATCAATATATCCTAGCCCGCAAAGGCACATGATAAGATAGATGGCATTACTTGACCTACAGATAGTCATCAAAGTCAACCTAATTGTGTTGCCTCCTAATGTGACCTCACAGAACACTATGGAATCCTCACATGCACAGCAAGTGCCACACACATTGTTGTCTTTGATAGGATTCAGTCCAGTTATAGATCTTTGACTGTCTTTCACTGGTCCCAATGAATGAGATCTGACTATCATATTTCTCCGGTTATGGCTCTTTCTAAATGCAAAGATCAACTTACCGAAGGAGTCCTCATCAGAGTTAGCATTTAGAAGGTCCCAGTGGGTATTAATGATCTGTCTGATCTTATTGTTCAAGTTAGAGTGGAGCAGCACATACCAATCTGTCTTGGTGCTGGTTGCTCTTACTCTCAAACATGTTCTCCCTATTATAGAAAATCGCTCTTTTAAGGGAGTCTTTTATCAATCTCTCAGGGTCACCATGATTTAGTAATTTAAATTTCAAGGTTTCAGCATGTTGTAGGAATTCAGTAATTTTGGTACAATTACAGCGTAACCTGAGAAAGTGGCTGAAAGGGCTTCATTCTTTTTGGCACTGGGATGATAGCTTTTAAAATGGACTAGAGTATTCTGCGCATTGAAAATGGTGTATAAGGAAACCACAAGGTAATTGTCCTGATGTTTAATGACAATATCCGAAAATTCCACCTGGTTTCTTCTGCACTTACTTGTAAATTTAAGATTCTGGTCACATAAATTGAACCCAGAAATAAACTCCTCAAAAGGTTCCTCATCATCTTGAAAATGAAGAATATATTGTTAATGAATGTTTCTTCTCAAACTCCCCCATGTACAAATTCTCCACTAGGAGCTCAGGCAGCTCCCACACTTACTCCTTTTATTTGGCGATAGATCTCCTTATCAAATTCAAAAAAGTTCTCACAGAAAACAATCTCCAAACACTGGAGGATAAATTCATGCTGTGGCTTCTCATTACAATCTTTAAGAGTCTCCCTGACCGTTGACAGTGCTAGTTGCTGACGGTCATTTGTGTACAGAGCTTCAAAATATAGGGTCACCAGGATCTCTCTATGTGGATTAAACTCTAAACCTTCTATCTAGGTAATCACGTGGCCAGTAACATTTATGAAGGAGGGCAGCTTATAGGCCAATGGTTTTAAGAAAACATCAACATATTTAGAGAGCAGTAGCCACCCCAGTAGTGGACACTATGTGGTGGAGAGGAGGATCCTAAGTATCTTTCTGGGACTTTGGGACATCATAAATAACAGAGAGATGTGTAGGTGTCTGATTAACAAAATCAAATTCTTTCTTACATAGAAAAACCTTACGTGATGCCTCCTAGCCAATAGTTTGAATCTGTTGGATTAACTCCTTCGCTAGATCTCAAGAGACTTTCTGATAATTGTCCAAGACCTGTAGCATGGACTTTATTTTGCACCTGAACCGCTGTGTGTGCATGAGCACAATTCCCCCACCCCCTTGTCGCATGGCGTTATTGTTAGCTCAGGATCTTCACTCAGTTTTTTTAAATTCCAAGTTCTCATCTTTGGACAAATCATACAGGGGTTTTGATACATATCTCGTCATTTTCTTTTTTTAATTTTTTTTAATGCTTTTTCATAAATGTCCACCTCCGGGCCTGGTTTATCCAACAATGGTATAAAGGTAGACAGGGCTTTGAGCCCAGAAACACTCTCTTCAGCTAGATCAGATGATTTCATATAGTTCTTTTTTAGTCTGATCCTGCAAAAGAATGCAAATAAATATTTGGTCAGCTCAAATTTGTCACATCCCTTGTTGGGGATAAATGAGGGTCCTTTAGTCAAAAGATCTCTCATGATGGATTCCAGTGGTTTACTACTAAGGTTGAAAACAGAAAATAAACTCAATTCCTTCAGTACTGATTCCATCTGGTTTGTAGAAAATGTGGTTTTGATTCTGTAGTGGCAAATCTGTTCCTTCCCTGGTTCCTGGCTCTGGGGTGATAACTGCCCCTTCTGGTTGCTATAAAATGGTCCCGGGAATTTTAGTCTCCAGGTGGATTATATCGATGTCTAAATGTTTCAAACTGGTAGGAACTACCCTCCCGTTCAGAGTCTGATGTGTCTGAAAAGTTAATGATCTTTCTACTAGTCCACACCCATCTATCCAATACAGGGGGTTCAGTCTCTCCTAAGTTATAGTAGTTATCGGCTAGGTATGGGTAAACCCGTTCCCCCAGTAAAAACAACACACCTGTTCCAGAATAGAAAACATGCATACTCAATCAATGTCCAGGTCATCATGGACCATCTGGGTATGGTCACTAATGCCCTGGCCAACTACCCTGGAAGTGCTAGAACAGTATTATCAACTAGCACTTCCTGAATGGCCGATATGGGAATGGCCTACTTGTTGGTAAGTACATTGAAGTATGCAACATACCAACAAACATGTTAAAAGGTATGACATAATAACCATGTCTGTGTTTGTTGATGGAGTTTAGGCATATGTAAAAGTGGTGTGCCTCATACTTGCACCATGAATTGTGATACATGTGTGATGCAAACTCATAACTCAGATATTTTAGGGCATGCCAAGCCACTTTGTGTGGTTTGGAATTTCGTACTCAATCTGGAGTCATACAACATAGCGACAAATGCTGTGTTGCATTTGGTTCGTAAGGAAGGTGTTCCATGTGCACTCTGTGGATGTATCCATGCAACTCCCATGGCTGATGATGCATGTCATGTATACCAAACATAGTAAACCTGGAAATGTGTAAAATAAATATGCCTTCCCAGGGGATGGGTAACAAGGGTAAATGATGTAAGCTGTGCAAGTCTCTTCTGCTTCCTATGTGTGCTGCATCCTGTGGCACACATAAAGGAACATGCCTCTATAGACCGCATATGTGCCAGAAGGTGCCCAATACTGCACAAAAACAATCATGCATGCAATACAGGGACACTTGCACCATGGTCCAAAGGTGCTGTGTTGCATCTCGGCAAACCATTGTGTGCCACTGCATTATGAAAGAACAGGAATGCACAGTATGGCTTACATTCAGTGAATTCCTGCCTTTTCTCTGTGATGCAGTGAAGCACAGCAAGGTCACTTGCTGTGCTGCACTGTGCCACTTTGTCAAACACCTGGCCCCTAGTGTCATGTGCACATACTGTGAACAACTTACAGCAATGTGTAGACATTGATTTCCCATTCTTTCATACCCTCACTAGTCCTGTAATGGCAGTAGCAACAGACCACCTGTGTGTAGTATTGTCTCATCTCACACTGTCTGAATGGACTGAACCACATCATGTGCACGGGCCAAGAGATCAAGGTAATAATAATGAGGTACAAAAGACGACTTAATATGATTACAAACTGCACATGATGAAACTTTGTTCAATGATGTTCCTTGTCTCGGTATCAGTTAATCTTCAAAAAAATTAATGATGTGTGAACTAATCCTGTGTTCATAAGTAAGTGTGTCACACATGGCTGAAGACTTGTATTTTGACCATAGTTCTTGGAGCAACTCTGGAAGAACTAGTTCTAAATTACATTTGTGTCATGCAATGAAAGAGTATGTCACATTCACCAATGTGAGAGTCAAAATGACAAAACACATATCTGTCTCTGCCATACTGACTGTCTAGGTACTTACACATACATATGTATCAAGTCAATTTGACATGTATAACCAGTGATGCGTCACCAGTGTTTGTTTCTAACTGGGCTCACATTCTCAGCATATGCATCACTCTATGTTCAACTCACAAACTCAAGCACAATGCTGTCAAACATATCATACACCAGTAACTAATATAGAAAGAAATGCAACCAGGGCAAGGTATCTCAATGTACTCAGCATCCCAATCTTAAAATATGTAAGCCACATGAATGAAGACAGAATCAAGGCACAGAAGAACAGATTCCCCAACAAGATAGAACCATATACAAACATGGTAAAAGATAAAGGCCCTCATTATGACATTGGTGGTAAATCCCACTTAATGCCACGGTAACGGCCGCCAACATTCCACCGCGGTGGCAAATATCCATTCCCCATATTATGACACACACACACCAATCTGACAGAATACAGCCACATACACAAATCCGCCAGCACAAAAGGTCAGTGTTAAGGTGCCAGTACAAACACCCATACCGTTACGCCAACAAAACAATGCCCACTACATTATGGGCCATGAATCACCAAGGCGGACATTCAATGGCGGTAAACCACTGGTAGTACATACCCCCGCACTCAGAATGGACCTACATATACAAAATAACATTACATTTGCCAATAGTAAAAACACACACCCAACACTCATACACCACCACACCCACCCACCCACAGCACCATAAAACACACACCCACATTATCCACAACCCTTTACGAATAACAATTACTGCCAGGAGATTGACATTAACATCACAGAGACAACTAGACACATACACCCATACATCCTTCACGCACCCCACATCACACACCTCACCACATTACTCAACACACTCTCACCAACACACAACACACAGAACCCATATCCCCACAAAGGCACCCCCGTTTCACTGATGAGGAGTAAAGGGTCATGGTTGAGGAAACTGTCAGGGTGGAGCCACAGCTGTTTGTTGCACAGGTACAGCAAATATCCGTTGCCAGGAAGATGGAGCTATGGCAGAGAATAGTTGACAGGGTGAAAGCTGTGGGACAGCGCCAAAGGACAAGGGACGACATCAGGAAGAGGTAGAACGACCTACGGGGAAGGTACGTTCCGTGGCAACAAGGCACCAGCTCACCATACAGATGACTGGCGGTGGACCCCCTCCTCCTCCCCCACAGCTCACAGCATGGGAGGAGCAAGTCTAGGCATTACTGCATCCTGAGGGACTCGCTAGAGTCACCAGAGGACTGGACACTGGTAAGTCAATATTTATTACTTATCACACCCCATACCTGCATGCCATCACACCCCCTCACCCTCACTCCCATCACTCCACTCCATCCCACGCACTGCACCTACACATATGACTAACCCCAATGCCAAATCCTGCATGCCGTACCAATGCATGGACAGCCTTCCCAGCCCTGCATGGACACCAATCACTAAAGCATGCACAGCATAGGGAAACTAACAATCACAGAATACATCACCATCCACAAAGAAAGGTGGCAGGACAACAGCCACGACAGAGGGGAAGCAAGGGGTTTACAATATGTCACAGACATGAAGCATAATACATCACTTACATCCCCACAGGTGCCCCAGCCAATCCCAGTGGAGAGGAGGTGCCACGACTATCCAGTCCGCCAACAGAAGATGCCCCCAGTGATGACAGTAACTCTGGACTTCAGGATCTGGACCAACTACCTGGTCCATGGGACCACTCGACAATCGGTCACCCCAGACCCCTCACAGTCCACCACAGAGCCTCCCCCATCAGCGTCCACCAACACAGCTCCCACCCAGCGTACCCACATTTCTGCCCCCAGGACACATCAATCAGCAGTGTGCCCACCTGTACATGGACCCCAGTCCACAACTCGACCCCAAGACAATCAGGGACCTGGGGTCAGCAGCAGTGGGCACACCGCTCAGCTGACAGAAGCACAGGGCAACAGGGACACTGGGAAGACCGCTGTGTGCCAGTGGGAGGACAGGCCCAGGGAACCGACTCTCCAGGAGGCACTCTTCGAGATCCTGGAAGCCTACCAATATTCCCAAACACGAAGGGCCAGATCATTGACAACGTGCAGGAGAACAGGCGGCTGCAGGAGGAACAGTATCAGGGGATCAGGGAGGATTTGCAGGCCATTAACACCACCTTGATATTGATAGCAGGGGTGCTGGCAGACATGGCAAACATCATGAGGAAGCAACAGTACACCAGCGGGTCCCTACCAATAGTCAGTCCATTGTCCAGCCCTCCACTTCCGCTGCAGCTAGTGGGCAGGAGGCCCCACCACAGGACCCACAGGCCACCAGCACCCCTCCACCTGCAGAAGGTGAACCACCCCGCAAACGTTCTCTGCGACCCAGACAGAAGCCAGAGACACTTCCCAAGACCACCGCCAGGAAATGAGACTCTCTTGATTGTCCCCCTTGTGTCCCACACTGCCACCTTGTCCACTTTGAACTGCCTTTGCTCCCCTTCCTATGGCTCATTGGATACTGGACCTGTGGTACAAACAGACTGGAACAATATCCAGGACTTTCCTCCATCATCACCCCATTCCATTGCACTTTACCCTCAATTTCATAGCACTACAATAAACACCCTTTAACACATCTTGACCACTAGTATTTTATATGCTGAAAATGTGCATTTATGGCAACAGTCACATCTAGTGCAAATGATCTGAATACTGTGAGAGCATAGAAATAATGACCTGTAGCTGTCACTTCTCATCACATCAGTACATAGTTGTTATCTCACCAACATCTGTAAAATGACAAGCCATAGTTGAAAGTAAGTGGAGATGCAATGGAAGTTAATGCCATAATGCTGCAGCTACACAGAAAACATCAATAGTCAGAAGAATGGTCAGTTGCACTGTCTCACCAGTGTGTCATTGGAAGTATTGACGTATAACTGATGTTCGGTTGTCCCCATCCTCATCCTCTGTCTCCTCATCCTCACTGTCCTCAGGGTCCACTACTGCCACAGGGGCATCTCCAGTCTCCCCCTCCTGCAGTAAAGGTACATGCCATCTGAAGGCCAGGTTGTGCAACATGCAGCATGCCGCTACTATCTGGCAGACCTTCTCGGGTGAGCAGCACAGGGATCCACCTGTCAGATGGAGGCACCTGAACCTGGCCTTCAGGAGCCCAAAGGTCCTCTCGATTATCCTTCTGGTTCACCCACGTGCCTCAATATAACGTTCCTCAGCCCCTGTCCTGGCATTCCTCACAGGGGTCAGCAGCCACAATAGATTTGGGTAGCCAGAGTTATCTGCAAGTATTGAGGGACAGCACTTAGCTTCACACAATGCTATGGGGATGGCACCTCAAGGCATACACTAACATACAGTCGATGGGGACCATGGCTCACCTATTAGCCACACCCTGTGCCTCTGTAGTTGGGCCATCACATTTGGGATGCTGCTATTCCTCAGAACAAAGGCGTCATGCACCGACCCAGGATACTTGCCAGTGACGTGGGAGATGTACTGGTCTGTCAGGCACACCATTTGCACATTGAGTGAGTGGAAACTCTTAAAATTCCTGAACACCTGTTCATTCTGGCAGAGTGGGACTAACGCAATATGTGTCCCGTCAACACCCCAAAAATATTGGGGATATGTCCCATTGCATAGAATCCAGCTTTCACAGTGGCCAGATCTTCCACCTGGGGGGAAAGCTATGCAGCTGCACATGTGTTTCAACAGGGCAGACAAAACTCTTGCCAGCACGATTGAAAACATTGGCTGTCACATTCCTGCTGCCAAGCCCACTGTCACTTGGAAAAAACCAGTTGCCAGGAAATAGAGCACTGATAACACTTGCACAAGAAGGGGGATTCCAGTCTGATGACGGATAGCAGATATCAGGTAAGGCGCCAATTGGGCACACAACTCTGTGATTGTGGCACTGTCCAGTCTATGGGTGAGTATAATGTGCCTGTCCTCCAGTGAGGCCAAGTCCACCAGGGGTCTGTACACGGGGGTTTGTCGCCTCCTCCTATTCATCTGCAGCGGTAGGTATCTAAGGGACACAAGAGTGAGTAAGCTGTCACAATTTGAACAATGGAACCACAAGCTCAGTGAACGCAGTGCATTTATGTGATGGGACAGTGGGAGTGGCGAGGTATGTGCTAATCTAGGCTGTGATGCAGTTAAGGTTGATATGACCGTTGTCCACCATCATGAAATGGTGACGGCCTGTCCTGTATGTAGGGACAGTTGGAACTGAGGTAACTCCGCCGACGTTGGGCGCCGTGGCGGAAGGTGGTCTCGCACCACCATGCAATTCCTCATTGGATAATATGGGGCGCTATGGAGTACAGTGGCCAATGGGGATCAGCACCTGCGGTGACGGTGTACACCGCCACGGATGAGACCGACATTTTCTATCTGATTCCTCAGTTTTTTCCTGACCTTCAACAGGAGAACACCTACATTGCGTGTGCGGCTGCGAACTGTGTCTGGAACCTACCATGGCCCGTGTGACCGGGGAAAGGGACCCTGCCTTCACGTCAGAGGAGTTGGAGCGATTGGTGGATGGGGTCCTACCACAGTACGGACTGCTGTATGGGCCTCCAGACCAACAGGTGAGTACACCTTGGGCACGATGCATGTGGGAAGGATGCATACAGATGTGTGTGCAAGCATCATGTCATGGGGGATGTAATGTGGTGGTGTACCTGGTGTCCGCCAGCCAATGGGTGTAACAATGGTGACAGAAACGGAATTGGTGGGCCATATGTGTGACAGGTTGGATTGTATGTGTAATGGTGTCCTCCTGTCTGTATTACCACTGCAGGTCAGCACCCATCAAAAGAAGGGATTATGGCGTGCGGAGGCGGAGGCGGAGCACCCACTGTCGGAAACGGTGGGAGGACCTGAGATGCTGGGCACGGAAGACCATGGAGTCCCAGCTGGGGATGGCCTCCCAATGAGGAAGTGGTACCCGTCGGAACCTGACCCCCCCTGATGGTCCGCATACTGGTGGTGGCCTACCCAGAGCTGATGGGCGCTTGAGGGCATCACAGCAGCCACAAGGGGGTGAGTAAAGTGGGCTTTACTACAATAATTGGCAGGTGGCATGGGATCCAGGTGGTGGGTGTGAGTTAGGGGGAGCCACTTAATGCCAGGTCAGACATTGCAGCGTGATGCAGCTCAAGGGTAATGTGTGTATGGCAAATGCAGGTAACCTAGCTTGTTAGCATTCCATGTCAGTCAGGGCTTTGTGTTTACCAGGAGGGATGCAGTTGGCAGTGTGTGGCCCTCATCTTGACGTGGCATCTAGCCAAATCTCTAGTAGTGCAATGCATAGTGCTCAATCCTGATCCCTGTGTGTGACGGTGCTGTGTATGCCAAATGTGGTGTTGGTGAAGTAAGTGACCCAGTGTTTCCTTTCTCTCTCTCCCCCCCTTTTTTCTTCTGTCATCCTGTCCATGTGTGCATTAGTATTATCTGGCAGAAAAGCAGGGGCACCGGCGATAGAGGGAGCTGTATCTCACAGGACCCTGGAGGCAGAGTCCACCGACGCCGAGGGAACCAGTGGGACGGAGGGCCAGGGGAGAACCACGGCGGAGACAGGAGGCGACAACACAGACTCAGATACCTCCTCTAACGGAAGCTCCCTGGTGGTGGCGGACACCTCTGTGACCACCCCAGCTGCAGGTACAGCCGGCACCCGGTACCAGCACCGCCCTCCCAGTGGCCCCTCAGCGAGTTGCCTGTGCCCGCTCACCCAGGAGGGTGGGCATCTCTTCTCCCCAGGCACCTCAGGCCCTGCCCCAGTGAGCCCTGCTGCCCTGAATGAGGAGGCTATTGACCTCATGAGATCCATCTATGTAGGGCAGTCAACCACTGTGAATGCCATCCAGGGCTGGCATCCCAGATGCAGCAATGCAATGCATTCCTGGAAGGCATCCATGGTGGATTGGCGGCCCAACAGAGATCAATTCAGGGTCTGGCCTCTTTTTTGATGGCAGCCATTGCCCCTGTTCCTACAGTCCACCCTCCGACTACCACTTCCCAGTCCCAGTCTCCTCAACCCCAACCCATCCCATGCACACATACAGACGAGCATGCACACAAGACAACACACAAGAGTGGCACAGTCAAACACAGGCACCACACTTTGGGCCAGATGTAGTAACCGTTTTGCAATGCACATTCCCATTTTGCGAGTCGGTACCGATGCGCAAAATGGGAATGCGACTAGCAACTAGGAAGGGGTGTCCCTTTCCTATTTGCGACTCGCACCGCAATGCAGAATTGCTTTGTGACCGCAAAAGCGGTCGCAAAGCAATTCGCAGTTAGCATCCACTAGAAGTGGGTGCTAACTCATTCGCAAAAGGGAAGGGGTCCCCATGGGACCCCCTCCCCTTTGTGAATGTCGCTATAAATGTTTTTTCAGAGCAGGCAGTGGTCCAATGGACCACTGCCTGCTCTGAAAAAACGAAACAAAATGGTTTCATTTTTATTTTGTATTGCAACTCATTTTCCTTTAAGGAAAACGGGCTGCAATACAAAAAAAAAAACTGCTTTATTGAAAAAGCAGTCACAGACATGGAGGTCTGCTGTCTCCAGCAGGCCCCCATCCCTGTGAGTGCAGGGAATCTCAAGGGGGTCGCAAATTGCGACCCACCTCATTAATATTAATGAGGTGGGTCTTTGTGACCGCCTTGAGATTCGCAGAAGGTGTCTAAGACACCATTCTGCATACGATTTTGCGAATCGGAAATTGCGAGTCGCACCGACTTGCAATTTCCGATTCGCAAAATCGCTTTTTGCTACATCTGGTCCTTTATTCCACAAGCACTCACTTAAACACCAGACAGTTGCAGACACAACCACATCCACTGTCTCCCCCTCCTCCTCCTCCTCCACTTCCCTCACAGTCACGTCCACACTCACACCTACATGCACTACATCCACCACCAGCATCACCACACCAAGCAGCACACACACCTCACTAGCAGACACCTCCACAACATCCATGCACGTGTCCCCAGTGTCCTCTCCCATCCTGTCTGTCCCCCCCACAGGAGACACTCGCAAGCACTCACACACCCAACAGCCATCCACCTCACATCTGCACACTGCCCATGCACCTGCACCCAAGTCCAGCAGAGATACACCTCCAACAACCACTCCATCAACCTCCACTCCCATCCCTCCTGCCTCATCCCACCCCACCGTCCCTCAGAAGCTTTTCCTTGCCCAACTTGTCCTCGTCCCTTCCCTTCCCCCCGTCCTGCCCATAACAGCAGGGTCCCAATGACCCAGACCAGCACCTCAGCCAAAGAGTCCATGCGGACAGTGGTGGCACCACCTAGTCATGGTGGCAAGTCAGTGAAGGATCCCACTCTACCAGCCCAGAGATATGGACATGGAGCCCCCTCAAGAACCAGTGGGAAAGTTGCCCACCTGGGACACTGTGGCCTTGCACTCCCCAGCATAGGTAAATGGGCATGGAGCCCCCTCTAGAACCAGTGGGCTTGTTCCTGTTTTCGGCTGAGGTGCCCCCCACTCCCTTTCCCCTGAGGTGCCTGCCCACTTGCAAACTGATGCCCCTGCAGAGTTCTATCCGGATGACGTCAGGATTCGAGTTGGGCCTTGGAATGTGCCCTGTGGTCATACGGGCCCTTAGTACCTTGGACTGGGTATTGGCCCTTTGTGTATATTTGTACATATCTGTTTTTCGTACAATTGGTTCTTTTGGTAGCTCTTTACAATCAATGCATTCTTATGACTGCATTCTTGTTGTCCTCACATTATTCTGCTGTGTGTCGTGGGCCACTGTTTTTCATCTGCAGCTAATTGTGTGTATGGTGTGTGTGCGTGTGTGCTGGGTGTATGTTGTGCGTGTGTGATTCACTGTCGTTTTCCTCCCTCCCTCCCTTGTGTGCTAGGCGGCTGTACTCACTGTCGTCATTTTTGTCGGTGGTGGTGTTCCAGATGGAGTATGACATAGATGAACATCGGGAAAACTTGGAGTTCTGGTTCCATAGCGGCATTGTTCTTCCCTGTGTCTCTGATGGTGAGTCTGTGGTCTTCTGTGTTCTGTTTCTGCCAGGCTTTTGATGACGTTGGTACCGCCCCAGAAATCCTGGAGGATTGCAAGGTCATAATATGGTGGGCAGTACTTTGTCTTCCGCATGGCTGTTGATGGCTATTGCCGTGGTCAGTTCGTTAATGCCCTAGCGGTTGGTGTGGTACATTGGCTGTCTATGGGAGTTATCACCGCTGTTAGACCTGACAGCCTTAGGGTGGTCACCCCAACCTTTTTGCCAGCCTCCCTCCACTTTTTATACACTGTTTTTGCTGGTTTTAAGACTCTGCGCACTTTACCACTGCTAACCAGTGCTAAAGTGCATATGCTCTCTCCCTTTAAACATAGTAGCATTGTATCATACCCAACTGGACTATTTAATTTACTTATAAGTACCTAGTAGAGTGCACTATGTGTGCCTAGGGCCTGTAGATGAAATGCTACTAGTGGGCCTGCAGGACTGATTGTGCCACCCACTTAAGTAGCCCCTTAACCGTGCCTCAGGCCTGCCATTGCAAGGCATGTGTGTGCAGTTTCACTGCCAATTCAACTTGGCATTTAAAAGTACTTGCCAAGCCTAAAACTCCACTTTTTCTACATATAAGTCACCCCAACGTATGCCCTAGGTAACCCATAGGGCAGGGTGCTGTGTAGGCAAAAGGCAGGACATGTACCTATGCAGTTTACATGTCCTGGTAGTGTAAAACTCCTAAATTTGTTTTTACACTGCTGTGAGACCTGCTCCATTCACAGGCTAACATTGGGGCTGACCTCATACATTTTTTAAGTGGTAGCTGCTGATCTGAAAGGAGTAGGAAGGTCATATCTAGTATGGCCAGAATGGTGATATAAAATCCTGTTGACTGGTGAAATTGGATTTAATATTACTATTTTAGAAATGCCACTTTTAGAAAGTGAGCATTTCTCTGCACTTAAATCTTTCTGTGCCTTACAATCCACATCTGGCTGGGTTTATTTGACAGCTCTTTGTGCATTCACTCAGACACACCCCAAACACAGGATATTCAGCCTCACTGACATACATCTGCATTTTGAATGGGTCTTCCTGGGCTGTGAGGGTGGAGGGCCTGCCCTCACACAAAGTTCTGCCACACCCCCTACGGGGACCCTGGCAGACAGGACTGAACAGAAAGGGGACCTGGTGCACTTCTAAGCCACTCTGAAGTCTCCCCCACTTCAAAGGTATATTTGGGTATATAAACAGGGCCTCTGCCCCTACCAACTCAGACACTTCCTGGAGAAGAAACCTGTAACCAGAACCTGCATCCTGCCAAGAAGAACTGCCTGGCTGCCCAAATGACTCACCTGACTGCTGTCTGTGAAAGACTGCTGCCTTGCTGTTGCCCTGCTGCCTTGTTGCTCTCTGTCTCTGGTGAAGAAGTGCTTTCCAAGGGCTTGGATAGAGCTTTCCTCCTGTTCCCTGAAGTCTCAGGACCACAAAGACTTCATCTCTTCAAGAAGGACTCCTTGTGCGGCGAAAATCGACGCACAGCCTGCCAGAAACGATGCACAGCTTGCACTGTGGACATGGAAAGGATAATAAACTCTGTTTATTATCCTTTCCATGTAAAAGGGGCGGATCTTTGGGGGTGACGAGCTGAGGGGAGTGCACTGTGCACTTCCTTCAGAGCGCATGTGTGTTTGGCCGGCCGTCTCGGGATGGCCAAACACACACGCGTACTGGGCTTTCTCGTGTTGCTGGGCTGAGAGAGCTTGCACAGGCTCCGAGTCTTCCTGGTAGTGCCCTGGTTGGGTGCTCCCAGCAAATCCTGATGCTGCTCTGGGAGCCTGTGCCTGCAGCAGCGACCGGAGAGGAGCGGCGCAGGAGCAAACCAGGTAAGTGATTCTTTAAATTATGTTTTATTAATTTTTTCCCGCGCCCTCTAAACTCCCATCCCACTCAGCCCCAGCCCCGCCACTCCTGGTGTAGGCAGTGTCTAGGAGCCAGGCTCGCTAGAGGTGGCTGTGTATGAGCAGCCAAGGCTTATCCAGGAGACATGCAAAGCTCATGTAATACCACTGTAATCACACAGCACTTACACACATGAAACAAAACACTCAGGCCCATATTTATGGATGTATAGTGCCGCCTTAGCACCATTTATTATGACGCTAAAACAGCACTAACCTAACTCCATATTTATATTTTGATGCTCGACCTGTCTGGCATCAAAATATTGGAGTTAGCGCCATGTGTAGGATGTGCAAACCCACCTTGCGTCAATGAGATGAACGGTAGGCGTTCCTGTCCTAAACATGATGCTAGCCCCCTTGCGCCATATTTACCTCCTGGCCCAGAAAGGACGTGCGGGAGGTAGGCAGACCCAAATAATGTCACTAAGCCCGCTAAGCACCATTATTTAACGCCTGGGTCAGACCAGGCTTTAGAGTGCAGGTAGGTCCATTTCCATGGTCAAACACCATGGAATGGGCACAAAGATGCCAACCCCAAGTCCCAGCAACACCACCACCAACACCACAGGGACACTACAGGAGGTGGACCCCATCCCAGGCAAGTTTAGGTGAGAATATTTTATATTTCTTTTAATTGCCATTGGGAGGCCCTTACCTGGGGCACCCTGCCTGGCACTGCGTATTTTGTGGTTGACCAGGGGACACTGGTCCCCTGTGGTGGGCATTGGGGTGGTGAGCATGACTCCTGTTTAAACTGAGACAGGAGTCATTTTTTGCCTTCTTGTGAGTCAGTACATGATGCTAGCCTGACTAGCGGCAAAACTTTTCCTGCTAACCAGACTAACGTCATTTCTGACCCACTAGCGTCATTTACCCTAACGCCATTCCCCACCAGAAGTCCGATTGGGAGCACACTACCTAACATTCCAGTCGAGTTCGCCCCTTGCATCCTGTTACATGTAGTTTGAACAATTAACGCTTGCTTGAAAAAATCTGTAGTATTTCACAAAAGTTAGTGCAGACAGTACTGTTCATCTCTAGACACGTGTTTCTGGGTTAGTGCCCTTCATCAGTAGAGACCAAAGAACAACAAAAATATCTGGGGTTGCTGGATATGCCGCCAATATCGTCTCAGGTTTAGTACTATTCCCCACCAGCTAGCGTCTTTTTTTTATGCTAGCCATTCCTTAGCGCCATCATGCGTCATCCCATAAATATGGTGCACGGAAGGCTTTAAGGAATGGCGTTAGCAGGCCTTAAGAAAAATGACGCACAACTCCGTTAGCGCAGTTGTGCATCATTTTTCATAAACATGGCCCTCAGTGTTACAAAAATAAATCTACTTTATTTTAGTGACACAATTACCAAAAAGTAGTAGAGAACCAACCCTCCAATAGGAGGTAAGTAACGCACTAGATATGTACACTAGTAATCAGCAATAGAAATAAACAGAGATGAAAAACAGTAGAAATGCAAATAGACAATAGTGATCATAGGGGTAGCCCAATCCATATACTAAAAAATAAAATGCGAATACAAGACCCCCACCTAGGTAACTGGGATGTGTAGAGGGGAGCTGTGGGCACTAGGAAAACCCAAAGGTAAGTACCACAGTGTCCCCTAGTGACCAGAATGAAAGGAGTAAATTACTGGATTTTCCCCAAACCACCCAAAAGGAAGACAAATAAGAAAATGTAACACTCAGACAAGACTGCAAGAAACCACTGGGGAATTCCTGAAGAGGAAGAACTGTGGAAGAAGGGGACCAAGTCCAGAAGTCTCAGAAGAGTCCACTGGGAGCAGGAGTGGTAGGTAAGAGGAAGACGGTCAGGTATGCAGCCCTGGAGCAGGTGAAGAGTTCCTGGGGGATGCAGCCGATGTCCCACACCAGATGGATGATTGCAGTCGGTAAGTGGAAAAGCCACAAACAAGCCTTGGTAAAGGCAGAAGTCATGGTAAAGCAAAAGTGGAGCTGCCTGGGACCAGTAAGGTCCAGGAGAACTCAATCCATTGAAGGAGTCCTAGGGGGACCCTCAGTAAGGCAGAGAGTCCACAGAAAAAAAGGCAGCCCCCACAGGATGAGGAACCAGGAGTCGCAGAGGAGCCCACACAGCACAACTGGAGAAGGGCCCCACGCCGCAGGAGAAACATGCAGAGAGCTGTGTGTCGCAGGAAGGAGTGCTGGGGACTGGGGCTACATGGAGCCTAAAGATCCCTTGGAGGAGATGCCAACAAGCCTTGGTAGCTGCAAGAGGTGCAGTGCATGGGGGTACTGTCCTGCATCGGAAGGTAAGGGCTTACCTCCACCAAAGTTGGACAGATGGCAGAGAGGAACAAGAGGACTACTCTGGACCAACACCCGTGATGCAGGATCCATGCAGCTCAGGTTGAGAGGAAATCTACGCAGTCAGTCGTCGTTGCAGTTGGTGCCTGCAGATGCAGGTGAGTGAATCCTTCACTCTAAGGGAGATTCCATCTTCCTTCTCATGCAGGCTGAAGACTTGCCACTTTCAGAGGATGCACAGCCGGGGAAATGTTGCAGAAGCTGGATGGAGCTGTGGAAACAATGTTGCAAGCACAGGCTTCATTGTGGATGCAGATTATTGGTTCCTGGAGTGTCCAGTCATGGTTCCAGTGGTTAGAAGTTGAAGTAGAGGTTGCAGAGGAGTCCCGCTGGAATCTTGCAAGCTGAATATGAGGACCCACCCAGGAGAGCGAATATAAATAGCCCTGAAAGGGAGATTGGTCAACTAGCTAGGTGACCACCTATCAGGAGGGGGTTTGACGTCACCTGCCTGACCTGGCCACTCAGATGCTCCCAGAGGTCCCTGCTTACCTTGGATTCAAGATGACAGAACTCAGGGACCTTCTGGAAGAGTTCTGGGCATCGCCCTTGGGGTGGTGATGGACAGGGGAGTGGTCACTCCCCTTTTAATTGTCCACTTTCGTACCAGAGCAGGGACTGGGGGTCCCAGAACCTGTTTAGACTGGTTTATGCATGGAGGGCACCAAATGTACCCTTCAAAGCATACCAGTGGCTTGGTGGAGGCAACCCCTCCCAAGCCATGTAACACCTATTTCCAAACGGAGAGGGTGTTATCCCCCTCTCCCAAAGGAAATCCTCTGTTCTGCGTTCCTGGGCTTGAGCTGTTCAAGCAGCAGGAGGGCAGAAACCTGTCTGAGGGGTGGCAGCAGCTTGGGATGCCGGGAAACCCCCAGAAGGCAGGTAGGAGCAATGCTGGGGGCCCTCTAAGGAGCCCCCAGAGTGCACTGAATCATACTTCCAATACTGCCAACAGTAGTGGGGTATGAGTCTTACATGTTTCATACCAAACATGCCTAGGTTCGGAGTGACCATTATGTAGCTGGACATAGGTACTGACCTATGTCCAGTACAAGCATAAAATGGTGCCCCAGCACTCACGAAGTCCAGGAAAATGGAACTGGAGTTCATGGGGGGACCTCTGCTAGTTCAGGGGTGCCCTCACACACAGGTACTTGCACCCTGCCCTCTGGGCTATGAGGGCCTGCCATAGGGGTGACATAGAGTGACCCGGTGCAGTGACCTGTGGTGAAAAAGGGTGCATGCACCCTTTCACGCAGGCTGCAATGGCAGGCCTACCGATATACTTTGCATGGGCTCCCTATGGGTAGCATAATACATGCTACAGCCCATAGGGATCCCCTGGTTCCCCAATGCCCTGGGTACCTGAGTACCATATGTTAGGGACCTACATGGGGACACCAGTATTCCAAATGGGGGTGTAAGTAACCAAGTTAGAAGGGAGAGCGCATAATCCTCGTGGTCCTGGTTAGCAGGATCCCAGTGAACACAGTCAAACACACTGACAACATGCAGAAAATGGAGGTAACCATGCCAAGAAAGATGGTACTTTCGTACACATCACATACAATGTTTCAACAGATGTATTAAAGTAGAATGCACTAGGCTAAGCTTGCCTGAGCATGTTTTGGCAGCCTATGTCCAGATTTCTGTATGACACTGGTGCGGATGAGGTGTAACACATTACCCAGTGTTACCAAGTTTAAAATATCTTGTCTCATGATATATGATTTAGAGAAAGTGTGTGTCCAAATGACATATCTATTGTGTAATTTTCCATCAAGCTATGCACGTACATGCTGCATCCGTTAAATCCATCCTGCATTGTGGATGAATGTATTTGTGGTTAGACATTCCTGCAGAAAACACTTAAAATGTCTGGTGACACAAACCTGCTTGTGTATGTGTGGGTAAAAGCAAACTAGAATTTGTTAACTCTTTAACCATCATGTCAGCAGGCTAGCCATCACAAATAAAACCATTATTCCTATGATAGATGCTGCAAATATTGTTTTGATATGCCAGACTTGTTCATAATCATGGATTTGAATCATGACAGAGGACATATGACATCTCAACATGTGCGTCTGTAAGGGTGTGAGTACATTATCAGTAGTATATTGGTCACATCATTTACTTAACTTAAACTGAGGTACGGCTGCTGTAATCCAGCCTCCGGGGAACTTGAGCATCCCTCAGAGTAATACATGTCATTGTTATGTGAATAGGAGTGACAGAGGAACATTAACAGATGTCCTGGAGGCTGTAAGGATGTAGGCCTACGACTGCTATTAACCATGGTGTTGGACAGAACATTACCACACTGTTCAACTGATGCACATTGTGAGGGTAGATGTCAAGATGGCAGGGTTATAGACATATGTCTTGGCAGTTCATATGAGGATGTCAGAATTCCTAGCTCAGTGAAACCAGAATGATATGGAACACATTGGGCAAAGGTCACTGATCTGCACATGGATTTCCATTGAAATGCCAAACTCATAGCCCTATATATTATGTCCCATTTCCAGTAAGCATTCATCCACTGCAAGTTATGTAGTGATGTTGCTGCACTTTGTAAAAATTCACATGCAAGGATGCACTGTGTCAGCAGCGTATAGACAATTACACTGCTCACCTACTGATAGGGTAACTTGTACTAACTTGCAACAACACAGTCACCCTTGCCTCATGGTGCATGGTTCCCTGCATTATACTCCACATAGTTCTTGTACAGAGGGGTACACACTCCTGAGATGCATTGGCAAAATAAAAATGTGTAGGGTGTGAATCTTCCCCGGGAGAATGTGTGTACAGACATTTGAAAATGTCTAGCTCACCATGGTATTGCTACAAATGTGTACCAGAAGCTATTTGCCTGATTCCCTAGAATTTGCCTGAGGGTCAGTTGTTGTGATGTTCAACAGTTATGTCATGCAGCAGGTAAACAACCACCCTCCATAAATGTATTCACTATCTGGCACTGAGTAAATCAAGACATTAATGTCCATTGCCTTGCGTTACTCCAGAGGAGTAATGTTATGCAGAAACACACTACCTGGGCTTGCTTAATATAACACATTTCACAGATATTAATGAGCAAATTACATACCCACTTGCATGATGCAATATTTATTTATTTATTTATTTATTTATACATTTTTTAAAGTGCATGGCTACCCTAAGGCTTCCCAGCACTGAGGTAAAGAGCTAAAAGCACCAATCGCAGAGACATGTTATCTGAGGCATAATCGGGAAAGAGCCAGGCCTTAAGTAATTTCCTAAAGCGAGGCTAACTGTCCATACTTCTCAGCTGATTATGGAGCAAATTCCAGATTTTGGGTACTGAGTACGGAAATTACCTTCTGCCCCATCTGGCACTACGAATTCTAGGAACCTTCAAAAGGTGACCTGAGGCTGACCTTAGAGTCCTGGTGGGAGTGTAGGGGACTAGCAGCAACCTGATCTTCTGAGGGCCTTTGAACTTAATTTTTTGAATTTTATTCTAAAATCAATGGTGAGTCAGTGTAAAGAGGCCATGGCCTCCTTTATTGAGGCAGATCTCTGGAGCAGAAAGAGCTTCCTAGCAGCTGCATCTTGTACCACCTGCAGCCTTTTAATGATGTGTTTGGGGAGCCAAAGTATAATGAGTTGCTGTAGTTCAGCCGTGATAAGACCAGGGATTGGACCACCATTCTTTGATAGGAAATTGGGATGAGATTCAAGATTCTGCGTAGGGTTTTAAGAACCCCAAAACAAGTGGCTGCTAGCTTATTAGCCTGTTTCTCTATAGACAAAGATTTTTCCAGCAACATTCGAGGCTTTTTTAAGAAGGAAGTAGGGAGAGGTGGATTACTCAGACATTCTGGCCAGCTGATTGGAGGATGAGGTTCAGGCATGTCCTTAGAATCATAAGCATGATTCAATTTCAGGCAGCAGTTCGCTATCCATCTGGTCATTCTCTGTAAACAAGGGACTAGCTGAAGAATCCCAGAGGATTTCCTGGGTGCCATGGAAACCACCAATTGGGTATCATCAGCATAGGAAATTAGTGATAGTCCATACTCCTGCACAATGTCTGCTAGAGAGGACACATGTATACATTAAAGAGCTCATGGCTAAGGGAGGAGCCATGTAGGACACCACACTTCAGAGCTGGACTTCGGAGAAGCATGTCTTTTTGCAAATTTGGAAGCATCTGTCCTCCAAACAGTAAGTGACCCATTTCTGTGCAAGATTCTGCAATTCACCCTGTTTCAATCTGTCAGTGAGAATCAAATGATCCTCTGTATCAAATGCTGCACTTAGATCCAGCAAAATAATTGAAGTGGCTCATCCCTGGTCTAGCATGGCTTTTAGTTCTTTGGTTACTGCTAGGAGAGCTGCTTCTGTGCTATGATGATCACAGAAGCCCATCTGTGTGACGTGCAGACACTTACCATCAGAAACGCAACACATATCACCCTCGGTGTGTCTACAGATGCCCAGACGCCGATAGGACTGCCCATGAGCAGAGCTTTTGCCTATGGATTGCTAACAATGTGGCACCCAAAAATGGTGTTTATTACCTGGGAAACACCGCCCCACTGCCACCATCAACGAGCCAAATTCAGACTGCCTAACTGAGCCCAACTAAGATACCAGACCCCTGCAATGCAAATCGTTTCTACCACACAACGCTTTGGCTAACACCTGTCCGACCGTCTACACAGTAACAGATAAATTACATACATTGGCCAAACAGCAGCTATCGCAGCACGTTCCTACCCCTACAGTGCTCCATATCGGGGCTGATCAGCAAGCGCCACTACTTTTCACCTGAAAAAAAATCTAACTCTAATCATGTCCATTATTTTTGATTAACTACAGATTGCACTTACCTTCCATGTGCACTCACAAGACGACAGCAATCGGCCCATTCGGCCTACTTGATGCCACATTTGGCCTACATGGCTTCCAGCAGACCTCTGCCCACCAGCCCACTCTCCCTTGGATAATACTAGTGGTTTTGCTTACCTTCCTAACACTCCTGCAGTCTTGCTCTAATACCATTGCACCAATCTTTTATGTAGCCTGGGTCCCATCTGTGATCGCTGAGGGAATACTGCAATACCGCGATCATATCGCCACCTGCTACATGATGCCAAACTTTAAGATGGCGGCGGCTCCTGCTCCGCCATCCACCGCTGTACACATGCTCTGAGCCCTCCAGCAACATTGGATACTCTGCACTGCTTTTACCTATGCCAATTGGCCTCTGGTCACCAAGTTCAGACCCCAGGAGCATGAAACTGCCAGGTGACCTACACCTCTTTCCGGGTTTTTGGCACAACAACAAAGGGAAGACTTTAAATTTCATCTCTCATAAGCAGGTCCATCACTCTGCCTTTCACACAGTACACCAAGCCAATCTACCTTGTAGTGCTATATTGCATGCAGTGTGTGCATTCATGTGGCCAAGGGCTCATACTTGACACACATCCACACAACTCTGAACAGCAAGCAGTCATGCTACACTTCAGAAATGAGTAAGGGCATGGTTTACTTATTTGTGCATACTCCTGCGATTTTCTAGCACACACAGTCATCTACATAGTGCAGGCCAATAGGCACTATGAACCATCCCTGAAGGGGATAAGCACCATCACACTTGTAAATATGCAACCACTGAAGCTCACTCCATTTTGGTATTATCCAAGATGGCCCTCTGCATAGTATCACAGATCTCTTCATTCAGCCCTGCTCACCTGTACCTGTACATGACCCCTCTGTCAATTATCATCAGGGCCCATGGCCAGGACTTACTTTTAGACACTGATGACAACTAGATCATACATTGACTCTCAGGAGACACAAACTAGGCTCTGACACCTCACCTCCAGACACCCCCAAAACATGCCCCTTATCCCGGATACCGGGCTCATCCTGTCACTTCACAATTCCCTTCTTAACATCCTTCTGCTTTCACATATGTAGAACAGTCATACTTTTCTGCTTATGCCTCCCTCCTGGTAGCAGCTACACCTATTGCCAGGCCCACATCACATGCCAATTGGAGTGCACTAATGCTCTCTTCTATTCCATCCCTTCTCAGCTTCTACAGAAGTGCAACACTATCAAAAAGCAGCACTGCATGACTCTCACTCAGGCTACCTTGCGGCACAAACATCACCCACTCCTCCTTGAGATCCAATGGCTCCCCATTCAGACACACTGTCAGTTCAATGTGCTCAGGCACACCTATGTGCCACTACACCACCAGGAACACACCAAGCTCAAACACCATCTATGCTTCTGACAAACACTCATGGACCTCTGGTGTGCATCACTTGCAATCACTCCCGCCCCCAAACTTCATTTGTACAACTGCATTTTTTGATGCAACACTGCTGCAATGCAGCGCTGTGTCACTTCTCATAAATCAGGCCCTGTGGACAGAAGGTAGTCTTCCATTTATACCCTTCTCTAACCCCTACTAAATGATAGGCCCCACTGAGATCAAGCTTAGTAAAATAGTAGCATTTTTAACTTGAATCAATAATGATCTGATAAAGGTAGAGAGTATCTGTTATTAATTGTCATACAATAAAAGGCTCTGTATTCAATGCATGTTAGTAGCCCTCCCCATTTTTTGGGATGTAAAATGGGGGAAAGGGGACTGCTGGATGAGTGGGATGAATAAATCCAATTTCTAGGAGTTCATCCAGATACTGTCTTAGATATATATTCTCTTTGTCTGTCAGGGCATACATTCTACTGCAAGGTAACTTAGCCCTCCGCTGTAAATCTACTCTACAATCATGGGCCTACGTGGAGGTAAGACATTGGACATCTTTTTGTCAAAAACATCCAGAAAGCTTCTGGTATTTTTGAGGAACTATTATACTCAAATCCTCAAGAGCTCCATGTGTTTGATCTGAAGACTCTTTAAGGTTTCTTAAGCAATTTTGCTGGCAATCTGAGAATGAGAATGTAAGGTAGCCATTCACACAGTCTATGATATGATGATGTTGGTATAACCACGCTACACCTACAATTGCTTGGAATTGTGGGGCTGTTATGATATCAACACTAACCAGTTTGTGATGTCCATCATTCATGGAGAATTTCAAGGTGGGCTGTACATTAATTCACCGGACCAGATAATATTTCTCTTCCATCAATGGTTTAAATACTCTCCACTGTAGATCTAGATATAGTAGGAATGCCCAATGTTTAAGCAAACCTCCATCTATAAAATTACCTGTGGCACCAGAGTCAATCAAAATATCACTGAAGACCTTAAAATTGGGTTCCTTCTCCAAACACACAGAAATGTGGAGATGCATAATGGACCACTCCACCCTGGTGCTACCTAAATCAAAAAAACATTGGTATCAGCAGGACCTAGCATTTTGGTCTCCTCAATTATCTGGTGTATGCATTTCCTGACAACTTCCTCTTTAAGTTTGTTAGGACAGTTATTTAAAAAATGATCTGCTTTCCCACAATACAAGCACAATCGTTTATCTCTTCACCATTGCCACTCTTCCATGGAAGGAGGGCCACAAAGTCCTCCTATGTGCATTGGTTCAGGCTCATTTCCTGTTTTATGCTTGGCTTGTCTCTCTCAGGACATAATACTCATTGCTTAGTTTTTTTTTAATCAGACTTTCTCTCACCTAATCTACAATCCAAGGGAACTGCTAAATCAATCGGTTCATCACAATCCGTAGGAGGATCCACTACCTGAGCTAATACATTTTTTAGCTTGTCTCTAAGGCCTCTATAGAACAGAGATGCCTGTTTTTCCTTGGGCCATCCAGAGCCAGCTAACAATCTATTAAAAGTGGTCAAGTACCTAATTAGATCTTTATTGCCTTGTTTCAGGTTTAACAAATCAGTATCAATTGACCTCATAAATGTATGCTTATTGAATACGTTTCGAATTTCTGATTGAGACTCATTATGATTATTTAACATAGGATCATTTCTGTCCACATGCGGTATGGACCACATGGCAATGGTTCCTACAAGATAGGAAAGCACAAACATCGCCTTCGATTAATCAATGGGGAAACAATTAAGTTTGCACATAAAGTGCATCTGCCACTAATTTGAAAAAGTAGAAAAATTAGATGGTTTCCCAAAACACCAATGGGTGGAGCTAGTGGATCACTTTGAGGAGTGACCACTTGGCTTAATGGACTCACTGAGACCTCCCTACCTGTAGCCCCCTTATCTAAATATAGGACTTGTGAATCTGTATACACAAAGGTAGGAGGATTTAATGTCATTTTTTTCAGATCCCTTATCAGAAGCCACAATGTTTAGTTGTGCACCTGTGTCACTAACCTTAAGATGGTCAGCTTGCTGCCCTTGCCTCTTTCCCCTCTGCTCTTTGTTGTCCGTGTGCATGGCCCGGTTGCTTTGCAATTATTTTCCATGGTATTTTGTGCTGCACTGCTGTCCCACTGTCCTGTGTGGGGTATTGTACTTGTTCAACCCCTGACCCTTGCCTTGTAAGGCCAGCTTGTTGCCCCTGCCCATCTCCCTCCTGCCCTCTGTTATCTGAGTCCATGTCCCTACCCCATTCCTCCTGACCTCTGTGATCCAATGTACCATACTTGTCAACACTTTAAATGTAGTAGGAGGGAGATATTCAAACAAAAAACTGGGCAAATGATTTCCCCATTGTCTTACATTGAAAAATGATATTTTAGGCAGGAGGCAGATAAAAATAAAGTTATTTCGGTCTTAAAAACGTTGGGAGTCTCCTGCCTCAATTGGGTCTGTTAGCATGCATGGCTTTACTTCCATGCACTCTTCCTTCTGCCCTCTGAAGTCTGTTATATTGCCACACCCTTTCTTGCCTGTTCTGCATGGTTGGTTTGTTGCCCCTGCCCACTTTTAACCTGTCCTCCATGGTCATTGGGTTGCCACTGCCCTTTCCGCCTGCCCAGCATGGTCTACTTGTTGCCGCTGCATCCTCCTTCCTGCCCTCAATTATCCGAATCTGTGCCCGTGACCTCTGCCTCCCCACAATATTCTAATGAACAACTAGATTGCCAACATTCTATATTTATTACAAAAGTATTGCATTCCTGACATCATCTTCATGTAATCAAAACTGTAATACCTAAAGCATTGCCTTTAGAAAATATAAAAATGGGAGGGTTTAACTCCCATAAAAATTATAGTTAGTGCTGTAAAAAACTAAAATGAGGACAAATGTTCTGAGTTCTCAAATAGCGACAAAGCACTTTAAAATGATTTGCTCTCTATTTTTTGGATCAGGTTGATCACTTTATTATTTGTTACACTTAGGGGAGAGGATGTGAGGTTATGGCCAGAGCTTCAGACTTTGCAATTTGGGAACCAGGTTTACATTTCGGCATCAGCTCAACATCCTGTGATTTTGGACAAATCACTTAATCTCCATAAAAAAATGAATGTGTCCTTGTGTAACGTAACTGATCCTCATTTTAAGCACTCCAATACATTTGGGTCAAGTCTGTGCTATATACAACTGCAACAAAACAAGAAAAATTAAGGGGCATATTTACAAGGCCTTTGTGCATCCTTTTTTTTTTTATACTAACGAGGCCCCCACCATGCTCCATATTTACAAAGTGGTGCAATGCATACATTGCGCCACTTTGTAACCCCTGGTGCCACATTATACCGGTAAAATTGACAAGATTTTACTGCACCATTTTTCCCAACATTTTTAACGCCTTCTCAGAGCAGGCATTAAACTAAAGTTCCCATAATAAACTATGGGCCTCCCTGTGCTTTGCTGGACTAACAACCCAACTCCACGCTGTGCACAGCCTTTGCCTGTGTGCAGCAGTGGTTGGTTGTGGCAAACAAGTATAACGACCCAAACCCACGCTGCCACATCCTTCAGCTGTGCGCAGTGGGGATTGCCCACAGGGCCTGGCCTGCAGCCAGATGCTGTGGCCAACCCCCCAACCACCCTACCCCATGCTGCACACAGCCTACATCTGAGATCTGCATGAGGTGGCCACGGCCTGTCTCTCTCTAGGTGTGAGAATAGGTGTGACAGGCTGTATCTGGCATGAGAGTGGCTGTGAGAGTGTTTGGGTGTGAGAGTGGGTGCATCAGTGTCTTGGTGGGTATGTGCGTGTGAGCATCAATGTCTGTGTGGTCTGTGAGTGAGTGAGTGAGTGAGTGAGGATTTCAGTAGGTCTGTGAAAGTCTGAGGGTGTCTGTGAGTGAGTGAGTGAGAGTCGTAGAGTGTCTGTGAGTGGGTGCCTGAGGGTCTGAGTGGGTCTGTGAGTGGATGTAGGAAGTTCTGAGTGGATGTATGAGTGGGAGAAAGAGATCAAAAGAGAGAGAGAAAGAGTGAGAGAGAGATAGAGAGTTTTATAAGCTTTGATGATTGATATACTTTTAGAATAAGATATTTGTGGACACATTGAAAAAAAAATGCATTTGTCAATTAAAAAGAGTGAGATCGCCTTTCAGTAGGATCCTTAAACCTTAGAAGTTTAAAATATTTAAAGAAGGAAAATGACCATAGGTACACCTGGAGTAGAACCCTCAACTTTCAGTGTCAGGGATTGTGACGTTAACCTTTAGGTCATAGATGGCTTGTTGCTTTGATGCTTCCAGACATAACTATGACTGTTAACCCATGCATGTGATTTGAAAGAAGCATTAATGTTCCATCACTAGGAAGGTTTAATAGCTAAAAAACCGGTAAATAAACAAGCACACTCCCAAGCTATACTAGGATTTGAACCTTCAACCTAATGAGTGACAGCACAAGACCGTGACCATTAGGCCAGAAGTGACTCTGTTCTGCTCTGCATCCAAAAGTAACTATAATATTCATACCAAACATCTTGCTAGTTTACCTCTTTGACGTCATTGCATGGAGATACACTTGCAATGCCAATCTCTCCCTCTCTCTTCCATCCCATTATGAGATGGAAGAGCGAGAGAGTGACAGGATCTCGGGAGAACCTGAAGGGCCCCACTGTCCTAGATGGCTCCCCACATCCTGTGAGAGCCGGCGGTGCTCCCACAAGCAGGGCACTGCTTTCAGTAGCAGCTCCCTGCTCTCTGCTTGTGGGAGCAATTGTTTCATCTGTCTTCCCTGCAGGCATTTTTGTGTGCAGGGAAGACAGATCAAAACTTCCCTTTCCGAAGCTCCTGCTGTCAGAAAGCAGAGTTTTCTTGCTTTTGCTTGGTGGTAGCTATCAGCTTCCACCAAGCAAAAGTAAACAGCTATGTCTTGGGGTAGATATCCTGGGGGATAGCAGGAGCATGCCCTGGGGGATGGAAGTCCCCAGGACCAATATTGGCTCCATGAGGGGGTCCACACCACCCCCTTCCAATGTAATGTAGCCCTGTGGAGGTGGTGGTCCCCTGGGTTCAGGGGTCCACAACGGACCCCCTTCACTCTTTTATTATAGCCCCAGGGAGGTGGTAATCCCCGGGGCTACAGGAAAGGCTGTGTGGACCACCGCACTCATTAAGTTTTAAACCCAAGAGAGGTGGCAGTCCCAAGGGCTGTGGGGGGAAGTGTGACCCCCTGCACTCAATATGATAAAAGCACCAGGGATGCAGAGGGGCCAGGTGGCCCTCTGGATTAAATTAGTAATGCCCCCAGGACTTGGCCCACCGGGGGCTCCCGAATAAAGAAGCCTGGGATCCTTTGCTTCCTTTTTTTCTTAGTTTCTCCAGACCTGCGTATCTCTGCAAATCGCAGAAAAAATGTAACAAAATGCTTTTTAACTCTGGGGGGTACTTCTGGGATGCCAGCACCAGAGCTAAGGGGTCAGGGTGTCCCGACAGTGGCCCCCTTATTTTTTTTATTTTTTTTCTGGCTGCGGACACTTCCAGTAGAAGCGTTGACAGCTGATCAGAGCTGTGAATTTCCCTGCACAAGCTCGTCATTACTCACAAAGTCAATGGGGAGGATCCGCGTCCCAAGATATACAAATGTATTTGGGACCATCTTGTTCACATTCCACCCTGTGGGAACTCACTGATTTAAAAAGGGTTTCCTCCCTACTTACTCCATCCGCCCTCACATTGGCCTGTCTCAGAGTTTTACTTGGATAATTCCTGACTTTAAATCTCTCTGTCATCTCCTTTTTAAGCTCTAAGGTAAGTTTGTTCAGAACTTCAGTTCTTCTTGGCTCTAAGATATTTACTAAAGGGAATGCACCACCTAAAACCGGGTGCATGACAGCTAGCAGCATGTAAGATTGGGATTCCCACTGTTTTTTTCTTGATTAACTGAGTACTCAGTATACCATTTTCATCCATCACTTTCAAATCCAAGAATTCAATTGAACTCTGGCTGTATTGCATGTCTAAATATAAAATTTACCTTGTTCTCATCAAGTTTCTTGTAGAATATCTGTAAATCAGTTTCAGTGCCCTCCCACACAAAAAACACGTCATCTATGTTTCTAAGCCATAGATTGATTTTTTTAGTCTAAACCATCAGGTCACATCCCCAGATCACCTGCTCCTCGCACCAGCCAACGGCCAAATTGGCGTAATGGGGGCGAAGCAGGTGCACATCAAAGTCCCCTATATTTGTTTAAACCATTCATTACCAAACATTAACACATCCTCAGTAAGGCAAATTTCAATCATCTTCAAACTCATGTGTATATGTTTCAACAGATTAATACTCCTTGCTCTCAAAAAATGCTTACAAGCTCTCAAACTATCACTGTGACTGATGCTTGTATACAAGCTTTTTACATCAAGACTAACTAACCAATGTTCTGCATCCCTGTGAACATTCTGTATATCTTGTAAAAATATATTTCGTATCTCTGACAAAAGAGTTCAAATGCCTCAAAGAAGAAAATAAAAAATTGTCAACAAAGATAGACGTATTCTCCAATAAACTTTTCTTGGAGAAAACTATAGGACATACCTGGTGATTTATTAAACTCTTGTGTGCCTTCAGGAGCAAATAAAATGTTGGAGTTGTTGGAGTATGATTGTTCAAAAACTGTCTCTCATCCTTTGAGCTGGTCCTCATAGAATGAGATAGATTATAAGACAGGAAGAATATTAATATTTACAACAAATAAAATTAGTGAAGGAGGAGACTGTGGAGGGGATGAGCTACTGAGAAAGTTTATTCCGGCACATCACAAGGATCTTTTTCACAGCCAAAGTCGTAAACTTAGACATTTGGCCTAGGTTTAGACCAAACATCTAAGTTTATCTTTGTGAATTGGGCCCAAGGTATCAGCATTTTGATTGTGAACCTTTGAACAATGCCTCACCACTGGGTAGCTTAGGACACAGTTCGTAATGGCCCTCATGTGTCCCATGACTATTTCTTTACAGGAAATATGGTACTACCCACATAGATCATGCCACAAGGGCATACCAAAATGCAAATGCAGTATTCACTGCTACAAGTGATAAATTTATTAGTGCATCCTATTTTTCCAGTAGGGAGGAGATTGGTCTTTACATTCTTACTGGCTTTGCAGGCTTTAAACTTCCCACATCAGTAAAGCCCATGTTGTTTTGCATGTCACTCCCCTGGTCTTTCTGTCTGTTCATGGGGCTATGCACCAAAATGTCCCTCAAAGAGTGCGAATTACGATAGGTGATTGAAGGGTGACATGGAAGCACAGTTCC
This sequence comes from Pleurodeles waltl, assembly GCF_031143425.1. Taxonomy (NCBI): domain Eukaryota; kingdom Metazoa; phylum Chordata; class Amphibia; order Caudata; family Salamandridae; genus Pleurodeles; species Pleurodeles waltl. Next base: position 974,892,196 of record NC_090436.1, read on the forward strand.
AATGACTGGATCTGATTTAATAAGATGCCTGTGTTTGGAGATCATATGCCTAATCTTTGAGGATTCAGCATTGTAAATTGTGTTTAAGAAAACTGGGTTAGAAACCTCCCTCATCCTATCCCAAGTGGTCAGGAGCTCAGCTCTGGATTTATTCCTAACCTTCTCAACAGCTGTTCGTAAGACTGTATCAGGGTGACCTCCGGCCCTGAATCTCCCAACCATCCTGTTTTCCTCTGCCAGGTAAGACTGTGTGCCTCAATTGCGTCTAGTCCTTAAGAGTTCCCCATAAGGGATACTCCACTTCAAACTAGTTGCTGGTGGCTCTGACAATATAGGATATTGTTACCCGTTGTTAGCATGTGGTATAATGGAGTGTGAACTGATCCATCAATAATTTGGACACAGATATCCAAAAACTCCATTTACTTATCATGGATCTTATATGTAAAGGACAAATTAAGATCATTCTCAGAGGTATATTTGAAAAAGTCACAAAAAAGCCCTTGGGCCATCCCACATAATAAACAAACCATCTATCTATCTTGTACACAAAATGATACTTGTCCACTTCTCATTTTGGTCAATCAACATGAACTGCTCTTCCCACCAACCCATGAAAATCCCAGCATAACTTGGGACAAAGAAGCTGCCCATCGCAGTACCAACTAGCTGTCTTTAACAAGTGTCATTGAAAATGAAGAGGTTATTCTCAGGACAAAATTTCAGCATCTCCAAAAGCATCATAAAGTGGTCATAAAAATGAATAGCTATATCCCTGAAAAAATGTCTACATGCAGAGACCCCATAACCATGATCTATGCAGGTATAAAGGGAAACAACATTGATGGTTAGTAGTAAGTAAGTGGCTTGCCAAAGTATGTCATTCATTTTAGTAATGAAGTCTGTACTGTCTCTACAATAGGCAGGTAGGTTGAAGACATAAAGTAATAGTTAGAAATCCAAATAAGTGGAAGTGGGTTCAAGCAAACTATTATTCACAGCAATGATGGGTCTTCCTGGTGGTTTAGGTTTATGCTTGTGTATTTTAGATAACAAGTAGAAACATGGTGCCACTGGTTTCCTCAGAAATATAAACTAGTATTATTCAATACTGAGAAGTCTTCTAACCTTCCCCTCCCCAATTAGGGTATGATATCTCACAATCGTTTGTTTACAGGCATCACAGGAGGAAAGCTCATAGTCACCTGAGCCAGACAGTTGTCTCTCTGCCTCTAGTACGTATTTCTGAACATCCTATAATACAACATTCCCCCTTTATCGGATGGTTTGATGATAATGCTGAAGTCTTGTATTAGGCAGTCTAGTACCACTTTCTGTTCCTTCATTAAATTGTTTCCTTTTATAAGTTATGCATATTTTTGCCAATTTAATCTCCATTTAGTTTGTTATTGCGTTACGATTCGTATTGCATTATTAGTCTGTTTTTCTATATAGGCGGAACATGACAAGATATGATAGTCTGCTTTTGCTGCCTTTCACTTAGTTATTTTACTGTTTTTAAAGGGATTTGTGCACATTTTCAGATATGACCATGAAAAAGATCATTGTGATATAAACACCTTGCCAGAATAAACTTTCTCAGTAAAACCTGGTCCTGGAATGCGAGTTCAGTGTTCGTGTGAAGCTTGCGATGCTGCTTCTTTGAATTACATATATATATTTATATTTTATAAAAACACAATGGTCCCTTCTGCATTATGGGCCTTATGAATGACCTCCCACTTAAGGAATTACATCATTCCTACACTTTCAGTAAAAACAATTAGAAAGGGAAAAACATAACAAAGCAACTCAACAAGCATCTGGCTTTTAAAGAACTGGCAACAATACATTTTGCAGACAATTGTGTTGTCAAGGCAGACATAAATATAATTTCCAAGTTCTAGTGGTTCTTTTTACCAAATGAATAGCATTATCTGTGGATTACTCCACTAAACTAGCACCTAGACTAGTAGTACTAGTAGGCAAAATTTACTTTGGTAACAAACCATAAACAATGCAATTCATCAGACATATCAAAATGCACCATATTGCACTATGTGTTTTCAAAAATAAATTATGGGGACGATCCCGGATCCCCTTCTGAGAGTCCACCATTTTTTCTTCAAATACCCATATACACCTGGGCTAGACCTTAGATACCCCCTGTGAAAAATGGGGTATTTTGTTGGCAGCCAGGTTACCCCCCTGTCCAAGCAAGGATCCTCACCCTAGTTAGGGTAAAGGAGACTCACCCTCAGTTAACCCCAGCTCACCCCCTTGGTAGCTTGGCACAAGCAGACAGGCTTAACTTCAGAAGCAATGTGTAAAGTATTTGTACCAATACACACAGTAACTCAGGGAAAACACTACAAAATGACATACACAGGTTTAGAAAAATAGATAATATTTATCTAAACAGAACAAGACCAAAACGACAAAAATCCAATATGAATTTAAAAAGAAAAAGAGTTTTAAATCCTTTAGAAAACAGTGAGAACGCAGTTAGCACACAAATGTACCTGGGAAATGTCAAAATAAAGCTGCACGGGCGAGTGTCCATGATAAAAGTCCAGTGATGCGTCGATTTCTCACTAACAAGTGAGAACATGCGTTGTTCCTCCTCTGGTTGGGTTGGTGTCCCTAGTTTCTTCTCTTCTGCAAGAGAGCAATGCGTAGATACGGACGGGTACCTCGGGTCTGGGCATGCTTTGTGCTGAGTTTCTGTGCCCAGTGATGTTGTGTTGAAATCCGATCGCACGGTGTCAAGAAACTGCGCAGTGTGGAGGCTTGAGTCATTAACAGCAGCCTCTGCGGGTCTTGCGCGTGGTTTCTCCACCTGCGTTGCGTCGATCTCTCAGCCGCAATGCAGGTGGAGTGTTGATTTTAGTCGTGAGGCCGACGCTGCAGCTTTTATCAGCCGTGAGGTGGGTGGTGCATCACAAGTTTCCCTACACGGCTATCTTTGTGTGGATTTCTGTCCTTTTCCACCAGCTGTACCTTTCAAGGGCCCAGACACAGGTTAGGGCACCACTTGGCAGACAAGACTCTCAGCAGAAAGCCCAAGTGCTGGCAGACAGAGGTCTTTGTTGTCCTTGAGACTTCAACAAAGGAGGCAAGCTCATTTCAAACCCTTGGAGATTCTTCACCAGTGGGAAGTCACACAAAAGTCAGTCTTTGTCCTCTCTCAGGTAGAAGCAGCTACTGCAGGCCAACCTAGCAAAGCACAGTCACAGGCAAAGGGGCAGTACTCCTCCTCCAGCTCTCCAGCTCTTCTCCTTGGCAGAGGTTCCTCTTGGTTCCAGAAGTAATCTGATTTTCAGCGGTTTGGAGTGCTCTTCTTATACCCCTTTTTGCCTTTGAAGTTGGCCTACTTCAAAGAGATGCCTCTGTTGTTTACACGTTCCTGCCTTCCTAAGGCCAGGCCCCAGACACGCATCAGGGGATTGAAGATTGCATTGTGTGAGGGTAGGCACAGCCCTTTCAGGTGTAAGTGACCACTCCTTCCCTCCCCTCAGCCCAGATGGCTCATCAGGATATGCAGGCTACACCCCAGCTCCCTTTGTGTCACTGTCTAGAGGAGAGGTGCAAACAGCCCAACTGTTAAACTGATCCAGACAGGTAATCTACAAACAATCAGAGTCACAGAATGGTTTAAGCAAGAACATGCCTACTTTCTAAAAGTGGCATTTTCTAACACACAACCTAAAAACCAACTTCACTAAAGGATGTATTTTTAAATTGTGAGTTCAGAGACCCCAAACTCCAGATATCTATCTGCTCCCAAAGGGAATCTGGACTTTAATGATATTTAAAGGCAGCCCCCATGTTAACCTATGGGAGAAATAGGCCTTGCAACAGTGAAAACAGAATTTGGCAGTAATTCACTGTTAGAACATGTACAACACATCAGTACATGTCCCACTTTTAACGTAAACTGTACCCTGCCCATGGGGCTACCCAGGACCTACCTTAGGGGTACCTTACGTGTCTAAAAGGGGAAGGTTTAGGCCTGGCAAGTGGATACACTTGCCAAGTCAAAGTTGCAGTTTAAAACTGCCCTCAAAGATACTGCAGTGGCAGATCTGAGCCATGTTTACAGGGCTACTCATGTGAGGGGCACAACCGGTGCTGCAGACCCACTAGTAACATTTGATTTACAGGCCTGGGCACCTCTATTGCACTTTACTTGGGACTTACTAGAAAATCAAATATGCCAATCATGGATACGCCAATGTACACATATACTTTATATAGGGAACACTTACATTTCAGCACTGGTCAGCAGTGGTAAAGTGTTCAGAGCAAACAAAACAGCAAAAACAGAGTCCAGCACATAGAAGCAACCTGGGAAGTAGAGACAAAAAGTTAGGAGAGACCATGGCAATGATGCTAAGTCTAACACTGCTGAAAGTGGGGAGCAGCTACCCAACCATATGGGAGTTCTCATCACTAAGGCAGAAGAACCTGGACAGACTATTAGCATTGGTGTGGTCGGTGCCAGAGTGGTGCTCCACCGTAAAGTCCATTCCCTGTAGGGAGATGGACCACCTCAACAATTTGGGATTTTCACCCCTCCTCTGCATTAACCATCTGAGGGGCATGTGGTCTGTCTGAACTCGGAAGTGAGTCCCAAACAAGTAGGGTCTTAGCTTCTTTAGTGCCCAGACCACAGCAAAAACTTCACGCTCAATTGCACTTCACCTATGTTCCCTGGGAAGTGACCTCCTGCTAATGAAGGCTACAGGTTGATGTAGGCCCTCTTCATTAAGCTTCTGAGAGTACTGCTCCAATTCCATGCTCTAAGGCGTCTGTTTGCATAACAAATTCCCTGAAATAGTCAGGTGCCTTCAGCACAGGTGCTGTGCACATGGCAACCTTCAGGGCATCAAAGCCGTCTGGCAAGACTCAGCCCAGATCACATGTCTGGGCTGCTTTTTGGAAGTTAACTCAGTCAATTGACAATTGTCAATTGTGTCATACCCTTTGACAAACCTCCTATAGTATCCAGTGAGACCTAAAAAGGCTCTTACCTCAGTCTGGGCCTTGGGGGCTCTCAAGCAAGAATGATATCAAGTTTTGGCTGTAGGGGTGCCACCTGGCCACTCCCCACCTAGTGTTGCAAGTATATCACGGAACCCTGCCCTATTTGGCACTTACTTGCCTTAATAGTGAGGCCTGCCGTCTAAGGGCCTCCCACACATTACAGAGGTGTTGAAAGTGTTCTTCCCATGTGGAGCTAAAGACAGCAAAGACAGCAATGTCATCCATGTAGGCGGCACTAAAATCCTCCAGTCCAGCCAACACCTGGTTGACCAACCTCTCAAAGGTGGCAGGAGCAGTCTTAATCCCGAAGGTCATCACTCTAAACTGGTAGTGCCCATCTGGTGTGGAGAATGCAGATCTCTACTTAGCCCCCTCAGTTAGGGCAATCTGCCAATACCCAGAGGTAAGATCAAACATACTTAGGTATTGGACAGCTCCCAACCGGTCAAGGAGCTCATCAGCTCGGGGATGGGGTGCAAGTCAGTCATGTAAATGTATATAGCGCGGCTTATCACACGTGAGGGTCTCAAGGCACTGTCCATGAGCACAGGGAGATTAAGTGATTTGCCCAGAATCACAGGATGTAGCGCCATCGCGGAGGATTGAACCACGATCTCTAGCTCCCAAGGCAGTCGCTCTGACTGCTGCGCTACATCCTCTCCAAGTCTTGGTGACTGCATTGAGTCCCCGGTAATCCACACAGAACCAGAGTTCTGGAGTGGCACCAGGAGCAGCAGGATTTGGGACCAAAACAACTGGGCTGGCTCAAGGGCTGCTGGAAAACTCAATAACCCCCATCGCTAACATTTTAGAGACTTCGGCCCTGATTTATACTTTTTGGGACAAAACTGCACTAATGCAGTTTTGCACCAAAAAGTTTAGCACAGTCTTGCACCATTTCTGTGCACCAGCCAGGCACCATATTTATGGAATGCTGCAAGCCGGTGCAAAGGGTAGGATAACATAAAAAAAAATGAAATTCGTTGGTGGGGCTAGCGGTATGGAAGAAGAGGGTTTTGCACCAAAAAATGATGTTCGGCAGGTTAAAGTAAAAAAAATGACTCTAACCTGCCTAGACTAATTTTCTGACGCATAACCATCCATACCACATGACAGGAGTCATGCCCACCACCCCAATGGCCAGCACAGGGGACCAGGGTCCCCTGGGCATGGCCATTGCACCCAGTGCCATGTAGGGGGGCCATTCCAGGGCCCCCAATAGCATTTAAAAAAAAGAAATAAAATACCTGTACTTACCTATACTTACCTGGGAAGGGGTCCCCCATCCTCCGCTGTTCTTCTGGTGTGGGTGGAAGGTGTCCCTGGGGCCTGGGGAGGGCACATGTGGGTTTATTCCATGGTGTTCCTCCATGGAAATAGGCCCACAGGTCCCCGAACACCCGCCCTGACCCAGGCATTAGAAATGGTGCAAAGCAATCTTTGCACCATTTTCTGATCCCTCCTCCCTACCCCCTCCCCCCTCCTGTGTGTGATTTTAGCACAGGGGATAAATATGGCGCTAAGGCCATAGAGTAATTTTTTGCACGGGAACGCCTACTTTGCATCTCTTTGACACAAAGTAGGTTTCCACATCCCAAAAATGACTTTAACTCCATAAATTTGGCGCTAGACGGTTCTAGCGCCAAAGTATAAATATGGAGTTCGTTTTGCACCTAATTTGCCTCAACAAAATGGTGCAAAACAAGTATAAATATGCCCCTTCCTCTTTAATGTTAGCCCTTACCCTGTCAGTCACTCTGTAAAATGTGTGTTTAACAGGAAGACTGTCCCCAGTGTCCACATCATATGTACACTGGTGTGTGACCCCTGGGATCAGGGAGACCAGTGAGGCAAACTGACCCAACACCTTGCGACAGTCCCTATGTTGCTCTGGGGTCAGGGAGGGGCAGAGGATCACTCATTCCACAGACCCATCTTTTTCTCCAGGAGACAGGAGGTCAGGAAGAGGCTCACTCTCTTCCTCCACCCCATCATCTGTTGCTAGGATCATGGACAATTCAGTCCGCTCAATGTGTGGCTTGAGCCGATTCACATAAAGGACCCTCAAAGGGTTCCTGGGAGTCCGCAAGTCCACCAGGTAGGTAACTTCACTCTTGCACTCCACCTCCTCAAATGGCCCAGTCCACTTATCCTGGAGTGCCCTAGGCTCCACTGGTGCCATCAACCACACTTTCTGACCAGGTTGAAACTCGACCAGAGTAGCATTCTGGTCATATCAGCGTTTCATGTCTTCCTGGCTACCTTCCAGGTTCTCCTGTTCGAGACTCCTAAAGTGGCAGTCTGGTTTCTTAGAGCCAGCATGCAACTGAATACATCCTGCGGGGTTTTACTAGGGGCTTTCTCCAAAGCCTCCTTTACCAGACTCAAAGGTCCCCTAACAGGGTGGCCATACAGCAGCTCAAAAGGACTAAAGCCAAGCCCTTTTTGAGGCACCTCCCTGTAAGCGAACAGAAGGTATGGCAACAGGAAGTCCCACTTCCACCTCGGAGGCTCTGACAGGCCCATAATCATGCCCTTCAAGGTTTTGTTGAATCTCTCAACCAGACCATTGATTTGGGGGTGGTAGGGTGTGGTGAACTTATACGTTATCCCAACACCCTCCACAGAGACTTCATATAAGTTGATATGAAGTTGGTACACCTATCGGACACCATCTGCTTGGGGAACCCCGTGCGGGTAAAAATCCCCATCAATGCATGACCCACCACAGTAGCAGTGATCGATTTCAAGGGAACAGCTTCCGGGAACCGGGTGGCATGGTCCACCTAGACCAGGATAAACCTGTTGCGCATGGCTGTCTTGGGATCCAGAGGTGCCACAATGTCAATACCAACCCTTTCAAAGGGGGTCCTAACCACAGGGAAAGGTTGTAGGGGGGGGCTTGCATTTCCCCCCACCCTTGCCATCTTGCCTGACAATTTGGGCAAGATGTACAATGAGTATCTGAGTGCTGAGCATTAGGGGCCAGTAAAAGTGGGTGGAAAACTGTCCAAAGGTCTTGCCCTGCCCCAAAATGTCCAAATGTCCATCTAAAGGCACATCATGAGCCAGACCCAGTAGGAAGGCTCTGAAACACTGTGGTACTACCAGCACATGGGCTGACCCAGGCTCAGGAACCTTAGGCTCGCTATATAGGAGGCCATCCTCTCAGTAAATCAAATGTGATCCAGGCTTCTTGCCAGATGCCTGGTCTGCAGACTGCCACTGCAAACCCTCTAGAGTAGGGCATGTTTTCTGTGCTTCACAGAATGCTTCCCTGGTAGATCCCCCTCCCTGCTGCCACTGTGACAGCTCAGGGACCTCACTCAGTTCAGCCACCTATTACCCTGTAGGCTCCAGGGCCTCCCCCTCAGGTTCAGCTTCCTCCTGGACCCTGGGAACTTTTGGGGCCGGTTTCCAATGCCCCTGGCCCTTCCTTTTTCTGGCAGACCCCTGGGCCACTCTTTCAGGCTCCAAGGTCTCCTGATCACCCAGACAGCCTGCTATAGACCTGGTAGACACACAGGCCGACCCAGTCAGACCCAACATTTCTAGGGGTGACCTGTGTTTCACCTCGTGCCAAGGGGAATCCTCCAGGTCATTGCCAAGCAAACAATCTACAGGCATGTTTGGACTCAGAGCTACCTTCAAGGAACCTGAAACCCCCCATTCAAAGGGAACCTGTGCCAACCTGTACAGGCGCTCTGAGTTGTCCACTACAAGTAGACAGGGGTCTATCTGCTCTTCAGGCACCAGGTGACTCTTCATGGTAGTCACACTGGCTCCTGTGTCTCTCAGAGCCTCCACCCACCACCTGTATGTCTTTGTGTTATCAGGCACGAGCGTCCTCTGGACCATCTCACTGTCCCCTAGTGAGATAATGATCATCTCAGCTGGTTCCCACCCCCCTAGAACCAACCCCTCCCCAAGCGCTACACTGGCCAAACCCAGTGACTGAGTACCCATGGGTGCCGGTGTCCACTGGAACATTTGGGGTCCCCCCTCATGTGACCATCTGATCACATGCAAAGCCCTTGTGGTGACCCTTCTCTGCAGGGTTTCCTTACAGACCCACGGTTTCTTTTCTACTGGGGGGATGGGATTCTTTACCGTGAGAACTAGGTTGGGGCGGGCCCTTTACAGAACCCCCCTCCTGTTTACCTTTAACCCCCACTTCTTCTGATGGGGACCCTGCCCACCCTTGACATGGTCTCCTCATAACTCTTTTGGAACCTGGTGCTCTCCCTATGGTCCGCTTCCTGCGCAAGCTTTCTGGGGTCAGTCAGCTTGCTATCAATTAGGTGCTGGCACAGCTCTGGAAAACATAAACTGTACAAGTGCTCCCAAGCAATCAAATTGTAAAGCTCCTCATACGTTGTTATCTTACTGTCCTTCACCCAACCATCACGTGACCTGCAAAAAGAATCAAAACATTCCAACCATGTTTGGGATTCCTTCTTCTTATAAGACCTAAATGTGTCCTTATACTGATCAAGGGTGAGACCATATCTAGTGATGAAGGTGTCCTTCATGATAGAGTAAGTGAGCCCCTGGGGATCCCCTAAGGATGTCAGAGTATCTCTTCCCTCTACTTCGAAGTGCTTTCACAGACCCGCCCCCCATGAGCTTCATTGACCAGATTCATATGGAGAGCAGACTCATACCTCTTAAACCTCAACAGTATGTCATCCTCCCTCTTGTAATCCTTCACAAGTCCTTAGGAATATATGTGCACCCTCCTCTCAGGCTGCACTGTGATGTTGCTGCCACCTTCCCTACTAGACTGGCTCCTCTGATCCCGCTCCCTCAAGCTGTGCTCATGAGCCAACAATACCTTTTTCTCTTCCATGGCCATCCTCATTTTCTCCAACTCCAACTGGTGAGCCCTCTCTGCCTGTCTGTCCTGCAACTCTTCAGGAGTCAGACCCTTGTATGACACACTGTTACCTGCCCTGGAGACTCTCTCCCTGGACATAACAGGCCCACCCACTACACCATTGTAGATGGATTGCTCCTCCTCCTCATCCTCCTTCTCCCCGCTGTGTGCCCCTCAGCTTGCTAGGCTGTTACCCAGGCCCTCAGTGCCTTTTGCAGCTCCTCCTTCCTTGTGGAGACCTCAATAGGATAAGCAAGGTTTTTTCAGAACTGCCTCAACTGGACAGATGTATAGCTCCCCAGTTTCCCTAAATCAAAAGCAGCTCCAGCTGATGCATCTCCAGATTGAGAAATGATGAAGAGTTAAAAGTGCAAAGTTCCAAAGGCTTATAGTGCCACTTTCTATGATTGCACTGGGAGCAAAGGGTGGGTGTGTGATGTCACTTCGCTATCCCCGGCATTTGGTAAATTGACTTGCATGACAGTCTGATGTTCTTTTTTTCAGTTGGGTACCATCAGGGAAACTCCCAGAGTGTCAATGTCATTAGTATTTTGTCTTTTAAATGCAAACTTCCACTTTGGGAGTTTGTTTTTTTAAAACAAAAAAGATTGATCAGAGGCCACCTAAAACATGTTAGCCACTCAGCAAACTTTCAGTGCCTTCAGAGAAGCAGCCATTGCAGCAGCTCCTATGAAGACACAGACATCTCCGGAGGGCGGATGAAAATCTTTAAATTTCATGAGAGGCAGTGCAGCTAGAGTGGTGGAGGCAACTACCTCTGTCATCCTGTTAGACGACATTCTACCCACCATAGCCTAAATGAAGCCCTATTAGAAGCAAAGCTGATTGGCTTCTTAACTGCATTCACCTTTGCATATCTATTGTATTTAACTGTCCTTTTAGATCCCTCCATAGTGTTAGCAATTGTTGCATCATTTTTGACTACATTAATGTTTTGTGTGACTCTCACATGGCATGATGAGTCTTCACTGCTTGTCTCATTGTCCGCAGAAAGCCATCTAACCATTGCTTGTGGACCTGAGTATTGCATCTCTGAGTTAGCAACATATATCGGGTTATAATTAAAAAAGACACATGACATTCAATGTGGAATGGAAAGAACTGACTTGTTTGCAGATCAGGATTTTTTTGTGTAGGTTTCTGAGGTGGCAGTCTAGATGCATACTTCCAGAGCCTCTTTGAGGAAACTTACACTCCTGAATAAAATGTGTGTATTGATTCTTTTAAATAGCAAAACATCTTTAAGAAGCTTACAACATTTCTAGGAATCCTAGATATGTTTGCAGGATCAACAGATACAGGTTCACCAACCACACGATTCTGACAACCCAACTTGATCATTAAGACATTGCTCTGTCCCAAAAGAATGAACTATCAATGGATACTTGCAACTGACTTGGATTATCAAGCTATTTTTTTTTAGTATGTGTGTCATATTCCTAAAGTTTGAAGAATAAGTCACATTTAAATCAGGGGTAAAACAGGACTACTGAAGATTAGGATGATTCTTATTTGTAGTGCAGCATCTACCTGGAGATGGGCATCCTGGCACTAGACCTGGAGTAGACAGCAGGTATTCAGTCGAATAACCAAGAATTTATACCCTGTAAAAATACAGATGAATATGGTCTAATAACTATTAGGCCGATTATTATTGCATTTGATAAAAATCTGACACAGAGGTATTCAGACTTTATTGGGTGTGGTAATTATCACATATTAAAACTTTTTGGGGAACAACATGAATATTTTAGTGCTCACTGTACCAAATTCCATGTTCCAGTAAATGCTAGTCTTTTTCCTCCTTGTTAAATTCTGGCAGGTTTGACATGCCACAATTTTTTAACAAAAGATGCAATCTTTATCACACCTTATAATTACTACATGTCATTACTTCTAATTGCACTCCTACTGGAAACAGGACGTTGCAAAGGCATCACAATTCAAAGAATCGCCTGTAATTGGACCCTAAGACTCTTATCGCAGGTGAGGTGATATGTATTCCAAAATTTGGGAGCTAAATAGGAGAAAGTTTTTCCCCTCAGTCCAGTGCAATTGATGTGGGGAACAACTGCAAATGAAGCATCAGCTAAATACAGTATGGTCTTTGGAGTGTAGTGCTAGTTTCTGAATCGAATGAAAGCCAGACTAAAATGATGTACGGCTCTGTGACACATGCAGAGGAAATGGAAGATCACACACTCTTCCACAAGCGGACAATAAAGTGCTTTAAGATGCTGAGAGGTATGTCAATGTGAGAGAAGTTTAAAGAGGAACCTAGCTGCCAGACTCTAGATCAATTGTATCCATTGTATAATTTTTTGTAGGGACCAAAACATAGTGAAATACAATCCTCGATATGTAATAGAGCAATTGCTTGCACAATTATTCAACAATAGTGACTGATGTTATCTTGCACAACATACGCAGATAGTAAAAGCAGGAAGGGTGGGAACATTTATTTGCTTCAAATAAGTCATTGAAACAATTACTTGCAGAATCAGTGGGAACAGGAGCTGCACTGAGCTCAGACGGTCACAAAGAGTGGTATCAAATGAGAAAAGTGCCACCAAATATGAGCAGTTCAGTTTTATTTCCATTTAGTTGAGAGAGTTCTTTACCATTCAAAAAAGCACGGCTGACAGACATGAAAACTGCAGTCAGGAGCAGAACCGTGATCAGCAAACAACAATACAATCTGCATACTGTCCGAGTAGGACATAAGAGAAAAACATGTCTGAGGATGAGGTCAATGAGAGGAGTGACATAGAAACTGAATGGATGTAGGCTTCATGAGGAGGCCTGTGACACACAGTACACAAGGACCTTAGGGCAAGAACAAAATGGGGATGGAAGTACTGACTGCAGATAGTGCACCTGGATACCCCACCGGCTGATTAGCCACATTATGAATATTATGCAAATCCAGTGATTGATTGATTGATTGATAGAGACAGATATATTGCCAAGCAAATGTTTTATCTTGTTTGCCTATTGTGTGTAGCCAGTATACACAAATAGTGTGCAATGAGAGACAAAAGTCAAATGCAGTGCTGAGATCCAGAAGCATTAGCGTCAAACAAACACCTTTGTCTAGCATTGTGTGAAAGTCAGAATGGAGTCCAAGATATTGTTATTTTCAATGAAAATGAAAAGTTAGTATTTAGCCTCCCTTTCAGTGATCATGGAAAGCAAGAGATGGAGCATTTTAGGTTTCTAGAGTTACAGGAGTGGGGCTACCATAGTTTCTTTTCAGAGGTGAGACCCATAGGTAAGTGTGGGAGAGGCATTGCATAGGGAATGTAGCAATGGTAATAATGCCTCAAGTGCCAGATGCAATCTACGAACAGAGCACAGATTATTAGGAGAGCCACATTTAATTGCAAACACATGTGTCAAGATCATTAGACGTTCCAGAGAAATGCACTATGAGAGAACAGATTAAGGATTAGGGATTGTGGACATCTGCGTCCTCACTACTTTGGGAGCTGTGCCCTCATTGTTGAAGGACCAATACATTTTGAGAATTTTATCCTCAAATTCTTCTATGATGGATTTGCAAAAGTCAGTGGAAGGAGGAGTGGTCAGGGTGGCAGATGAAGGTGATAAAAAGTCTCTCACAGTCTTATAAATTTCTCTGAAAGGTTTGTCTGCAGGTGCATTGGCAGAGGTATAGCATACAGACCTGAGCTTTCTAAGAAGATTTGTGTACAATTTGTGCGCCTCATATTATGCTGTTTTCTTTCTTGGTTCATAGTCATTTCTCCTTAGTCTTTTTAATGCCTTTCAATGCTGTCTAGCAATGGTTAGATTCCCAGAACACCAGGAAAAAGTCAAAGCCTTTCTAGATGAGCGTTCGATCTTCCAGGGCACAATAATGTGAAGGGCAGGTCATGTGAACTGAAAAGCTTGACTGACCTTCGTATCTGTTTTAAGGCTAGATGGCACAGGGGGTAACAGGCTTTGGACAACATTGCCAAGCAATGTAGCAGTAATCCTTTCCATCAATCAACATGCACCATCATTAGGCCCCCTAGAATTAAAACCTTTTTAGTGGGGAGAGGAGTGAGAATCGCAAACGGAACACCAAGGTAGTCAGTCCAGGGGAATTCACGAGGGCAGTAAATATGATGTGTTTGTTCAAAGAGAAAATCAAAGAGAGAGCCACTTTTATCTTACTTCTCACCCTCCTTTTCAGGGGAAAGGTGTTTTATTTTGAATATTTGTTGCGTCCTGGACCTCTTATAACCTTGCAGTTTCCTAATACACATAGGGGAAGCAAGTGTATGACCTATAGTATGCAAAGGGTAGGAGGCAGCTAGAAGATTCCTAAAGTAGTCACTCACACAAAATCATTTGAGAATCAAAAATGTGTATTTTGAAGTCACACTTCTTTTTTATACATCATAGTTAAGTTGTGACCTGCCGAATTCAGGTGAGGCACTTTCATCTATGGCTCTGCAAACTACCCAATATTGTGAGATAAGATAATAACTGCAGTAGTTCCATTGAGCAGCAATGACAAGCACCTTACCAACCCCTTGATTTTTTTAGGATGTCTACATCAAAATCCTTTCCGGGCACAGAGTGTATTAGATGCATACACACACATCCTTATTTTTGACTGTAGGACCAGAGAGAGCATTGCATAGAGATTGGTTGCCTGATAGGAGGGGTAAAAGTAAAGTGTATGCTTTTGACATCTAAAGTGACCTTCAGGTCAGCAAGGCTGACCTCGCCTCTCACATGAGGTTCATAAATAGAGAGTCAAGAAATTGAGTCATAGCACCTATAAATAATTGAATATCATAATAATAAATAGTATTATGTCAAAACAAGTCACAATTATGATTATGATATGAATGATTATTATTGTTCCTTTTCTTCTTCTGGGGGATAATTGGTCAGTCAGAGCTTTTCCTAGGAATCTAGAAATCAAACAGTCTTTAATTTCTTACTTTGACCTCGTTCACTTGTGCATTATTACATAAGTAATCTTGTTGTTACTGGGAAGGGTGGAAAGGGAACAACAGGGTGCTTGTTTGTCTTTCCTCTATCTCACATCCTAATATGTATGGATAAATAGGGAGGGAATAAGGTTGAAGGCCATATTATCAGAGCCACTTTGATCGTACCTTTTATCCTCCCTTTCAGGGGAAAGGTGTTTTATTTTAAATTATTTTAGTGTCCTGGACCTCTTATAACCTTGCAAGTTTCCTAATACACAGAGGGGAGCAATATTTAAATATTGTCACAAACAAACTAATTGCCTTCAAAATGTAGTACAATCTAAATTGATCTGACCATATGCTAATTATTTTCAAATGCTGCAGAAAGTCTACACGAATCAAACTTTGGTAGTGTATTTTAGGTCCTTAATTCCTAGGCACCCATCAAAATGCTGATCTGGTGCTCTTCTGGGACAACTTTTTGTGCACAGTAAATGAGGGGAACATCTACTGGATTCACATGTATGTAGTCTCATGAAGGTATCTCCCCTTGATTCCTTCTATAGGTGTCAGTTAATCAGAATTTTGGGAGATCTCAGATGCACCAAGAGGAGTTGCTTACATGCCTTTCTATGTTAAACTGAGATCTAAATTAGGTCTGCAGGCATGGGCCTAGGTTTATGAATAGATGTTTGCATTCATAAACATGCAAGAATTCCATTAGCAGGAAATGAGCTGCCCACAGAGGATGCCCTCCTCTCCTCGTCCTTCATCTCGCTCATCCATTGTCTGAGCTTGTCTTAAGGAAATGTGCATTGTTTCCACCAAAGAAGCACTTGCAGAGAGTACCCGGGGCACATGTCACTTCTCTCAGGACAGAAGTCTGCACCTAATCTCATTATTTGGCAAATTGCATTTATTAAATGTGCTGCACATTGACTGAGAATTGGGCCTCTGTGAGCTGCCCAAATTTGTATTTTAGAATTAGAACTTCAAGTCTGATCACTGACCATTTTCTGGGCTTGGCTCTGCACGGATCCCAGGTTAGTGAACTGTATCCTGGCTAATACGAGTGAAGGCACTTCTGAAGCTTTGGTTGCCTGTTTTCTTGTTGTGGCTAATCTTGCCTATCATGGAAGCCCCCAGTCAGCCCAAAGAATCCTGCTTCAAACAGTCAGATCCCTCTGAGCTCCTCCGCATTAAATAGAGATGGGCTGCTGAAGGTTTAACTTCTTTGGAACCAAATGTATGTGAACATCTGTGGAGCCCCTCACAACCAGCCCATGTGACAGTAAAAGGCTTCCCAATAGGTAACACCCAATATGTGAACTTGAGATGGTGGTAACGCAGCCTAGCAAGTGCATCTCTCTGTACACCAGCATTTTGTGATCTACTACACGTCAAGGTCCAACACCTCCCTGGCTAGTAGGATAGCCAAGCCCATGGATTTTTGAGGTCCACCATGAGTCTGTGTGCCTCACTTCATCCTGAGGTCTACTTATCTACATCTAACAATATGATAGTAGATTGCGTGCATTTTTGCATTCTTTAATATAATGTTCCATCTACCTTTCCTCTGCTGCCACTTTCTCCTTGCCCCCCCGGGGTATAACTTGCCAATTGTAACATTGAGGACATTTGACTTAGAGGTTCCATTATCAGACAGTTGCATTCTAACATGACTCTGACAAATTACTGGTGATCTTTACTGTGCACAAACATGTGGTTCTCCAAATAAGTGAATATGACTTTTTTCCCCAATATATTACTTACCTATACCATTCCCCAGTGTACATGCCCAAATTCCCAGAGGCTGCCCCATTTTTTGCATGTATCCTTAGCATTGTTAAAACTGCTGTATTTTCTTTCTTTTGTGTGCTTCACATGTTCATCAAACAAAACACAGGCAATGTAAAAATATAGGACCTCATTATGACATTGGCGGTAAATTCCACTTACCGCCATGCCGACTGCCGCCAACATAACACTGCCGCCGCAGATAACTGCCAACCATATTGTGACACACACATACCAATCCGTCACTATACCTCCACACAAACAAGTCCGCCAGCCCAAAGGTCAGTGATAAACTGGTGGTAGAAAAACCCACACCGTTTCGCCAACAGAACAACGCCCATCACATTATGACCCACAAATCATCGCGGCGGACATTCAAAGGTGGTAAACCATTGGCGGTACCACCCACCCACACCACTATAAAACACATACCCACAGTACCCACAACCCTTTATGACTACAAACCATTGCCACCAGAGAGAGATATACCAAGAGCACCCACACAACCAGAGCCACATAACACTATCACCTATACACCACCCACGCACCTTACATCACACACCCAAACACATCACCCCACACACCCACACCACTCACACTACACCCTTGGCACCATAACGACACCCCAGGTTCTCAGAGGAGGAGCTAAGGGTCATGGTGGAGGAAATCATTTGGGTAGAGCCACAGCTATTTGGATCACAGGTGCATCAGACATCCAGTTTCTAGGAAGATGGAGCTATAGCAGGGTCAACGCCGTGGGACAGCACCCCAGAACAAGGGATGACATCAGGAAGAGGTGGAATGCCCTGCGGGGGAAGGTGCATTCCGCTGTAGCAAGAAACCAGCTTGCAGTACAGAGGACTGGCGGTGGACCCCCACCTCCTCCCCCACAACTTACAACATGGGAGGAGCAAGTCTTGGCAATCATGCATCCTGAGGGCCTGGCAGGAGTGAGGGGAGGACAGGACTCTGATAAGTCAAATCTCCATTACTATCACCTCCCTACCTGCATGCCATCACAAACCCCCACCCTTACCCTCACTCCCATCACTCCACCACCTCCCACATACCCCACCATCACAACCCACTCATCCCAATACCACGCCCTGCATGCAACACCAATGCATGGACACCACTCACATTCCTCATGGACACCTATCACCACTGCATGCACACTGGAGACAATCACCTAGCCCACCAAATAACAACTCACACAAGGAAAATCTGGCAGGGCAATAACACTCATAGAGGACAACACACCCATGCACAATATGTCACACGCAGAAACAATAACACTGCAATTACATCCCCACAGGTATCCCAGCCAATGTCACTGGAGAAGAGGTGTCAGCAACATCCAGACCTCCCACAGAAGAAGCCCACAGTGATGACAGCAGTTCTGGTCGCCTGGATCTGGATGACCAACCTGGCCCACCATGTATCTCCGGACAGTCGGTTTCCCAGGCACACCACCACAGAGCCCCCCCCTCAAGAAACACCACCACAGCACCCACCCAGCGGGCCCATACCGCTGTACCCAGGACACGTCAATCAACAGTGTGTCCACCACTACAGGGACCCCAGGCCACCCCACAAACACAGGATGATCAGGGACCTGGGGTCAGTGGCAGTGGGCACACGGTTCAGGGGACAGAGGCACAGGACAACAGGGAAGCTGGAAGGACTGCTGTGCGCCAGGGGGAGGACAGGCCCAGGGAACCGACTCTCCAGGAGGCATTCACCGCGATCCTGGTAGCATACCAACATTCCCAGGATACGCTGGGCCAGATACTGGACAAGTTGCAGGAGAAGATGTGGCTGCAGGAGGGACAGTGTCTGGGGATCAGGGAGGACTTGAAGACCATCAACACCACCCTGGTCTCCATTGCAGGGGTGCTGGCAGACATGGCCAACACTATGAGGGAGGCAGTTGCATACCACCGGGCCCCTGACACTAGCCAAACCGATGAACAGCCCTCCACCTCCGCTGCTGCTAGTGGACAGGAGGCCCCGCCATAGGACCAACAGGCCACCAGCACCCCTCCCCCTGCAGAAGACCCCCCGCAAACATTACCTGCGATCCAGGCAAAGCCAGAGACTATTGCCAAGACCCCTGTCAGGAAATAAGACTCTCCTGATTGTCACCCTTGTGCCCCACTCTGTCACCCTGTCCACCTTGAACTGCCACTGCTCTCCTTCCTATTCCCCATTGGACAGTGCACCTGTGCTACAAATAGACTGGACTCTATTCTGGACTTTCCTCCATCATCACCCCAGCCCATTGCACTTCCCCCTCTACTTCTTAGCACTTAAATAAACGCCCTTTGGAAAAATATGGAGTATGTCAAATGATTTAAGTATGTATTCATTTATCATGGTTTAAACATTGCAATTCAACTGTACAGTAATATATACATAGGAAAGACCTATAGTTGGCTGCAGCGAACACACCAGGAGCAATAGTGGGGCAGCAATATCTGCAAATAGAGATGCCAAAGGGTACAGTGAGTGGCCATAGAAGTGGGAAAATCAGCCTGCCAGTGACAATGTCAAACACAAAACTGTCAATTAAATGTGAAGTTACACTGTCTTACCTGTGTGTCATTGGAAGTATTGACGAATAATTGCACTTCTGTTGTCCTCATCCTCATCCTCTGCCTCCTCATCTTCACTGCCCACAGGGTCCACTGCTGCCACACGGATATCTCCAGCCTCCTCCTCCTACAGAAAAGGCACCTGGCAACGCAAGGCAAGGTTGTGCAACATACAGCATGCCACGATGATCTGGCAGACCTTCTTGGGTGAGTAGCACAGGGATCCACCTGTTAGATGGTGCAACAAAAGCTGCCTTTCAGGAGGCCAAAGGTCCTCTCTATAATTCTTTTTGTTCGCCCATGTGCCTCATTGTAACATTCCTCTGCCTAACAGGGGTCAGTAGCCATGAGAGGTTGGGGTAACCAGAGTCACCTGCAAATATTGAGGGACAACTGTTAGCCACACACGAACACTTAGGCCCACAACATACCCATACACCAACATGTACTGGGTGGAAACAAGGGCTCACCTATTAGCCACACCCTGTGCCTCTGGAGTTGAGCCATCACATTTGGGATGCTGTTATTCCTCAGGATAAAGGCATCATGCACAGACCCAGGATACTTTGCATTGACGTGGGAGATGTACTGGTCCGCCAAACACACCATCTGCACATTCATGGAGTGAAAGCTCTTTCGATTTCTGAACGCCTGTTCATTTTGCCAGGGGGGACAAATGCAATATATGTTCCATCAATAGCCCCAATAATGTTGGGGATATGTCCTATTGTATAGAAATCAGCTTTCACTGTGGCCAAATCATCCACTTGGGGGGAAACCATGTAGCTGCACATGTGTTTAATTAGGGCAGACAACACTCTGGTCAGCACTATTGAGAACATTAGCTGAGACATTCCTGCTGCCAAGCCCACTGTCACTTGGAAGGAACCAGTTGCCAGGAAATGGAACACTGATAGCACTTGCACAAGGGGGGGATCCCGTTGGGGTGACGGATAGCAGAGATTAGGCCAGGCTCCACACAGGTCCGTGATTGTTGCCCTGTCAAGTTTATAGGTGAGGATAATTGCCTGTCCTCCATTGTTGCCAAGTCCACCAGGGGTCTGTACATGGGGGGAGGCCTCCATCTCCTATTCATCCGCAGTGGTTGCAAACTATGGGGTAAAATAGTGAGCAGCTGGTCATTATCTCCTAGTTCCAACCACTACAGTGCAATGCATGTTGTGATTGTAAGAGTATTTTGTTGGAGATGTCGAAATGGTGCATTTGTGTACTGTGATGCAGTTAGGATCCATGCTCTGTCTCTCCCTGAAATGGCATCCGCCTGTCCTGTATGGAGTGACAGGTGGAAATGAGGTAATTCCACTGACGTTGTGTGCCGTTGTGGGAGGTGGTCGAGAACCGCCGTGCAGCTCCTCATTGGTTAACATTGGGCCCTATGGGGTACAGTGGCCAATGGTGATGTACGCCGGCGGTGATGGTATGCACCGCCATGGACATCACCGCCAGCGTCTATCTAATTCCTCACTTGCTACCTGACCTTCGACAGGAGAGGACCTACACTGCATGTGCTGCTGTGACCTGTGTCTGGAACAGACCATGGCTCGTGTGACTGGGGAAAGGGCACCTGCCATCACTTCAGCGGAGTTGGAGAGACTGGTGGATAGGCTCCTACCCCAGTACCAAATGCGATATGGGCCTCCAGACCAACAGGTTAGTACACCGTGAGTACGATGCATGGTGCGTGAATGCATGGAGTGATGTGTGTGAAGGCCTCATGTAGGGGGTGGGTGGTGGATGGGCCCTGGGCAGCGTGCAGCATGTATGGTCGGCCATGTCTGTGCTAATGGGGATGGGAAGTGGCATGGTGGGCCATGAGTGTAACAGGCAGGACGGTCGGACTAATACCTTTCACTTTGTCTATTTCCCTGCAGGTCAGTGCCCATCAAAAGAAGGGTATGCCATTGCCAAGGACATGCGGACCCTGGGGGTCTACGGCAGGTGGAGCACCCACTGTCGGAAATGGTGGGAAGACCTGAGACGCTGTGCACGGAAGACTGCAAGGGGCCTGCAACAGAAGGCAGTAGAGACAAGGGGCCTGTTGCAGTGAGTCAGTCGGAACCCCCACCACCAACCATGGTAGTGCAGCCATCCAAGGCTGCAGGGGAAGGGCTGGAGCCTCCCCCACCACTGCCAGCACCGCCACCTGCATTGCCATCAGCACCGCCACCAGCACCACTGCCAGCAGTAGCAGCCCCAGTGGGCAGCAGTCCGAGGCTGCAGGGGAAGGGCTGGAGCCTCCCCCCACCACTGCCAGCACCGCCACCTGCATCGCCACCACCACCGCCATCAGCACCATTGCCAGCAGCCCCAGTGGGCAGCCGTCCGAGGCTGCAGGGGATGGGCTGGAGCCTCCCCCCACCACTGCCAGCTCCACCAGCAGCACCACGACTACCACACTGAGCAGCCTTCCCCACCCGCAGACAGTGTGTAGTCCTGCCTCCATGGACTGTTGTGTAGCCTGGCCCCAGCTATTCCTGAGGGTCTGACACCGAGGTGAGAGACTGTGACCTTGCACTCCCCAAAATCTGCATCATAGGGCTCAATGCCCGCTCCAGAACCAGTGGAGAAGCCATCCACTCACCCCATCCTCCACAGGATGAAGCTCACTGGGCACAATGCCCCCTCCAGAACCAGTGGAGGAGCCATCCACTCACCCCATCCTCCACAAGATGAAGCTCACTGGGCACAATGCCCCCTCCAGAACCAGTGGAAGAAGCCACCCACTAACCCCATCCTCCACAGGATGAAGCTCGCTGGGCACAATGCCCCCTCCAGAACCAGTGGGAAGAGCCACCACTTGAGAGACTGTGGCCTTGCACTCCCCAGGACCAAGCACAGGTCATGTTGCCCCCTCCATAGCCAGTGGGCAAGTCACCCACTTGAGAGTCTGTGACCTTGCACTCCCCAGGATCAAGCACAGGGCATGGTGCCCCCTCCAGAGCCAGTGGGCAAGTCACCCACTTGAGAAACTGTTGCCTTGTACTCCCAAGGATCAAGCACAGGGCATGTTGCCCCCTCCAGAGCCAGTGGACAAGTCACCCACTTGAGAGACTGTGGCCTTGCACTTCCCTGGACAGAGTAATGGACATGTTGGCTCCTCCAGGACCAGTGGTGTTGTACCCTCTTCCGGCTGAGGTGCCCCCCATTCCCCGTCCCCCTGAGGTGCCTGGCTATTTTCGACCTGATGCCCCTGCAGTGTTCTCTCCATGTTGTTGCAGGAGTGAGGTGGGCCCTTGGACTTTGTGATGTGGCCTTGTGGCCCACAGACATTGAGGACTGGGCTGTGTCCCTACATTTGTAAATATGTATATACATGTTGATTTGGATGCACGTATTTATACTATTTTATCTTATTACACTCACTTTAATCAATTCATTTTGTCCTTGCATTATTCCTGAGGGGTACGGGTTGAATATGTAATGTTACTGCATCTGCTTGTGTGTATGGTGTTGGGGTGTTGCGTGTGTGTGTCACTCTCTTTGTCCTCTACCCCTGTGTGCTAGGCGGCAGTACTCACTGTGGTTGTCTTCGCCGGCGTTGGTGTTCATAGTAGAGCAGAACGTAGAAGAGCATGGGGAACACATGCAACTCAGGCTCCATGGTGGCGTGGTTCTTCCTTGAGTCTCCAGAGGTGATTTGTTTCCCTTCTGTGCAGTGGTTCTGCAAGGCTTTTGATGTCGTTGGTACCGTCCCAGAAAAGGTGGCAGATTGGTGTGTCATAATACAGTTGGCGGAACATTGTCTTCTGCCTGGCGTAAGCGGTTACCGCCGTTGTGCCTGATTATTTCGCCCTGGCTGTCGGTGTGTTAAAGTGGCTGTCTGTCTGAGTGGTTTCCGCTGTGGTCATAATTTCATATTAATTACCCCCGGCCTGTTGGCGGTATTACCGCCGCCTTATCACCAGCCGCCATGGTTGTAATGAGGGCCATATTCTACAAAAAGGGTGAACTGTATGTGCTGGCCTTGTATTGGATCAGATCGTGAAACAGGCATATGGAAGTCTCTTCTGCAATCTTTATTTTTGGCCTAGATCGCCTGTTCTTCCACTCTTTTTGCTACTAATGTAATAAATAAAACCGATACTCCTTTGTTTACCACACATACATCCCAAAAGCTTCATCATTTATTTACATTTATAAGATATGACTATTTGTTTCAATCTCTCATTCTCTAAACACAACAGAACGCTGTGGGTGGGTTTGTTGCCGCATTGAATGACTTGTTTCAAGTATGTACTTCAAGTCCCATTCCCTATTAAACAAAATCACAAAACAATCATTTTGTCTTGCTTATTTTATATATATTTTGCACCAATGGACCTTTTCTTTAATATGGCCTGCTGGTTGCTGACTTTAATATACACATGCTAAGGTTTCAGATTTATTATTCTGTGGGAAATGAGCAGAGAGGAACAATTTTGAATGGTCTTTGCATTTGAATGGATCTTACCCCATTATCACCCCTTTTCATGTTTCCAAAAAGTATCCAATATTTTCCCTCACCACACAAGTATTAGTACCCAGTGTATATGCTATCTATTCATAGTTCTTTGGTAGAAAGAAAGTACTGCAAAATTATCGGCATTATGATTTGCATTCTGAGAATATGGTCAGAAAAGGACAATTGCCAAAAGAGCATGAATACCAAACCTGATTTTCCCACATTTTTCCAGGCTTTCACTGGATTATTTCGACTTTTCAGTTATATCTTCCAATTGAAAACACTGGGCCCACAGAGTTATACCAGATTTTATAATGCTGATGGGCCCAGCAAACTCCTATTACCTGAATGATAAAGGACTCTTAATGATCTGCTAAAAGGTGGCAATCCAGAGAATATTTGAATCACAATTTAAGAGAAATTTTTACTACCACTGCTTTCGATTTTCTCTCCCTGGGGAGTTTTTCCTGTCTGCTCAGTCTGACAATTTTAAAAAAATGTAACATTCACATAATTTTATTACAGAACGGGGCTCATTGTGAGTCCGGTGCAATAGTGAGTTTCATTTGCACACTGGTAAACACTGATGCCACCACGTGTGGTGTTCACCAGGTGCTCTGTTACATCATTATTACAACTTCAGACCTTGCAAGAGGGGATAATGTTGAAATAGAGAGAACCTGATTCCCAACAGTAATTTACAGTTTTGCATACATTTTCACTTTTGAGTGAGTTTACAACTTTTCAATATTCACAAACTAAACTTTTGTTATAATTTACAATATTATAGTAACATATGCTCTAATATTATGTATGTTATATACATTTTAAACATTAATTTATATTTGGGGCATGCCCAAGATGGTGGAGAATGCAGACGAGTAAATCGCAGCTCCATCACAGCCCACTCACAAACTACAAATATCCAGGACGCCATATACGACTTGGTACGCCCCTCCCCCACCGGAATATATTACACATAATTCAAGCTGAAACTCCAACCCAGCTGCCAACCGGGGGTCAATGCACCTTGTGGCATTGAACTGATCAGCAGAGCGGAGCAGCTATTACAGAGAGGAGGCCAGGGACTGGGCATCTTACCCACTGTGCATTAGCCACCATCTGGGGCAGCAGAGGTGGCTGGGAACCTAGAACTGGAGGGGGAACTGTGCAGGGTGAGAGTCAATTGCGGGTACTGCCACTGCGAGCGATGCCTGTCATCTTTGTGCAGCCCGTAAGTCATTGTGTGGCGGCACACACTGTGTAGGTGGGAGGCTGAACTAGACGTATCGAAGACGGGGACTGTTGGATGACAGTGGGGATAAGCTGAAAGGAGCAGACGTGCAAAGACCATAAAAGAAGGTGAGAAGGGGCCTGACCACCCACAATGCCCCGTGAGTTGCTGAGTGCATGCTCCCCTCAATAAGAGAACCAGATCAAGAGCGGCTCAAACTACTTGTGGCACTGTCAGCCCTCTCTGGCCCACGCATTAACTACAGACCCTGGGGGCGGGGGTCACAAATATTCACATTGCTGCGTATGGAAGCTCCTAACTCGACAGTATACAGATGCCCGGCGTTGGTGAGTTTTGTCCCTCTGGCCCTTCCCAAGGCACAGCACTGCAGTGCATACCAATACAGGATCGTTCCCAGTTACTGTTGGGGAGCTAGGGTCCCCAGTTGCCCATGATTCATTGTCTACTGTAGTAAGACACATAAATTGGGTAGCAACATCCAACTACCTTCTGGAGCAAATAAATAGTAGAGGGGAACTGCATGCAAAGGAGAAGTCACTAAAACACCTAAGTATGCTAGTCCCATGGGGCTAGCCATGCAAATACTTAATTTCTAATAAAGAGAGGTGACATGGCCAAAATGGCTAAGAAAAGTGGCCCAGTGTCTGAGCGCAACCCCCCCAACCGAGTAGAAAAAGATACTCTAATGTCTGGGGAACCGAACACTGAGCCAAGTGTTCCCACACTACAGGATATTCTAGAGGTAATTACTGTGACAAGGAAAGTTCTAGAGATCAAGATTGTCACCTTGGAGGCCGAATTACGAATATTAAAGGATGACCACCGCCAACTAGAGGAACGAGTCACAACAGTGGAAAGAACGATCTCAGAGATACCTCCTGAACTCAGTGATGCCAAGGAATGGCTAATAACCATGGAAAAAAAAGTAGACATCCTTAAACAGCACGCATAAGATGCAGAAAATCACTCTAGAAGAAATAATATATACGTAGTCGGGCTCCCTGAGAAGATAGAGGGTCAAGATAGGGTGGCCTTCCTGGAGAAATGGATTAAAGATCACCAACAGACCTTTCACCTTTCTATGCCCTAGAACAGGCACACCGGCTTGTCCATCCTGACCTGGGGTTCCCTCTCAACCTGAGGTGGCAAAATTACTGTATTATAGGGACAGAGATGCTGTACTTGCTCAAGCTCGTAAAAAAAACATATCATAAGAGAAAACAGCAGAATTATGCTTTTTCCCGACTATACTAGGGAAGTAGAAAACAGCAAAGCTTGTTCATGACAGTAAAACGTCAACTCAGGCAAATGGGACTAGCTTATGCAATTCTTTTTCTGGCCCGCCTCAGGTTTGCAATACAAGATGACACCCACTTTTTTACCATCCCACAAGAGATGTGGACGTGAGTTGAGTGCCAACCACAGAGAGAACATCACAGAGCAGCAAAGGTCCAACGACCTCAACTGAAACATCAACACAGGGATACTGTAGCACTGGACTATAACGATAGCTCTATCCTAGGCTGCGACCTGAATTTGACAGAACACTCTGAATCTGAGCTTGAACTACCAAAGGTTCACCACAGGATGCGAAAAATGACTCCTCCCTAAGTGGCAGGTGTGCAGAGAGCTCCACAGTAGGTGATTGAAGATATAGTCACCCTAAGAGTGAGAGAACCAACCAGTCCTCCTGTCTCGATTGTAGATACTGTTGCATTGGACGATAATGATAGCTCTATCCTAGACTACGACCTGAACTTGACTGAACACTCTGAATCAGAGCCTGAACTACTAACAGTTACCCCCAGGTTGGCAGATGATTTAATTTAGGAACAGAGATCTGAAACCCTAGACCGTCTCCAGAGCACACGCAATATATATCACAAGACATGCTGAGTTGACACCCACTCCGGGCCTGCTTTATTACAGTACAAACGTTTGCCTACTTACCTTCAGGAGTTACTAAACTCATACATCTATCCCCTGAATGAGTGTTGATTTAGATTCGCTCAGGGGTGCCCTTCCAACACACTAAACATATCATTGACCCTGATGGGTGATACATAGCTGTGACAGGCCGAATAGATGGAAGGGTCATTATGATTATAAATGTCTATGCCCCAAACCTGAACCAAATGAGTTTCATCTCACACCAGTTCCATCACCTTGCACCCTACCTAGTATCGGATGTGATTATAGGGGTTGACTTTAACTGTGTAGTGGCCCCTACTGTTGACAGATCCCACCCCCCATTGGTCAACTCCCCGGTCTATAAGACAGCATGATTCTTCATCTCATGGCAAAAAACTGGGAACTGATGGATTCTTGGTGATCAATGCACCCGAGGAGCAGGGATTATTCCTTCTATTCAGACCCCAGACATGATCTACATGTTAGATTAGATACCTTCCTCTGCTTCCCTTCAGTTCATCAACAAATAAAGGAAGTAGTAATCGGGTAAACCCTACTCACGGAGACCTCATCTGCTGGAAATACCCTGAGGCACCGAGAGCAGGTCAGACCAGAGTCCAGGGTCCATCAACCTACACTCCTAGAAGTGAAGGAGAAAGTGGCTGAACACATGTAATGCCTTTGCAGCTTGATTGCAAAAAATATTTTTTGAACAGAGTACTAGCCTCCAGACTCCTCCCACATATGACGAGGCTGATCCACCAGGATCAGGCGGGATTCATACCTGGCCACAACACAGCATTGAATGTCAGGCAGCTGTTACTAATGCTAGGGAAAACCCAGACTACAAACACTCACTCAGCTGTTTTCAATGTAGATATCGAAAAAGTGTTCAATAGTCTAGAATGTACGATGTCATGAAACATTTTTTGCTTAGGGGATGGACCAGGCTGTTCTACTCAAACCCTGGAGCCTGAGTCAAAATAGGCAAATATATTTCAGAGAGCTATATAGTTGAACACAGTACCTGACAGGGCTGCTTGCTCTCGCCCTTACTTTTTGCACAGGCTATGGAACCCACTGTAATCTGAGCCAGGAGCGGACAAGACTAACAGAGTCCTGTAGCTTTAGGTGAATGACAATTTATAGAGCTGCATGCTGATGACTTATTGCTGTTTTTACATGATAGCCGGAGAGACATTATGGGTGCCCAGAAGCGCTTGGAGGGATTTAGATCCATCTCGGGTTTAAAAATGAATTGGTCAAAATCTAATTAGTTTCCTATCCTACCCAAAACACCCTCCTCCCCCACACACACGCCAACATTGGGTACCTTGACATGGGAACCTAGCTACATAATCATCTTGGAACTAGGAATTACCACGCTGCTCCTACCCTCCTGGATGGTAATATCAGGTGAGCAATCAGTAACTTACAACAAAACATGGCTTTCTGGAATAATTTCATGCTATCGGCCATGGGTAGGGTAGGACTACCTAAAATGATCGCCTTACCCCAATTACTTTATTACTTTAAGCTTGTGCCCACCAAAATCCCCCCATGCATTTTTCGAGAGCTTGAATCAATGACCCTTGCCTTTCTGTGGGGCTCTGGCTGAAGACGAGTATCACTGGCTTTCATACAAAGACCCACTGGGGCTTGAGGCCATGCAGTTCCGGATTGCGAAACCTTTTACATAGAAGCCCAATTACAATACTTTAAACAGTGGATAAAGGGACAACAGCACCATGATCATGCACTGCGCCTGAGGATCTCGGACAGACCGACACTGATTAAGCTTTTACTTGGCTTGAAAAGACAGAGATGTTGGCTAACAATGGAATACAAAGTCATTGATTATTGTTGGCACAGATACCTACAAAAAACCCATACACCCCATATTTACCAATATAGTTACTTACAGATATCCCACATGGAGGAAACTGGAGAGGGATTGGGAACTGGAAAGAAGCAGGAGTCACCAAGGTTGGGACCTTTATAGGTAAGGCACATTTCTATTTGAAGACCTTACGGCCGAATACGCTTACACCCATGACACTTCCTCTTACATAGAGTACTAAAGGCTGCAATGAGAAAACACTGGGGATCGGGTTTGGCAGAACCACCTACACACCAAATGTTCGTATATGCTCTTGTATAGCGACGGCATTTGGGACATTCAAAGCAGTCACCTGCCTGTACAGACAAATACGGGAAGCTATGCACCAACCACTAACTTCTGATAAACATAAGTGGGAAGAAGATATAGGTTCTCCAATTGACGATAAAATCTGGATGACCAATTTGGAATGGTCCCCAAGTATCTAGAAATGCTTGATTTAAACTAATCAATTTCTATTTCTTACATAGGGCTTACATTAACCAGGCTGCATCAATAAACTTTTTAGCGTGACCGATGCAAAATGCCCACAGTGTGGCTTGGTGGGGGCTGAGTTTTTCCACATAATATTGTCTTAAGCACTACTGGCAACGGATCATAGATACGTTGACGGAGGTAGTGGAGAGAGAAGTGCCATATGATACTGCATATTGCCTGTTGAATAACTTCCCACATACATCCAAGACAAAATTAACCACTAAGTTTCTAGACCTGGAGTTCATCCTGGCCAAAAGAGAAATACCTCGTAATTGGAAATCAGTAGGCAGATGTAAACTAACCAAGTGAAGGCATGAACTAGTGAAATGGGCTCGCTACGAGGGTGAAGCACTGCTTTGTGAGGCCCACTGAGATCATCATCTGCTAGATATAGCCAGAGCGTGGGATGGCCTAGTAGAGGAATTCAAACATCTTGATACGTTTCGGAGGGAGTCCCTATTGGGCACACCTTGCGCACCAGTGGCTGAGACCTAATTGGACACTGGCCATACCCAGTAGAACAGATTCCCCTCGTTTATACTGACCCACATCAGTATGCTCACTAATATCCAAACCCTGCACTGCATTAAATAACGTACAGAGAGTCAAATCTTTCACTCTATAGTGCAACAAAGAGACCCAGGGAGGGAAACGGATGGGAGAGCAGAGCTGGGGATTGCAAGCATTGTAAATGCACGAAGAGATATACTGCTTCGCAATGTAATACTCTGAAGAAGAATTATGTGATAACAATGGTGTTGGTTAATTCAAATATTAATTAAATCGGTTAAAAAAACATTAATTTATACCTCTTTTTGATTGTAACTATTTTAAATAATTTAATTAAATGTAACATGATTTCCTGTGAGGTTTTATTTTAAGTCCCTACCCCCATTCTTTTCTATGAGAAGGTGTTGAAGTAAAAGTGGTTGACCATCTATAGTACTGACTCACCTCAAAAGTGTAAGTCACCACAAAAGTATACGTTACTACATAAGTGCAGTTTGTGAATACTGAAAAGTAGTAAACTCGCTCAAAAGTGTGACCTTGCTCGAAGATGCAGTTTGTGAATCAGGCCTTGTGTATTATTCAGTTGTTATATGTGCAAACTTGGAAGGTGTGCTTTTAGTCCGTAGAAATTGTTGCAATTTTTGCCTGTGAAGAACCATGTGGGCAACCACCTGAGGAGTATACTATTAATGGACCAATCATGAAACCTTGTCAGGCAAGATCAGAACTTCAGTTTGTACCCGAATGAGGATTTGCCTAGATTTTGGAATGAAGGCTTAGGTTTGCTGAAAAGTCAGACTTCAGATTTCACTATATTTAGAAGAATACTTCTTCTTGCTAGAACATTTGGAGACAAAACACAGAACACTTCGATTTGCGTCACAAATCTTAGGCCTCATAAGGTTGACTCAACTTGTGCTTAAAACTAAAACCATCCTGAGCACCTCTGCACCCTGCCCGGCATGTAAAGTGTTCTGCAAAGCGGGATTACTGAAGTCAAATAGACTTGCATTTTTGATACTTCTTACTTAACACAAATCTCTTACCACAGGGTTTTTGGCATGATGACTTCATTCGGGTTGAAATAGAACTTGGGTTTCCAAAACTCGATCTTGTGCTATTTCATATGCTGACAAGACATAAAGCCTCGTTTGTCCCCTATTAAAAAAGAAGCGAACCGGCACACATAAACTATCATTATCCGAACACTGTGGCATATCGTGTATTTTAGCGAAAAAAGGATCTATCCTCAGGAAAGTGATGTGTCATCTGGATAAAGAATTGGTTTCGTAATTGGAACCAGAGGTTGACCCAATGCGTGCTCCTCATTGGTCGACTAAATGTGCTCTGTGTTTTTTTCTCGTGCAACCTGCCGACATTCTTCTCGCAACTTTCCACAGAAGGGCCATTTGTTATATCAGAATCACACATGTGCACGTGCATTTGTCATACTGCCATAGAGGTTGTTTCTGTTCTTCGGGATGAAGTCGGGGCTAAAGGAACAATATTGTGGAATGCGCGGCTATCATCTCGCTACTTCAAAGGGGCAGCACATATGGTTTTGACTTTTACAAAGATGGCAGGTGGACATGAAAAAATGGCTGATAGCAAATGTATTTCCACGATGGGGAACATCTTAGAAGTACAAGGGAGAAGATTAATTTCCACTTCGGAATTCCAAACTGTTGAAATTACATCAGTTTTTTCACTACTTCCTGACACACAACCGGAAAGTGATAGGGTCAAGCACCTAAGGTTGAAACTGAAAATAGTGAATTGAGGAAGCACATCACGTAGCGTGGGAGGAAAGAGAGTGTCCAAGGAACTGCTTCCAAAAAGGATAACAAACTTTTTTTCAAAATGTCATTGCATCCAACTAGCGTCTTGAAACCTCTTTAGAAAGATTTAACAAATCATCTGTTCAGACATCTGACTTATTGCATACACAATCAGAACATGTTCGATATGGTTTACCGTCGCAGCAGCTTCGTGCGCCCCCTTCCGTTCTTGCTTCTGAATGAAGGTAGCATTATTGATCAGGAGGCGGGTCAATAACTCTTTATTGCAATGAAGTTGTTTTATGATCGCTTTACAGGACTTAGCAGGACTTGAGACTCTCTCTCTCGGGTTAGAAAAGGTGCTGGTCACCATGTCTTGGGGTCCCTGTGCCTAAGGCTAATAGAACCAGATGTTTTCTTGGAGGACCCTTTTTCTATGCTGGGTCTTAAAACCCTCCTTGAAAGGTGTGCCTTTCAAGATTTTTGGAAGATATTAGGTGAGGCATATTCTTCAGGCGAGGAGCAGTGCAGATTTATGTCCCTTCCATAATGACCGTTTTCCATGAATGTTGGAGATTTTTACCTGGACAACTGGATTGACTTTTTCTGATCTCACATTAATAGAGGAGATGTATTTTGTGACTAGGGAACGATTAACTAAATATTTCGGAACACTCAGAAATACAAAATTGTGTGAAAATGCAGACTTTGAATGTGAACTACACAGTGGACAATGGAATTGACAAATGATTTTCAAAGTCAAAAGGGCCACATTGAGAGTCCTTGTGATTTGCAAGGAAGAGGTGGCGTGAATGAAGTGTCCTCCCTTCCTTGTGATTTGTAAGGATATGTATTAACGTTTTGTGACTATTGTGACTGCAAAGTGAAAGAAGACCATGAGGAGCAGCTTTCTGAGTCAGTGGGGTCTGTGGGAATAGGGTAGAGCAAACAAAGGACCATTGCATGGCCCCCACCCCTCATGTCCTTCACATCAGGTCAGTTTTTTTTTGTTATTGACATTTTGGCAAATTACATTCCTTTAAGGCATTTTGTGAATGCAGTGACTGAAGTTTGCTGTCGCTCACAGGCTTATTATAACACAGCATTTTCAGTCACTTGGCATTCTCAGAGGAAATCCTGCATGAGGCAAGCTTTCTGCAAATCCTCGTGATTGAACAAACATTTTGCACTTAAATATATTAGCACATACCTCATAACATTAAAATATTCTTGTGTTGCATTGCAAGATGCTCAGCAAAAATTCTCAAGTCTAGTACATCTGACCCCAGATTCTAGGTGTACAGGTGATTAATTCAAAGATTTTGAAATGTAATCTGCTAGATGGTGGTGGAGCTCTTTGGATGCGCGATCTTGATTTCCTTTAGTTTAGGCATCATCTGCCTCTTGACCCTTAAGTGTTTCTTCATTTATTTTTATTTGTTTCCTCTGCAGTTGCTCATTTCAGAAGCCCAATTAGTATGAGCCAAGAGACCAAGAAAAATCGATCAATGCTTTGTCTGGAGGAGAAGAAGAGCCTTCTACAGGCAAGGGTGTTATTGGTCCTCTCACAATATATCTGCTCATGATAGCGACAAGGAAGCATGAGGACCATAAGGCTTAATAAACACCACTTTGTGTCGACGTGGAGAAATCATTGGTGGAAAACAAACCCCTCACATCATACCCAATGATGAAGAATTTCCACCTTCCGCACTCTTAGTACCTCAGGAAATAACATTACAAAATCTCTATTGAGATTGGACTATTAGCTATTCTAACTCAACCTTCCTGTGGCTTAACCCTAAAATCAAAATCGATGGAACATCAATTCTATGGGACGAGTGGTCAAAAAAGGGATTAACTTAGTTACAAATGTATACTTGGAAGGAGTCCCATTTACTTTATTCAGTCTACAAGACTACTATCTAGTAAGCAGTTTTGAATTTTGTAAGTTTCTGAAAGTAAAAGCACAATTGTCTAAGTGCACACATTTGAATAGGAACCCTTAACTCCCCTCACTTATTTCCAAACTGTGTAAAACATGCCACATCGTTTCTAAGGTCTACAAAGTACTCTCACCAAACCATCCAAAATTTTACTTCAAACTGAACAAAAATGGTACCCGGAAACATGAAAAAATGACATTCACTTTAATTGGCACATCATTTACAATTCTTCATTTGCGAATAAAGTAACATCAATATTGTCCCAAGCGTAACTAATGATCATTCACAGGACCTGTTGGACCCCTGAAAAATTATATAACCTTAAACTAGAAATAGGCGTGATTGCTAGAACTGCCGCGCAGTGGCAGCTGGTGAGGTTTGTGAGTGGTGGGGCTGGGCTTGGGGTTGAGGGGGATGGGCGTGCACATTTTTTCGGGAGGTTGGTAGCAATTTCCCTTTCTTCTGCAAATACTATTTAACAAAATAGAGATACCTTTTTTAAGATGAAAAGAACCAAAATAGCTTTCATTGGCCTGGCTTGGTAGGCAAGCCTGACTTCCTTCTTTAGCAATGTGTACAGCATCAAGACGTTTTGGGGTTGATATCTCACTCACAACATGTTTGTGAAATTAGTTCTCCTCTCCATGTGAATATGTCAGGCTGATATATAGGTTGGAGCTGTCTATTGAGCCAGTACATGCCAGAGATAAAATGGCATTCAGGATGGTCCAACAAAGTCAATGCCTTCTTAGTCCACATACAATAATATATTGTTTAGGTTTCCCATACTGAAACTCAAGATCATGCAAAAAGGCAACTCACATACACTAAAAAAAACGAAACATGGAGAGATAAAATATATACATGAACCACAGAAAATGCTTTTCTTACCTTTAGTGTGTGTCTGTTTATTTTCTGAAGCATCTGTTCAAAGCCAAGCACACAGGAGTTCAAACAAATATTCATATAATATAATTGGCCTCAGTCAGATAGAAGAAATATTTATTTGAAGAAATAAATAATAATTTGATCTTATAGAAAGTCAACTACATTTTGACCAGGGTAGTTGAAACACAAAAAGTAAATATCCATCGCCGAAAACTCTTTGTGTAGGGACGGTTTAATAGTTCAAAAAGTAAATTTGCATACTTTAACATTATACTTTAACATTAAATACTTTGTACATCTCTGATAAGGACTTTAGTTACCCAGTACTTTAGAGGAATTATATAATGAAATTAAATATGTATTGGTTCATAGAAGAAATAAACCTGTCTCCAAGATGTATGGGTTTACCCATTTATATATAAAATATATTATCTGACACCCTTGCCACATCACAAAATCTTACTAGTAGTTGTAGATAAGTCAACATGTGCCAACATACACAGACATTGTTATATCATCATTTATGAATCAAAAATGAGCCAACATTCAGACAACTTTGATGAAAATGTAAAGTGCACCTTCATAGCATTTGCATCACTGCAGATGGCGATTAGACTCAGATTCTTCTAAACAAACACACTTGATCAACATGAAGTGGTGCCACCTTTATATAATTGTTTGAACTATGAACCTTTTTACTTTGGCATTGAGCAATCAAGTTTGACGTAACACGTCATGTGTAGATCTAAAGCTATTCACTGGTGTCAAATAATCTACCTTGCTCTTCAGTGGAAAAGGATATCAAGCCATATTGATTCAGTAAGGAAGTCCATCATTATAAAGCAAGAAATATAATCAACAAATTCAATCATTATCAGTCCATGTGGTACTCATAGCACTAGATATGGTAAAAATTGTACAGGCTTCTAACAGTACAGCAAACATTACTGCTTATGATTTTGCAATTTGGAAAAGAACAAACAATTAATGCTTCATCAGCCGGATAGCCATCAGAAAATCCCTTCTCCTAAAAAAAACCTTGCTGTACAGCTAGAGTTTGCAAACCACGACTATAATACCCTCAGGAAAGATGAGAGCAATAAATAGAATCCTGTAGCTTCTTACAAGACTGGTTGTTGGTCAGTATGCGCCATCATTACATATGTCATGGAAGGTACATTGTCAGTCTGTCTGGCTGTGGTTTGTAAGTTTGTCCAAAACTTTCCAGAGTTTAGGTTATTTACATAACTGGGCCATATTTGCTGGTGAACTTTAAAAAAAAAAAAGAAACAGTGAGAGGTATATTATCTAATACCCTGAACAACACCAAGCTATGTGGCTTTGTAAGGATAAGCAAGTCTGAATTCCTCTCAGGCAATGCAAAATACTGAAACATACATTAAATACATGGTGCACTTTCTTGCATACAAGGTACCTACAGTATTTCTTAATGTTACTTACAATACAAACTAAACCAAAAACTGTATTTCCTAGGATTAATATTTTACAACACTACATGCCTTGCCATGGTTTCTATTTATACAAAATGTTTGCACGACGTTCTTTAATGTGAGCAAACCTTTCAATAGTTCTTTTGTTGAATACTGGAATCTGATTTATTAGTTCCTTTTCAATTGATAGCATGGCTAATGCATTTAGTTGAGCTTGAGTCATTGTGTTTCTTAAAAATGTTTTTATTCTCTTCAGCGTAGAAAAACATCTTTCAGCTTCAGATGTTGTCATGGGCGTTGTAATGACAATTCTCAATAACTTTAGCGTCTCAGAAAAAGATTTCTGCAGGTTATTTTGACATAAAAATATATATAAAGACATGGCACCGCCTGTAGCGTGATGAAAATCCTGTCTTCCATACAGGATTGATAGCTCAGTGCGTAGTCTTGACTTTGTTAGCATTGGATATGCTTCAACTGTTTCATTGAGAGCTGCACTAGGAAAACATTTGGCATGTTTTTGAAACTGCTCACTATGCAGTAGTGTTGCACTGACAAGATGCTCCCTGGCATGCACCACAATAATGTCACATACTTCTTTTCCCTCCTGTATCAA
Source organism: Pleurodeles waltl (assembly GCF_031143425.1). Lineage (NCBI taxonomy): Eukaryota > Metazoa > Chordata > Amphibia > Caudata > Salamandridae > Pleurodeles > Pleurodeles waltl. The sequence continues at coordinate 974,928,673 of NC_090436.1, forward strand.
GGTACTAATCTGCAGTTTGCGGTTTGTAAATTGACAATCATGGGGCAATTCAGAGTCCAAAGTGTCAATGGATTCCCGTACCTTGTTGATGCTTATCACAAAGTCTGAAGTGGCCCTTTGTGCAAATAAAGTATCAATGTCTCGCTTTTGCAACTTATTGTATAAAATATTATACAGTTAGCATATTATGATAGTCTGATACCGCTAAGTCTATATCCACCCCATAGGACAGTGTGCAGGGATTGTAGATCTTAGCAAAGGAGGCGGGAGAAATCTTTCCCCATTGTCTGTTTGTCCTGGTCTCAGTGCAATTAACAATTATTGGCCCACTTAGATGTGTGATCTGAAAATGGATGATGGCATGATCCAACCAAAGAAGCCGTTGAGGGCTATCACAAGTCAGAAAAGTATAATTTGTAAAAATCAAGTCCAAAGTATGTCCAGAAACATGAGTGGGGCCTATAACTTTTTGAGTAAAACCAATCGCAGCTAATCATTCATAGGCCGCGAAACCTCTGTATCTTGGAAGTTTCTCCCCATGATAAGTGATGTTATGTTATGCCACTGAAGGAGAAGAAGTTTGGCCAGATTCGACTTAAAGATGGGGTAATTTTGCCTTACTACTGGTGCAATTCAGGTATTTCTTTTAAGAAAATATATTTATATTTTTTACAAATAGATACATTTTTCCAATTGCTTTCAGGTGACACTGTTTTGGTAACCAGATGCTATTGCACACAAAGGGCAAAAAGACAATTTCACCCTAGATCTTCTGTTTAGCATTTAGACAAAATAAATTAGGCTGACTGCAAGGAAAAAATGTAAGATCGGTAATTTTCACTAAACCATCGCGGTCTGCTTGTATTTTCAGCAATCAAATCAGATTTTGATTGTTAAAAAAGAAAGTCACAACATAATACAGTTTCCCACTCCATCCACACCTACACTACATCCGAAACCAAGGACAAGCAATTTTATTGATCTGCTCCTCCCTGATGATCCCTCTAGTCAGCTTCATCTGCTTTCATGACATCAACGTCCTCATCTACGCCAACAACACACAGTTCATTGTGTCCCTAATGGACAAGAAGGCTTGCACTAATGTTCGTGGTTTGAATTTTCTCTAGATAAACCATTAAGGCATTCTGAGACTTAAGAGGCCCAATCACAAAAAATGCATGGTGATTGCATGACTGAAATCACCCACTGGATGAAGACCTACTGTCTGAAGCTGAACACTGACAAGACCGAAATTGTGATCTTTGGGAAGAGCACTTCATCATGAGACTCCACCTGGCGGCCTAAAGAGCCAGGACCAAAAGCCACCCCCACCACTGATGCCAAGATCCTTGGTATCCTCATCAACAGCAGACTCACAAGCCCCCCCAAGTGAATGTTGTCACCACCTCATGCTTCTATGCCCTGAAGGTGCAGAAGATTTGCAAATAGCTCCCAATCAGAACCCAGAAAAACATAGGTAAGATGGACTACGAGAACATCCACTATGACTGGATCGACCAAAAGACTCATCCAAAGGCTGCAGACCATTCAGAACCCGGTGGTCAGAAACACCCTCAACTTCCTATGTCACACACACATTACACCACACCTAAAGGAGCTCCCGTAGCACCCCATACACAAACAATTGGAACTCCACACCCATACTTTCCAAGCACTACATATCACTGGTCCAGAATACCTTAAATCGCATCTGCTTTCAAAGACCTTCCAGAAACGTCTACTCGTCCAGTCTCCTACTTCCACACATCCACGCAAAACCAGATTCAGTGCCTGAGCCTTCTCCTATATAGCTCCTAAAGCATGGAACCTCCAGCCACTACAGCCTCCCCCTCACTTCTTGAATTCTGCAAGAAGCTGGTGACCTAGCTTTTGAGTAGTCCCACTAGGTCCTGGGTTTGGCTACATCACCTGCTGAGCACCAGGATACCATCCCAGCGATAGTGCACTCTACAAATCTGAATAACATAACCATGAGTGTCTGCAAAACCACATATCAAATCTCGAGCTGCTAAAAACAATTATGAATCTTGAAGATAACATTTTCTCACGCATTCACAGGTTTGTCATTGTATTATTTATAATATCACACATCACAAAATGAAAGGTTTTTGGCATGTAAATAATTAGCTTTCATTATTATGCTCAAAAGAAGTTATTCCGACTAGGAAAACCAAAATCGGAAAGCTGAGTGGAACCTGCGCTGTACACAATATACTGTCTTCTGTGGCAGGTCAGCTTGCTTACTATACTAACAACCCAAAATGATTCATATTTAGCTATAAAATGACTATACAACTCTTGTAAACTTTAAAGATATATTTATTTTAAAATGCATGGGGTTAAGCTGTCATAGGTTACGTAGTGAACACCTTTTCAGAAAGGGCACCAAAATCTTTTCCAAAGGTTTCCTCCAGCAGCAGCAAATCTTCTAACGTAACACATTACGGCTCTGATTGGATTACCTTGTGAAATATAAACTTAAGACGACAAATATAAAAAACAAATCACATCAAAAGTAATTTAGAGCTCTCCAAACTGCTCGATTATTAAAGCAGACTGGGGCAGGGGAGCCACGCTAAAACAGAACCCGGTGGATTCGTTGCTCAAGGACACGATCCCGGCCCTTCCCGAATCCCAAGACATGAACAAATGGCTGATATGTTTCTCTCAGCTTTGAGGCAGCCCAGAGGTTACACAGCACGAAGGTGACTCCCACTGGGTAACCGATGAAAATCATAAAAAGAATAAGACTGGCTAGCCGAAGGGACGTATATGTCTGCTGAAAAAACGAAATGCCTGTGTCTGAACTAACACTAAGGATGCGGCCGCAGATAAGAGATGCCTAACTGTGAGCTGCAGAAAGAAATGCTTGGAATGAAAATAATTCCAGAGGCAGCGAGTGAGGTGTGAGGTACACAGAAGAGCGACACAGTCCACACCCAAAGAGAATCTGAGCCTAACCTGCAGGACGAGCCTCCTCCTGCTGAAACCGATCCAGACTGTGTCACCGAGCAGGACCCAGGCCTGGCAGCTACCACCCCAGACAACCACACCAAGTCACCGAGAACGAAGGGTGCCTTACCCCCCCATGGCGCGGTGCCAACAAGTCATGGAGTGATACTGTGAAGCCTAGGGTGGCAATGGCCCAGTAATGTGCAGCAGGGCTCCTTCCCTGGTCGAGGGTGAGACATCAGAATCATAAAGCGTTAACGAGATGCCCTGGTAATTTTACTCACAGACTGGAGCTTGTAACTGCTGCATCCTCTCTTTCTTCACTTCTTTAGAAGAAGGGAGTCTACCATCTGACCGACTCCCAACAGCAGCGCGGGACGCAGACACCTTGTGTTTGCTAACACAAACTGCGCAGACTCGATTTTGAGCTTGCTGCCTGCAGACTCTACCCCGCCCACCATTTCCCAACTTGTCACAGGGCTGGACCCACCATCTGTGATGAATTGGGAAAGGGTGGGGTGACTATCCTCCACTATCCTGACTGACGTGAAGACCCTAGCGCTACAGGGCTTCAGCCTGAAGCGCCCGGGGCTAACTTTATCCACACGTCATTAGGGGGTGGAGACTGGTCCTCGGAGCTGTGTCTTTGCCGAGCTGATGACCTCACAGGCCTCAGGCTGTGAGCTTGTCAGCCCGGCAAGCATAGACTCAGTCAGGGGAGGGCCTGCCCTGCCCAGAAGAAAATGGAATGCGTCGTCATCATCCTAATCCTGCCAGTCTCATGTCATGTGACAGTAGCCCCGGGCCAGGCCCCAGCCCCAAGCAAGAGGTGTGTGCATTTTTGTCAGGGAGTTAGGGGAGTTTGTTTTCACTTTTTTTTTGTTACGAACTTACGAGGGCGGAGACCCGATGCCCTCGTGCAGAAACCGCCACTGCTGCAGTGAACATAGGGGAGACCTAGCTCACATTCTATTTTATTGCCCCTCTCTTCAATCATATTGGAAGAACATCTTTGAATTAATTAAAACCACTTTAGGTATCACTCCCATACCTGAATTCTTTTACATAGTTGTTGGGCAACTTGACTCACAAATAGCACAGAACTCAGAAAATCATCTCTTAGATATAATGTTATTAGTAGCATGCAAATTGATCCTTCCAACTGGAAAAACACTAGTGTAGTGTCCTTTCACAGGGGGTGTGAATGGCTCTCTTTCCTCAGTGATGCTGGCAAAATCTGACATACTCCCTGGTGATCTCCTAAGAGATCTATGTGGAACTCATGAGACTCTTCCATTCTACACAACAAACCTCTCTAGTCTATTTACTATGTTAAATTCTCAGTAACAAAATTGTATTTATTTTTTAATGATTTCAATACCGTGCACATTACACTGCTAAATTTATTTTTTTAACTGAAATTACCGTTTAATGCCCCAAGTCGCAGTAGGATCTGCAAAGAGTAAACTGTGCTCAGCAGGACATTGTTTGCCTACTGTTCCTATCATTGCCTTGGCCATCACTGTGGTCAAGGGTCGCAAAGACAGTGCCAAGGGTCACAATGGCAAGCCAGTGGCCTTAGTTCAATCCCAGCCGATGACTAAATGATTTCCAAAGAAACTGTCCAGTCTAAATAATCCAGACAGTTTGATGCATATTCCCTGAAGGCCCCAACTCCATTGGGCCATTAATGTAGGGTTTCTGATAGCAGAGCTGGTGAGAGCACCACTGTTGAAAACAAATGGTCTACGTGACTCAAAACAGAGCAGGTGATTTGTAATTTTGAGTGACAGCAGACATACATCACTACTTTTGTGTCAGAATCCGCTGTCCACCAATTTGTACATCAGGCGCTCGTTTGGTTCAAAATGTTTGGACAATTCATCAATTGTTGCTCATTGACATAATTTCACGGATGCCTATTTCAGATAACATTGGCATTTATGCCATTATGTCTTGGTGGTCCAACCAACCTTGGACCAGTCACCTCCTTGGTGCAGATCAATGGATGGTGAAGGATGCAGGCTTTATGGAAAATAGGCGATGGTGCATATCCTCTGTCTGTGTTTGGTGTTACTCTTTGAAAGAAGAAAACTACTGAGGTGCCTTTTCATTCAAGCCGGCATAAAAAACTTGTGGACAAGCGCTCATTCAAAGCCTAGATGCAGCTTGAACTCGACTTAACACTCAGGTTGTTAAACTCACACAGCTATTTAAGGTGAAAATAAAGGCCCATAACGGTGTGGGAAACTCTAGAAGAACGTGATCTCTGGCTCTTCCATCTTACTTGGCACATGACTCACTGGAACATCGACATTCAGTAATACAGAATCAAGCGATGCTTTTTTTAAAGAGAGTAAACAATTCAATGACTGCTATCACGACGAACTAAACTTGCTTTTTATGAATTAGTACTTTTTGTAATTGATAGGCCATATTTTTAACGTATTGCCTTTGTCGTCTTTTAGTCCATTGCTTTAAAGTGCAATGGTTTTGATTAACTATGCACTTGCATGCATTGCTATGCTAACACTGGAGTGGCAAGAAATGCCTTTGGCCATAACAAAAGCAAAAGAAATTAGCCCTTAGGCCCGTGGCCGGCTCGGTAGAAAGAGGCAGACCTGACAGGGGTGCAGTGGGTCTCTCTCTCTCTTCAGAACCACTGTACCACTGCACCTGCTGCGTTTTTACTAAGTACGCCCATGTAGTCGAAAACGTTACTAGTGATTTTTTTTATCCCAAAGGAGCTCACACCCAGTCAGTATATTGTCTCCTTGCAAACATGCATGACAACATCACGGTTCAGCTGTTGCAGCAGGAAGACAAGCAACAGGTAGGGATGCTCCGCGCATATTTCATCTGACCTGGTCGATAGTAGATTTTTCTGGAGAGCATTCATACATGAAAAGTGCTCCCATTGATGTAAATGCATGACAAAACCTCTCACCTCATAAATATGCGCCTGCTCGCGTGGGGGACCGGAGGAGCACACTTCCGTGTTCGCTAGGCACTTTTACCGACAACGAGCGACGAGATCAGGCGACTCTTCACATTAAAGTAGCAGAGCGCGAGCTCCGTGGGTCACAGTACCAGACATGACTAGCTCTTGCTTCCCAGGAGCTTCTCGCGCTTCAGTGGGTTGCTGTGCTGGTAAAAAGCAGCGAGATCACAAGTTGCCTTTGGCAAGTGCAAAGAAGCTGCCTCTGCAGGGCTTGGCCAAGTGGATTGTTCTGTAATACTTGATAGATTCTGTGACTTAAGTGGAACTTCAATGAGCAAGAACGTTGGTAAATCGGACCCACAATATATGCAGCGAGAGTTATTCAACCTCTGCTATAAACGCCACAAATCTACCTCTAAATATTAACCTTAGCAGTCATATTGATCTGTGTTTCTTTAAAAAAGCACACTTTTCTGTTTTAACGTACTATTGTGTGGCTTCATATAAACCACATTGGGTAATGTGATGATAGTGATTAGCAAAAACACAACAGATACATTTTACACCGACCATTTAATGTATGGTTAAATAGCTGGAATAAACTTTTTTTAATCGCCGTACATTTCTTATTGATTAACCTTTTTTTCTGATACACTACATAAAAAGAAAACATTACCAAACAAAGTGAAATCGACCCCTTAATTTACTTATTTGCTTATTTGCAATCCTTTGGCATATTTTTCAATTGGAATATCATATGCTTGGTAAATCTGCTGTATGCGGGCCTGTGTGCAGTAGTTTCAGATGTGCTGTAATGTAATTCAAATGTACTAAACCCCCTGACGGCTAAGAAATGACCTTTGGATGTCCTCTGCCCACCTTGCTGTTCTTCCACAATCCTTACTACTGCGCAGCCCAACTACCGCAAAAGGAGATCTGTAACATAGCAAAATTACATTGTCTCTTCTAGTTGTCTCTAAAGCGCACTTAGCAGTTTCCCCTTATAGCTGAGATCAAGAAGACCACAAACAAATGACTAAAAATAAAAATGCCCCCCTTACTAGAACTAACACTTCTGTTGAAATATGCTCAGCACATCATTCACTTTAAGAAAGCATTCTTCATATACAGCATATACACTTTCTTTTTTTCAGATTATGTGCTTAGATGTGTGACCATCGCCCTAGAGGAAATGTTGATTTAAGTCATTATGTAGCCTATTTATGAATTGCCTCAAATCTGTATTTATCCTTCTAGATATGTGTTCTGCAGAACCACTGTTTGATCTGAATCTTTAACTTTATTTTTAAATATAGTTTCGACATGTCAGATGGCTCTCATTTCACAGGTAATTTTCATGTGACAAAACCAAAGAGACAATTCATTTTGTGTATAGAAGCGTTGCTCTTAAAAGGTTCTCAACCCAACCCTGAACAGGACTGGAGTGGAAATCTAAATCTCCACTGGCAAAAATGATCATAACAGATGCCAGCTGCAGGAGGCTGTGATCAGAACTGGGCCAGGTGTCCTTACTGTCTGTGTCATGGCAGCGTATTGAACCCGACAGCAGCTCTCTAGCCTGCAGCTCACTGGGGAAATGCCAGCACTGCATACTATCCAGTGCAGAACTGATTCAAAGAGATGGAATGGGTAATTTACTCTTCAGATTCTTTTGAATGTAAACACTAATCAGAAATGCAATGAAACAAAAATAGGTCGTAGTGGAATGTGCACCTGCACCTCCGCATAAGAGAGAAATGCAAATAGAGTAGTGTGAAATTGTCATCAAGATAATCAGTTTTCTTGGTGCCGGCCAAGTAATGACAGCTTTACTACCAGAGTTTATATTCTGTTAATCCACAAGAGACTAATATTAACTCTTAAACAACATAAACCCTCTCCACACAATTAGGTTAGTGATTTGCAAGTTGTAGTTTATCCCACTGTAGTAAGAATGCGCAGAAAGCTGTACGTGAAACAGGTCCTTTTATTAAGTTTTCATATAGATCTACAACAGCCGATGCATGTTTCGTTACCTATGTGACCGTTTCAAGGTTAACAGTTATGTCACAAAGACCACAATATTGGCTACAGCATTCAGGGTCTCGAATGAAGTTCTAAGCTATCATATGTCAAAGGAGGCTGTCCTCATGATCAATAGGGATATATTTATCCACAACAGGTCGTAGCCTGTTCCAAAGATCGAAGAAAATTCCCCAAAAGACTCCCTGAGTATTACAATGGTGGGAACCAGTAGGTTCAGTTATGAGTTACCTCTATCTTTCTGGAACTACAACTTGACGCATGGGTCTTGGACTCATTTGGAAATTAGCAAGCAGGAATGCCAGAAAATCCTAAAACTACAGGGTACCCAAGCATCAATCTTCCAAAAGTTAAACATTAAAAATATCCCTGTTAATTAATTCCTTCATGTCCTCTAAAAGATTGCTGTCATCTCTCCTTTTATCAAGCTTTGCACTCCCATCAGTTTGGCTATTAGTCACAGTGTACATATTATATTTGTTTATTTATTTTTTTGTGATTTTTGCTGGCCAGGCTAGACCAATCAGAGCTTTACACAACCGGAAATTGTCTCAAATGGCAGATTTGAATGCTTGACATGTGAATAAACTTCATGTATGTATGTATTAATGTATATGGAATTCCTATAGTGTGAAACTAGCCGAAAGCCAGTAGAGAACTGTAAATGGTCAAAGGCAAGTCTAAAGTTGGCAAGAATTAGAAGAGAAAGCTGAGTTGTGGATGATTAATGCATTGTGTGAGAAACTGAGCTGATGGCATAAGCCCTCCAACTTTTTGCCCCTATTTTCACTTTTTGCTGGTGTTTTCCTGACTCTCATGGTGCCCTGGGCACTGCTAACCAGTCCCCGGGCCTGTGCTCTGATTAAAATGAGTATGAAAATTAGTCTGATTATAATTAGCAGTATCAATCTACCTACGAGTCTCTAGTATATGGTCGGGTATGTAGGTTTAGGGACCCGAGCATAGGTAGTGTCCCCTTAAGTGCACTGCTGAGGTGCCCAAGATCATTTGAAAGGCAGGCCTGCCTTGCTGGCTGCTTTTAAATTAAAGTTACATTCAAATTTGATTTTGGAATTAAAAGTACTTCTAAAGTCTTAAACTACTTTATTTTTACATATAAGTCATCCCTAAAGTGTGCCCCGGGTGTCCCCAGGGTTGGGTGCAGTGTAACTATAAGCAGGGACCGTTTAAAATATGTTTTATAAGCCCTGCTGAGGAAAAACAGCTACATTTGTTTTCCCTCATTGTAGTGAATAGGCTCCATAGGCAAAAACAGGGAGACTTTATTTTATTAATAAAGTCTCCAAAGGAGCAAGATATGACAAGTTCGGTCTCAAACTGATTGTTATAATAAATGCAACAACTTGCCATTGTTTGATTTAATATTACTAGTTCAGGGAAAGAGTTTTAGAACTCTTCCTAAAAGTTACCAGTTTCAGCTCTGTCATGCCCTTCTATGATTAGCTGGCCTCTGACAGCCTGGCCAGGCTGCCTTGATGAGGTGTGAAGTGGCCTGGACTGATCACAAAGAGTGTGCCTGGGAAGGAGACCTGCCTCAGCAGATGGTGAAAAAGGATGGGGGGAGAGCAGCCCTACTGGTCTTAAAAGGAGGGAAGGATGTTTGGAGCAGCTGAGGACCTCCCCCATATCCTGCAACACCAGACAATGAGGTGCCCTCTTGATTAGATTAGGAGAGGGCAGGAGTGTGGTGTGTTAAGGAATTCTAGCCACACCATTGGGTGAGCTCAGCCTGATCTAACTGTCAAAATTCAGTTTCTGCCATTTTGGATTTTTGAAGAATGTTGCTCCCTGGGATTGATTTTTACCACACTTCTCAGGAAGTGGTCATCCAAGAGGGGAGTAGTGGCCTGCTAGTGATTAGACAGTTGTCCCCCCTCCTGCTTTCCGCCCCAGGAGCAAGGATGAATAAGGCAGAGCTGCACCCATACCTCAGATGCCAGCTGGAAGAAGATAGTGGAGAAGGAGGACTGCCCTGCTGGAACCCTGGCCTGCACCTGGACACTGCACTCATAAGGACAGGACTGCACGAGCTACATACATTAGGCTTCAACAAGAAAATGACTTTGCTTTGCTTCTGCAGCTCCAGGAGTGGTCTCCTTGTAAGTTACAGGTAAAAAGGAGCTGCCCGGTGTCCCCTGCATCAAGTCCTGCAAGAAGAGCCCAGCTGACCAGTGCCCAGTGGTCATTTGAGGATTCTAACCAGGTGCGTTCTGGGAATTGTAGTCACAACTCCCAAGGAGTAACTCAGAGCTTCTGGAACCTTGGATCAAGTTGTGGACACTCCAAGAACCCAAAAAGGAACTCTAGAAGAAGATGCACAAGTCTGGACACTTGGACATTTGGAGCAATTCCATAAGTTGAAGAGGTGCATTGTGGGAGTTGTAGCACCAGACCCCAAAAGGCAAACAGAGCCTCTGAGCCCTTGCCTGGAGCTGTGGACCACTTTCCTGTATCAAGAACAACTTCTGAAAGTAAGTGCAACAGTGTTACATCGTGGATGTCCTGAACTCTGGACTTTGTCCCTGTCCAGTGTGATCTTTTTTAACCCTTTGAGCACTATTTGCTTCAAAGCGCTAGTATTACTTTCATGTTTCAAAAGTCATACTGTATATCTGGTTCCCTACATTGGATTTTTATCATTTTAATGTCATTTTAAAGATAACAATACACTCATTTTTTATAAATTAGATTTGTATTGTGTTTTACTTTTTTATTGTTTTGTGATTTTTAAATGTTTCACACACTTGTCTCCTAAGTTAAGCCTTGTCGCTCATTACCAAGCTACCAAGGGTTGAGCTGGGTTTAATTTATTGAGACATAACTGCACCTAAGTAGAGTTTAATGGCCTATTGTTAAGTGTAGGTACTTACCTGCCCTTACCAATAATCCACTTTCCAACACATTGTGATATAGTGTTTTTAAAGAGGTGAGTCTTCAACATTTTCCTAAATTGGCATGAGATTAGGTGGTCCTCATGGAAATGGGGATGTTGTTCTAGATGGAAAAGATATTTTTACACTTCTTAGTCTGCAGTATAATAGTGTCCTGGCTGTGGGTGTGCCGAGAACCAACAGAGATGGTGAGCTTGCTTCTAAGATAAGCAGGCATGCTTGTTTTGATGGCATCATCAGTGATGCGTAGCATATTTGTTGAAGCACCAATAATATGTGTGAACCTGTGCAGGTATCATTTTTTCCAGGAAAGTTTACAAAAGTTTAAGCGATGCCCACATACATCACATTTAGAAAATCGCCTTTACACAACACAACCATTGCATGCCCTTTTAGTGATTGCTTAGTTGTGCTGGCATAGCGTAAAACATGATTACTTTTTAGGGGAACAACATCTCTTCTTCGTACAGTATCTGAATAAATTCACATTTGATCATTATAAATAATGGTTATAAATTGCTAGAATTTTAAATATGTGATTTTAAAAATCATGTTAACATCACAGCCAGATTTAGGACCTGATTACGACCTTGGCGGATGAGATACTCCATCACAAATGTGACAGATATCCCGTACGCTGTATTACAATTTCCATTATATCCTACGGAACTTGTAAAACGGCGGACAGGATATCAGTCACTTTTGTGACAAAGTATCCCATTCACCAAGGTCATAATCAGGCCCTTTGTGTCTGTTGCATACATTCAGTGAAATAAATGCAATAACTACTTTTTAGCACTTATTGTGAAACAACATCTTGAGACATAGACACACATCAGTTTTTAGTCTGAAGATAGTTTGACTTCCTATTTAATAGGCCATACATTACAGAGATACATAAAACACAAAACCAAACCATTATGCTGATAGGAAATTCAAAATATGCGTAACAAATTCAATATGTGCAAACATGGGTAAATTTTCTCCATAATCAGCCTCTTAGGACTTAGTGTTCTATTGATTTCTAGAAGTGTAAAGCTCATATAATGCTAAAGAAGGGCCTGTATGCAGGTGCAAGCCTTTGCTGCAACATTATTTAGCCTTTGTTGTATCTGCTGTATCTGATTCTCAGATCCCTGGCCTCTCTGCCTGAGGCCATTGTTTTTTATGACTATAGTAATTTAGTTAGTCTTAAAGTACTGTTTGAAGTTTGCTCATAATTTGTTCAAAAGGTGCCCAAGCACAAAATTATCACTTGAAATCTTTGCTAAAGCCACACATTTAAGTCAATATCGCGTCTTCTGTTTTAATACTCGCAAAAGCAACAGGATAGCTAAATTAACACTCCGGCTCTCTGAGGATGCTATGTGGTTGCAGCATTTGGGTTTAAATTTAATATGTTATGTGTATGTGAGATGTTCCCATGATTTTTAATGAGAAATGTGGAACTACGAAGAAGTTACAGGCACAAAGGAGAAGAGCACTGATTTGTTCACATCTTTCCCCGTAAAGACAATTCACGCCCATGATGCTGAAAAACAAAGATACTCTCATAAAAGTATGCTTCTGCTTGGAATAATTTCTACTATTTTAGCATTCATGGAGCGTTCCAGGAGTACTACCTGGAAAAACAGTGACATCCGCAGTGTCCCAAGAGAGCTCCGGATGTTTTTATTCCTCCCAAGCACATTGGTGCAAGTTTAAATATACCCGTTGTACATTATTATATGCTTAATTGTGCTGACCAAGTGCATTTTGCATGTGCTAACGTTTTTATAAATGTTCTTCCGTAGCAAACATATTTTTTATGGTGGGTTAAGCCTTGCACCTACATCCAAACAGCGGTATTTCTTCCATATTTCCACCCTGAAGAAGCCTCTTCTTCTGCCAATTAGAGAAATTAATCTCTGGCCATATTGAGTGTGAAAGTGCAGCGTCTAAATGTTTTTGAATGCTCACTATCTTGTAAATTTGTGGTTGTCTACCAACTTAGGCAGGGAAACCCAGCCCTTGAATACTCACAACCCACATGTGGTACCAAACCAGCACATACAATTGCACCACTTGCATCATACGCATCTGTAAATCTGAAGGTGAAAGGTTACCATTTGAGTTGGAAACTGAAATGTACTAAGCTTGAACCACGGAAACCTGCACATGAGAAGGGATGAAATGTATTTAATGCAGATTGACACATTGTTCATTATTGAATTAAAGTGAACTGGGATTGGAAATGTTCATGCAGAGGATACCACAGTTTATTACTAGGGTCATGAAAAACAGAGGAGAATTGAAGTTGCCTTCATAGTCAGGAGGGACACTGCAAATACTATAATTAGATATAATAATAGAGATATGTCAATCAGATTTTATGGCCAACCCTTCAACATGACAGTCACCCAAGCTTATGCTGTACCAACTGATGTAAACAATGAAGAATTAGATCAATTTTAGGATCAAATCAAAGCCATTCGTGACAGAAGATGCCAACAGGGTGTTTGTCTGGTGATTGGAGACTGAAATGCCAATGTAGGCAGGAAAAAGGCAACATAGATTGAGCACCAAACCTTTCTAAAATAAATGATGCAGGAGAACTATTTGACAGTGTCTGTCAGACCAATGACCTCATCATTGCTAACACTTTTTTCACATAATTTTAGTGACACCTATATGCATGGATATCACCAGATGGAGTGCGCAGTAATCACATCAATTGCATTCTCTTTGCCAAAACATGTAAAAGAGTGATTCTAATGACAGAGATATGGCCTGAAACACACTAGGGAACAAATTATGAGTTGCTAAATTGTGAAATTAAAGTCGATCTGAAGAAGAATAACAAGGCCATTTTGCTTCCAAGATATAAGCTGGGATATATATCTGTCACGTTTAAGAACGTTTTAAAAAACAATCTGAACGTCTACATTTGATTGATAGATAGTCAGAAGAACTATGGACTCAAAGGAAATGTTAAGGATAAATCTCAGCAAGGGTTATTGAAGACAAAAAAACAAGAGAATCCAAGCGCTTATCAGAATAAACAGTAGAAATTGGGTAGAAAAGGACAGATGCCAAGATTACAGGAAGTAAAGTACTTCTGGAAGAATTGAATGTTGAATTTCAGACAGGAGATAGGGGAGACAACGATGGATATTACAATGTTGGCAAGGATATTAAAGATGTAAGCCAGTATGGAAAATGGTGTTTTTTTAAAAAGATTGATGAAATAAAAAAAAAGTTCCAACTGTAAATTGGTATGCTGAATGAGAACAATGAACAGATGATAGTAGTTGCTATGAAGATCATATAGAAGAGGAAAGAGAACACAAAAGCCCTCCTCAGCAGAAATGCCAATATCTGAGATTATATAGAGGAAATTAGCTTCACAAAAGAACCTTTAATATTGAAAAAATCAGATCGTGACTGAGGTCAGAGCTATTAGGGAAAGCTATAGGAGTTGATAGAATTGCAAAATAATAATGCAAACCACAGAAGACAATTCATTCATTGTGTTTACCAAAGTGATCCAGCAGATTTGGAAAATAACAAAATGGTTACAATGAAGTGGAAGACATTAGTCTGCATTACACTACTAAATAAAAAAGACCACACAGACTGCGCATGCGTCTATACAATTTACCACATTCACATGCAAACAAGAAAATGCTCGGGGAAATCCAATGCCAATTAGAGTACTAATTGATCTTACATGGAAGAAGAATTACCAAATATGCTTGCTGGGTTGAGCTAAGACAGAAAAGTGTAAAACATACTTGTTTGAAAATGAAAAAGGAGATAGACAAGTCTGTATAATTGAAAAGGCCAAGGAAAATAAAAAAGACGTAAACATGTGCTTCATTGACTACATCAATGCCTTAGATTGTGTGGACATTGTTTAATTGTGCATCATCCTTAGTAAACTGGAATCCCAGAGCACCTCATTATTCTCATAACCAAACAAACACATGATATGACATCACAATCAAGACAGAAAAGGGTAAAACATACTTGTTCCAATATGAAAAAGGAGATAGACAAGTCTGTATTCTTTCGCCCTACCAATTCAGATGAGTGTAGGTTCAAAACTGAAATATCAATACCCTTCCATCTGCTGATGGCACAACTTTCAAAGCCAAATTCAAGAAGACCTAGGAACTCATATAAAACAAAAATCAAGGAGTATAATGAAACAACAAGACTCCAATATAATGTAAAACACCGACATGTTGACAACAGGTGCCACAGCCAGCTTTAAAGTTGAAGATGAGGACCCATAAGTAGTAGGCCATTTTCTCTCTTCTCCTATCAAATAATATTAATAAGTGTTCCAGAAGTCAAGACATACACCACAGATTTACACTTGGCAGAGTTCAGATAAAAGACTTGGAGAAGATTCCCAAATGCAAAAATGTAGCTAAAAAATAAAGGTCAGAATTGTACATGCAATGTTATCTTCCGTGAGATTATATGGATGCAAAAGCTGTAAAATAAAGGAACAGGGCAAGAAGAGCATAGGTGCCTTTAAACGCTGTTGTTGGAGAAGACTTTTAAGAATGCCAGTGACAATCTTAAAACCAAGATATAGGCCTTCATAACAACCCTAGCGGTTGGTGATAAAGTGGCGGTAATACCGGCAACAGGCTGGCGGTAAATACTGCTAAATTATGACCATGGCGGACACAGCTCAGACAGACAACCACTTTAACACACCGACCGCCAGGGCGGAATCGACAGGCACCATGGCGGTAACTGCCTACAGCCAGGCGGAAGCCAATGTTCCACGCACTGTATTAAGACATACAAAACCGCCACCTTTTCTGGGGCTGTACCGATGACATCAAAAGCCTGGTGGAAACTGAGCTCAGAAGACAAAGGACTCACCTGTGGAGACTCAGGGAAGAACCATAACGCCATGGAGCCCAAGCTGCACATATTACCAATGTTGATTTACGTCCTGCTCCACTACGAACACCAACAATGGCGAAGACGACCACGGTGAGTACAGCCACCTAGCACACAGGGGAGGGGGTAGGAAAAAGAGAGTGACACACACACGCACAACACACACTCCCACCTGCAACACCATACACACAAGCAGATGCAGTAACATAACATATTTACCCCACACACCTCAGGAATAATGCAAGGACAAATCCAATAGATAAAAGTGAGTGTAATAAGATAAATATAGTAGAAATACGTGCATCAAAATAAAAAAGTATATACATATTTACAAATGAAGGGACACTACCCAGTCCTCAATGTTCGTGGGCCACAGGGCCACATTACAAAGTCCAAGGCCACAGTTCACTCCTGCAACAACACGGAGAGAACACTGCAGGGGCTTCAGGTCGAAAATAGGCAGGCACCTCAGGGGGACGGGAAACGGGGGGCACCTCAGCAGACAGATGGAACAACGCCACTGGTCCTGGAGGGGGCAACATGCCCTGTGCTTTGTCCTGGGGAGTGCACGGCCACCGTCTCTCAAGTGGGTGACTTGCCCACTGGCTCTGGAGGGGGCATCGTGCCCTGTGCTTTGTCCTGGGGAGTGCAAGGCCACAGTCTCTCAAGTGGGTGACTTGACAGTCAAGTGGGGAGTGGAAGGCCACAGTCTCTCAAGAGGGTGACATGCCCACTGGTTCTGGAAGGGGCATCGTGCCCTGTGCTTTGTCCAGGGGAGTGCAAGGCCACAGTCTCTCAAGTGGGTGACTTGCCCACTGGCACTGGAGGGGGCATTGTGCCCAGTGAGCTTCATCCTGGGGAGGATGGGGTGAGTGGATGGCTTCTCCACTGGTTCTGGAGGGGCATCCTGCCCAGTGAGCTTCATCCTGGGGAGGAGGGGGTGAGTGGATGGCTTCTCCACTGGTTCTGGAGGGGGCATCGTGCCCTGTGATGCAGATCTTGGTGAGTGCAAGGTCACAGTCTCTCAGCTGGGTGTCATACCAACAGGATGTGCAATTGGCAGGCCGCACAACAGCCCATGGAGGCAGCTTTACAGAATGTCCTCCGGTGGTGACAGCTGTTCAGTGGTGACAGTGGTGCTGCTGCTGGTATTTGTGGGGGAGGCTCCAGCTCATCCCCTGAAGCCTCGGACGGCTGCCCACCAGTGCTGCTGGCGGAGCTGGTGGTGGTAGTGGTGGAGGGAGGCTCCAGCCCATCCCCTGCAGCCTCAGATGGCTGCCCACTGGTGCTGCTGGCAGAGCTGGTGGTGGTAGTGGTGGTGGGAGGCTCCAGTCCATCGCCTGCTGCCTCGGACAGCTTCCCACTGGTGCTGCTGGCAGAGCTGATGGTGGTGCTGGTGGCAGTGTTGGTGGCGGTGCTGGTGGCGGAGCTGGTGGTGGGGGGAGGCTCCAGCCCATCCACTGCAGCCTCAGACGGCTGCCCACCGGTGCTTTTGGCGGAGCTGGTGGGTGTAGTGCGGGGGGAGGCTCCAGCCCATCCTCTGCAGCCTTGGACGGCTGCCCACTGGTGCTTCTGGAGGAGCTGGTGGTGGTAGTGGTGGGGGGAGGCTCCAGCCCATCGCTTGCAGCCTCGGACAGCTGCCCACTGGTGCTGCTGGCAGACCTGGTGGTGGTGCTGGTGGCGGTGCTGCTGGCGGAGCCGGTCTTGGTGGTGGGTGGAGGCTCCAGCCCATCCCCTGCAGCCTCGGATGGATGCCCACCGGTGCTTTTGGTGGAGCTGGGGGTGGTAGTGGTGGGGGGAGGCTCCGGCCCATCCCCTGCAGCCTCGGACGGTTGCACCACCATAGGTGGTGGTGGGGGCTCAGACTGAGTCCCAGCACCAGGCTCCTTGTCCTTACTGCCTGCTGGTGCGGGCCCCTGGCCCTTCCTGCCAGCAGCTGGGGATGGCTCCTTGCTCCTTTTGGCAGCAGCTGGGGGTGGCTCCTTGCCCTTCCTTGCTGCAGCTGTGGGTGGCTCCTTGCCCTTCCTTCCTGCAGTTGGAGCTGGCTCCTTGCCCTTCCTTCCTGCAGATGGGGCTGGCTCCTTGCCCTTTCTTGAAGCCCTTGGGGCAGGCACCCTTTCTGTCTGGCTGGCTCCTTTCCCACCTGGAGATGCTGGGGACACTACTGTGCCCGTGGACTGGGTGGCTGAGGTGCTTGCCTGGGTTCTGACCACCCTGGCCTGACGTGAAGGACGGGGGGGAAGGGTAGGGAAGAGGTCAACTGTGGAGAGGAAAAGCTTCTTAGGGAATTTTTGGCAGGAAGAGGGAGAAGGTCTGGGAGTGGAGGAAGAGGGAGTGGTTGTAGGAGGTGTCTGTCTGCTGTGTTTGGGTGAAGGTGCATGGGCTGGATACTGTTGTGAGGTGGATGGCTGTTGGGTGTCTGAGTGCTTGCGTTTGTGTACTTTGGGAGGAGAGGGCACAGACACAGTGGGAGAGGACACAGGGGACATGTGCATGGATGTGGGGGTGGTGACTGCCAGTGAGGTGTGTGCTCTGATAGGTGTACTGGTGATGGTGGCAGTGGATGAGGATGTAGTGCATGCAGGTGTGAGTGTAGACACAACTGGGAGGTAGGTGGAGGACGAGGAGGAGAGGGCCACAGTGGAGGCAGTGGATATTGGTATGTCTGCATCTGGATGGTGTTTGTGTGAGTGCCTGTAGGATGAAGTGGGGTGCTTGTGTTTGCCATGCCCACTCTTGTGTGTTGTCCTGTGTGCATGCTCGTCTGCCTGTGTGCTTGGTATAGGTTTGGGTTGAGGGGAATGGGACTGGGAAGAGGAAGTTCGAGGGTGGAAACAGGGACAATGGCTGCCATTAGAGAGGAGGCCAGATCCTGGATTGATCTCTGTTGGGCTGCCAAGCCAGTGTGAATACACTCCAGAAATGCATTGGACTGTTGCATTTGGGCTGTCAGCCCCTGATGGCATTCAAAATGGTTCACTGCCCTAGAGAGATGGATCTCAGGAGGTCAATAGCCTCCTCACTCAGGGCAGCAGGGTTAACTGGGGCAGGGCCTGAGGTGCCTGGGGCAAAGGAGATGCCCACCTGGGTGAGCGGGCACGGGCAACTCGCTGAGGGGCTGCTGGGAGGGCGGTGCTGGTATGGGGGTGGCGGCTGTACCTGTAGCTGGGATGGTCACAGAGGTGTCCGCCATCACCAGGGAGCTTCCATCGGAGGAGGTATTCATGTCCGAACTATCCCCTCCTGTCTCAGCCGTGGTGCTCCCCTCGCCCTCCGTCCCACTTGTGCCCTTACCGTCGGTGGGCTCTGCCTCCTAGGTCCTGTGGGATGCAGCTCCCTCTGTCACTGATGCCTCTGTTCCTTCACCAGAGGATGCTAATGCACGTAAGGACATATTGACAAAACAAAAAGGGGGGTAGAGCCAAAGGATACACTTGGTCAATGGCTGCACCAACACCACTGTTGGCGTACACAACACACTCACACACAGGGAGCAGCCCTACGCACTAGGCAATGCACTACCAGTTACAATGCTAGTCACCAGGCCATGGGTAGGGACAGATACCACCAACTGCAGCATACCTGGGACGCACACGCCCCTGCCCAGTAGTGGATGCCTACTAACTAGGTTAGAGGATTTTCATATTAGAAACCTACCCAACATGGGACCTACTCTACAATGTCAGGCCTGGCCTAGGGGCACCCACAGGCCCACATCCCCCACACGGATACTACCCCACCAGGCGTAAGTAGTAATGAAGGACACTGTACTCACCTCCTTGTTGCTGCTGTGATGCCCCCAAGTGCCCATCCAGCTCTGCATAGGCCACCGCCAGTATGTGGGCCATCAGGGGTCAGGGTTCAACGGGCACCCCTACCTCGTTGGGAGGCCATCCCCAGCTGGGCCTCCGCCGTCTTCCATGCCCATCATCTCAGGTCCTCCCACCGTTTGCGAAAGTGGGTGTTCCACCTGCCGTAGACCCCCAGGGTCCACACTTCCTTGGCGATGGCACACCATATACCCTTCTTTTGATGGGCGCTGAGCTGCAGAGGAAAATATACACAGGAAAAGGTATTAGTCAGACCATCCTGCCTGTTACACTCATGGCCCACCATGCCCCTTACCATCCCCATTAGCACAGACATGCCCCAGCATACATGCTGCACACTGCCCAGGGCCCATCCACTAACACCCCCCCACACAAGGCCTTCACACAAAGCACTCCATGCATTCATGACCCATGCATCGCACTCACAGTGTACTCACCTGTTGGCCTGGAGGCCTATACAGCAGTCAGTACTGGGGTAGGACCCCATCCACCAGTCTCTCTAACTCCGCCGAGGGGAAGGCAGGGGTCCTTTCCCCAGTCACACGAGCCATGGTAGGATCCAGACACAGGTCACAGCAGCACATGCAGTGTAGGTCCTCTCCTGTTGAAGGTCAGGTAGCAAGTGAGTGAACAGATAGAAAATGGTGGTGACATCCGCGGCGGTGCATACCGTCACCGCCAGCGTACATCACCATTGGCCACTGTACCCCATAGGGCTCAATGATAACCAATGAGGAGTTGCACGGCGGTTGTCGACTGCCTTCCGCAACGGCGCACAAAATCAGTGGAATTACCTCATTTCCACCTGTCTCATACAGGACAGGCGGACGCCATTTCAGGGGGATCATTGTGGTCAGTGCCCAATTGGAGCCTGACCTGATAACTACTACCCGTCACCCCATTGGGATCCCCCCTCTTGTGCAAGTGCTATCAGTGCTCCATTTTTTGGCAACAAGTTCTTTCTAAGTGACAGTGGGCTTGGAAGCAGGAATGCCACAGCCAATGTTCCCAATAGTGCTGACCCGAGTGTTGGGTGCTCTGATTAAACACATGTGAAGCTACATTGTTTTCCCCCAGGTGGAGGATTTGGCCACAGTGAAGGCTAACTTCTATGCATTGGGACATATCCCCAGCATAATTGGTGCGACTGATGGGACACATATTGCATTTGTTCCCCCCCCCCCGGTGAAATGAACAGGTCTCCAAAAGTTGAAAAAGTTATCACTCTATGAATGTGCAGATGGTGTGCTTGGCGGACCAGTTCATCTCCCATGTCAATGCTAAGTATCCAGGCTCGGTGCATGATGCTTTTATCCTGAGGAATAACAGCATCCCAAATGTGATGGCCCAACTCCAGAGGCAAAGGGTGTGGCTAATAGGTGAGCCCTGGTTCCCACCCAGTGGATGTTGGTGTATGGGTATGGTGTGGGACATAAGGGTTAGTGTGTGGCTAACAGTTGTCCCTTGATATTTGCAGGTGACTCAGGTTACCCAAACCTATCATGGCTACTGACCCCTGTGAGGAATCCCAGGACAAGGGCTGAGGAATGTTACAATGAGGCACATGGGTGAACAAGAAGGATTATTGAACGTACCTTTGGTCACCTGAAGGCCAGTTTTTGGTGCCTCCATCTAACAGGTTGATCCCTGTGCTACTCACCCAAGAAGGTCTGCCAGATAATTGTGGCATGCTGCATGTTGCACAACCTTGCCTTGAAACACTATGGCGGTCATTACAACCCTGGCAGTCGGTGTTAAAGCGACGGTAAGACCGCCAACAGGCCGGCGGTAAAAAAAAATGGAATTACGACCGTGGCGGAAACCACCAACATAGACAGCCACTTTAACACTCCGACCGCCACGGCGGTACAAACAAAACCTGCGGCCGAGGACAATGTACCGCCCACAGCATTACAACAGTCCAATCCGCCACCTTTTCCGGGGTGGATTCCCCGCGAACAAAAACACGGCGGAAACAGGACTTGGACGGCAAAACGCTCACCTCTAAACACCCCACGAGGAATCAGGACGCCATGGAACCGGAACTTCAGATACTCCCAGCCTTTATCTTCCTGCTCCTCTACCAGGAGCACGAACGCCGGTGGCGAAGACCACGTGAGTACTGCACCTACGACACAGGGGAAGGGGGAGGGAAAAGAGAGTGACACACACTCGCAACACGCAACACCCCCACCCCCACCCTCATCCACAACAACACACACACTAATACATCATGACACATTACAGTTACACCACCCCAACCCCCCACGGAAGAATGCAAGGACAAAAGGAAATGAGTCGAATAATTGTTATATATTCAATTACATTAATAAAAAATATTTACATATATATACATTTACACTATAAACAATTATATACACCAAGAACACAAGTCCAAGGGATTCTACCATCTTAGTCCGTGGACCACTGGGCCCAAAAGGCATGGGCGAGGCCCACACTCAATACCCGAACAAGACGGAGAGAACACTGCTGGGGCATCAGATAGAAATAAAGCAGGCACCTCAGGGGGAAGGGAAGGGAGGGGCACCTCAGCCGGATGAGTGCACGACGCCAGATCCACGAGGGGGCTCAATGCCCACTGTTCAATCCTGGGGAGTGCAAAGCCACAGTCTCTACAATGGGTGGGTTGCCCACTGTTCAATCATGGGGAGTGCAAAGCCACAGTCTCTCAAGTCTCTACAGTGGGTGGGTTGCCCACTGTTCAATCCTGGGGAGTGCAAAGCCACAGTCTCTCAAGTGGATAACAGTCTCCACTGGTTCTGGAGGGGGCTTGGTGCCCAGAGTGCTTCATCCTGCCAAGGACTGAGGTAGTGGATGTGAATCTCCACTGGTTCTGGAGGGGCCTTGGTGCCCAGAGTGCTTCATCCTGCCAAGGACAGAGGTAGTGGATGTGAATCTCCACTGGTTCTGGAGGGGGCTTGGTGCCCAGAGTGCTTCATCCTGCCCGTGGCGGCCTCAGTAGCGTTGTAATCATTGGTGCTCACTGTCCTGCGGTGGTGCTGGCGGTCTTGTCCTGGGCAGCGGGGCTGCTGGCGGTGTTGTCCTGGGCAGCAGGGCTGCTGCTGGCGGTCTTGTCCTGGGCAGGGGGCTGCTGCTGGCGGTCTTGTCCTGGGCAGGGGGGCGGCTGCTGGCGGTCTTGTCCTAGGCAGCGGGGCGGCTGCTGGCGGTCTTGTCCTGGGCAGCAGGGCTGCTGGCGGTCTTGTCCTGGGCAGCGGGCTGCTGCTGGCGGTCTTGTCCTGGGCAGCGGGGCTGCTGGCGGTCTTGTCCTGGGCAGCGGGGCTGCTGGCGGTCTTGTCCTGGGCAGCGGGGCTGCTGGCGGTCTTGTCCTGGGCAGCGGGGCTGCTGGCGGTCTTGTCCTGGGCAGCGGGGTTGCTGCTGGAGGTCTTGTCCTGGGCAGCGGGGCTGCTGGCGGTCTTGTCTGCCGTGCTGATCTTCCCAGACTTGCTGGTTTTACTGTGCCCCTTCCCCACCTTGGATGGTGTCGCAGCTGTCTCCACACTCCCAAATGTACTCCTGGGAGCGGCTTTGGTGGCTGATTTCTTTCCCCTCTCCTGCCGGGCACTGGCCAACTTTTTATGCTTGACAGGTGAGGGACTGTCCGTGCTTTGGCTCCTTGTCACACTGGCTGCCCTGCTGCCTGGTGCACTCCAGAATCCGGTGACTACTGGCACCACTGGTCCCGCTGATGTTGTGGCTGAGGTGCTAGGTTGGGACCTGGAGAGTCGGGCCCTAGGAGACTGAAGGGGTGGGGAGGTGAGGGAAAGAGTCAAGGTTGGCCAGGAAAAGTTTCTTAGGAACACTGGGACGGGTAGCTGGAGGGGGTTTGAGAGTGGAGGAAGGGGTGGTGGTTGTAGGAGGTGTAAGTTTGCTGAATTTGGGTGAAGGTGCATGGGCTGGAGACTGTCGTGAGGTGGATGGCTGTTGGGTGGGTGTGTGGCTGCGTTTGTGCACCTTGGGAGGTGGCCTCACAGACACACTGGGAGAGGACACAGGGGACGTGTGAATGGTAGTGGGGGTGGTGACTGCACGTGAGCGGGGTGTGGTGGTGCGTGTGCTGGTGATGGACGTAGTGGCTGAGGATGTAGTGCATGCAGGTATGAGTGGAGATGAGACAGGGAGGGAGGAGGGAGACGAGGAGGAGGGGGACACAGTGGAGGCAGTGGATGTTGGTGTGTCTGCATGTGTGTGATGCTTGCGTGAGTGCCTGTGGGATGTGTGGTGATTATGTTTGCCTGAGCTTCCCTTGTACGTTGATGTGTGTGCATGCTGGTCTGATGGTGTGCTTGGCATAGGCTGAGGTACAGGGGTGTGGGTCTGGGTGGAGGAAGTTGGACGGGGGAGGCTAGAGACAGGGACAATGGCTGCCATCAGTGCTGAGGCCAGAGTCTGAAAAG
Organism: Pleurodeles waltl; assembly: GCF_031143425.1. NCBI lineage: Eukaryota > Metazoa > Chordata > Amphibia > Caudata > Salamandridae > Pleurodeles > Pleurodeles waltl. Next base: position 974,952,689 of record NC_090436.1, read on the forward strand.
CTCGCTGAAGGGCTGCCTGACCAGAGTGAATGCCCTCCAGGTATGCATTGGTTTGTTGCAACTGCCTCTCTACACCCTGGATGGCATTCAAAATGGTAGACTGCCCAACAGTGAGGGACCTGAGGAGGTCAATGGCCTCCTCACTGAGGGCAGCAGGGGTGATTGGGGCAGGGCCTGAGGTGCCTGGGGCGAAGGTGATGCACACCCTCCTGGGTAAGCGGCACGGGGCAAACGCAAAGAGGCTCCTGGGAGGGTGGTACTGGTAGGGGGGGTGGCTGTACCTGTAGATGCGGGGGGCACAGATGGGCCCGCCACCGCAAGGGAGCTCCCATCAGAGGAGGAGTCCGTATCGCTGGTGTCAGCTCCTGTCCCCGCCGTGGAGCTCCCCTCGCCCTCCGTCCCACTGGTGAATTCAGACTCCATAGTGTCTCCCTCCAGGGCCATGTGGGATGCAGCTCCCTCCTGCTCCTGTGCCACTGCTCCTCCGCCTGATGATGCTAATGCACACAAGAACAGGGAGACCACAAAAAGGGGGGGGAGACTGAAGAAAGACATGTTGAGTGCATGAAATACCGCTACCGTTGGCGGACAGACACAGAAGCCCCCTGCACTACGCCGTGCATTTGGAGTCCACTATTCACTCTCAGGGACATGGGATACAAGGCTATGCCCGATTTCTGCATACATGGATGTCACAGGAGCCTGACTAGGTGTAGTTGGCACTGTACACAGGTGGGGTGGGGTGCCACAGGGCCTGCCTCAAGAATGGTCCTTGGCTACTAAACTCGCCCTGGCCTAGGGGAACCCACAGCCGACCTCCCCCACCCAGACACCTACAATGCGTGCTGAATCAGCAGAATGAGAGTGTACTCACCCCCTTGTGTCTGCTGTGATGCCCTCAAGCACCCATTCAACTCAGGGTACGCCACTGCCTGGATCTGGAACATCAGGGGGGTTCTGGTGCGACGGGCACCCCTACCACGTTGGGAGGCCATCCCCAGCTGGGCCTCTGCCGTCTTCTTGCTCCAGCGGCGAATGTCCTCCCATCTTTTCCGGCAGTGGGTGCTCCGTCTGTGGTAGACCCCCAGGGTCCGGACTTCCTTGGCGATAGCACGCCAAATGTCCTTTTTCTGGTGGACGCTGACCTACAGGAATTGTGCAGGGGAAAAAAGAGAAGCAATTACCATCTGCACCATCACAGTCATTGGCCCGCATCCCTACCCTTGCCATTACGCAAATGCACTCACTGTCGTTTCATTCACGCCTCATTCTCACCCCCCCTATCTTTCATCCACCCAAGTCCACACAGGCATTGCCCATACAGCATGCTCACAGTGTACTTACCTGTTTGTCTGGAGGACCGTAGAGTAGTGTGTACTGGGGGAGGACCCCATCCACGAGTTTCTCCAACTCCTCCGTGCTGAAGGCAGGGGCCCTTTACCCAGACACCCGAGTCATTGTCTCTTCCAGACTGAGGTCACAGCAGCACTTGCAGTGTAGGTCCTCTCCTGTCGAAGATCAGGTATCAAGTGATTGAACAGATAGAAAATGGCGGTCACGTCCGCGGCGGTGCGTACCTTTACCGCCGGCGTACATCTTCATTGGCTCCTGGGACCCATAGGGTCCAATGTTAACCAATGCAGGATTGCGCCGCGGTCTTCGACCGCCTACCGCGATGGTGTACAACGCCAGCGCAGTTACCTCATATCCCCCTGTCCCACTTTACAGGTCAGGCAGCCGCCATTTCAGGGGCCCACATGGCATTCCTTTGGGCTGCGTCATACATATCTAGGCCTTGCCTAAGCACTCATACAGGTATATTTCGATTTGCTAATATTTTCGGAGTAAGCTGTGTTTACGTACCTCAGAGTTGGTTGACTCTCTGCTCGCTGTTCTCCTCCATAGGCACCGTCCGCTGGGGCATGTGAGGAGATAGCGGCATCCTCCGGTGTACAGACCGCTGGTGGACCTGTCGACAATGGAGGAGCAACATGTGATCATCACCTACAGGCTTGATCGTGCCACAATCCAGAAACTGTGTGCCCAGTTGGAGCCAGACCTGATGTCAGCTATCCGCCATCAGTGAAAGGGGATTTGCCTACAGTGAAAGGTGATTTCAATGCCCTGGGACATATCCCCAACATCATAGGTGCCATTGATGGGACACATGTGGCCTTGGTGCCCCCCGCAGGAGTGAACAGGTGTACAGAAACCGGAAGAGTTACCATTCAATGAATGTGCAGATGGTGTGTTTGGCAGACCAGTACATCTCCCATGTAAATGCAAAATTCCCTGGCTCAGTGCATGACGCTTGCATCCTGCGGAATAGCAGCATCCCTCATGTGATGGGGCAACTCCAGAGGCACCGGGTGTGGCTATCAGGTGAAGACATGGACCCAATACAGTGGGAATAGTTGTCTGGGTCTGTGGATGTCCCTATGAGTTAGTGTGTGACTAACAGTTGTCCCTCGCCATTTGCAGGTGACTCTGGTTACCCCAACCTGTCATGGCTACTGACCCCAGTGAGGAATCCCAGGACAAGGGCAGAGGAACGCTACAATGAGGCCCATTGGCGAACTAGGAGGATTATAGAGCGGACCTTCGGCCTCCTGAAGGCCAGGTTCCGGTGCCTCCAGGTGGTTCCCTATTCTTCTCACCAAAGAAGGTATGCAAGATCATCATGGCCTGCTGTATGCTTCACAACTTGGCTTTGCAATGACAGGTGCTTTTTCTGCAGGAGGATGGTCCAGATGGAGGTGTTGTGGCAGATGTGGAGCCTGTGGACAGTGAAGACGAGGAAGCAGAAGAAGAGGACATCGACAACAGGAACACGATGATCCTGCAATACTTCCAGTGAGACACAGGTAAGAAGACAACACTGCCTGCTACATCTGATTTACATCTACTACCTCTCATCTGTCTGTCATTTTCACCCAGTGTATGGTCACTGAGTTGTCACTTTCCCTTACGATTTCACAGATGTGGGTCCCACTGTGTGACATCTGTTTTGTTTCCTCATGGGCTAGAGCTGTGTGACATAGGTATGTTGACAGTACATTTGAAAGAGCATTTTGCCACTGTAATTGCTAATACACTATTTCGAAATCACAGACAGACTCCTGATTGTGTTGTGCTTTAAGGGTGTTTATTTAAGTGCTCAATATTGGAGGGGGTTGTAAAATGGTGAGGGGTGATGGTGGAGGAATGTCCATGGCAGAGTCCAGTCTATTAGTCTCACAGGTGCATTGTCCAAAGGGGCATAGGAAGTGGAGCTGGGGCAGTTTAAGGATGGACAGGGTGACAAGGTGGGACAAAAGGATGACAATCAGGGTGGTCTCATTTCTTGGCGGTGGTCTTGGCATCTTTCTCTGTCTTTGTCCTGGATATCAGGGACCGTTTGCGGGGTGGTTCTCCCTCTGCAGGGGGTGGGGTGTTGGTGTGGTGGTCCTGTGGTGGTGCCTCCTGTCCACTAGCGCCGGCGGAGCTGGTGGGCAGTTCATCGTCCAGGCTAGTGTCAGGGGCCCCTTGTTGTGCCACAGTGTCCCTCCTGGTGTTCACGAGTTCCTTCAGCACCCCAACAATGGTGCCCAGGGTGGAATTGATGGATTTGAGTTTCTCCCTGAACCCCAAATACTGTTCCTCCTGCAGCCGCTGGGTCTCCTGAAACTTGGCCAGTGCCGTTGCCATCGTCTCCTGGGAATGGTGGTAGGCTCCCATGATGTTGGAGAGGGCCTCGTGGAGAGTGGGTTCCCTGAGCCTGTCCTCCCCCTGTCGCACAGCAGCCCTCCCAGTTCCTGTGTGTTCCTGGGACTCTGTCCCCTGAACCGTGTGCCCACTGCCACTGCCCACAGGTCCCTGGTGTTGTTGGGGTGGTGGGTTAGCCTGGGTTCCCTGTAGTGGTGGACACACTGCTGCTTGACATGTCCTGGGGACAGAGGTATGGGCCCGCTGGGTGGGTGCTGTGCTGGTGTTTCCAGAGGGGGGAAGCTCTGTAGTGGCTTGTGCCAGTGTGAGGGGAACCAACTGTCCCGAGGTCCCAGATGGGCCGGGCTGGTCATCTAGATCCAGTTGGACAGAGCTGCTGTCATCACTGTGGGCCTCTTCTGTGGGTGTGGTGGACATGTCTGGACCCTCCTATCCGGTGACGTTGGGTAGGGGTCCTGCAGGGGTGTAAAAGCATGATTATTGCATCTGTGTGTGCCATGGTGTGCAATGGGTGGGTGACCATGTACCCCAGTGCTTGCATTCCTGTGTAGGACCTTGTGTGATGATGTTTTAGGGGGGTGTATGGGTATGTGCAGTGGCCATGCTTTGGTGATGGGTGTCCATGCTTTGGTGTTGCTTGCAGGGCTTGGGTTTGGGATGTGTGGTTTGTGATATTGGGACATGTGTGAGGAGTTGGAGTGTTGGGGGTGAGGGCGAGAGTGGGGGTAAGTGATAGCATGCAGTTAGGTGGGGGATGAAGTAATGAAAGAATTGACTTACCAGAGTCCATTCCTCCAGCTATTCCTGCGAGGCCCTTAGGATGCAGAATAGCCAAGACCTGCTCCTCCCATGTTGTTAGTTGTGGGGGAGGAGGTAGGGGTCCGCCCCCAGTCTTCTGTACCGCAATTTGGTGTCTTGAGACCACGGAACGCACCTTCCCCCGTAGGTCGTTCCACCTCTTCCTGATGTCATCCCTAGTTCATGGGTGCTGTCCCACTGCGTTGACCCTGTCCACTATTCTTCGCCATAGCTCCATCTTCCTAGCTTTGGAGGTGTGCTGCACCTGTGATCCGAATAGCTGTGGCTCTACCCGGATGATTTCCTCCACCATGATCCTGAGCTCCTCCTCAGAGAACCTGGGGTGTCTTTGCAGTGCCATGGGGTGGTGTGGGTGATGTGTGGGGTGGTGTGTGTTGTGATTTGTGGGGTGATATATAGAGGTGTGTTGTGTGAGGTGCGTGGATGTTATGTGAGTGATGGTGTTGAGTGCCAGTGGATGCTCGTTTGTAGATGGTGGTGTCTCTCTGTGTGCTTCTTTCTCAATTGTTGTCGTAGGGGTTTGTGGGTGATATGGGTGTGTGTTTTATATTGTATTGGATGTGTGGGAGTGGTGAGTGTATGTGTATCAGGTGTGTGTATTTCGAATTGTCCAATGTGGCTGTTTTGTAAATGTGTGTGTATTTTGAGCGCGGCGGTGTGTACCGCCAATGGAATACCGCAGTTGAAAGACCGCTGCGTGGATTTGTGGGTCGTGATAGTGTGGGCGTATTCCTGTTGGCGTGATGGTGGAGATTTTGTTAGCGCCAGTTTATCACTGACCTTTGGTGTGGCGGACTTGGTGGGTGTCTAGATTTTGACGCATTCTGGACTTTGGGTCATAATGACCGTGGCGGAATTCCGCAGCAGCGGCGGTTTGTTGGCAGTCTTCTGCACGGCGGTAAGCGGCTTTTACCACCAATGTTGTAATGACCCCATATGTGCCTTTTCTGCAGGAGGAGGAGACTGGAGATGGCCGGGAGGTAGCAGTGGACCACGTGGACAGTGAAGATGAGGAGGCAGAGGATGAGGATGAGGACAACAGAAGTGCAGTAATTCGTCAGTACTTCTAATGACACACAGGTAAGACAGTGTTATTTCACATTTCATTGACAGTTTGATGTGTGACATTGTCACTGGCAACCTGTGAATTCCTACTTCTAAGAAAACTTACTGTACCCATTGGCATCTCGTTTTGCAGATGTTGGTGCCCCACTATTGCTCCTGGTTTGTTCACTGCAGCCAACGTCAGGTCTTTACAATGTATACAATAATGTACAGTTGAATTGCCATGTGTAAAGCAAGTTAAACGAATACACACTTAAATCATTTGACATACTCCATACTTGTATTTTTCAAAGGGTGTTTATTGAAGTGCTAAGGAGTAGGGGGGCAAGTGCATTGGGCTGGGGTGATGATAGAGGAAAGTCCAGGGTATAGTTCCAGTATATTTGTAGCACAGGTGCATTGTCCAAGGGGGCATAGGAAGGGGAGCAATGGCAGTTCAAGGTGGACAGGGTGACAGAGTGGGAGGCAAAGGTGACAATCAGGAGGGCCTTATTTCCTGGTGGGGGTCTTGGCAATAATCTCTGGCTTCTGCCTGGATCACAGGGAACGTTTGCGGGGTGGTTCTCCTTCTGCAGGAGGAGGGGTGCTGGTGGCCTGTTGGTCCTGTGCCGGGGCCTCCTGTCCAATAGCGGCAGCAGAGGTGGAGGGGTGTTCAATAGTCTGGCTAGTGTGAGGGGTGCCACTGCCTCCCTCATACTGTTGGCCATGTCTGCCTTGCAATGGAGACCAGTGGTGTTAATGGACTTCAAGTCCTCCCTGATCCCCAGGTACTGTCCCTCCTGCAGCCGCATGTTCTCCTGCATCTTGTCCAGGATCTGGCCCAGCATATCATGGGAATGTGGATATGATCCACATTCGCGCTGAGTGCCTCCTGGAGAGTTGGTTCCCTGGGCCTGTCTTCCCCCTGGTGCACAGCAGTCCTCCCAGCTTCCTGTTGTCCTGTGCCTCTGTCCCCTGAACCGTGTGCCCACTGCCGCTGACTCCGGTCCCTGATTGTCCTGGGTTTGTGGGGTGCCCTGGGGTCCCTGTAGTGGTGGACACACTGCTGATTGTCGTGTCCTGGGGACAGAGGTATGGGCCCGCCGGATGGGTGCTGTGGTGGTGTTCCCTGAGGGGGAGGCTCTGTGCTGGTGTGAGACTGTGCCTGGGTAACCGACTTGTCCGGAGGTCCCTGATGGGCCGGGTTGGTCATCCAGATCCAGGCGACCAGAGCTGCTGTCAACACTGTAGGCCTCTTCTGTGGGGGGACTGGATGTTGTTGGCACATCTTCTCCAGTGACATTGGCTGGGATACCTGTGGGGATGTAAATACAGTGTTATTGTTTCTGTGTGTGACATATTGTGCTTGGGTGGGTTGCCCTCTACGGTTGTTATTGCCATGGCAGCTTTGCCTTGTGGGAGTTGTTATTTGGTGGGCTAGCTGATTGTCTCTAGTGTGCACGCTCTAGTGATTGGTGTCCATGCAGGGCTGTGAGTGGTGTCCAAGCATTGGTGGTGCATGCAGGACTTGGCATTGGGATGAGTGGGTTGTGATGGTGGGGTGTGTGGGAAGTGGTACAGTGATGGGAGTGAGGGTGAGGGTGGGGGTATGTGTTGGCATGCAGGTAGGGGGGTGATACTAGAATAGAGTTGACTTACCAGAGTCCAGTCCACCTGCTACTCCTGCCAGGCCCTCAGGGTGCATGATTGCCAAGACTTGCTCCTCCCATGTTGTTAGTTGTGGGGGAGGAGATGGGGTTCCACCGCCAGTCCTCTGTACTGCGAGCTGGTGTCCTGCTGCAATGGAACACACCTCCCCCGTAGGTCGTTCCACCTCTTCCTGCTGTCACCCCTTGTTCTAGGGTGCTGTCCCACGGTGTTGACCCGGTCCACGATTCTACACCATAGCTCCATCTTCCTAGCAATGGATATCTGCTGCACCTCTGATCCAAATAGCTGTGGCTCCACCCGGATGATTTCCTCCGTCATGACCCTTAGCTCCTCCTCAGAGAATCTGGAATGTTGTTGTGGTGCCATGGGTGTAGTGTGAGTGGTGTGGGTGAGGATGTGTAGGGTGATGTGTTGGGGCGTGTGATGTAAGGTGCGTGGGTGGTGTATAGGTGATGGTGGTATGTGGGTCTGGTTGTGTCTGTGCTCTTGCTCTCTCTCTGGTGGCAATGATTAGTATTCTCAAAGGGTTGTGGGTAATGTGGGTGTGTGTTTTATAGTGGTGTGGGTGTGGTATGTGTATGGATGTCAGGTGTGTGTAGTTTGAATTGTCCAATGTGGTGCTGTTTTGTTAGTGTGTGTGTATTTTGAGCGCGGCGGTATTTACTGCCAATGTTTTACTGCCATTGAATGTCCGCCGTGGTAATTCGTGGGTCATAATGTTGTGGGCTTTGTTCTGTTGGCGTAACGGTGTGGGTTTTGCTACCGCCACTTTATCACTGACCTTTGGGCTAGCGGATTTGTGTGTGTGGCTGAATAGTGATGGATTGGTGTGTGTGTGTGTGTCATAATATGGTTAGCGGGTATCCGCCGCCGCGGCGGAATGTTGGCCGCAGTCAGCATGGCAGTAAGTGGGATTCATCGCCAATGTCATAATGAGGGCCATAATCTTGACCAAATCAATCCAGAACTTTTAATCAAGGCACAGATAATGTGATTGACGCTATCACTCTTTGGAAACATTATGCTGAGACTGAATTTCGTGGAGAAAGTGTGATGCTTGGAAAAGTCAAGGAATAAAAAGGAAGAGGACAACTAGCAGCAATGTGTAAGGACTCAGCCACCACAGCATTGAACATGCCAATGAGAAGTCTGAAGCACCAAATAGAAGAACATTCTATAGACAGTCCACCTAAACGGTGGCTAGGAATCATCATCAACTGGATGACACCTTAGAAGACAGCAACTAACTAGCCCTCTCTCTAAAGAGAGAGGGCATACAAAGAATATAATATGCAAACTTTGAACCTATGCAGTAATACTTTTAACTACCTAATTTGCACTATTGAGAGTGTCGGGAATCTAATAAAATACTGTTTAAGATTGACTAAGGACGTGAGGGAACTGTGCTATCTGATAAAATTCAATTTTAGTCTGCTGTATTTCCTGTGGGGTGTGGGGGAATCTGATGTACTGGTGTAGTTTGCTCAGCATGGCGTAGATAGATGCATTGAAAAATCTGGAGAGGGTACTCTGTGAGACCCCTCCAGCTGCTGCTATGACCCCATGATAGCTCCCTGAGGCGAGTACGTGGAGGGAGCATAATACCTGCACATGGGTGGGTATGCTGTGAGTCCTTAGTGTTCTGCGCTGCAGTATGGGTTGTAGCTCTGCTATCAGATCAAGTATCATAGCTGAGTTCAACCTATACCTCTCATATATTTCCTCCTCTGTCAGGTTAAACAGTGTAATGCGCACTCTGAAAATGCGCTCCTGTCTCCTCCTTCCTCTCCTCAAACCTGCTAAGATCCCCATCCTCCTCCCCATGACGTAGAGTGCAGCCATTGTTGAAAAGAGTCTGAGGCATTCTGGGCCTCTTTATATAGGTTGCACCTGGTTACCACCTGGTTTCAGTTAGTGGTATTTTGCATGTGCAAAATCCCATTCTGTGAAAAATCGCAATTTGCGATTTTTTGATGCATCTCTTTGCGACTTGGATTTTGCGACTCGCAATTTGCACCTTGCAATTTCCTACTGGATATATCGAATCGCAAAATGCGACTCGCAAAACCAGGTTGCAAAGCAAAAAAACTAAATTTTTGCAATTTCTTATTTTTGGTCTGCAAATGCCTTTCACGCATCGCAGACCACTTTTTTGCACTCGCAAACGGCCAAATTTTGCGATTCGCACCGTTTGCGAGTGCAAAATAGCTTCATACATCTGGCCCTAGATTCCGTGATTTGTCTTTTTAGATTTTCCAGTAGTAAAGAAGAGAAAATGAAAGAATGGCCTCTGTACATATTTTACTTGACACATTGTTCATTATTGAATTAATGTGAACTGGAAAATCAGTTGTATGTAGTTGTGTCATACATGTATTAGATTCTGTACTTTTAACAGCCTACGCTTTTACATGCTGTGACTCTTATGCATAGCCATATATGTGTTTGCAATAAAGATGATAAAGACAAACACATTTAAAAAAGCTGTCCCTCCAGGAAGCAAAGTAAGATGATATGATGCAAAATAGTGTAAAGCGATGACCCGGGTGCTTTGTTCAATATAAACAGCCTAAGCCTTATTAGTATTTGAAACTACCTGTGGTGGATGTTTTCAATTATACCTATGTTCATATAGCTTTGTTTTAAAAGTCCTTTTCTGATGTGCCCATCCCTTGAGAAAAATTCCTGAAAGGAGGACTTCAGGAGGTAAATATACATATTATTGGTCTATTTATGGATTTCTTATATTTTGGAAAGATGGATTGAGTCTTTTTCAGGTGTGTGTCTGTCGACGTATTAGTCTAATAAACTAAAATGTTAACACTATTAAAATGCATTAATAGGTGAATTATTTTTTAATTTCTTTAGTTCTGTATGGATTGATTGATTGACTGATTGAAAATATTATAAAGCGCAACAGTGACTTCAGGAAAGATGTTTCCAAGCTTCCGAAAAAAGAAGGAGTAGCAAGAGGCATCAGTCCGATCCGTCATTCTGAGTACCAGATGGTATTTGAAAACAGAGAGATTTTAAGCTATTTCCTGAAAATACTCAGATTAGGTTAAGCACAGAGAAAAGTTGCACAGGAGTTCTAGGCATTGGCAGTCACCCCAGCAAGAGAGAGTCCACCTATTCTTGTCTCCCTGAACTTGGGGAGTTTTCCCAGACAAACATGCTGGGATCTTAATGCCCACAAGAGCTGATATCAAGTGAAAACAAAGCCATTTAGCTTTTCTGACCAAAGTTGTAAAGTGTTTTGTGGCACAGACACAGTGCTTTGATGCAGCATGTTTTGATAACTGGGAGCCAGTGCAGTTTAGTGAGCTCTTTGGAGATGGGTGGCGAGCTCTTTAAACCCAAGACCAGAATCACTTCAGAGTACTGTAGCGGCTGTACTCTCTGAAGAAGGAATATAAGCAGTGCTTAATTTGTACAAGAGTACTGCTGCCCAGAGCTCTATTGAAAAGCCCGTAGCCAGTGCTATTAAATGTCAACATGTCGAATACCAATGCTGCTTAGACTTGAATCCACCTCATGCTTCTTTAATACAGTACCAGACACACCCTGTCCCTTTATCTCACTCATGCAGGTCCCTGTTTGCTCGCTTTGTGACCGTTTTTCAGTCTTTCTCTTCCCCTGTCTTTCCGCTCGGAGTTTTAATCCCCCTCTCTTGTACTGGGTAAATGTCCGATTTGGAAAAATAACTGCTAGTCCCACAAATAAGTGCCAATGGGCCCAACTGGCAACCACTGGTTCAAATTAAGAACTGGATTTAGGTAATCCCACAAACAAAACATTACTACAGTCCATCCTGGACAAAATAAGAGCTTATATCAGGCCTTTCCTTGAAGAAGAACTATAAAAGGAAGTATTATTCTGATAATGCACAGCAGGTGAAAACCTGTAGAACAAATTATCTTCATGTTTTCCACAAAAGACAGATCTGCATGGGCCATGACAAAGTATTTCAGTTTTATCACTGTTAGGCACTGGTGAGTTTGAATTTATCCAATCTGAAGCCTTGTGGACAATTTCTGAGATTACAAGCCAGGTCATTTGGGTTATTATGTAGTCTAACAAACAGTTATGTGAAGTTGGCATAAATATGGAATGTAATGCTAAAAGACTCAATCAGGTCTGTCAGAGGTGCCACTTAGAGTTAAAAGAGTAGAACTTAAAATCAAGCTCTGTTGAAATGGATTTAGGTACTGATCTAAAGTTGGACAAGGCAACTGTCTGCCTCTGATCCTGCAAGAAACATGATGGCCATTATGAACTTTGCAACCTCTCCTGAAAGCCTTAGAAGTGTGGAGTGGGACATTGTATCAAAGGCTGCTGACTAGTTACGCACAATCAAGGGCACCACTGCAGCTCTATTATGATACCTCTGATGTCATCTGTAGCTTTGGCCAGGACTGCCTCAGTAGAGAGCCTACTGTGGAAGCCTGATTGTGCCTTGTTTAAGGGCTGATGAGACTCTAAATGTTGGGTTAGATGATTGTCAACAACAGTTTCTGTTAACTTGGCCAACAAAGGAAAGAGAGAGATGGGATATAAAATAGCCATTATCTTGGGAGTGAGTAAAGGTTTTTTAATAAGAGTGTGCCTGCAGCAGCCTTCTGTTCTTTAGGTACAGTATCCAGTGTCAAGCAAGAGTAGCACAGGGCACTCAGGCAAGGTAAGATGGTAGAGCTGACCTTCTTTAGTTGATGTACAGAACAGATATCAAAAGGGGAGGAAAAGGTGGCAGAAGCAGAATTATTCAAAACCTGAACTTCTGTAGCTAAGGAAAAGGATGACTAGAACTGACTGGATAGCAGGGATTTCAGGGACAGATATTGGCAGATATCTGAGGAAGTTTATTGATTAAGCTTACAATCTTATTATGAAAAAAGTATGACAGGTTTTCACATTGATTTTGGATTGGAATATTAGTGTTACTTTCTGCCTCTGGGCAGGTCGTGCTTTTGTAAAGCATAAATGCATCCCTTTTGGAATTCTTGGAGGCAAAAATGTGATTGTGAGCTTACTCAGCTTTTGTGAGCTTAATGCATTTATGGTAGCTGTTACGTTTAGGCCTATATACCAGTTTAGCTGTTGGATTATAGTTCTTTCTCCATCTCCTTTCTGATGTTTTACAGACCTTTGTATATGTAAGGAGCAGCGGGCTTCTTTCTTTTAGGTTTAAGAGACGTACAGGAAATCATTTTATCAAGAGTGGGTTAATGTCAAGTATCAACTAAAGATTATCCCCTTAAGACTGGGATGGGTAGAACCTAGCACAACCTCTCAATGTTTCAACGTTTCCAAGATCTTGCTAGAACAGTCCGTTGACTTGAGGGTGGAGTCATGCTGTACGCAAGCTGAACGTTAAAATAGATTAGTCGATGGTCGGTACAGGAAAGCTGGTTACACTGTTTAAGAGATACCCAAGAGGGTGAATGAGAATTGCATCTAATATATGGCCAGCACCATAGGTAGGCCCACTAGCAAAGCAGTAACATTTTGAGCCAATTGCTTCCACAGAATACACAGCCCTCTTCCTGAAGCACTTAACAAAAACTACAACATGCTTGCTTTATTATGAGACAAGTCTTAAATTCATGTGTACACATGTCAAAAGTGAACGTGTAGCAATCTCTTTCAAGATTAGTAAGCGTAGGGATAGTAGGTGAAAATACACTTTGAATCCCATTGACAGCAGGAACAGAGACAACTTCTGTTGCTAATTGCAATTTTTTACAGACCATGTTGATGCAAACAGATAGTATGAGTAGGGAAGAACTAGTATAACAAAACACATACAATAAAATACCAGTAAAAGCAACTCAGGATAAACATGGTCTGGACAATTATCATATCCTTGCTAAAACTAGCCCATGTCCCTTCAGGCGTAATTGAAACCATTAAAACATCACACATGCCTAATGTGTCTTCTGTCAGTCTACATAATGGAAAATGGTAACTTGGACAGTTTGTGTTCTTGATGTAATGAATGATATAAGCTAGGTCAGTGCTTTGTCTTGAATGCAAACTAATTGAGATAGGAGAGTATCATGTGACACAGGGTCAAAGGCAGTCCTAAGTCCTAACAAAATGAAGGTGGCTCTATATCCCTTATCAATGTTGACTGTAAATTTTTTGCAAAAGTCCTTGCCTTACGTATTAATCATTTTATCCCAGATTTAATAGACATTCACCAGTCAGGTTTTGTTAAGGAGCGGTACATATTCTAGAACTTTTCGCAATATTCTCCATCTTGCTTCTAAGTCCAGGGACCCTATAGCTGCCATAACTCTTGATGCTGAAAAAGCCTTTGATCGAGTTTGTTGGGATTTTATGTTTGGAGTATTAAAATGGCATGGTTTTAGTCCTTATATTATTAAACTCATTAGTATTTTATACTCCTAACCTTCTACGTCTATTTTAGTCAATGGTAAACAATCTCATTACTTCCCCCTACACAGAGGTACTAGACAAGGTTGTCCTCTATCACCTCTTTTATTTATATTAGCCTTGAGCCCCTTCTACAGAAAATAAGTAGGCAGTCTGATTTTTACGGCTTTAAGCACAAAGACATAGAGATTAAATTTACAGCATATGCTGCCGATATTCTTCTCTTCATCTCTAATCCTCAACAGACTATTCCACAATTTTTTCGCTTACTACAAGAATACTCAAATGTCTCAGGATATAAGCTTAATGTAGACAAATCAGAAGTTTTGCCATTAAATGCTTATTGTTTACCCGACATGTTTAAAGATACTGGTTTTACTTGAAACTCTAAGCATATTAAATGCCTGGGCATATCCTATTCCTATTCTATTAAAGACACTATTCAAATTATTCTCAAAGAATTCGAGTCAAAGATTTTGAAATTGCTTGACTGATGGTACCCTCTTTATTTAACTTGGTGGGGAAGATCGGCCACAATCAAAATGATGTTGTTGCCCATTTTAAATTAGTATCTATCTATGCTCCCAGTTAAACTCCCATCTGTTTTTTTTTTAAACTATAAATACATTATTTATTAAGTTTTTATGGAACAAACGTAAATCTCGTATATCTTTAATGGAGGTGTAAATTTTCAATGCCTTAAAAGATATCATTCTGCATTTGTTTTAAAACAAATCTGGTTGCCCTCTCTCCCACTTTTCACAATGGAACCTCTCTATGGAGTCAATTGGAACACTCACAAATTACATCATTTACTCTTAGAGATGCAATTCGGCTTTCAAAACCCCCTAAATCCCTTCAATCTCTGATAATCACTCATTCTATCTCTATTGCCAAGCCACTACTTGTTGCCTCTCACTCCTCATCTGAGAACCTTAGGAAAACTACCATATGGTACAACAAGGATATTAAAATTCATAATAGAACTTTAGTCTGGAAGGAGTGCACAAAGTAATAATGCACGAAGGCATTATAACTCTGGATCATTTAATTTTAGATAATGCCGTACTTGCATTTCAAGATATTCAACAGACAATTCATATTTCCTCTCATTACGCCGTGCAGTGCCAATCTCTGTCCGCTATCCTCCATAAATTGTTATCTCATACTTTGGATACTCCTTCTTCTACACAGCCTATTTCCCAGCCTCATAATTTCTCCTCACAAGTCCCAGCATCCTTTATATACAGAAACCTTACACATACCAGTCGCGTGAGACCAAAGTCTAAAATAGAATTGGCATGGGAACAGGATTTCAATCAAAATTTTCCTATATCTACATGGAAACAAATATGGTCAAAACTCCATACAATATCCCGTTCAGCATCTGCAACCCAAACATTATTTTATTTTTATAATCGGTTGTATTATACTCCTATACATCTTTATAAATTTTAACTTACTACAGACAGTTGCCCTTTTCCCCTTTTATAATCAATACATTTGAAGCTGGGGGCATTAGTGATAGAAGATGGAAATTCCTTAAAAGTGTGGCATCTGCTGTGACCTTTTTCAAAAGAGTGTTTAATATCACGTTTCCAACTTAATTGTTGTCCTCTGCTGAAAATAGATACAAGTTGTGAATCTGGGAGAGGGACATAGTTCTTCCTTTAGAAAACAAATGTGTTATATTAGGAGAGCAAGAATCTAACAGCCACACAGATATTTTTTGGAGGTGAATTTCTGTCGATACTGGTGAGAAGTGGGTGACAGAATGAGGGCTATTTTACATTTCTGGCTGAAAATAGATGTACACTGGTGTATTGGATAATTTGGAGAAGCTAGAAGTGAGTTTTACTATCTTTTTCGAAAAAAAAAAGGCAAGAACATTAATCAGAAAGAGATTTGAGAGGGAGTGGAACTAGACGCAAAATGAAGAGGATTGGACAGATTTCTTTTTGCTGCCAACTTACGGCCTATTAAGGGAACATTCTTAACTGAATTATTCAAAGAATCCTTTGGCTGAGAACTGGAACCATGATATACAGTGAGTGACTAGCATCAGATTACAGTTTCCTAAGAACCACAGAAACCAGTTTGATTGACATACTATGAACAGATGAATCAATTCCCTTACTGTAAACCACTGGCCAGCCATCAAATTGGAAAAATCACCTTCTTACCTAGACATCAAGCATAATATAGTATAACTTGAAAGCTAAGCATACATGCCTCCTTCAATCTATCACATCCCGTGCTACAAGCTACTATATATTGTACCTAGATAGATTTATGAAAATGCACATGGTGTATCTGTAAAAAGTGCAGCTAGTTGACTGAAAACTGACATGTTTGCCAGAAGTTAAACATCACCAATATGTAGATAAATAGTTAAGAATCTTTGAACAACATTAGCAATTAATGGTGGTGGTGAGAGTGATGAATAATTGCACGTCTCTTTTCTTTCTTCTATGCTTCATAGGCACTTAATTGTGTTTGTTACATTAGGTAGCACTTTTACTTAAGCATCTAGGGGCATATTTAAGAAACGTGGCGCTGCACCCAGTGCAGAGTCACTTTCCTTGAGCCCCTTAGGGCCCCCCCTAGCGCCACCATATGTGTGCCGTATTCAACATACGGGGCACCATGGCAGTAGTTAGGGAACTAGCGTAAAAAAGTTGATGCTAGTTTGGCGCTTTGCTGGATTAGCATCAAAAAAGTTTACGCTCATCCTGCAAAGCACCTAGAGGCTCATTGAAAACAATCAGAGCCTCAATTTAACACCTGCTCTGTGCAGCCATTAAAAATGCTGAAAACAATGGCACAAAGAAATCTCTTAGATTTCCTTGCACCATTTTTTTGTTCCCCCTAAAGGGGGAACGGCCCCTTTGCATACATTATGCCTGACGCAGACATAATGTGGTGCACGGAGTTACAATGTGGAGCAATGCATGCGTTGCGCCAATTTGTAAATATGGTGCAGTGATTTTAGCCTCGTTGTCCACATTAGCATTACAAAAATGACGCTAATGTGGTACAAGGTGGTGCTACAGGCTCTTAAATATGCCTCCCAGTCTCTATACCAAATTGTTATTCTCCTCACTCTCCACTGCACTTCTGAGCATACATTCCACATTATATTTTTTTCTGATCTTCTAATGGCTATGAAGTTCTTCATAATCACAAAAGGATTCACTCAACTGAGAAACTATTGAGATCTTTATGCTATCTCACACATCTTTATCTAGTCCCATTGGGCCTGTTGCAGTTGTAAAATATAAATAATAGTCATTACTAGCTAGGGCTACCTTTTTCTCCCCTCCTTTCTGGTCACTGTTGTTTGCCACTACCTCTTTTAAAGTTCGAACTCTCTCTTGAAATCACTTCAGTTTTGCTTACTTTTTTCTATTCAGTTCTCAAAGTTCACTGACCAAAAAGCCATATATTTTGTTTGATACTGCACCAAGGACCTATTGGATCCAGTGCAGTGACCTCTTTCTTACTTCTTCGACAGTAGTGTTCAGAGCCCTAACTTTAGCTTTTCTCACTCCCTTCCTTAAATTGGCCAAGACAGGTGGAAGGGCTACCTCTAAGTTTATACTGTGTGAGAGAAACGTGATGTCACACATTGTTGAGTCTTCATGATCTCCATCACTACACTGTCTAGCAAAAGCCTTCAGCCATTATTCTGAAGCTGTATATTCCCCCCATCTTTGCCACATTTTGGCAGAAGTTCATAGTGGTGTCCTCCTCAATCCAAGACAGCCAGTGGATGTAGGGGTCCCCTTCCACCACAGAAGATGTGGAGACCTGTGTCATCCTGCTTACTCCAACGATATCATGATTGGCTTTTTTGGTGCATAGTGGTGCCAAGGTCCTGTGTAGGTGCTTGCAGGGCATGAAGTGAAATAGTTTTTTCCTGTGAGTTGGTGCCGTATTTTCAGATAGTGCAGCTCGGAAACAGTGAGCAAGGCCTACCTCCTTCTCATTTAAAATAGGCGTTCGGCTCAGCACTGTACTGGAAAAACTAATCATGATGCAGCTCCAAGGGCTCATTCTAGTGTAGCCACAGAATCCTGCAAAATATGCCAAAATATTTTACATAAGTTCCTTCAAAGTCATGTTTCCTTTTTGACATGTAAAAGGCAGCAATCAGTGAGGTGTCCCATGCCCCCTGCAAATGACCCTTAAATGACTACTTATCATGAAAAATGCATTTGCAACTAACTATCAAAATTGGTTCATCAGGGAACAGGAAGAGAAAAGTAGACCTTTCCTCATTGTTGATTACCAGAAAAATGTGTTAGCTTTGTAATTACCTTATGTTTTACCTTGGTTTCTCGGTTATAATAATTTTATGAGGCCATTGGCAGTCAACCCCTGAATATTGATGATCACAATTTTGGTATGTTTTTCCCTTTTCAGAAAAGAACACAAATAAGACCAGCCCTGTCAATTACACAAACAAACATGTGAAGAGACTAGGGTTGGGGTAGTGACTCCTGACCAGCCGGGCATTAAGCATAGTACAAGAATAAGCAACAAAGACACAAACTTTTATTCTTATGCCTGACTGTAACTCTTAGAAGGACTGGCCATTCAGAAGCTAAAGGGTAGAACAGTTGTCCAGCTTTAACTTCTATTTGAAAATTGCATCAACTTAATTTCGGTTTCTCTCCTTATTAATCTTGTTTATGTTAGGCAAAGCCTCCAAAGTCAAATGTAGCTTTAGTGAGTACCCATGAAGAAACACTACTCAAAATTGCCTTATCTTTTGATTAATTTAAAATAATCAAAGTAACCTATAGGCACAGATAAAACCAAAATAACTAGTAAGGAAATCATGCAATTTTTTTATGCATTGTTTCTTAGAATTACGTGTTGCAAGGCATGTTTAAAAGTGCCAGTATACACCAGATATAATCATTGTGAAGACGTAGACTGCTGACAGCTAACATCTGTTCAACTGCACTTCAACATATAACAATTTTACCTATTATTACTTTAACAATAAACAACTTCACACCACTGATTATTGAAGAAATGATATTCTTGCCCTTTATTTACCTCTGGCTACAGACAGTTTTACCGGTTACAGAGCTAATATTATCTAAGCTTGAACAGATAAAAGAGGAGCATCCCTCAACAATTGGTTGGTGTGAGAAGTATCCCTGCCTGCTAATATTCATCAGCCGTAGATGATTCTAACTCTCATTTCCTGGAACACAGTATATCAGTGGCGGCTGGTAATTTGAGAAGTTAGGCAGGTGGACGGGACACACACAAACACATACGCACTCACTCACACCCATACATCCACACGTGTGCACACACACATCCATTCATCAAACACACATGCAAGCTTGCACCACCCATTAAAAAATGTCACACTTAACTGCACAGTTCCAACTTGAAGGTCTCGGGTTAGGACTGCTGTCTTCTAGAGAAGAAGCAGTCCCTCCTCGCCACAGATTGAGATTGTGTCAGTGAGAGTTGCTCACTCTACCCATCTCCGTGAAGAGCTGTCACTGACTGACACTCTGCAGTGGGCACTTCAGGCCTTAAAATTGATACGCTCAAGTCCAAAACAGTCAGTGACGCCCCCCCCTCATCATGAGGGGAGGGCCTTGAGATGCTTTGCCAGACTGAAGAGTTCACAGTCATTGGAGCTGTGTCATCTTCAGCCCAGCAAAGTTCAGCTCAGGCAGCCAGGAGCTTCCATATTTAGTGCATGTCTAGCTCCTAGCTGCCTGGCCTGAAAATAAAGTGCCTGCCGGGCTGACCTTTGCTTAGCCTCAGAGACACACTTCTTGTTGGGCAAAAGATGAGGGGAGTGGCCCCTCTGCCCATTAAGACAGGCTGCAGCTGCAAGATACCGACCTCTTGACATTTCACTTTTGCAGTAGTCAGATAGGGTGGTGTCTCCTCATTTTTAAGTTAGCTTCAATGCAATCCAGAAATGCATTGCATTAGTCAGTCAGGCAAATATGTACCAGGGAAGAGTTTACTCATGGATGGTGCATGCTGCTGCTGGTTGCGTCACACCACCCTGAGCCTGTGTACTATTATGCCATTAGGCATACTCTGCACCCTATGACTTCCCTGACTGTGGAGTCAGTGGGGAGATAGTCAGGTTGTCCACGTAGAGATGGGAGGAGAAGCAGAGATCGGTACAAGAGGGGTTGTTTCCGGCACAGGTGTATGAGAGAAGCTGCTGAAGGCAGCAGTGCAATATATGTGAGTTAACGGTGCTGGGACCAGGAGAAGGGGAGAGGAGCTGCTGTATACTTCCTGATCTAAGAGATGCTTCTGAAGACAGGCTACCAAAGCATGAGTGATGCTGCTGTCTGCTCCCTGGCATACAATGTGCCATAGGGTCAATTAACAGTTAAACAGTGCTGCTGATGGTACATATATAGAGGTTCTATTCACACCCAATGTTGGTCTTGTGCTTTTTCCAATGGTGATATTATGCATATGTTTTTCTGGTGCCCAAATACATTATCACGATGGCGTAGTGTTTTTGCCCAAATTAACCAGGTATTGATGATATATCAACCTTTAACATTCTCATTCACTTTGTAGGAACTTTAACTTGTGAGTTTTTGTGCAGCTTTCCTACAACCAAATTGATTGATGTATTGATGTATTGCTGTATTTTTGGCAATAGCTTCTCAACAAATTGCTATCAATTGGAATTGCTCATCTAAACTATCTTACAGGCCTTGGTGGGATTCTGTCAGTTATCAACATAAACTGGATACTACTTATTTATCTTCCTGATTTTCTTTACAGAATAGACATGTTATGTGGTTGCCATTGACTACATTTCTCAAAAACATTGAAAATAATATTTCTACCACTACTGGAATATTATCTGAAAATTTCTTACCACCATGAATTTTTACCACTCTGTTTTCTTTCCTTGTTATTAGATATTGTGCATATATATTGGTATTGGATTACTGTTTATAATGTCTCTAGGTCATTTACATTTGATGTGGAGTTTGTGAGGACGTTGCGTCCCTTATGAAATGATTATTGTATCTTTCCCTTGGTTTTCTCTCCCTCCATTTCCCTTCTTCCGTTGAAAATTCTAAAAGGCTTTTTCATTTTGAAGGAATGACGGTTATTGCACAACAGAGCTTGATATTATTAGATTTATATCAAATTGTAATTATTAGGCCTTTTTTGTTGATAAAGAACACTTTTTAAATTTAAAAAGAGGTACTATTCGCATTGGTGCAAGAGCAGAGCTGCTGGATATATTAGAATTTGCCGAAGGAAGAACCGATATAAGCCACATCCTCCATACTTTGGCCCATAATTACAAGGCCCATGGTGCAGGGCAGTGCAGTAAGTGCTTTGCTGGGCTGCCCTGTGCCACCTAGAAAGGGCAGAAATGCACCATATCTACAAGATATGGTGCACTGGCCTTTTCTCCTGTGCTGCTGCACAAATTGCTGCCATAGGTCAAAGCAGGCACCCTTGCTCCATGGTGCCCTGCGTTGTGGAGTGATTGTTTTTGTGCAGGAAGTTGCCCCTTCCTGCACAAAAACAGTCAATGGAGGCTATTCCAGAGGAAAAAGCGGGGAGAAATAATGTTATTTCGATCACTGATCCATCTATTCAATCAGATACGGACTCATTCATTCCAACATTCACGCATTCTTGCATTTACTCACTCACCAATTCACAAAAACACACATTAAAACACGCTAATCAATGATAAAACATTTTTACTTATAAAAAATTCAGACCTACTGCTTTGGCAATGTTTATTTAGTATTAGACATTTCAGGAGATTGCTGTATTGTGTCACGCGTGGATTTGATGGTCGCCGAATGAGCGTTATTTCGAGAAGATCGTCAACGCCCAGCTCACCCACTACCTCGAGGACAACTCCATCCTGGACCCCTCCCAATCTGGCTTCAGACACAATCACAGCACCGAGACTGCGCTCCTCGCCACCACAGATGACATCAGACAGCAAATGGACAACAGCAAAACTTCAGCCCTCATCCTCCTGGACCTCTCTGCTGCCTTCGATATGGTCTGCCACCGCACCCTACTAACACGCCTCCACGAAGCCGGAATACAAGACAAAGCCCTCAACTGGATCTCATCTTTCCTCTCCGGCAGAACCCAGAGAATCCGACTCTCACCCTTCTGCTCTGAAGCCACTAACCTCATCTGCGGCGTCCCCCAAGGCTTGTAACTAAGCCCAATGCTGTTCAACGTCTACATGGCACCCCTCGCACAACTGGCCCGTCAGGACAACCTCAGCATTCTCTCCTAAGCCGACGACACCCAGCTCATCCTCTCCCTCACCAAAGAGCCACACACCGCCAAAGCCAACCTCCATGAGGGATTGAAATCCATCGCCGAGTGGATGAGAAACAGCCACCTGAAATTAAACTCCGACAAGACGGAGGTCCTCATCCTCGGACGCACCCCCTCGGCCTGGGACGACTCCTGGTGGCCCACCACACTGGGACCACCCCCTACACCAGCCAACCATGCACGCAACCTCGGCTTCATCCTCGACTCCGCTCTCACCATGTCCAAGCAGGTCAACGCAGTCTCCTCCTCCTGCTTCAACACCCTCTGCATGCTTCGTAGAATCTACAAGTGGATCCCGACGGAAACCAGAAAAACGGTGACCTCGTCAGCAGCAGACTTGACTACGGCAACGCACTCTACACAGGCATCCCAGCAAAAGACATCCAACGACTCCAACGCATCCAGAACGCCTCCGCCCGCTTGATCCTCAACGTACCCCGCCGATGCCACATCTCCCACCACCTGAAGGACCTCCACTGGCTCCCAGTGGACAAAAGGATCATCTTTAAACTCCTCACCCACGCGCACAAAGCACTCCACAATGCCGGACCCACCTACCTGAACCACAGACTCAACTTCTACGTCCCCTCCCGCCAACTCCGCTCTGCCAACCTCTCCCTCTCCATCGTTCCCCGAGTCCAACGCAAGACCTCCGGCGGCAGATCCTTCTCCTACCTCGCCGCCAAGACCTGGAACTCCCTCCCGACCCCTCTGCGCCAGACCCAGGACCTCCTCACCTTCAGGAGACTCCTCAAGACCTGGCTCTTCGACCAATAGCAGCCACCCCCCACCCCCCTCTCAGCACCTTTAAACCCTAATGGGTACGTACCGCGCTTTAGAAATTTACTGATTGATTGATTGATATGAGCATATTTTCTATACACAGTAGTGTCTTGTGTTTTAGTGTGTGTTCGTGTAAGGTTTGTCCGGGGTGGTTATTTGTTGGAAATATAAAGCTATGTAACAGTATTAACTGCAATATCTTAGTGACTAAAGCCATGAGTGTGCGTCCCTTGTTAATCGAAGCCAGCTTCAAGAGTCCACCGCAGCCGTTCACGACACGAGGAGAAGCCCTTACAGTAAAACTGAGCATGACGCACATGACGATTTAAGTGGAATTTTACGAATTTGCGAATTGACACCCGGAATCCCAGTCTTTTTTCACTTCTCTTTCTTTCTTTCGCCTCCATTTTGAAATAGTACAAAATGACATACGATGTGAGTTCACAAGGGCAGGAGAGATACCCTTGAGCACTTCTGAATGAAATACTACTTCCTCTGCTGTGCTCAATAGGACATACAGATTTTACTTTTCAGATATTGTGATATGTTGAAATGATAGCTTGTCATGTTATCTTGTTATGCTAGATGAGTCAATAATACGTGAGACTGCCATGTCATGCTATAGTATTTTAAGTTGTATTTTATGAGACGTGATGCATGTCATTTCAGCCTTGGCTGTGTCATGTTATGTTACACTGTTCTATGCTACGTTACTTTGAGTTATATTATGTTACCCTTATGATATACAATGTTTAATGCGAGAAAATGTATGCTTTATTATGATATGTAATGTCATGTTATGCTCTGTTATGCGCTTTTCACCAACTACTTCGTCTCTTGGTTGTGAAATATTTTAATACAATATGTTATCTTAAATAGTATTGTCTGAAAATACCTGACACAGTTATGCAGAACAGGGTTGTTCAACGGCTGGAATATATTTTGAGGCCTTAATTATAAAAACAAGTTAACCCATAAACTTTAGTTAGTTGAAAAGGAGTATTTTCCTCCTAGTTACCCTGCGACTTACCTTCCACCATATATAGCTTCAAAATGGTGCCCACTTTCAGATTCGAAGACTCAGGTTGCAGGGTAGAATAGATGACAAAATAAGAATAAAAGCAAACGGTACTTTGTCTTCACCCACCTCAAATATTCTCGTATTTTGAGAGGCACCTGCTCACATCAATAACAATGTTACAGTCACTTCCCTGGGGTGCGTTAATGCCTTTACACAATTGATAGACCTTCCTGCCATCCTAAAGAAAATTAGGTCATTTTGAGTGGCCCCCGAGGATCATACAGTATATTGAGAACCAAGGCATATGCACCGAGAAAAACACATGCTACAGTCCTGGGATTTAAACATTGATTTTTCAACCGGCTTGGTAGCACTGTATAATTCCCTGATGAGACCAGAGCCACATTTCTTCACAAATATATCTCCATGGATCTGGCACTCCGGGCGTCGAGAGAAGCGGGGTTATTGTTATTGTTAAGTGGCACTTGCATAGCGCCTCGTTTCCCAACAGCATGGCATCGCCTTTTGGAATACTTGATCCCCCGAGAGCAACTTCAATCCTGGTTGGGAGACAAACTTATTAAAATGCCATGTTTTTCGGCAGTCAAAATGAACTTTTTTGAATCTGGAGGGTTCCTTCTTTATAGATTTATATTATATATACTGTATTGAAACGTTTAATTCGAATGCCATTTGTTTATGTGCGAGTTGTTTGACATTTTTGTTAAGGACTTTAAATGTTAGTTATAATATTTTGTGAAACTATGTTGGTAACCTTCACCCCACTTTTTACGGCCAGATCAATGATCATGCTTAACTAGTTAGTCAGTCAGCTAATCATATATATTTTGGTGCAGATTTAAGAAAAGTGGCGCTGCATGCAGTGCAGCGCCACTTTCCTTGCGCACCTTAGCCCCCCCTTCCGCAACCATGTTTGCGTCATATTGAAAATACAGCGCACCATGACGCAGAGTGGGGGCAATAGCATCAGGAGTTCTGATGCTGTTGATGTACTGTTCAGGGTTAGAGCCACAATGTTGGTGCTAACCCTAAACAGTACATAGGGGCCCAATGAAACCAATGGTGTGCCCCCTTTTAACGCCTGCTCTGAGTAGGCATTAAAAATGCTGAAAAAAATGACGCAAAGAAATCTTTTAGATTTCTTTGCACCATTTTTTTCAGTCCCCCTAATGGGGAAAGGCCCCCTTTGCATGCATTATGCCTGGCACAGGCATAATGTGTTGCAAGTGGTTCTAATATGGCACAGTGAATTTGGCCTCATTGGACCACATAAGCGTGAAAAAAATGACACTAATGTGGTGCAAGGAGGCGCTAGGCCCTCTTAAATCAGGGCCTTTGTTTGGTAACTACATACTATAAAAAGACCATAAAACAAATAAGAAATTATGTGTAGCAATACATGCATAAAAATGCATACCCATAATTCGATGTGATAGAGAGAGTACTAATACATCCATTATGAAATTCCTGTTTTCGCTTGCTAAACTTCATTCCATCAACACCTAAACACGCCATAATGGCCACCTAAGGTGGCATACAGCATTTTGACAAGGCACCTCCCAGACGGACAGGTTGTGTGTGACTTGTTGGACGCATTCTTCATATTGCTCTACTAGAGCTGATGGGAAAATAGAGAATACCGAAAAATGTATCTTGCTTCCCCAGATTCTTCTAAAAAGCATTCCAGTAAATGTGGAATCCATTCACCAAGGAGAGGAGGCGCATCAACCTGACGTGTTGTGGCATCAACACAATGCTCTCTCTCCTTGGATCCTGTCAGCATTTTGTTTTCATTCAGGATTGGACAAGTCACTTTTGGTCTATTTGAAATAAGACATAGTGAATATTTCTTTATAGGTTTGGGGAAAGTGCCCTGGCATTTCCTTTCTGCTTTAACACCGTAGCCACACCTGAATGTGCCAAACATGGGCTGGTCTCAACAAAGAATCCCAAGAAATGTGCTGGCTTAGCCACCAACAACACAATTATGTTCTGAAGCTATTCAAGAAGAGCACTGACATTTGACATACATCTTAAATCCAACAAAGCATTTGGAAGATTACGCTTTCCTACATTCGTAATCCTCTAACTTTGTTTTGTTAGCGCCTAATCCCATGTCATGTCTAGACTGCTTCTTCTATACCTCCAACAAAGCAATGGGAAAAGTAAAAAAGTATCTTCACATGTATTTCTTCTACCTCTCTGCTGACATCCAAAGCCAGCACGTATAAGTAGTGCATTGTGTTGTCTCTCAGAGGTTGGCATTCTCTATTTTTACTACATGAAACGCTACAGCTTCTAAAGCAAAAGTCTTCAAACCAAGATTGGCACACGTGCATTCACATTTATCCTAACGTAGAAAGAATGCTTATTTTATCTTTTTGGATGTTTCAGTTTCAGTCTGACTAAAAAAAAACGGGTCTGTTTACGAACAAAAATGTAAAAGTATTGATGGAGATTTAGATCCCTGCATAGAGGTATTTTAACCTTTTTTTTAATTTGATAAACTTCCCCGTAGAAAGTTGGAAATCTGTGCGAGGCACGAGTTTCCAGGTATACTACTGGGGAATTTCAGGTGATTATTTCTTTGGGCACCTATTGCCAATGTGTACAAAGCATACAATTCTCCATATGGGGAGTTAAGACCCCTGCGCAAATGCAATTTTTTCCACCAGTGGGAAAACATTTTGTTTACAAAAAACTCTTCACATACACCCCTAGCAAATTTAGGGGTGATGTGTCTCCCTTCCAACATGCAGGGGGAGATATTTCATCCCCTTGCAAGAGTAAATTTAACGTTCTCTAGAGCTCAACGAGGTCAGATTGGAGTTCGGAAAACGAGTTTGGAAATACCGACATACGTATATGTTTGTGTGTGTTCGTAATCTTCGAAGTAAGACACCTATGTAGGTCCTAGTCCCACACCCTTAATGAGAGTTATAACTGCAAATTTCATACAGATTTGTACATTTATTTACAACCAAGAATCCCTTTGTGAAGTTCTGATAGTCATAAATTAAGGGGCATATTTATACTCCGTTTGCGCCGAATTTGCGTCGTTTTTTTGACGCAAATTCGACGCAAAACTAACTCCATATTTATACTTTGGCGTTAGACGCGTCTAGCGCCAAAGTTCATGGAGTTAGCGTCATTTTTTTGCGTGAACACCTTCCTTGCGTTAATGAGATGCAAGGTAGGCGTTCCCGTCTTAAAAAATGACTCCCAGGCATGTGCGTGGTATTTATACTCCCGGGCAAAAATGACACCTGGGAGTGGGCGGGGCAAAAAACCCTGCATTTGCGCCTCTTTTTAACGCCTGGGTCAGGGCAGGCGTTAAGGGACCTGTGGGCTCAGAATGAGCCCAGAGGTGCCCTCCCCTGCCCCCAGGGACACCCCCTGCCACCCTTGCCCACCCCAGGAGGACACCCAAGGATGGAGGGACCCATCCCAGGGAAGAAAAGGTAAGTTGTGGTAAGTATTTTGTTAAATTTTTTTTTGTGGCATAGGGGGGCCTGATTTGTGCCCCCCTACATGCCACTATGCCCAATGACCATGCCCAGGGGACATAAGTCACCTGGGCATGGCCATTGGGCAAGGGGGCATGACTCCTGTCTTTGCTAAGACAGGAGTCATGTTAATGGCGTCTGGGCGCCCAAAAAAAATGGCACAAATCGGGTTAAGACGATTTTTTTGCCTCAGCCTGACTTGCCCCATTTTGGGACGCCCAAACACCATTTTTCCCTACGCCGGCGCTGCCTGGTGTACGTCGTTTTTTTTCACGCACACCTGGCAGCGCCGGTCGGCTAACGCCATTCAATAAATACGGCGCCCGCATGGCGCTTCAGAATGGCGTTAGCCGGCGCTAATATTTTGAGCGCAAAACTGCGTTAGCGCAGTTTTGCGTCAAAAAGTATAAATATGGCCCTAAGTATTTTCAGTTGTAAAAAGTTTTGCAGCCGGTAATATCTTTGGGAATAAGCTCCATTACATTCATATTGAAGAGGAGACATTATGTTGAGGCACACGTTTTTGTGATTATATTATTGGTAGTCACTTATATTGAATATGTTTCTGCTCTGGAGAAGTTGATTTCCTACAGCAAAAGTAAAGCTGTACTTGGTCCAATGAAAAGTGCATTGACTATCATGTATGATATTAAAACATTCCTTAGAGCAATAGATGTAACCTATTACTTGTGCAAAACTGTTTTTATGCAAGACCAAAGTAAACAGGAAGGTAACATTGCATGAGTAAAAATGTCTTCTATTTTTACGAAAAAGAATTTCTAAGCATGCTAACAACAATATCCAAAGAAGAATTCTGTATTGAACACTTTTCAAGTGTTTCCTTATTGAGGGGGCCTGGTGTGTGACTGAGAAAAGGAACAATTTGAATATGATCTTGATAGTATCAAAACTGTTGAGTACTTTGAGTTCTTTTCAGGAGAGGCTACACAACATTTTCAACAAACATAGGGTCTCATTTACAAGAATCTGAAGCATCGCCATAAATTTACAACGCCTTCTGGATATCCCCTAATGACATCATGGATGCACTGAATGTACAATACAGAGCTCCGTGGTGCCTGTTTTCACAGATGAGTCAGAAATTCTGACGCATCTGTTGGTGCTAAACTCACGCATGGCAAGAGTAGCATTGTTGAAATTATGCAACTCCAGCAATGCGAGGAGTCTCCCATAGGAAAAAGCCTTGCATCAATTTTATGCCTGCTCTGAGTAAGTGGTAAAATTTTGATGCAGTGAAGTCGCAGAATGACACAGTGAAATATAAATTTCACTGCGTCAGTTCAGCGTGGCTTTTCCATGGGAACACCTACCCTGCCATACACTATACTTGCCACAGGTATAATGTGAAGCAGGGCTTTACAAACTGATCCATTGGGCACAATACGTCAGTTTGTAAATGAGGAGCAGTGTAGTGCAATGATAGAGTCACTGCTGCATTAAAAAAATGCTGCACCAGTAGCACAAAGGGCTTGTAAATGAGGCCAATAGTTTTCTGTCATGTTTACCCTGAGACACCTACTGCAATCTCCGACAATTAGCATAGTAATTGAGAAGCTGCCTTAAAATATACATTTATCCAATTTGCAAACTTTTTAAACCGCCCATTTGGATGCAAATGAAAAGTTATCCCCTTTCATTAAGGGACAATGCATAGTTATTGATGCTCTGCATTGTAAGTCAAATGCTTAAAGAAATGTGAGCATATTGCTCTAATTTGTATGAACTATACTGACTTCCCCTCCAAGCTAAGACCATCTCAAAGATAAACTGCATTTCTTAAAAGTCCACTGCAACTGGTGCCACTGCATACCTGGTAGAGAACGTACCTGAGATTAAAAGCACATCATTCACAGCCAGGATTTCGCTTATATGCAAATCAAAATCTGCAAGAAAAGTGCTCCAAGGATTTAGAAAAAGCATCCTTATCAACGTCAGTACTGTCCCAAACCCTTTTGCAAATCAGAAAGGAACTGAAGAACCCCTACAAAGAAAACTTTGGGCTCAATTCACAAGAAAATATTCTACAGTAAACATATGTTTATGGCTGAAAATAACTCATTTATGCCTACCAGAAATTCGAAGCAGGATTCTTATTTCTGGCAGGTGTAAATTAATTTACAACTGAATATTTCTCTACCACAAGCAAAGTGTAATCCGTAGTAGTAAATGCCATGGAAGATGTGGCAGTCGGGCATTGCAAGATGTGGTGGATTTTTGTAAGTTTGTGAACACCACAAATATTACATTTGTGGCAATAACTAACTGAAATCTGATGCCGCCCCATCCTGTAAATGGTTGGAACACTACTCCCCTTCTTGGATGGAAAGGAGAAAAGATCACCCTCAGAATTGATGGGATGTGGAAAATTGGCTTTCTCTATGTTGAAAACTATTTTCCCCGAGCAGAAAAGAAGTAAACAAATGTAATTTTGCTAATACAACTGTCATTCCCAATGTGTGGAATTGCACGTGTACAATTCTGCACAGGGGTGAATAGGAAGCCTTACTAAAGTCACATGATAGTTGCCATAGTCAGCCTGGGATCATATGTCAAATGTGACTGCACCAGCTTTGTGAATACCAAGAATCTGTAAATGTACATTAAGAGTCATATGCCTTTGCTTGTGCTTTTGTACATTAATTAAATCCATCTCACATGATGTAATTCACCACTCACCAATATCCTGTTTTTTTTAAAAACATCCCTGCATCATAAGTACTCACATTGTTTAGTTTTCTATGCTTTCTAGCTAGGGGCATGCTCTACAAATTCCAAATAATACATACATACATGTATATCTAATTTTTGTCTTCTCAAAAGTAAACATTTGCTTGAACTAGTTAGAACTTAATTTCTTTTTTTCACTTTAATTATTTTGTTTAAAACAAATATCATTATATATTCAAGGAATACATTTATTCTAATCTTGAAGTTGGAATCTGCTGCTGGCATAAGGGACAGAACACATACACTATAACATCCCCTTTACTGCCTCTTTTCCATTTGATATAAATCATTATTTGTGAGAGGAATGAACTACAATTAGGCTAAGTGTGATTTTATGATAAAACCCATAGGCATCATGTGTGCAGTCTTTGGCCTAGGTGGCAGAAATACTTAGCAAAATGTAGACACCCTGACATATCAACAGTGGGGAATCCAAAACTTTGGATTCACAAAATGGTTTTGTACACAGTAAATCCCTGAGGCAATCGGCAGATAAAAAAATAATAATACATATGTTCCTCAGTATTGCATCTGGATATTGACCAAAATACATGTCAAATTGCAACTCTTATAGAGACCTTAATAGATCGCACAAGGTCAGCGAGTGAGTAGCACACAGGAAAGCAAAACATACATAATTTGTATAAAATATTTCTATACTAATTTCCCCTATGATATGCTACCTGTGGATTTCCTTGTAATTCTGATGATATCATATTAGTTTATGAACACCCTAGTACATCATGTAGGATTTTTAAGCAATATTATTACTAGTGTATGAGATTCTATGCCTAGTCTTTCCTACTATTAACTTACATTTTTCTTTCTCCCTCAAGAATTCCTAAGGAATAAACTAATGATCATGGCATCTATGAGTAAGAAATACATCTGCAAGCTTTCCTACTCTCAGCCTCATCATTTATAATATAATGCTAAAACCCTTGGGTGTCCAAGAACTCAGAAATAAACTGATCAGATGTCAAACTAAAAAAAAGAGTATTCTAAGCAACCTTCTGAAGCATGATTGATCTTTCTTGGGCCACACATTTTTTATCATTGAGGGTTCTGATGACAATACAAGCTTTCACTTAAATCTTTAAAAAGCTTGGTAGGGCATCACATAAGACTTTAGGAGCCAGAATTACAGGCTTAAAATGTTCTTTGACCACAACTGCAAGGCAATTCTTTTTCTGAGATTGGGAGATCTGAGTTCCATTTTAAACACATCAATCACAAGTCTCACCACTCTTGCTGCAGAGTTTTAAGGAACCTGTATTTTTTGATATGTCTTGTTGTTACACCAATGTATAAGACACTGCAAATATTCAGTTTGTCACCAATCATATTTCCTGTGTTTTTGGAGCTAATGACACTATTTAAAAAAATCTTTCAATAGTTATTCCCAAATAGAAAATGTGAAACACATGTCAGTTTTGCAGGCACTAAGCACTCATAGCAGACCAGAAACTCTCTCAGAAAGATGAAAAAAAAAATCACACCTTTCCACCCTCATTACCGAGGTATACACATGACTCTGAACACTTGCAAACAAGTCCTATTCACAAGGGTAAACCTATATATGAGTAAATCTACATATGTAAATGTTCTCTTATACTTTGTAGTAAATTTACTACTTTGGGCTATTCACTATTTGAAAGTGTAGATTTACTTCAAAGTGTAGACTTACACGTGTCCACTCTCTGAATTCAGGGGTGCAGTGTAATTTATGAGTATAAAGTTACTACTAGTAACATTTCACTTCTTCGCCACTGGGTAGGGATCTTTCTATGGTAAAGTATGAAGAAAAGTAAAAAAAATAAAAGTTATAAATAGAATTCATTTAAATGAATGTCATTAATATTTAATGGATATAGTTACATATTACAGCATACATCGTGTATTTTAAATAAAAAATTGAATATTTAACATCAAATTAGATGTATATAATTTGATATTAAATATTCTATTTTAGATAGATATTAGCAAACATATATTTGCTAATATCTATGTTGGATATTAGCAAATATATATTTTACATTAATTAAATGTGTATATGTATGTATTTGTAGGTGTATCTATGTGTATATATTATGTATATGTGTATGTTTCTATGTATATACATGTGTATATTATTCTACACTTGACATATTCATAGGTCATTGTATAGCTTCTATATCCGTTGCTTGATTAGATGCTTATGAATCTCTATTTTTATTTTATCTATCACAATAGGCAAATATTATGTTAACTACAAGCATTTCATTATTAAAATATTGAGTAAAGATAACATACTGTTATAAAAGTACATAAATAAATTAACTTCAAATACTGTACCTCTTCAAAGTCTGTGTTAATATGATACAACTTTAAAACTCAATATATTATTTTCCTCACACATTTATTCCCTTGACTATGTAATCATGTATCTATATATTTACTACTTTAATCCTTCTGTAAAAGAGAAAAAACATTTTACTCTTGCTCAAGCTTCACTCTGTGTGACCATCACCCTATACCTCTATCAATCACTCCTCTATCTCCACTCTCTGAATCATACCAAACCCATTCTACTACTATGATCTCCAAAACAAATATTTCCAGACTCCTCCCTCCTCTACTCCTCCTGGCTCCCCCCAAACCTCAGTTTACAACTATGATCTCCCACACAACCCTACTAAATTCTCCCTCATTTATTTCTCCGTTGATTCATCGCAAACTCCATTTTACTACTATGATCTCCCTAATCCCTTTTTACAGACTCTTCCACCCTCCACCTTTCCTGTACTCATCCCAAACCTCATCTTACTACTATGATCCGCCAATTAACACTTCTGGATTCGTCCCTTCTCTGTCCCTCCACTATTCAAATCAACTAACAGACTCACATGTCCCCTGCTCAAATGATCTCATCCCTCACTATACTAATACTATACTCCTATTTCCCTATACTAATCCACCACTAATCCTTTTGGGTTCCGGAGTAGCGTGCTACTCACCTAAAAGTGCCTAAATGCCTTGTTGGGGTAGTAAGCACTATATAAATACAATTACAATTTAATATTTAAATATATATATATATATATATATATATATATATATATATATATATATATATATATATATATATATATATATAAATATATATTCATTCAATGAAAAAAACCAAGGTTACAGGGACATTATAGTTAGGTTCTGAATTTACTCACACAAAACCATAGAAATTCAGCAGTTATAGTTATGGTTAACTCAAGTAACTATAGCTCTAACCCTAAGGTAATTATAACTAGCGCCAGCCATTTGAGATGTCATGAATGATGTCATGAGTGATGTCACTGACCGTGTCATAAGTGATGTAGTATGTGAGGCCATAAGCAGTGTATTTCGGGAGTGTAAGTTATAGTTAGGGCTGGTAACTATAACTGCTGAATTTCTATGGTTTGTGTGCATTCAGTAACTAACTTTAATGTCCCTTTAATCCTTGTGTTTTTTTCAGTGAATTTCTAAGGTTTTTTTATACTATTTCCTAAAAAGAGGTACCTGTAACCTTTGTTTTTTTCAGAGAATTTGTAAGGTATTTTTAATTCTATTTCCTAACTGCAAAGTCCATGTAACATTTACTTTTTTAGTGAATTTATAAGGTTTATATTTTATTCTATTTCCTAACTATAAGGTCCCTGTAAACTTTGCTTTTTTAGTGAATTTCTAAAGCTTTTTATTCTAATGCCTTATTATATAATGTCCCTGTAATCCTTGTTTTTTTCAGTGAGTTTCTATGGTTTGTTTTTAATGCACCAAGGGGGTTGACCACAGGGCATGGCCTGCAGCCAGACCCTGCAGCCAACACACCATGTCCATTCAACCCCTGTGTGTGCATCCAGCCACAAACCATGCACAACCTTTGAGGAAAATGTAAGGAAAAAGGCACACAAAAACAGGGGTGTGGTGCTAGCCTGCTGATGCCTTTTGCTCATTCTCACTGCTTTCTTCTTTCTCCCCCCACCGGTTAGGCATGCCTACTCCTTGACTTTTGCTCCTTCTCATTGCTTTCTTTTTGCTCTCAGCCCCATTTAGTGCTGCCTGCTGTTTGTCCCTTTTTATCACTGCTTCCCTCTTGATCAGTCCCTTGGTTTGCATGCCTCCTGTTTGCCTGTCCCTCCTTCCCACTGCTGTCTCTGCGCAGGTAATTCTCTATGCAGGCTGCTTACAGGACAATGGGGGGTCTCTGGCAGGAGGTGTGGGGGTTCCTGAAGTCCATTTACTGGGGCTTCCTCCTGGTCCTTTTTCAGCTCTGGTGGAGCCGGTTTTCTGGTTATCTGACGTCAGCTGACTAGTATCCAGGGCTTTGGCACAACTCGGCCACTGGAAGACACAGTGCCACTAAACTTGGCATAGCTGTGGGGTTTTTCCTGTTGGAAGGGTCACTTCCCTAAACCTAATTGGCTATTTCCCTTCCATCTAAGATGGAAGAAAATGAAATGGAGGGTCCACTTCACAGACAACACCTTAGGGTGCCAGATGGGGCCACTCCTCCTATCCTTTGTGTGGTTTCCTGCCTTTGCTCCCACCAAAAGTAAGGGTTTGCAAAGGGGGAGGCCACCTGCAGCTAGCAGCATGCCTGGGGGTCGAGTTTCAAGGGTGGTAGCCCTTTGAAGCCCACCATGAGGGTAGTACACATAACTGAGGGAAGGGGTGTTAGCTCCCCTACCCAGGAAGGGCATTGATTTACAAACCAGAGAGAGAGGGCTCTTCCCCAAGTTTTGTATATTGGCTGTCTGGGGGTGGTATGCTAGATAGAACCAGTCAGTAACCATGTCAGGATAGTTAGCATTTGCAGGGGGCACCTTTAAAGTGACACCTGGGTACATGTAGGGATAAATCCAATACTGGCAACAGTTTGGACTTAACATTCTGAGTTGTTTGACACCAAACTACCCAGGGTTCAGAGTGGCCATCATGTGGCTTGGAAACTCGTGTTGACTATTGTACAACACATGTATTAAAATGGATGCTCTGTTCACTCACTATGTCCCATGTTTGGCAAGGACACAGTGGGGGCATATTGCTCATGCAGCTATGCCCTCACATATAATATGTAGCACCCTGCCTTAGGGCTGTTGAGGCTGCCAGAGGGATGTTTTACCCATAGTAAATGCAGTGTATAGTGGACAGGGCAAACAGGCAGTGTGCCATGTCGAGTTTGGGTTTTAGGTTTGCACCAGGACACTCAGCCTGCAATGACAGTGCGGAGTGCATCTGGATGCATGCCTCTGTAGGGTGGCACAATCAGTGCTGCTGCCCACAGTGGCCTACCCATAGTACTACATGCCCTGGGCACATAGGTGCCCACTTACTAGGGACTTATAGTGGTAACTAAGTGTGTATCCAATTGTGCCAATGAATCACAACAGTTTTAATGAAAGAGCTCTGGCCAACAGAACCTGATTAGCAGGGTCCCTGGGCACTACAATTTTTAGGACACATCATCAGGCAAAAAGTGGTGTTTTAATCTTTTCAAAAAGAGGCCTTTTCCTCACACCCAATCATCATATTGTACATGGAAAATTTAGGGGTGATCCATCGAGCGGGAGCAGAGAAAAAGGGGTGGGGGGGCAAAAAAGTGCATTCCCCTTTTTTTATTCCCATAGGGATTTTGAACACAACTACAGCCTGAACCGCTGGATGGAATTGCACCAAATTTGTCAGAAAGGTAGCTTTTGGTCCAAACATGCTTTTTCTTATTTGGTGTAAATCTGTTAAGCAATTTTGGAGATATTAAAGAAAAAACAAATGTGTGTATCCAGAGGCGTGAAGACTTCGTGAATCCTCCCGATCTCATGCAGAGATTTGATTGGCTGCCAACACTTCAACTAGGAAGTGTTGGCAACCATTTGGTGACTCGGATTTAGCAACTATTTGGTGAGTCCTAAAAAACAACACGCAGAAAAAGAATAAAGGGTTAGGGTAGGAGTATCATAGCCCCCTAGCCTTGGTACAGGGTGACCTGCCAGGGCTTAAAAGTATCTTTTTAATTCACGATAAAATCTTCAGCTGGAACTGCAGATTTTGCTGAAAATGTCATTAAAAAAAGCATGTCCTGCCACGCTTCTAATGATTTTGCCCATGGGTGGGCCAAGTCCAGAGGGTATGCCTATTGTAACTATACAAATGGGGACACATGTGACCCCCCTCCAAGAGCTTTTAGAAGCCCCAGGAACCACCACCTCCCTAGGGCTTTAATGAATAAAGATACACGGAGTGGTGGACCCTCCAGCCCTGGGTACCATCACCTTCCCTAGACTACAACTATATATTGATGCTAGGGCCCCTCAGAGCCCACCCTGGGTCCCTGGAACCACCACATCCATGTGGCTACAAAAATAAAATTATGCAGGGGGGTCACGCAGACCCCCCTGGGGCCCAAGGATCACCACCTCCCTGGGACTAGACCAATAAATGATGCGAGGGAGCCCCGCAAACCACCACCTTTCTAGGGATAAAATTTAAAAAAATATGCAGTGGGCCGCACAGATCCCCCAGGCCCCAGAGATTTCAGTGCAATATCTCATGTATTGACTGTGACAAGTATGTTCTTTCTTGTCATCTGTTGCTGACACCAGAGACTGTGTTCTCCCTTCACCCCATTTTCTAAGGAAGATGGAATGCTTCCTAAAAGAACTCCCTAAAAAGCATTTCCCACCAATTTTGAAGATTCGTACTCGAAAGTCTTATTAGACAGAGCTACTAGTAAAGTGGAATCACGCACTAGAGATGCGCTCCTATTTTCTAAACCAGGAAAAGATGTAAATAGGAACAAGGGAAACCCCACTAGAGTACAAGGTACAGCGAGGTTCATAACAACTTATAATACTGCCCATTTTGATGTGAGAAAATTGTTAAAAAAACACTGGCACATATTAAAAAGTGACCCAGTGATAGGAGAACAAATACCTACTAAACCTTTAATCACATATAGGAAAGGCACCTCGATGAAGGATATCCTGGTAAAAAGTGACGTGAGAAAGGAAGTGTTAAACAGGAACTGGATTCAAACACAAGATGGCTTTTACAGATGTTTTAAATGCAAAGCTTGTAGGAATGGTGAAAACATAAAATTTGTTGAAATAGATGGCAAAGTCGTCCATCGTATCAAAGGCAAATACAATTGCAAAAGTGATTTTGTAATTTATATTTTGAAGTGCAGTTGTCCTAAACTATATGTGGGCAGCACAAAATTACAAGTACATAGAAGGATTTTGCAGCATTTTAGGGCAATTTCGAACAGAGATGATTCGTACCCAGTAGCCAGGCACATACATGAAGTACATGGAGGGAAAACAGAGGATATTATGTATAGTGTCATAGATGAAATTAAGAAAGACATACGAAGAGGAGATAGAGAAAAGATGTTGAGAAAATTGGAATCGAAATATATATTGTCATTTGATACCAAAGAACCTAAAGGGTTAAACAGTAGTGAAGAGATGTATATTCATCTATATTGATTGATTAAGGTACAATATTAAGAGTAAGGTTAATATACCACTTAATACACTGTGAAATTAATTTCAAGTTTGAGATAATGAATTGTTCAAACACAAAAATTGTATAACATGGTAATTAATTAAATTATGAAACGTAGCAATTGAATGTATAAATTAATGGTGAATTTTGATATTTCATGTTAGGTAAGTCGTTTTATAATAGTGTGCAGTGAACAACAGAAATGTATTGCAGTGTTTATTTACATCGTTGGACACAAGAGGTTAATAGTTAAAAGTTAAGAGTGTTTAAAACCTAAATTCCATGTATTACCTTAAGATAAGAT
The DNA here is from genome assembly GCF_031143425.1 of Pleurodeles waltl. Classification (NCBI taxonomy): domain Eukaryota; kingdom Metazoa; phylum Chordata; class Amphibia; order Caudata; family Salamandridae; genus Pleurodeles; species Pleurodeles waltl. The sequence goes on from NC_090436.1 coordinate 974,990,571, forward strand.
TGGGTATTTAATTAATTAATCATTTTTGAGTATGTGAGTTATACATTATATAATGGTAACAAATGTGGTTCTTTGAAAATGCATGTTGATTGGTTAGAGACGTTTCTATGAGAGTATTTAAATGGAGCCAATATGGCGGTCGACAGGTTGAAGAAGGTGGTAACGCCGAAACGCGTCCCTGTGGACGATTAAATTATCAACTTGCTGTGCTCGTGGAGTGCTGTCATTCTTCAGTAACGTGGGGAAAATGTGCCGATATATATATATATATATATTCTACTGGCTACTGGGTACCCTTACCTTAACCCCCTAGCCCATGGTCCAGTGGTCCCCCAGGGCTAAAAAACATGTTTTTAATTCACAGCAAAATATCAGGAATAATTGTGAATTTCACCGTGGATTAATAAAAATAGCAAGCACATTCTCCCATGCTTGCTTTTAATTTTTCCCCCTGGTGGGTCAGGGGGCATTTACAAAATATAGGAGGGGAGAGCAGGGGACCCCCTCCCAGGGCTTTTCAAAGCCCCAGGAACTGCCCCTCCAAGAGGCTAGATATTAAAATGATAAGGGGGGTCCCTGGGGATCCCCTGTACCCCAAGAATCACCACCTCCCTGGGGTTAGTTAAAAAATTAAATAATGGGGGAGTCCTGGGGACTCCCTTGGATCCCGGGACCACCACCTCCCCGGGCAATTATCACAAATACTGCTGGCGGCTGAGAGCCCCCACACACCAGGGTCTCGGGGACCACAACCTCCCCGGGGTCAAATCAAAAGATGGAGGGGGGCACACAGCTCCCCTCCAGGATCCATTTATGCCCTGGAGACCACCACTCCCCGGGCAGCTCCTACTACCGCCTGAGAGCTGACAGTTCCCACTAAACAAAAGCAAACATAACTCCACTTTCAGCAAGTGGCTTCGGTCAAACACTTCCTGCTTGCTGAGAGTGGTGTTTTCATTTATTTCCCTCCACACTAACATGTGTGCAGGGAAAGAGATGAAAACATTGCTCACGCATACAGAGAGCTGGTATTTAAAGCAACCCCCTGTGTGCGGGAGCAATGCCGGCTGCCGCAGGAGCCAGAGGGACAGTGGGTGCATTTAGGTTCCCCCTGTGGTCCCAGAACAGCAAGGAGAAAGCTGTGAGAACGAGTGACAAGCAGGCAGCAGGCATGCACAAAACCAGGCTGACCGCAGGTAAAAAGAAATGAGTGGGAGGGAAAAACAGGCAGCAGACATGAACAAAACTGGGCTGGGCGCAAGGACAAGGCAACGACAAGGAGGGAGAGGCAGGCAGCAGGCTTGCACAAAGCCGGGCTGAGCTCAAGCAGAAAGCAGTGAGGAGGGATAGGCAGGCAGCAGACATGGACAAACCCAGGCTGAGCGCAAGCAGAAAGTAGTGGGAAAGATGGAGAGACAGGCAGCAGGCACACACAAAGCCTGGCTAAGTACAAGCAAAAGCAGTGAGAAGGAGGGAGAGGTGGGCAGCAGGTACAAACAGATCCAGGTTGAGCGCAAGGAGGAAACAGTGAGAAGTAGGGACAGGAAAGCAGCAGGTGCACACAAAAATGGGCTGAGCGCAAGGGGAAAGTAGTGAAAAGGAGGGAGAGGTGGGCAGCAGGCATGCACAAAAACGGACTGAGCACAAAGAGAAAGCAGTGTGAAAGAGGGAGTGGCAGGTATGTACAAAACCGGGCTGAGCACAAGCAGAAATCAGTGAGAAGGAGGGAGAGGCAGTCAGCAGGCACTCATAAAAGTGGGCTGAGCACAAGCAGAACGCAGTGAGAAGGAGAGAGAGGCAGACACAGACAAAACCGTACTGAGTGCAAGGACAACGCAATGAGATAGAGGGAAAGGAGGACAGCAGGCATGCACAAAACTGGGCTTACCACAAGCAGAAAGCAGTGACAAGAAGAGATAGGCAGGCAGCAGGCATGCACAAAACCACTCTGAGTGCAAGCAGAAAGCAGTGATAAGGAGGGAGAGGTAGGCAGCATGCACACATAAAAGTGTCCTGAACACAAGCAGAATGCAGTGAGAAGGAGAGAGAGGCAGACACAAAACCATACTGAGTGCAAGGACAACGCGATGAGATAGAGGGAAAGGAGGACAGCAGGCATGAACAAAACTGGGTTTTGCACAAGCAGAAAGCGGTGACAAGGAGGTATAGGCAGGCAGCAGGCATGCACAGAACCGGTCTGAGTGCAAGCAGAAAGCAGTGATAAGGAGGAGAGGTAGGCAGCAGGCACACACAAAACTGGACTGAGTGCAAGAAGAAAGTAGTGAGAAGGAGGGAAAGGAGGACAGTAGGCATACACAAAACTGGGCTGATAGCAAGGAGAAGGCAGTGGAGTGAGAAGGGAGGAGAGTTATGCAGCAGGCAAGTACAAAACCGAATTGAGCGCAAGGGGAAAGCAGTGAGAAGGAGGGAGAGGCAGGCAGCACGTATGCATAAAACTGGGCTGAGAGCAATTCAAAAGCAATGAGAAGGAAGGAAAGAGGACAGCGGCATGCACAAAACCTGGCTGAGAGCAAGGATAAAGCAGTGAGAAGAAAGGAGAGATAGGCAGTACAGTGAGAAGAGGCAGGCAGCAAGCATGGACAGAACCAGGCTGAGCACAAGGAAAAAGCAGTGAGAAGAAGGGAGAGGTTGGCAGCACGCACAGACAAAACCAGGCCGAGCATGAGCAGAAAGCAGTGAGAAGGAGGGAGAGAAAGGAAGAAGGCACACACAAAACTGTGACTGAAAGGAAGGAGAAAGCGCAGAGCAGGAGGGACAGGCAGGCAGCATGCACACAGACCACAGGGCTTTGAGGAAGGAGAAAGCAGTGAGAAGAAAGAACAGGCAGGCAGCAGGCACATACACAATGGGGCTGAGAGAACAGAGAAAGTGATGCGGATGGACCGGCATCAGGTGCTCACACCATTAGGCTGAGAGTGAGGAGAAAGTGGTGAAAAGAAGGGAGAAGCAGGCATGCGATAAACAGTCTGAGAGCCTGTACAAAGGGGTGAGAAGGAAGAACAGGCAGCAGCAGGCTTGCAGAAAATGGGTCAGAGAGGAAGGAGAAAGCAAGGAGAATGAGGGAGAGGTGGGCAGCAGGCATGCCCCAAACCAGGCTGAGTGCAAGGAGAAAGCAGTGAAAAGGAGGTGCAGGCAGGAAGCAGGAATGCACAAAGTGGGCTGAGTGCAAAGAGAAAGCAGTGACAAGGATGTAGAGGTGGGCAGCAGCAACACACAAAACTGGGCTGAGAGCAAGGAGAAAGCAGTGAGAAGGAGGGAGAGGCAGGCAGCAGGCATGCACAAAACTCGGCTGAGCGCAAAGTGAAAGCAATGAGAGGGAGGGAAAGGAGGACAGCAGGCATGCACAAAACATGGCTGAGAGCAAGGAGAAAGCAGTGAAAAGGAGGGAAAGGAGGACAGCAGGCATGCAAAAAACCTGGCTGAGAGCAAGGAGAAAGCAGGGAAAAGGAGGGAGAGGCAGGCAGCAAGCACTCACAAAACCGGATTGAGGACTAGCAGTAAGCAGAGAGAAGAAGGGAGAGACAGGCAGCAGACACACACAAAGCCAGGGTGTGTGCCGGGAGAAAGCAGTGAGAAGGTATAAGAGGCAGGCAGCAAACATGTTCAAAACTGGGCTGAGCACAAAGACAAAGCAGTGAGAAGGAGGGAGAGGCAGGCAGCCGGCATGCACAAGGAAGGGGCTGAGAGGAGGGAGAAAGCAGTGAAGAAGGGACAGACAAGCAGCAGGCACGCAGACCACTGGGATTTGAGGACGGAGAAAGCGGTGAGAAGAAGAGACTGGCAGGCAGCAGGCATGCACACAATGGGGCTGAGAGAACAGAGAAAGTGATGAGGAGGGACAAACAGCAGGCATGCAGACCAACTGGCAGAGAGGAAGGAGACAGTGGTGAGAAGGAGGGACAGATGGGCATGCAGACCACTGGGGCTGAGAGTTAGGTAAACACAGTGAGAAGGGGGAACAGGCTGGCAACAGTCATGCAGATCATGGGGCTGAGAGTGAGGAGAAAGCAGTGAGAAGGAGGGATAGGCAGCAGGCATGCACACAAGGGTGCTGAGAGAACAGAGAAAGCAATGCAGAGGGACAGGCATCAGGCACACAGACCACAGGGCTGAGAGGAAGGAAACAGCGTTGAGGAGGGACAGGTAGGTATGCAGACCATGGGCCAAGAGGGAGGTGAAAGCCAGGAGAAGGAGGAATAGGCAGGCAGCAGGCACGCAGACCACTGGGCTGAGAGTTAGGAGAAAGCAGTGAGAATGAGGGAAAGGCAGGCAGCAGGCATACACAAAACCAGGCTGAGAGCCCGGAGAAAGCAGTGAGAAGGAGGAACAGGCAGCAACAGGCATGCAGAAAAAGAGGCAGGGAGGAAGGAGAAAGCGATGAGAAGGAGGGACATACAGGCAGCAGGCATGTAGGCCATGGGACTGAGAGGAAGGAGAAGCAGTGAAAAGGAGGTACTGGCAGGTAGCAGGCACACAGACCATGGGGCTGAGAGGAAGGAGAAATTGGAGAAAAGGAAGGATAAACAGGCAGCAGGCATGCAGACCACAAAGAGAAGAGAGAAAGGAGAAAGAAGTGATATGGAGGGACAGGCAGGCAACTGGCATGCACACAACAGGGCTGAGAGCATGGAGAAAGTGGTGAGAAGGAGGGACAGGCAGATAGCAGGCACACATATAATGGGGCTTACAGTCCGCAGAAAGCAGTGAGAAGGAGCCACAGGGAGGTAGCAAGCAAACACACAATGGGGCTGAAAGCCTGCAAAAAACAGTGAGAAATAAGGATAGGAAGGGAGAAAGCATGCAGACCACACAGCTGAGAGGATGGAGAAAGCGGGGAAAAGGGGGGAAAGAAAGTAGCAGGAATGCAGCCCACAGGGCTGAGATAAAGGAAAAAGTGGTGAGAAGAAGGGAAAAGCATGCAGCAGACACACAGACCCCGGGGCTAAGAGGGCGGAGAAAGCAGTGAGAAAGAGGGACAGGCAAGCATTCAGACCACTGGGCTGAGAGCATGGAGAAAGCATTGAGAAGGAGGGACAGGCAGGCACCAGGCACACAAACCATAGGCCTGAGAGCACAGAGAAAGCGGTGAGAAGGAGGGACAGGCAGGCAGGGGGCATGCAGACTAAGGGGCTGAGAGCAAAGAGAAAGTGGTGAGAAAGAGGGAGAGGCAGGCAGCAGAAACCGGGGCTGAGAGCAAGGAGAAAGCAGTGAGAAGGAGCAAAAGTCAAGGAGCAGGCACACAGAAAACAGGGGGGGATACAAGGGAAAGTAGTGAAAACGAGTGAAAGTCATCACCAGGCACCCACAACACCTCTGTTTTTTGTATGCCTTCGCCATGCTTTTTCCTTGACTGGTGTGCAGGGTGTGTGGTTGGGTGCACACACAGTGGTTAGATGCACACAGGATTTGAACACAGGGCCTGGCTGCAGGCCAGGCCCTGAGGTCAACCCCTTTAGTGCATTAAAAAAACAGTAGAAATTCACTGAAATAACTAAAGTTGCAGGGACGTTATCATTAGGAAATAGAGTTTAAAAAACAGTAGAAATTCACTAAAAGCAAAGATTAAAGGGATGTTATACTTGGGAAATAGAATTTAAAAAACCTTAGAAATTCACCAATAAACCTAAGGTGCAGAAATGTTATAATTAGGAAACAGAATTTTTTAAAAAACCTTAAAAATTAACTGAAAAAAACAAAGGTTACAGAGTCATTATAGTCAGGTACTGAATTTACTTGCACAAACCCAAAGAAATTCAGCAGTTATAGTTATGATCCCTAACTATAACTTATGCTCCCCCATTGTACTGTTTATGACCTCACATACATTTTGAGGGGAAAAAGACTTGAATATTCCATCACTAAAAATGTTTAACAGTCAAACCACTAGAAAATAAATAGACACACTATCATGAGATATTAGGATTTGAACCTTCAACCTACTGACTGTCCAAGACCTTTACCATTAGGCCCAAAGTGATCCTGGTGTGCTGTCCATCAAAACGTAAGTATAACATATGTGCCAAACATCTTGTTAGTTTGACGCTTTGAAGTCATTGCATGGAGTGACCATTGCAATAACAATCTCTCTCTCTCTCCCATCCCTTTATTTTACTTCCTTACACGTATGTCCACGTTCCTTCATTTTTCTCATGACTTCTTAATTAATAAAAAAAAAAATTGTGTTGGCATCACACATAGAGCTCGATGTATTTCTATGTGCGAATTGTTAAATTGTTAACCACATTTTGCTGCTAAGTGACCTCTGTTCCTTTTAATTTACAGAGGAGAAAGTGCAGAGCACCCTGACTCTGAGGCCTCCACTGGGTGCCCATTACATATTTAGAATCGCCGGGCTCTTTCACAAAGACTTCATTCTGTAACAAGTCAGTTACAGAAAGTTAATTGAATATCAGCGGATCTGATCTTTTTTTTGGATTTTACAAGAAAACTACAGGAAGCTAGGAGAAGTTCCATGGCAACCAAGAAAGCCCATTGAATGGTGAACATCAGTTATTCTATGCTATATTCTGCCAACCTTTGGGTGACGTGGAGGGCTGCACATTCTTCTTTATTAAGCCAGAAAAGGAGCTTAAGTTTTGCCAGAAATGTACCAGGAGAAAGAATTATGCACAACCTTCCATCAGCACGGGTGGCTCATGGCACCAGTCAATGATGTTGAATAGGCCATTACTAATAATGCTAACATCAATGTTTCAATATTTAATGTTCTCGGTGACTGATGTTCCTTTTACTGTTTGCAGTGATGCTTGGTGTCTCTTTCATCCTAAGAAGTTTGCTATCATATTGTTCGTTAGTGGATAATTATGGTGAGGATACATGCGGGTGGCTGGCGGTGGGCACTGGCTTAAGCCTCTAAATGAGTTCCATACAAAGAGCGAAACTGTTACCTTTGGTTTGATAGACCAGATAAAGAGTGGGAAAGGAGTCTGTCAAGGCTGTGATAGGAGCAATCACAGCCTTGACAGATTAATTTCTTAATCTTAATTTTATTCACCCTTTATATAAATGGCTCTCACAACGATTCCCCAAAGTTCCATGATCAAAAAATACCTGCACTCCTCAAATGGCATACCATTAATATCACAAATGCCAATGGGCATGCAAACTCTGTTAGCAGATTCTCATTCTCTTGTCAACAGTGCAGATTAGAAATCAATATTAGCAAGACTAAAATTATGGTGTTCAATCACCATAGGGCATTCTGGGCCAAAGTGAAATTGGGGGACTCTGTGCTGGAAAGTGTGAGTAATTTTAACTATTTTGTGGTCAGGTTGGCTAGTTTACTGTCCTGGACCCACACATGACTGAGCCAAATGACTCTCCAACATAGAGCATGTGCAGAATTAAAAGGACAAAAGTCATTGTCTTACCTACCAGTATCTCCAGTACTAGAAATATACCTAGCCAAACTGCTAGGCACCTCACTATATGGTGCAAGATGTGTGGTAATTGTATTTTAACCATATAGGTAAAACATCAAAACACATGTCTGAGCGCACTACTTAAAATACCAAATGGTGCCCCCATGACTCCTATGTGCCTGGATTTAAGGTCAAAGAATGTAACACATTGTTATTTTGCTACCACTTTTATACTGTGTCTAAACAATCAATTTTTGAGCTAAAATTATTGGATTGGGGGCTTAGATTACTCTTGTTCAGCCATGTGAAATCTTGGCTCTATCAATAATATTTTCAAGAGATCTGGAATGTACCAGAATCCATTTCTAAAGTTTCATTGTCTCTGGTAAAATCTATATATTGGCTATTTGAAATTAAAAAAGTGGTATGAAGAGTCAAGAATGGGTGGTTTGGTGGGGAAGTTCCTTGAGGGTAAAAGCCTGATGCTGTCTAAACCTTACCTCGATAGAACTGATCCACCAGAGGCAAGAACCATAGGCCAGATTTTTCAATGGTTTGCACTGCCCTTGCATTGTGCAAGGTGGTGCGAGGGCAAAACTAGCCTTAAGTGAGATTTACTATGCCATGCAGAGACACCATGCATGCGTCTGTGAAGTATAGTAAATCTACAGTAACGCAACACAATGCAAGTCAATGCCTTTCGTTACTCTGCCCTGGAAAGGTGTTCCATGGGTGGGCCATAGGTGCTCGCACACATCATCAATGGATTTGGTGCAGTCTCAGATTTTCTACCAATAGTCAACCTGGGACTGTGTAAAAATTCCACACCTTACCAAGAGAGGCACAACGGGGAGAAATAACTTTGCTTCTACTTTTTGTTTTCGTCTTTCTATGTTTTCTGCATTCTAAAGCACACATAGAAAGAGGAAAACACCTCTAAGGATTGTTTTTGTGCAGGATTCCTGCACAGAAAACAGTGGTGCCTGGTGCAAGGGTTCGTGTTCTCACTCGGCTGCACCGTGTGCACCAGCATAGGAAGTGAGCCGGAGTGTGCCATATCCTAGTAGATATGGGCAATTCCTGTACTCTCCGTGTGATAGAGCAAAGCACAGCGAGTTGTTTTGCTGCAGTGCGCTGCGTCACATCTTTGTAAATCTGACTCTATTTACCGAAAAGTCATGACTGTGATTTCACCAATCAACTGTTTTTAAAGTAAATGGAGAGTTTTACCTTCAAAATCCAACATTTACTCAATCTGCCAGGCACAGGCCCACCTGCTCTTCCTTTGTAAAATTCCTCGCTACATCAGGAGGAAATAGAAGTCCCAATCTGCTGGAATTTGGCTACACAACAATAAGAAATTGTACCTACGATTTTTAATACAGATAATAATGAAGTGCTTAGTGCTTCAGATATAGATCATGTGGGCAATTATAAGATGATTATGATGTATATTCATTTGCCCCATCAATCTTTGATTTTAATAGCATTCAATTTGCAGTTGCACTTTACTGAGATGTATACATTTTAATGTTTTTATGCAAATGTGATATTGCTCTTGCATGTTTGATGAGGGTGGTTGCGCCCAAAATAAACATTGTACTGCTACTACCTATGGTTTAGGTAGTTATGGGTATCTACACTGCAAAGGTGGAAGACAGTGTGAGTTGGTGGGGGAGGGGAATGGGGTTGGAGTATTGATTAGTTTGGCTGTTTGACCATCAAATATACATGAATATTATATTGTGGTAGACGTTTTTAAAGGGGTTGGCGGTACACGCGGAATCTGACTCAGTGGAATTCTATGGAGTTACATTAAAACTCTGTGACATTCCACAGAGTTCCACCAACGGTCAAAAATAGGCACGTTGCACTGCTCTTGCTGTGGTTAAGAGTTGGTAGCATGCTCTAGGTGAAAGTTCAGCATGAACAGCAGCACACAGTATGCCAGTGGGTGTTGCTGCTCAAGTTGATTTTGCTACTGCTCAAGTACATTTTCTACTCAAGTGGCAGCCTTCTGTCTGCCTACAGTTGCAAGTGCCCACACTAGAAAAATCTCACTGGATATACTCCCAGCAACTAGAAATCACAATAGAGGGCAACAAATCTCACTTACCTCACCAACTTATCTTTATGGAGCCTCACGAGAGAAAAAATTCCATCATGCAGCAACTGGTGATATTTGGCCGGAACTCTAATTCCGCTAATTCCGATGGCGGACCAGAATATTTCTCCTATCCCTATTTTTTTATTGCTGCTCCATTGGGCATGCTTAAGCCTTATTCACATGCCAAACTCAGCAATACATAAACTTAAATGTGTAACTAGAACACTCAATGGTTTAGTAAACCCAAAAAGGCAAGGCTTGTCTTAGCTTGCCTTGACAGACTCAAAATAGACATAATCATTCTGCAGAAGACTCATCTAAACTGGGGTCGACCTTGGGATTGTGCTCAGAAATGGGGCCAATACTGATATTTTTTTATCAGTTTCATCATATACCTCCTATGCTAGGGGATAGCTATTCTTATTAGGAGGACTGTTCACTTCATCCTAGTAGAAAACAAACTGATCCTGAGGGTAGGTTTTTGTTGGTTTTGGGGGTATTATGTGAGCAAAGATGTACTATTGTAAGCATATACACCCGGAATGTAGAATCATCCCAATTCTTTGAAAGGGTAAATACCATTCTGCAAAAGTATGAGCACCCCCTGATATGTGGGGGTGACTTTAAGATGCATTGTGACCCTTTACTTGACAAATTGAGTCCTCCCTTTGGCTGGATACACCAGGCTTGTCAGGCCATTATTCCATACTAGAGGAACATTGCCTTTTGGACATCTGTCAAATTAACTGGGGGTAGGTGATAGTGTTCTCATTCTGTTCATTGGTACAAGATAACTTCTCAAGATTAGACTACAGGTTGCTAGGATCCAACATCACACAATGGCCTGCTGCAACTGAGAATCTCTCATGCACATTCTCTGACCACTCTTCAGTCATTTTGGAGCTTGAGATTCTGGTGGTGCTGCCTTACTAGATGGGTTGGCGATTTCCTTTGATGATGTTGCATGACAGAGATTTTTGTGGGCATGTGGACTGTGGTTGCTATTTTTGTACAGAGCAATCCGGGATCCATTTCATAATATTATACTGTATGGGAAATAGATAAGGTGTACAAACATGGGATGTCAATCGTTAAGCGATCTGGGGAGCTGAAATACATATGTCACCAGCACCAGAATTGTAAGGTGGAGCTATCCCTTCTGGAAAAAAGCCCCAGTTTGACATGCTTGGACTCCTGTTGGAGTATAGGGAGAGGGGGCGTAGGGAGGTAAAATGCCTCATCACATACACATTGGCTCTCCGTTAAGGTGAGGGACATGTACCTAGCAAAACTTTTATGTAGCTCCTTAATGCCCAAACAGGCATGTCCCTGTAATTACACTTGTCATACAAGGGGGAGGGCTTTCAATGGGAGGGGAGAAGCTGCAGCAATTTGCATCCTATTATGCTGACTTATACATGGCTAACTGCAACATCGAACATGGGGAAATTAGTGCCTACCAGGCGAGGTAGCACTTCAAAGTAAAAAAAAAGAACAAATTATTTTCAGCAATGTGCAGCACCAGTTGACTACTGGGCTTAACCTATGACCAGGACCTGTGCCCAAACCTCTGCAGCTAGCCAACACCCACTGTGCAAGGCCTTTGGCATATGGTTTGGTCACAATGACAGATCTTCACCTGGGCTCTGCTCCTGGCCTGCCATGGGTAGCTAAACTGTACTGTAAATGGCCTTTGGCCATGTACAGTGTAGGCTGACCACATGTCCTGGAATATGACCAGGCATTGCAGTTAACCAACCGCACAGGCCCAATTTCCTCTACATATGATCTTTGGACAGATTCTGCATGGGTTGAGTGCAGGGCCTGGCATTAGCCAGGCCCTGGCACCCTATTTTGTGTTTAATTTGTACAAGGTCTGCACTATCAGGTATGGGGTTCGCAAGCACTTCCATGTTGGTCCTTTGCACGGTTTGCCACATGGTTTGCTACCCTTATTCCCTTCCCCCATAATCCATTCCTATTGTATCACCCCTTCCATTTCAGTTGGCAACTGAGGCCCAGATTCTGGCTCCCAGCTCTGCTTCTTTTGCCATTTGCATTTATACATATTATTATAGATGGCCAGCAGCCTTGACATTACAAATGCTGGAGGTTCGGGGTTTAGGGATTCTGACACTGTGTATTCACAGGCAGACAACCGCCATGGCAATAAATAGTAAATATGCTTCTCTCCTTAGAATTTCATTGTCTTCCAAACTATCAATGACACCCAGAATCATCATTACCAGGAAACCCAGACCTGTCCACCAATAATTGAACCCAGAAACCTCTCAATATCCTGTTTCAGTGGTCCTAATTTGGGGCATGAAAAGAAGACGTCAATAATTTCAGCCTCCTCCGAGCCACACCTACTGCACTTACCCCCCAAATCTGCCACCCCACTTGGCCACCTTGGCCAAGGTGTGATACAAATTAAAAACTGTCTTAAAGTGTTGACTTCTAAAAACCACTGTTAACAATTACTATCATCCAGATCCAATGACTATTGGAGATAGTGCCCCATTACACTTAACCTAGGCTCCCACTTAGGATTTTGCATTTTCAAATCGTCTCACTGGCCTTGTATCAGCAAGTCATAAATTCGTCCAATTCTGTCCCACCACCTCATCACCTTAATCAAGGGGATCTTTACTACTGGAGTTAATTCCTTTTTTCTTTTAAAACGAAAACCTTGTAGCTAGAGAAATTAAAAAAATGTCACCCTTGACCAGTCCAAAAGCCTCCTGTAATTCTGTGAAGGTACAAAGTTGACCATCACAGTATAAATCCCTTAAAACTGTGGATCACTTCCGTACCCATCTCTCTATAATCCCATCTTGAAAAACAGATGGAAAGACTGATGAAGCTGAAATAGGAGTATAAAAATGAAACTTAAAAATACCTAATCGCAGCTTAATCTGTCTCCAAATCGTATATGCTGTTCTTAAATCTTGAAACTAGTTTTCTTATAGTAGCTTGGTTCTATTTTTTTAACAAAACATGCCTTGGCTTCACTCCCAGAACCACCTCATAATTAGTTGGAGATTCTGCTAACTTTATTTCACCTGACTAGCCTGTGTTAATAATACCCATATCTTGCAACATGCACGCCCCGTAGTAAAAAGTAAAATTAGGGACCAACCCTCCTGCTTGTCAGCGCAGCAAGGTCATGTATTCAGCTGCCCTCCTTGGTCTTCGATACCTACACAAAAAGCAAAAACAAGCACTCTCTGATTTAGCCAGTCAATACTTGCTATTTCCAACAGGGCGGTCCTAAAAATATATAGCACCCTTGGAAGAATAGTCATTTTCTGTACGCTACATCTCCCAACTAACGAGAGCTACAGATGATCTTCTTTAATATTATATAGCAATGGTGCCATATTCAATTCAACAAATCCATCCAGGGCTTCTGTAATTTTAACTCCTAAGTATACTACATTTGTCACCACATGTTTATCTCCAAATCCTATTCCCCTTGTGCATAATACCTGGGATTTACCCTCATTCAATCTATATCCTGAGGAAGTACCAAACTGACTAGTCTGAGCTTCTATTTCAGGAAGCACCACGGAGGGATCTGTAGTGACCACTGCAATGCCATCTGTGTAAGCAAGCACTTTATACTCAACTTGATAAAGAATAACCGGTCTAATATGTGGGTTGTTCTCAAACTTTGCTGTAAAGGAATCTACATATAATGTGAATAATAAAGGCATGCACGGACAGCCCTGCTGAGTGCATCTTGAGATCTGTATATAATCTGACTCTAACCCCAATATTGATAATGTAGCCCTAGGGGCCTTATACAGGGCCTTGATGGCTTTGATGAAGCTTCTGCTGAATCCTTTCCACTCTATTACTGCCCACATATATCCCCATGCGACACAATCAAAAGCCTTTTTTAGCATCTAGTAAAACTAAACCCAATGATGTCTTTAAGGCTTCAGCCGTGTTGAACACGGTGATCACCCTCCTAACGTGGTCAACTGTACCACACCCAGGAATAAAACTGTGTTGCTGGAGTGATACTATGGGTGAGATAACCTTCCCAAGTCAATTTGCCAATACTTTGGCACAGATTTTTCTATCACAATTTAAAGAAATCGGCCTGTATGATCTGGGGAGCAGAGACAATTTGCCTTTTTTCTTAAAAACAATTATGTTGATTGTTTCCCATGATGGTGGGATTCACCTCGCCTGGGTGTACAAAAACGTCCGAAGCATATCCTGTCAGAGTTCCCCAAAAAAACTTTATGAAACTCCAGTGGGACATTATCATGCTTTATGGCATTCCCAGTGGCTAGCAAATGTATTGCCTCAGAGATCTCATTGAGGGTTATTGGGGCACCTAGGATCCTTTGATCTTTCTCACTTAATCTAACCCTGTCCATGGCCATAAGGAAGTCATCATGCCTATGCATTGTGGCTTCAAGTTGTTCCATATATAGAGCTTGATAGAGGTCCCTAAAGACCCTAACAATATTGGATGGGGATTTAAAGGTCATCCCCTCCCGATCAGTGATAGCAGGTATCCCATTCTCTTCTTCCCTCTGCCTAGTCTTTTTTGCTAACAACCTCCTGGTGTTCTCCCCATATTCATAACATTCCGATTGATATTGATGAAATCTAGCAGTCACCTCCCTTCTAAAATATTGGTTGATCTTTGATTGTAAAATATCTATTTCTTGCTGGGCCTCTTGGAGGTTCATCCCCTTGGTCAACCTTCAAGTCAACTTCTCCTCTGCTAGATATAGCTCATTATATAGCCCCTGGATCTAGTTCTGTCTTACCTTCTGTTGATACAGACCAAAGCTAAGGGTTTCCCCCTAATTCCTGCCTTTAAGGCATCCCACACAAACCCTGCTGGGGCAGTCTCGCTATTGTTTTCCAGGAAATGTCTTATCCATTCACACATATGATCCACATACATTACATCTAAAAAAAGCTTCCTATCGAAAGACAAGGACACCTGAGATTTTATAATACTCACTAGTGGGATTTCAAGGAACAGTGGGCTATGATCTGAAAGTGTTCATCTCTATCTTGGCCTAGCTGGCAAGTGCTGTAGATACAAAAAAATTTATCTAACTGCCCCAGCTTCCGATGTAGAAAGGAATAAAATGTAAAGCAAGGGGCTGAGGCTTTGCACGCATCACACACATCTGTAAGGCCATGGTCCTCCACCAGACATTGCAACATTCTGTACACCTCAGGCATCCTCCCTGAGTATAGTTCATTCCTATTTTGATCACTCTTGACAACAAGATTACATTTAGATCTCCACATAAAATGAGAGGGAGCAGCCATAAAGTCAGTTCTACATTCAACCAATCAAATACATTAGTATCTTCCACATTAGAGCCATACACTGAACATATCGTGAACTGACCCTCACCCACACCACATTTTGTGATAACCCATCAGCCCATCTGATCCACAGCTGTACCCCACCTGAAAAGATGAACTTGTTGGCAAGGATTGACAACCCCTCTAGATGTTACATTCTGCTGTGTGGAAGCCAAAAGTGAAAAGCCCAGATCCATAAAAAACCTGCATCTTTTTCCAAGGAATGTGGGTCTCTTGAATGCAGACGAGATCCAGTTTCATGACCCTTAATTTCAAAGCAACCTTCCCTCTCTTAGGTAGGGAAGCAAGATGGCGACTGTGAGAGGATGGTTGTTTTGCCCTCCTCTCCAACTGAGCATCTATGGACTGTTTGTACACTCCCTATGTAGTCCTTGTTTGGAATGAATGTGGGGCTATATCCAGCTAGCATTTCTCCAGCTGTTTGGCTACCTACAGCAAAGAGTTTAGTTCTGCTTGACCGCGTGCTAAGATTACTGGTCTCCCGAGCGGTCCACTGGGTATCTGTTCGGCAGGGATGTCGCTCTGCTTGGCATGCAGTATTAATGCCTCTGGGGAGAGCAAGAGGCTTGAAAACTCATGACGGTGGTCGAGTACTGTTAGCTAGTAATGACACAGGGGTATGGTGTTTTCCGACCAGCCTCAGCAAAGAAAACTGCTTATAGATGGAGTCGATGTGAATTTAGGGGATCAATTCTTCTCACTTTTGGATCACTCAGACTGGTCAGACCAGGAGGATGTGGAGCTGCGTAGAGGGTGCCCCAGGAGGAACTCACTGGCCTCTGTGTTAGGTGATGTGAGCAGCATGGAAGAGAGGCAGGGGTACCCTTCATTTGCTACTTGTTCTGTCCTGATTGATACAGTGAGGAAGAAGGGGGCACCACAACAGGAAAGGCCAAGGCAGAAGTCAAACAACTGCTCTGGGATTATTCTGCTTTGCCCAGCTTGGAAGGAGATCCCTCTGGGGTGGGAGGTGCTGCTCAAGAAACCCCAGGTAGGGTCTCACTTGAAGCAATTTTTCAAAGTATAATGGCACTTAATCAGCAAGGCATAAGAAAGTGACAGATACTTTGGAGGCTCAAATGGTTGATACCCAGTGGAAATTGAAAGATTGAGAGTACAGTTTGATGAAATAATCTTAGAGCTCTGGGTATTCCTGAAAGACTGGAAGGGACCTACACCCATACTTATATTGTGGGTCTCTTTAAGGGAGGTTCCCCATTAAACAAAATACCCAGGCTATGCAGGAAGGGGCAACACCCAGGGCAATATTAATCTATCTGGGCATTTTTTTGTTACAGCAGGTGATCTCCAACCTGGCACATCCAGATTGGAAGAGATTGTTTGAAGGGGATATTTTTTGTCACACCAGACTTCTGCCACTTCACAGTGGAGAGAAGATGGCGCCTCCGACAACTGATATAATCTTTTCAAAACAAGGGGGTGCAGGCCTCTTTAATTAACCTGACTTAGGGGGTCATTACAACATTGGCGGTAAAAGCCGCTTACCGCCGTGCAGAAGACTGCCAACACACCGCCGCGGCTGCGGAATTCCGCAACGGTCATTATGACCCACTGCTCGGAATTCGCCAAAATTCAGACACCCACACAAGTCCGCCACACCAAAGGTCAGTGATAAACTGGCGAAAACAAAACCTCCACTGTCACGCCAACAGAAATACGCCCACACTATCACGACACACAAATCCACGTGGCAGTCTTTCAACCGCGGTATTCCATTGGCGGTACACACCGCAGCGCTCAAAATACACACACTCTTACAAAACACAGCCACATTGGACAATTCAAAATACACACACCTGATACACATACACACACCACTCCCACACACCCAATACAATATAAAACACACACCCACATCACCCACAAACCCCTATGACCAAAAATCATGAATGAAGGCCAGAGAGAGACACCACCATGAACAATACTAGCATCCAAAGGCACACAACACCATCACCCACACAACTTCCACGCACCTCACACAACACACCACTACATATCACCACACTTATCACCACACACACCACCCCACACATCACCTACACCACCCCATGGCACGGCAAAGACAGCCCAGGTTCTCGGAGGAGGAGCTCAGGGTCATGGTGGAGGAAATCGTCCGGGTAGAGCCACAGCTATTTGGAGCACAGGTGCAGCACACCTCAATTGCAAGGAAGATGGAGCTATGGCGAACAATAGTGGACAGGATCAACGCAGTGGGACAACACCCAAGAAATCGGGAGGACATCAGGAAGAGGTGGAATGACCTACGGGGAAGGTGCGTTCCGTGGTCTCAAGACACCACCAGGCGGTTCAGCGGACTGGCGGCGGACCCCTACCTCCTCACCCACAACTAACAACATGGGAGGAGCAGGTCTTGGCGATTCTGCATCCTGAGGGCCTCGCAGGAGTTGGTGGAGGAATGGACTCTGGTAAGTCAAATCTTAACTATTAAATCCCCCACCCTACCTGCATGCTATCACATACCCCCACCCTCGCCCTCGCCCTCACTCCTATCACTCCAACTCCTCACAAATGTACCAATATCACAAACCACACATCCCAACACCAAGCCCTGCATGCAACAACAAAGCATGGACACCCATCACTAAATCATGCCCACTGCACATACCCATACACCCCCCTAAACCATCATCACACAAGCTCACACACAGGAATGCCAGCGCTGGGGTACACGGTCACCCACCCATTGCACACCATGACACACACAGATGCAATAATCATGCCTTTCCACCCCTGCAGGACCACTACCCAACGTTACCAGACAGGAGGGTCCAGACATGTCCACTCCACCCACAGAAGAGGCCCACAGTGATGACAGCACCTCTGTCCAACTGGATCTAGATGACCAGCCCGGACCATCGTGGGCCTCGGGACAGTCAGTTCCCCTCACACAGGCACAGGCCACCACAGACCTTCCCCCCTCTGGAAACACCAGCACAGCACCCACCCAGCGGGCCCATACCTCCGTCCCCAGGACACATCAATCAGCTGTGTGTCCACCACTACAGGGAACCCAGGATAACCCACCACCCCAACAACAACAGGGACCTGTGGGCAGTGGCAGTGGGCACACGGTCCAGGGGACGGAGGCCCAGGAACACAGGGGAACTGGGAGGGCTGCTGTGCGACAGGGGGCGGACAGGTCAAGGGAACCCACTCTCCACGAGGCCCTCTCCTCCATCATGGGAGCATACCACCACTCCCAGGAGACGATGGCAACGGTACTGGCCAAGTTTCAGGAGACCCAGCGCATGCAGGAGGAACAGTATATGGGCTTCA
Source organism: Pleurodeles waltl (assembly GCF_031143425.1). Taxonomy (NCBI): domain Eukaryota; kingdom Metazoa; phylum Chordata; class Amphibia; order Caudata; family Salamandridae; genus Pleurodeles; species Pleurodeles waltl. The sequence goes on from NC_090436.1 coordinate 975,008,769, forward strand.
GGGAGGAACTCAGAACATCAGCTCCACCTTGGGCACCATCGTAGGGGTGCTGAAGGAAGTACTCAACACCAGGAGGGACACTGTGGCACTACAAGGGGCCCCTGACACTAGCATGGATGATGAACTGCCCACCAACTCTGCCGGCGCTAGTAGACAGGACGCCCCGCCACAGGACCACCACACCAGCACCCCACCCCCTGCAGACGGAGAACCACCTTGCAAACGGTCCCTGAGATCCAGGAACAAGACAGAGCACGATGCCAAGACCCCCGCCAAGAAATGAGACCACCCTGATTGTCATCCCACTGTCCCACTTTGTCACCCTGTCCAAAATTGAACTGCCCCAGCTCCACTTCCTATGCCCATATGGGCAATGCACTTGTGAGACTAATAGACTGTACTCTGCCATGGACACTCCTCCGCCATCACCCCTCACCATTTAACTTCCCCCTCCAATATTTTGCATTTAAATAAACACACCTAAAGCACAAAACGATCTGGAGTCTGTCTGTGATTTCGAAATAGTGTATTTGCAATTACAGTGACTAAATGTTCTTGAAATAGTAATGTCAACATACCTATGTCACACAGCTCTAGTCCATGAGGAATCTAAGCAGATGACACACATTGGGACCCACATCTGTGAAACCGTAAGGGAAAGTGACAACTCAGTGACCATACACTGGGTGAAAACGACAGACAGGAGAGAGGTAGTATTGTAAAAGTACATGCAGTAGGCAGGAATGTATTCTCACCTGTGTTTCACTGGAAATATTGCTGGATCACTGAGTCCCTGTTCTGCATATCTTCTTCCTCTTCTTCATCCTCATCACTGTCCAAAGGCTCCACAGCTGCCACAACACCGCCATCTGGACCATCCTCCTGCAGAAAAGGCACCTGTTGTCGCAAAGCCAAGTTGTGAAGCATACAGCAGGCCACGATGATCTGGCACACCTTCTTTGGTGAGTAGAATAGGGATCCACCTGTCATATGCAGGCTCCTGAACCTGGCCTTTAGGAGGCCGAAGGTCCGCTCGATCACCCTCCTAGTTCGTCCATGGGCCTCATTGTAGCGTTCCTCTGCCCTGGTCCTGGGATTCCTCACTGGGGTCAGTAGCCATGACAGGTTGGGTTACCCAGAGTCACCTGCAAATGGCGAGGGACAACTGTTAGACACACACTAACCTGTAGGGATAACCCTAGACAACCATTCCCACTGTCTTGCTTCCAGGGGCTCACCTAATAGCCACACACGGTGCCTCTGGAGTTGACCCATCACATAAGGGATGCTGCTATTCCACAGGATGTAGGCGTCATGCACTGAGCCAGGGAACATGGCATTCACATGGGAGATGTACTGGTCTGCCAAACATACCATCTGTACATTCATGGAATGATAACTCTTCCGGTTTCTGTACACCTGTTCACTCCTGTGGGGGGGACCAAAGCCACATGGGTCCCATCAATGGCACCTATGATGTTGGGGATAGGTCCAAGGGCATAGAAGTCACCTTTCACTGTAGGCAAATCCTCCACCTGAGGGAAAACGATGTAGCTCCGCATGTGTTTCAGCAGGGCAGACAACACTCTGGACAATACGTTGGAAAACATAGGATGGGACATCCCTGATGCCATGGCCACAGTTGTTTGAAAAGACCCACTTACAAGGAAATGGAGCACTGATAGCACCTGCACTTGAGGGGGGATTCCTGTGGGTTGGCGGATTGCTGACATCACGTCTGGCTCCAACTGGGTACACAGTTCCTGGATTGTGGCACGGTCAAACCTGTAGGTGATTATCAAATGTCTTTCCTCCATTGTCGACAGGTCCACCAGCGGTCAGTACACCAGAGGATTCCGCCTTCTCCTCACATGTCCCAGCGGACGGTGCCTATGAAGGACAACAGCGACCACAGAGTCAAACAACTCAGAGGTACGTACCCACAGTTTACCCAGAACACCAATCACACACAAAATGTGGCCTGTATGTTTGTTGAGACTAGGCCTAGGTATGTGTGACGCAGTTGGAAATTAGGCCATGTGGGTCCCTGAAATGGCGGCTGCCTGACCTCTAAAGTGGGACAATGGGATGTGAGGTAACTACGCTGGCGTTGTACACCGTCGGGGTAGGCGGTCGGAGACCACGGATCAATGCTGCATTGGTTAACATTGGACTCTATGGGTCCCAGGAGCCAATGATGAGGTACGCCGGCGGTGATGGTACATACCGCCGCAGACGTGACCGCCATTTTCTATCTGTTCAATCACTCAATACCTGATCTTCCACAGGACAGGACCTACACTGCAAGTGCTGCTGTGACCTCGGTCTGGAAGAGACAATGGCTCGTACATCTGGGGAAAGGGCCCCTGCCTTCACATCGGAGGAGTTGGAGAAGCTCGTTGATGGGGTCCTCCCCCAGTACACGCTACTCTACGATCCTCCAGACAAACAGGTAAGTACACAGGGAGCATGTTGTATGGGCTACGCCTGTGTGGAGAGGGCTGGGTGTAAGAAGGAAGGGGGTAGAGTTCTGCGTGCATGAAAGACGGTGGGTGCATGTGCCACATGCCAAGGGTAGGGATGGGGGCCACTCACTTTGACGGTACAGTTGGTAATGACTTCTCTTCTTCCCCTGTACATTTCATGTAGGTCAGCGCCCACCAGAAGAAAGATATTTGGCGTGCCATCGCCAAGGATGTACGGACCCTGGGGGTCTACCACAGACGGAGCACCCACTGCTGGAAAAGATGGGAGGACATTCGCCGCTGGAGCAAGAAGACGGCGGAGGCTCAGCTGGGGATGGCCTCCCAACGTGGGAGGGGTGCCCCTCGAACCATGACCCCCCTGTTGTTCAGGATCCTGGCGGTGGCCAACCCGGAGTTGGATGGGCTCTTGTGGGCATCACAGCAGACACAAGGGGGTGAGTACACTCTCATTCAGCTGACTTTGCGCACAGTGGAGTTGTCTGTGTGGGGGAGGGGGGCTGTGGGTTTCCCTAGGCCAGGGCGAGTTCCGTAGGCAAGGCCCCTCGGTAAGGCATGGCCCTGTGGCCCCCCCTACCCCACCTCTGTAGAGTGCCAAGTACAGCTATTCATGCCCCTGTGTCATCTATGTGTGTAGATGTCATCCATAGCCTTGTAGGCCATTTCCCAGGAATTGCACTGTAGAGCCCAAGAGCACGGCGTAGTGCAGGGGGCTTCTGTGTCTGTCTTGTCCGCCAACGGTAGCGGTAATCCATGCACTCAACATGTCTTTATTCTGTCCCCCCCCTTTTTTGTGGTCTCCCTGTTCTTGTGTGCATTAGCCTCATCAGGCGGAGGAGCAGTGGCACCGGAGCATGAGGGAGCTGCATCCCACATGACCATGGAGGGCCACACTACAGACTCAGAATTCACCAGTGGGACGGAGGGCGACGGAAGCTCCACGGCGGGGACAGGAGCTGACACCAGCGACATGGACACATCCTCTGATGGGAGCTCCCTTGTGGTGGCAGCATAATCTGTGCCCCCGCATCTACAGGTACAGCCGCCACCCCGCTACCAGCACCGCCCTCCCAGTAGCCCCTCAGCCTTCGCCCCGTGCCCGCCCACCCAGGAGGGTGGGTACACCTTCGCCCCAGGCACCTCAGGCCCTGCCCCAGTCACCCCTGCTGTCCTCAGTGAGGAGGCCATTGACCTCCTCAGGTCACTCACTGTTGGGCAGTCTACCATTTTGAATGCCATCCAGGGTGTAGAAAGGCAGTTGCAACAAACAAATGCATTCCTGGAGGGCATTCATTCTGGTCAGGCGGCCCTCAACCGAGCCTTTCAAACTCTGGCCTCAACACTAATGGCAGCCATTGTCCCTGTGTCTAGCCTCCCCCCTCCAACTTCCTCCACCCAGACTCAATCCCCTGTACCTCTGCCTATCCCCAGCACACCATCAGAACAGCCTGCACACACCTCACCACACAAGGGAAGGTCAGGCAAACATAAGCACCACACATCACAGAGGGGCTCACGCAAGCATCACACACATGCAGACACACCAACATCCACTGCCTCCACTGTGTCCCCCTCCTCGTCGTCTCCCTCCCAGTCTCGTCTACACACACAACTGCATGCACTACCTCTACAGCCACTACGTCCCTCACCAGCACACCCACCAGCACACCCCGCTCACGTGCAGTCACCACCCCACTACCATTCACACGTCCCCTGTTTCCTCTCCCAGTGTGTCTGTGATGCCCCCTCCCAAGATACACAAAGGCAGGCACACACCCACCCAACAGCCATCCACCTCACGACAGCCTCCAGCGCATGCACCTGCACCCAAAGTCACCAAACGTACACCTTCTTCTACCACCACCTCTTCCTCCACTCCCAAACCACCTCCAGCTACCCGTCCCAGTGTGTCCAAAAAACTTTTCCTGTCCAGCCTTGACCTTTCCCCCTCGTCCATCGCATAGGTCTTGAAATGCCACCTCAGCCACAACATCTCCGGGACCAGTGGTGCCTGTAGTAACAGGTTTGTGGAGTGCACCAGCCACCAGGACAGCCAGTGTGGCACGGAGCCACAGCACAGCCAGTCCCCCCCTGTGAAGCATCAGAAGTTGGCCAGTGCCTGGCAGAAGAGGGGGAAGACTCCAGCCACCGAAGCCGCTCCCAGGGGTCCCGGTGGGAGTGTGGACTCAGCTGTGACACCTCCCAAGGTGGGGAAGGGCCACAAGAAACCCGGCAAGTCTGGGAAGAGCAGCACGGCGGAGAAGACCGCCATCATCCCCGCTGCCCAGGAGGGCCCTGCCAGCCCCATCCCGCTGCCCAGGAGGCCACCGCCAGCCCCATCCCCGCTGCCCATAAGGCCACCGCCAGCCCCATCCCCGCTGCCCAGGAGGCCACCGCCAGCCCCAGCCCAGCTGCCCAGGAGGCCACCGCCAGCCCCATCCCCACTGCCCAGGAGGCCACCGCCATCCCCAGCCCAGCTGCCCTGTAGGGCCCCACCAGCCCCAGCCCAGGAGGGCCCGCCAGCCCCAGCCCAGGTGACCAGGAGGGCCCTGCCAGCCTCAGCCCAGCTGCCCAGGAGGGCCCCGCCAGCCCCAGCCCAGCCGGGCCATGAAGGACCGCTGCCCCAGCCCAGCCGGGCCATGAAGGACCGCTGCCCCAGCCCAGCTGGGCCATGAAGGACCGCCAGCACAAGACCCGCTGGGTCATGAAGGACTGCCAACTCAAGCACCGCTGGGCCATGAAGGACCGCCAACTCAAGCACCGCTGAACAGGGAACCGCCAAATCAAGCACCGCTGAACAGGGCACCACCAAATCAAGCACCGCTGAACAGGGCAATCACCGCTGAACAGGGAACCGCCAAATCAAGCACGGCTGAACAGGGCACTGCCAAATCAAGCACCGCTGAACAGGGCAAGCACCGCTGAACAGGGCACCGCCAACTCAAGCACCGCTGAACAGGGCAGGCACCACTGAACAGGGCACCGGCAAATCAAGCACTGCTGAATAGGGCACCACATAATCAAGCACCGCTGAACAGGGCAAGCACCGCTGAACAGGGCACCGCCAAATCAAGCACCGCTGAACAGGGCACCGCCAAATCAAGCACCGCTAGCCCATGAGCGGCAGGGGCACTGACGCAACTGGGACCGTCACGGGGTGAGTGATGCACTCTGGGCACCAGTCCCCCTCCAGAACCAGTGGAGACATGCATCCACTACCTCTGTCCTTCACAGGATGAAGCACTCTGGGCACCAGTCCCCCTCCAGAACCAGTGTAGAGATCCATCCACTACCTCTGTCCTTCACAGGATGAAGCACTCTGGGCACCAGTCCCCCTCCAGAACCAGTGGAGACTGTTATCCACTTGAGAGACTGTGGCTTTTGCACTCCCCAGGATAATGCAGTGGGCAAACCATCCACTGGAGAGACTTGAGAGACTGTGGCTTTGCACTCCCCAGGATGCAGCAGTGGGCAAACCGCCCACTGGAGAGACTTGCGAGACTGTGGCTTTGCGCTCCCCAGGATAATGCAGTGGGCAAACCACCCACTGGAGAGACTTGAGAGACTGTGGCTTTGCACTCCCCAGGATAATGCAGTGGGCAAACCACCCACTGTAAAGACCTGAGAGACTGTGGCTTTGCACTCCCCAGGATAATGCAGTGGGCAAACCACCCACTGTAGAGACTTGAGAGACTCTGGATTTGCACTCACCAGGATAATGCAGTGGGCAAACCACCCACTGTAGAGACTTGAGACACTGTGGCTTTGCACTCCCCAGGATAATGCAGTGGGCAAACCACCCACTGTAGAGACTTGAGAGACTGTGGCTTTGCACTCCCCAGGATTGAACAGTGGGCAAGCCACCCACTGTAGAGACTTGAGAGACTGTGGCTTTGCACTCCCCAGGATTGAACAGTGGGCAAGCCACCCACTGTAGAGACTTGAGAGACTGTGGCTTTGCACTCCCCAGGATTGAACAGTGGGCATTGAGGCCCCTCGTGGATCTGGCGTTGTGCACTCATCCGGCTGAGGTGCCCCCCTTTGGCTTCCCCCTTAGGTGCCTGTTGTATTTCTATCTGATGCCCCTGCAGTGTTCTCTCTGTTTTGATCTGGTATCGAGTGTGGGCCTCGCCCATGCATTTTGGGCCCAGTTGTCCACGGACTATGAATGGTGCAATACCTGGACTACTATTCTTGGTGTATATTTTGTTAATAGTATATATGTATATTTTTGCGTACTTCATTTTAATAGATTACAATGGTTACACTCATTTCCTTTTGTCTTTGCATTCTTCCAGGGGGGTTGGCGGGTGTAACTATTATGTATAGATATGTATTAGTGTGTGTGTTGTAGTGGGTGAGGGTGGGGGTGGGGGTGTTGCATGTGTATGTCCCTGTTTTTTGCCTCCCCCTACCCTGTGTCGTAGGTGCAGTACTCACCGTGGTCTTCGCCGCCGGAATTCGTGCTCCTGGTACAGGAGCAGGAAGACTATCGCAGGTAGGATTTGAAGTTCCAGGTCCATGGTGTCCTCCTTCCTCGTGGAGTGTGTAGAGGTGAGCGTTTTCCCTTCGAAATTCCTGTTTCCGCCGTGTTTTTATCTGCGGTGAATCCACCCCGGAAAAGGTGGCGGATTGGCCTGTCATATTAGTGTGGGCGGTACATTGTCCTCCGCCTGTCTGTTGGCGGTGACCGCCGCGCTGTTTGTTTGTACCGCCGTGGCGGTCGGAGTGTTAAAGTGGCTGTCTTTGTTGGCGGTTTCCGCCACGGTCGTAATTGCACATTTTTTACCGCCGGCCTGTTGGCGGTCTTACCGTCACTTTAACACCGTCCGCCAGGGTTGTAATGACCACCTAAGATTAAAGAGGTTTATCAGGAAAAGTTCCACTTTTTTACATCAGAGGTTAAGGAAAATAAGTTTTTATGGAGTCTGAGCTCAGGTTATGGTATCTCTGCCTGGTGTGATTTTAGAATGCTCCCATGACGATATTTGTACAATCATGCATATTTCATGCATATTCATATATGTGCTGGATAATGCACAGTATGGGGGTTGCAGTTTTGAATGGTGGTGGGGGTTTTCTTTCTGTTCGTCTCTGGGAAAGGAGTGACTTTGAATACCTAAGTAAGGGTTAACTAAGATTGCGGTGCAGTGGGGAGCAGGCTACCATCAACAGACCTGGCTGGTCCAACTGCTTCCAGGAGGTGTCAAAGTGGGGGGGGGAGGAGAGGGGATGTTGGATAGGCAGTGGGGTCAGGTGGGTGGGGGGTTGGAGGAGGGGGGTCGAGGGGGACAGTGTTGAAGGTGGTAAAATGCACAGTTGGTTGTCATTGCAGACATGAGCAGGTAAATAATAAAAGTGCTGGAAATATGAAAATGATAGGCAATTTTAAAGAGCAGCAGGAACAGATTAATTTGGTTGATCTCCCTTTCTGGTATCTCATCCTCTTTGTTGTGTGATGGAACCTAACTCTATGTGATTATGAGGAGACTAGCTAAGGTTTGCCAGATGATGTGACATGAACCACCTCTAGCACAAGACGAAATGGCAGGGTCTAAACTGCATATTTGTACCATTAACTTCTTTGGTCTCAATATTTACAAGGCCACAAAAAGCCACCCTGTGTGGCTTTTCATGGCCTTGTAAAAATGGACTGGGGGAACACAACGTAAGTTGCTGCGTTGCCTCACACTGCAACAAGGAGGTGTGCCATAGGCATTACAGTTGGTGTTCCCATGTAACACAGATGGCACTTGACACATTCCCAGATTTACGAGATTTTGTCAAGCTGGGAATGCGTCAAAAGCCTACACCTCCCCAATGGGGTGTGAGGGAAGCGCAACCAGGAGAAATACCTTTATTTCTCCTAATTTTTATTTTTTCTAGCAAAAGCTAAATGCTGAGCTATAGCTGGTTTTAGGTATCTAACTGAGAGGTTTCTGTGCCCTCGTGGGGAACTGAGGCTAGAGTCTGAAACAGTGAACTGAAATGGCTTCATCATAAAACAAAGTGACTACATTTTGAAAAACAAAAACTGGAACATTTCACAAAAATTGAAGGACTACAATTTGATATCAGCTGAGGGGCACATAATGACAGCGCTCATCAGCATAGAAACACAAACAAGGAGGCACTAAGGGAATACATTAAATGCAATTTGTATACCTAGAATCATATTTAGGGCCTCATTTTCTAGAAAGTTTCATAGCGCTCCAACAAATTTGGCACAGCCGCACTGCTTCACTTCATAAACACAGGGATAAATAGAATTTAAGACAATAAAGTGCAACCCTGTGTTTTCCCTAGAGCTGGAGCTAAATTGAGCTGCCTAGCGCCAACACAGGTACTGTTGCACCATGGTGCAAGGGTGCCTGCGTTGCAGAGAATGATTGTTTATGTGCAGGAAGGTGTTCCTTCCTGCACATAAACAATCAATAATGGAGATTTGTTACTTCTATCTGTGCTGCAGAATACAGCACATATAAAAGTAGCAAATCATAATTATTTCATGATTGTATTTGTGCAGGAAGGGACGCCTTCCCACATATACGCAATCATCCATGGCGTTTTGCTCTTTCGGAATTCAGCACACATAGAAAAAGCAAACACTAGGAGAAATAAAAGTATTTCTCCTTGTTGCTCCATACTAAAGCCACCCATGGAGTGGCATTAGTTTTTGGCACTGTCTCAGGTTTACTATTTCTCATCAATATGGGGCAGCATTAAAATTCAATAGGGTGTTGCGGTGGAACACCCACAGCAACACCCATTGCATACCCCTTTCATGCTAAGTGATGCATGTAAAGGGGCCGTATTTACAAGTTGGTGTTACACCACAAAAAGTGGCCTAACGCTGTATTGTAAATGACGCAGAGCATCGCTGAAAGTGCCACACAAGTGGAACTGCTAACTAGTCCTGCCTTTGGACACATAAACATGTGCCTTAATCTCTTTTTAGTCTATCCTATCTGAAAACTAGGATAGAAGCCCAATTTCCAGAAATCTGTCAGGACAGGTGGTGAAAAAATTGAACTGTCCTTGAAAATACGGGGCGCCTGGCCACCCTACCATAAAAGAATGACATTCTGCTTGCATGCGATGCCTTTTTTGGAAAAGGTGCCTTCAGTCTCAGGACATGTGGATAAATGCACACCACATGAAACTGCATTGTAGACTTTTCCAAATAACTACAACACGCTGCTCTTAACCAGGTTTTGTGTTGGACATCATACTGTGGAATGTACTACCTGTACATTGTTGGGCAGTACCACATGAAGTTATGCAAACCCCTAAAGCAACAGGTTTTATTTTTCACGCAAATAATATCCCAAAAGAACGGGTATTTTTTTTGTTAAGGCCTTCACTGTTTGGCAGAACGAGCCTAAACTTTAAATGCTGAAGCTGTTTTGCACTGCATATGATGCTGAAAAAATGTATACTGAGACAAAACAAAATAACATTAATCTTTTACTTCTGCAGTTTTATATAGAGTGAGCTGGACCAAAGGCACTGGAGTGCTTTACATAAGCACCACAATACACTAGGCAAAGGCAAATGTATGTTTTTTGAGGCACGTGGAGATTCAGGCCCATAGTTATGCTTCAATTGCGCCGAATTTGCATCTTTTTTTATGCAAATTTGGCGCAAACCTAACTCCATATTTATATTTTGACATTAGACAAATTTGGAGTCAAAATATAAGAGTTTGCACCATTTTTTGGATGAGTGCACCTACCTTGCATCAATGAGATGCAAGTTAGGCATTCCCATCTAAAAAATGGTGTTATCCCCATATTTATCCTCCCATGCTAAAATAATGCAGGGGTGGAAGGAGGGGCTAAATAATGGTGCAAAGCTTGCTTTGTACCATTTTTTAATGCCTGTGTCAGGCCAGGGATTAGGGGACCTGTGGACCCATTCCATGGTTAAACACCTTGGAATGGGTCCACAGGTGCCCTCACCAAGCCCCAGAAACACCCCCACGCACACTAGAGGGACAACAGGGGATCAGGAGCCCATCTCAGGTGAGTAGGGTAAGTATTGGTAAGTATTTTTTTTATTTGTTTGTGCTATTGGGGGGCCTAACTTGGGGTCCCCTGCATGGTACAGGGAGCAATGGCCATGCCCAGGGGACACTTGTCCCCTGTGCTGGCCATTGGGGTGATGGGCTCCAGGAAATGGTGCTAGTCTGGTTAGAGGCATTTTTTTGCATCTAACCAATCTAGCATCATTTTTTGATGCACAACCCCTCCTTCCATACCGCCACCCCCACCTGACTAGCATCTTTTTTTAAGACGCTAGCCCAAGTTTAGTGCTGGCTTTCACCCCATTCTTTTGATATGCTTTGGCGCTGTGGAATGGTGCGAGCCGGTGCTATACTTTTTGCTGCAAAACTGCATTTGGACAGTTTTGCGGTAAAAAACATTAATCTGGTCCTAAATGATTTTCTCGAATTTTCAGATTATGCTGAAGCCATAACTCAAACCAGTTTCTCCAGGCCTAAAGTCGGCAGCTCTGGCCGTAATGTCACGGACTCTTACCGAACAAAGTAAAATAAATAAATATAGAATTTTCTTCACACGTTTGCCTTTTTAAGAGCGTTAACTCATCGCCTTCCAGCATACAATTTTGCTTGTGAAGGCTGCCCCTTTGTACAATTTCCAATTAGTCACGCTTGGCCAGTCACTTGAATTATTTCCCCTACACTTCCAACTTAGTCGAAATGCACCATTTCAGCATCGATAATTAGAAATTCTGGACAAAGGTAAGTCAATAAAGTTGATCTCATCAGAATTTAGCCCAGATGCTGCTGTCCGTCTTTGCACTACTCTAATATGCATAGAAATGTATTCCGAAGAGCTGGACGCACGTCAAAAGCTGAAATGTACAACTTACACTATTATTTATACTTTTTTTAGCGCCGCATTTGCGCCGCTTTGTGACGCAAAACGGCGCAAACCTACAAAATACAATGGTATTTTGCAAGTTTGCGCCGTTTTTGCGTCAAAAAACGACGCAAATGCGGCGCTAAAAAAGTATAAATACGGGCCTGTCCAAGGAACGCTAATCCGCATATTTATAAAAATGAGAAAAACTCCTCTTCCCTTTATCCACTGTGAAGCAGTATGTGTTTCTAAAGGTGTGTTGCAGACTTCTGGCGTGCTTGGGAGCCTTAGGCCAACTCTGCCGGCAAAACCATTCACATAACTGCCCTTAACGCATATGGAGGACGACGCATTTCAGGGAGACAAGTCTAGGCAATAACACGAATGAATGCTTCTTCAAAGGCTTGGTGTTTCTTGGCGCTCCAGCCCTCAGGGGTGCTAAATAAACAGGACCATTTATGCGGCATTAGTAGAAGGGCCAACGGAGCCCCATACTTGCCTCCAGTAGGGCCTTACCTCTAACACAAGACTACAATCTTCAGTGCGCAGAAGCAGGAGACATCATGACCCACACGATTCCTGCTGAGAAGGAGACACGTCGATCAGCGCTCAATTTAACCCCAGAGGTCGTTTCTGATTGTTTACATTCAGCTACAGCTGTGGGTTGCACACCCTGCTGGACTGAAAAACCTTGTATGTGATGGATCTATTTTCTCTCAATCAGGCTTTCATAAACCGTGTTGTCCAAAAACATCATGTTCACACAATACAATTTGAAAGATGGTACAGTAACAGTATAGATATAATTTCACCAAATACATAATGAAATTCGGCTACATTTCTCTTACTAAAATATGACATACGCGTAGACACTTTCTGTGTGGGTAACAGAAGATGCATTCCTCTAAATAATATATTACAATGTATCAGGTTTAGAAAAAAATACATTTCCCAACTGCATTTGGAAAAATACATTTTTTATCATCTGTATAAGGATGAAGTCATTTCTGATATTAAAGTTGCAGACATTTCCAATAGCACTTTTATGTTCATAACATATAGCATCGAAAGGAAGTGAAATTAAAATTTCATATATATTACTCATTGGAAAGTTACAGTTGTACATGCACATGTATAAATATTATTATTTCACAAAAATGTGAAATACATGTCCAAAAACTATTTGTGATTCAATTTCTCATTAATGGAACTATGAGCCATAAGTAGTCTAATTTCACTTTTTTTACATTATGTTGTTGAATAGTACAACCAAGTGCAAATATGACCAATGACTTGCTGTGCTTACAGTTGGGTATTGGTGTGAAAGTGGACAAGTACCAGTGAAGTATGTAGCTTGTCGACGTTCATGTCTCTTTGACACGCCTCATTGGGCCTTCTGCAAATTGCTATCTCTAGCTGTTTTTTTTCTTCCTCCCGTTTAGAGTGTTTTGTTGGTTCCATTTGACAGCGGTTAGGTAGCTGATGATCTCTGGGACTAATCAGTGATATCAAAACCTCCTTTTTACACAATATTTGAAAAGTCCTGTGATTTCAAGTCAATATGTGGAAGGTCAGGAGTCCTCTGATCAGTTGTGTTGTTGCAGTGATGAGCAAAAATCTCCATCAGGTCACCTGGAGGGTTCAATTTCAGATTGCTGTTCCCAGGCTGAAATATTGGCCCTCATTATGACCTTGGCAGGCGGCTACAGCCGCCCGCCAAGATCTGACCGCCGTGCGGCCGCCAATGCGGCCGCACCCATGCCGCGGTCATTAGGAGATCCCCGCTGGGCGGAAACCTGGTTTCCGTCCACCGGCCCAGCGAGGATCTCGGCTGCAACATAGGAGCTGGCTCCAAATGGAGCCTGCGGTGTTGCGGCCGTGCAACGGGTGCAGTTGCACCCATTGCGCTTTTTACTGTCTGCATAGCAGACAGTGAAAAGCCGCATGGGGCCCTATCAGGGGGCCACACGACTCCCCGTACCACCAGCCTTTTCATGGCAGTTCAAACCGCCAGAAAAAGGCTGGCGGTCAGGGACTCGTAATCCCCTGTGCAGCGCTGCTAGCAGCGCTGCCCAGGTGGATTATCACCGCCGAGGCAAATGAGGCGGAATACTGCCGGCCCTGGCGGTGCGACCGTGGCGGTTCCGCCGCAGTCGTAATACCCCAGGAAGCACCGCCAGCCTGTTGGCAGTGCTTCCGTCATTTTAGCCCTGGCGGTCTAGTACCGCCAGGGTCAAAATGACCCCCATTGTGTCCTACATATTGTTTAAAAATATCTTTCCATTGGGCATTTTTGATACAGCAACCACAGTAAATATATTGGGCCTGATGTCACTGTTGAACATACAAATAAGGCTTAGGATGAGCAGAACTTTAAAGATGAAGCACTCAGAGACTTTGGGTTTCCACAGAAGTGGCCTTTGGGAAACCAGGCAATCCAACCGGTATGTTTGCAAGCTGTTTGCTACCCTTCTGGCCCCTTCCGCATATGTTTCCAAGAGATGATAGACTTCCCACATAAGTCTGATTAACCTCAATCTTTAAAGTATTGAGTACAGAGCTGATAGCACAGGTGTTTTAATAAAATATTATCAATGAGTGTTTATGTATTCTGAATAACAATTTTGTGAAGAAAATAAAATAACGTAGAAAAATAATGCACACATTTGAAAATTTGATGATGAAGAATGGCCACCAATGTTAACGAAATGTACTAATCAATGTTTTAATAATATGAAATGTTGAATATATGTTTATAATGTAAAAATATGTCATATTAAGGGTTATGCAGTATGCTTTAGCTTTATTAATTGTAGACCTTAGCTTAGCAAGTGTCCTGGCCTACTTGCCAGGCCTCATGTTAAAGCTGTATTTCTTAGCATTTAGTAAAATGGCTGTCCTAGAAGAGTTAAACTATGAATTTCTACTGTATTGTTTAAATGTGCTTATAAGGGAAGCTTCTCATGAGAACTGACTGCTAGAAGATGATGTTCTCGTTAATGTAACATTTTATGTGTAATGTGTGTGAGACTGACTTTCCCAGGACAAGAACAATGAAGATACTGACTAGAGTAGAAGCTGCAACAATATTGTGGCCTGACAAACCAGATGATGAGGACATTGAAAGACAAACCACTCAACGACATGTGAACGGAGTAGTATTAGAATTCATAGATTTGGGAGTTTCATTTCTTGGACCAAGTGTGAACATAAGATTAACTGACCAATAGGGATTTGGGGGTAGTTTTAACAGTTTTTACTTAACAGGATCACACAGAGAGAAGACATTCATTCTGACCATTGGCCATTTTTTGCTTGCTGGCTGAAAGGCATTTTCGTTAGACACTCTGCCCTTATTTTTGCCTAAATTGCATCTTGATAAGAGACACACTTAACTTTAATGCTTAGAGACTTTGCGTTTTCCGAACTTTGATGCTGAATCCTGTTGCCTTGCTGATCGACTGATATCCTGAGGACGAAGACTGACTCTGCTTTGCTGATCTATACTGAGGATAGGTACTATAACATAAACTGTGATTATTATGCATATTTGCTTTTTTTTTCTAGGTACCAACTGCACTGTTTTGATAGAGCCAAAGTTAAATGGTTTTCCAAATTTGTGTTACTAAATTGTTTTGCATGAAGCCCAACATGCTGATGCTAATCTGATGCTAGCTGAGGATCCTCACTAATGAAATCATGATAACAGGGACTAATGCTTGATTAAATTCTCTACTAAACTTCATGTATATAATTACATTGATGCAGTTGACTTTGTTACTGATTTGCACCATACCTTTAGAATGTGTTGTAGTTCAAGCTTTAATTAGATTAAGTTTCTTCCGCCGCTTTGGACAGCCAGTAGTGTTTCTATATGTGTTTCATCTAATTTTGAGATTAATCTACATGACCTTAGCATTGTTAATATAGGGAAATAAATATTCTAATTTTACTAAAGATGTGGTTATTCATGACTGAAAGGTCACAGTGATGACAATTACTGACTCCATTGATTATTGACGTTATTGATTGCTAATGATTATTGATTATTGTGTATTGATTATTGATTATGTACTGGAGCAATGGTAAGAACATCTTAATTGCAAATCAAAGGGTTCATCAACCTATTTAAGTCCCCTTGTGCGTTTACTTATTGAAGTCAGACGTGCTAACAGAGATCGAGGCAGACTGATGGTTCGTCTCCTTAAGAGCTTGCCATAGACTTCCGGTAGTGACAGGTTTTAACAGAGATAGTAGCAGGATTGAAGGCCCCAGAAGTGGTACCAGAATTCATTATTATTGAGATTTGGATTTACTTTTATGATACAAATTGCAAAGATGATAGGGGAACATTTTCCTTAAGTCCAGAAATGACTTTCCCAGATTCTGGATCCTGCTAAGGGTTGTGTGAGGGTGTTCTCTGTATTCTAGTGACAGGGTGAATGAAGTAGGTTGCGCCAGCACAGCTTATTGAAATCACAGGTGAATTGTGAGGTTTGCAAGGGTTTTAGGGAGTTTTCATACTCCAAATGAAGTTGTAGTAGGACTGTGCATACTACGCAGTGTGAGAGTAGGGAAGTCGTCGAACTTCATATGTGTGTGGCGCTTTGTGCTCAAATATTATCTACGTGGTTGATGTACAGATACAATATAAATGAGTACACTGATCCAGTGAAAGATATGTGTCAAATTCCACTAGGCACTTCTCTAGCTAGAAGTAAATACCCTCACACACCCAATGGAAGTCATGTTTCATCATAGGGTTTGCTCCTCGTCAGACCTGTGCTGCAATGTCTGACTGGCCCACTGCAAGGGGGCACTTTGCCAGAGATCTTAACTAGAGATCTGTGCCGTGGTTCATGAGGAATGGATTTAATCCTACGCACATAATAGGAGAGAGAAATAGAAATAGATAAAATTGTCTCAAGAACCCTTCAAAAAAACACACTTTATTGATCGGTGAAGGGTGTAGGTCAACGTTAAAAACGAACTTTCCGCAGCAGTTACAACAGTAGCAGCAGGGAAACATGATGTTTCAGCCCCAGATGAGAGGTAGATGTTGTGGAGGCAATATGAATCATGGTCCAGACTTGAATACTGTACTGGTTCAGAATGATGTGTAGGGAATGTAGAAGTTATTACCATGTCATATTTGCAGAGCCGTTGGAGATTGGAAACAGGAGTGTCCGATGATGGTGCAGGAAGGTGTTGTTCAGCAGAGTAATGACATCAATTCATTCCAGAATGTGAGAGGACCGAGATTGAGAGGTCCCAATCCAAATTTTCAGACTAATGTAAATCAAGTGCAGAATTCTCAGCCCATGCAGCAGGTGTAAATGCCCCATGCACAAATCTCACAGTTGCAGCCGATGCAACAGCAGGTTCTCATGGTACCTAGACAGCAAATTCAAATACCTCAAGCCCAGATGGAGAAGCAACAGAGGATGCTTTTTCAGCAGATCACAGGTCAGAGGCATAACAGAAATAGTAACACAGTGCAACAATTACCCTTACACAGTGAGAATGGAATAAATGATGAAGGGATGAGTGACAGTTCAGATGAGGAGCCATGTGTGCTTGCGACTTACTTAGAAGTAGATCAAAAAGGACCCTATGTGAAGGGAAAGGTTGTGGGTCATAAGGTTTCATTCTTGGTTGACACAGGAAATAAACACTCAACAGTGAGAAGTGCAGAAGTTCCAAATGTGCCCCTTTCAGGTAGAACAGCCCAGGTTGTGGGAGTAGCAAACCAATATTTTACCAACCCGATTACAGATCCAGTTCAGATTGGCAACTTCCAGGGATTGCATAAATTTGTAGTCTGCGATTCAAGTCCAGTATCCCTACTATGAAGAGACCTGTTTTGTTCAACTTCCACAGTATTATATGCTGCAAGATGTCCTTATGACAGTAGCCCAGATAATTGCAGATTTTGTAAAGCAAGGGGTTCTGAAGGATGTATTGAGCAGTCCATGTAACTCACCAGTAATGGGTTTGAAGAAGCCCTGTGGGTGTCAGGACAGGGCCACTCACCTAAAAAGCACGACGTCTGCAGGGGTGATGGTATGCCCTCCAACCTCCTGGAACACCTCTCGGCACTTCCTGGTAGACACAGAAACCCCGGCAGATGTCCCAGAAGGAATGGAGGAGTGGAAGAGAAAGAGACAAAACACTACCATGTCTTGCCGGTCCAGCCAGGCACCCTGTATCTTCGGGAGGGCAAGTCATTGAAGAAGAACACTGGGATGCTCTAGCACTTTTCTTGGATAATAATAACTGTTGGCACAATTACTAACACTACATTACGAAAAACCCAAACTGAGTACCATAACAATAAGTACTGCGACACTAGGGCTGGCTTCACAGAGATTCACTGTTGCACACTACAATTAGAACTGTGGTTGCACTTATCATGCACAAGAAAGACAAAGAAGGGCATCAATTATATCACATATAACTTTCCTGTATGCATAGGGTTAAACTGAAAGGAACAAAAACAATCCAAGAAATACAAATGTCCACTCTGGGTTTAAACAGTTAGGGTGGCGCAGTTTGGTTTGGTTTCACTGTGTGTGAAAAACCCTTCAAAAGCAAATTCTTCAAACCTGAAACACAGGCATGAATGAAACAATTTAAATTCAAGAGTTATGCTATTAGAGAAAGAAAAGCCACGTAAATGCTCTTTTAAAATTGCACTGCCACTTTTTGTAGTACGTGAGCTCAAGTAGATTTCCTGAAGCACATTTAGGAAAGTAACTACAATAATAATGTAGAATGTTCAGAAATGCATTTGTCTCTTCAAGATAAGCACTCTGCCAAAATACGAGGTCTGAAATACACCAGCTGTTCTAGCAAAGCACTGCGCTCAAAGAACAAACTCTCTGGAGAATACTAGTCACTTAGGGCCAGATGTAGTAAGATAGCAAATTGCGACTTGCAATTTGCGAGTCCGTGCGACTCGCAAATTGCAAGTCGCAATTTGCTATGCAGAACGGTGTCTCAGACACCGTCTGTGAGTCGCTATGGGGTCGCAAAGACCCACCTCATTAATATTAATGAGGTGGGTCGCTAATTGCGGCCCCATAGCGACTATGGGCACTCACGGGTATGGAGGCCTGCTGTAGTCAGCAGACCTCCATGTCCGTGACTGCTTTTAAATAAAGCAGTTTTTTTTTTCCAAGTGTAGCCCGTTTTCCTTAAAGGAAAACGAGCTGCATTTAGAAAAAAAAACGAAACCTTTTGTTTCGGATTTTTTCAGGGCAGGTAGTGGTCCCTTGGACCACTACCTGCTCTGAAAAAATAATTTGGGGTCCAGTCACAAAGGGGAAGGGGTCCCATGGAGTTGCATACCACTGCGACTCGCAAATAGGAAGGGAACACCCCTTCCTATAAGCAACTCTGAAATGCATTTTGCGAGTCGGTTCCGACTCCAAAATGCATTTCTGCATAGCAAACACACGTTTGCGACTCGCAAACGGCGATTTTCGCCGTTTGTGACTCACAAATGGTTTGCTACATCTGGCCCTTAGCTCAAGTCTTTTTGGAAGTGCTGGAGGAATGCCTGGTGTCAGCTGGTACAGGAACAAAGAAAAGAATTGCCTAGTCTGAATACAAGGATGACAGGAGGGGCTGGACTGCCAAATCAGATGCTGAGATCAGGAAGCAAAACAAAGCCAAGCAGGGAGGCATGCTTCACTCTGCTATTTATAGCCAATCAGGAAAGCAGTTGAGTTTTCACATGTGGATGAGTCACCACACCCAACTAGAAGCACATGTCTACACCACACCCAATTAGAAGCTCATGTCTACAACTGCTCACATTACAAACAAGTATTGGTAAAACAAGCATTGATAAAACCAATTGTGTAACACAGCACATTATGTTTACTTAGAAACATGAAGATTTAACCAAGCACAGAGGTATGATTTAACCTTAATCCCTGGGGATGCCGACAGATAACGCAGGAGGCACCTTGTGGATTACTGCCAGTGGGAAGGTTTGAATTGTTCAGGATTTGAGAAAAATAAATGCAATTGTAGTCAAGCGTTGTTCCATGGTGCCAAATTCAGCTGTAATAATGTTCCAGATTCCATGTGATGCCGAGTGGTTCACTGTCACTGATTTGTCTAAGCATTCTTTTCTGTGCCTCTTCATGAGGATAGTCAATTTCTCTTTTGTTTCAAATTCCTGTATAGAGTTTATTGCTTGTGCAGAATTCCTCAAGGGTTTTCGGGGTCACCTTCCATATTCAATCAGATCTTGAAAAAGAATTTGGAGTCATTGGAATTGCCTTTCCAATCGACCTTGGTGCAGTACATCGATGACTTGCTGATATCGTCCATAACAAGGGACGAGTACAAGTATGATATGATTGCCCTGTCGAACCATTTGGGAAAGAATGGTCATAACGTTTCTCCGCTTAAATTGCAGTACTGTCAGAAAGTAGTGAAATATTTGGGTCACCAGATTGAGAAAGGTTCTAGAAAGATATCCAGAGAAAGGATTACAACCATATTGCAGATAAATCCCCCTGACTACACAGAAAGATGTCAGGATGTTTTTGGCGATGGTAGGTTATTGTCATCATTGGATTCCAAAATGTTCAGTCATTTCAAGACCGTTGCAGAAGCTGACCCAGAAGGAAGTCACTGATCCCATAGTCTTAGACCAGGATGAAATAAAAGCATTCACTAAATTGAGAGAGAGTCTGTGAAGGGCTCCGGCATTTGGTATGCCTGATTACACAAAACCTTTCACATTGTTTTGTCACAAGCTTGATGCATGTTCTTTGTCTATTTTGACACTTGTCCATGGAGGTGTAAATAGCCCAGTAGCCTATTTTTCAGCTACTTTGCACCCAGTTGAAGCAGCCTTATCGGGTTGTTTGCATGCACTTGCAGCAGTTGGTCAGAGCCTTACACAGTGTGAATGCATTGTGATGGGACATCCCCTGACTGTAATGGTCCCTCACTCTATTGAGATTCTACTCACAAGGACGAAAACCCAATATTTGACTGGTGCGAGGTTGACCAGATATGAAACAAGTATTCTAGGGTCACCAAATGTATCATTGAAAAGATGTACAGTGCTGAGCCCAGCAACCTTACTTCCAAGTGAAAATGTCGAAATTGAAAAAGAGGAAGATGTTGAGCATGATTGTCTTGAAGTAACTGCCCTGTGCACAAAACCAACACCTGACATTAGAGATATTCTATTGTAAAAAAATGACCAAATTATTTTTGTCGATGGTTCTTGTTTAAGATTTAAGAGACAATACAGTGACACTGAGAGCAGGATATGCTGTGTGCTTGGAAACTTCTTGGCTTCGAGGAGTGTATTCTGCCCATGTAGCGGTGCTGGTAGCCCTTGCTAGAGCGTCCCATGTTTCTGCTCAGTTGAAAGTTACAATCTATACGGATAGCCAATATAGATTTGGAATAGTCCATGATTTTGGCCAGTTGTGGTCACAGAGAGGTTTCCTGGCCTCTTCTGGTTCACCAGTAAGGAATGGTGAGAGAATTAAAGAATTGTTACATGCTATTCAAATACCCGAAAAGATTGCCGTAGTGAAATGCAGTGCACGTCTGAAGTCGCAAGACATTGGGGGTCATTCCGACCCTGGCGGTCATGGACCGCCAGGGCCGGGGCCGCGGATGCACCACCAACAGGCTGGCGGTGCATCCATGGGCATTCTGACCGCGGCGGTACAGCCGCGGTCAGAAACGGGAAACCGGCGGTGTCCCGCCGGTTTCCCGCTGCCCTGGGGAATCCTCCATGGCGGCGCTGCTTGCAGCGCCGCCATGGGGATTCCGACCCCCTTACCGCCATCCTGTTCCTGGCGGTTTTCGCCGCCAGGAACAGGATGGCGGTAACGGGTGTCATGGGGCCCCTGGGGGCCCCTGCAGTGCCCATGCCAATGGCATGGGCACTGCAGGGGCCCCCTAACAGGGCCCCACCAAGATTTTCAGTGTCTGCCAAGCAGACACTGAAAATCGCGACGGGTGCAACTGCACCCGTCGCACCCCTTCCACTCCGACGGCTCCATTCGGAGCCGGTATCCTCATGGAAGGGGGTTTCCCGCTGTGCTGGCGGGCGGCCTTCTGGCGGTAGCCCGCCAGCCCAGCGGGAAACTCAGAATTACCGCGCCGCCCGTCAAAGTCAGAATGACCCCCATTGTGTCATTGGGAAATGGGTATGCTAATCAAGTCGCAGGGTTTTGTGCATTGAACTGCATATCATTCAAAGATAAGTGGGAACTGTTATCTGAAGAAGACGAAACTTGTACAAGCTAAGCATTGAAAATAATTGACACTTTGGAAGAATAGAACACATTGCAGAATAACGTTGACAGGGAGGAAAAATGTTCATGGAGCAAAATTATATGTGTGCAAAGACAAGATGAATTGTGGGTTTCCGAAAAGGGTCAATTTGTTTTGCCAAATAGCCTGTTGTCTCAATGGTGAGGTATTATCATGGTCAAGCACATATTGGGAGGGATGCAATGATTCTTTTGTTTAAACATGATTGGTTTAACCCAAAGTTTAGGCAAGTTGCTAAAGCAGTTTGCCATCGATATGTCATTTGCCAACAACTAAACGGTGGAAAAGAGACAGTGGTTAATTTGAGCCAAATTGGAAGAGCGGGAGGTCCGTTCAGCAGAATGCAGATGGATTTTATTGAGATGCCTGTGTGTGGAGGTTTGAGATATGTGTTGGTGATTGTCTGCATCTTTAGTCATTGAATTGAAGCTTACCCTACATGAAGAATTAATAGTCTCACAGTAGCAAAACTATTGCTTAGGGAACTGATACCGTGTTCAGGTTTCCGATATCTTTAGAATCAGATAAGGGAAGTCACTTCAACAATGAAGTAATTAAATTACTGTGTGCAGCATTAAATATTGAGCAGAAGTTTCATTGTTGTTACTGACCTGAAGCATCAGGACTAGTGGAACAGATGAATGGTACCTTGAAGTCAAGAGTTGCAAAGATGTGTATGTCCACTAATTTCAAATGGCCTGATGCATTGCCTTTAGTGTTGATGTCAATGAGAAACACACCTGAGAGGAAGACAGTATTGTCGCCGCATGAAATCCTCATGGGCAGAGCAATGAGGTTGCCAGTGGTGCCTGCAAATGCACTTGTCAACATTACAGATGATATGATATTGGATTACTGCAAAGGTCTGGCTGATGTGGTTCGCTCTTTTTCTCAGTAGGTGGAAGCCACCACACTACCATGACACAGGACACAACCTGAGAGCTGGGGACTGGGTTGTGATCCAAAAACATGTGAGAAAGACGTGTTTGGAGCCTCGTTGGAAGGAACCTTAACAGGTAGTTTTGACAACTACCACAGCTGTGAAGTGTGCTGGAATTCAAAACTGGATTCACACAAGTCATACGAAGAAAGTGGCATGTCCACTGGATCATGAAGAGGTGTTGTTGAGAGTACCAACAACAGTGAGACAAGTCTCAGGGCGGGAAGGAGAACAAAGGGGAACTGAGACCAGATCTGAGCCTGTTGAGGACGGTTCAGTCACGCCTGTGAGAGACAAAGGAGAAGTCCTCCAGCAGGCTTGAAGCAGCTGCAGAGCCTAGTCAGAGGAGGGCTTTCCCAGAAGCAGATGATCTTGAGAGACAAACAGAGCCATTGCCAGACCCAGAAGGGGAAGGAGTCAAGGTGGATCAAGGGCAATGTGATCCCACTCCTCCTGAGCCAGTTGCAGGTCCGTCAAGAGAAAACACCACAGAACAAGGAGAAGGCTCAAGTTTGACTCTGAAGAGAACACTGACAAAGAGTCCACTGAAAGGAGATAAGTGGCCGGAGTCACAGGTAGAAAAAGGGAAAGAAGTGGTTGTTGAACCAACAATCGAGGAGAGAAGTAGATACCACAAGGAGAGAAGATCTAAGTGAAGGAGAGCTGAATGGTGATCGAAAAATGAAAAGAAAGAGAATAGTAAGTAGAAGATACGCAGGTCTTAAATGGGCGTACGCAACTACGAATGAATGGCAGCAAGAGTTCATGTCTTTTTGTTTTGATAGAGAAATTCCAGGTCAGTATTTTGGCATGTGAAGGAAGCTAATGAACTGAACTGTTGAAGCAATCTGAAAGAAATTTTGAGAGAGAGACTGTTGAAAGTAACCGGAAAAGACATTGATAACCTGATTTGACTTTTGAAACCTGATTTTGACAAATCTGCTATCCGATTTTGACAAGGAAAATTTGTATATATAGGTGTAAATCGCACACTGACACTTTATTTGTGGAAATGAGTGAATGTAGGCATGTGTTTTTGTTTCAGAGTAAATGGACGTTTATGTTGAATGGACAGGACCCTGCAATTCCAGGGATTTATTACATCTCTGGTCTTAATGCTTATTGCCATCTTCCAAGAGGATGGTATGGGACATGTTATTTGGGGATAGTTTTACCAAAGATTTATCAAATGGAGTATCTGAAAAAGATTCTGAAAGTGACTGAATTACATCATAAGAGACAGAGGAGGAAGTCTTCTTCTGGTATAGTAGGAGATATATTTGGAGCAGTGATTACTTCAGCGGGAGTCATTCTGAATTCGATAAAGATTTGAAAGTTGTCTACTATTGTGGATAACATGTTGACAAATCTTTCAGGAGCCATACTGAATTAGCTGCTGATAGAGCTATGACTCTTCAAAATCATCATGCTTTAGACATTCTTTTAGCGAAGGATGGTGGAGTCTGTAGAATGATTAATTCTAGGCATTGTTGTTCATATATACCTGATAATGGTAAAGTGATAAGAGACTTACCCACTAATCTGACTAATGAAAGTGCTGATTTGAAAGAATTGAAAGAACCAGGGGCCAGATGTCGGAAACTCCAATTTTGCGAGTTGCAAATTGCGAGTCTGACCGACTCGCAATTTGCAACTTGCAAAATTGGATGCAGAAAGGTGTCTCAGACACCTCCTGCGACTCGCTATGGGGTCGCAAAGACCCACTTCATCAATATTCATGAGGTGGGTCGCAGTTTGCGACCCCATAGCGAGTCCCTGCACTCACAGGGATGGTGGCCTGCTGTAGTCAGCAGACCTCCATGTCTGTGACTACTTTTTCAATAAATCAGTGTTTTTTTTTTATTTTGCAGCCCGTTTTCCTTAAAGGAAAACGAGCTGCAAAATGAAAAATAAACCATAGGACCACTGCTCTGAAAAAATATTTTTTTCGGCATTCACAAAGTGGAAGGGGTCCAATGGGGACCCCTTCCCTTTTGCGAATGAGTTACCACCAGTGTGACACTGGTGGTAACTGCGAGTTGGTTTGCGACCGCATTCGCGGTCCCAAAGCAACTCTGAATCACGATGCGGTCACAAATAGGAAGGGAACACCCCTTCCTATTTGTGAGTCGCATTCCCAAATTGCGAGTCGGTACCGACTCGCAATTTGGGAATGAGCATCGCGTTCGGCCTTTTGCATGCCGCAAACTGCGTTTTTCGCAGTTTGCGACATGCAAAAGGCTTCGTACATCTGGAACCAGGTGTTTGTGAAAAGATTGGCAAAGGATATGCCGCAGTGGAAAATTGTCTCATCAAAATTTGGAATGGGATTCCATTTAAAATATTACAGGGAATATTAATTGATGTGGTCTGTCTATTGGGAATATAGGGATTGTGCAAATTATGCAAAAGAATTACATTGAAAAGTTCAAAGAATATTCAGAGGAGGGAAGATAAGAAAAGGGAAAAAGGATATAGGGAAAATTCAAAGGCGAAACAAAAGTATGAAGGGATTGAATTGACAGAATTTTAGCTGATGCAACATTTTGTGGGTTATAAAGAGTGATGACATATTTAGTCATCACAGGAGGGATTGCTAGCGCAGGTGTTTTAATAAAAATGTATTAATGAGTGTTTATGTATTCTGAATAATATGTTTGTGTAGAAAATAAAATAACGTAGAAAAATAATGCACGCATTTGAAAATGTGATCACAAAGAATGGGCACCAATGTTAACAAAATGTACTAATCAATGATTTAATAATATGAAATGTTGAATATATGTTTGACTAATGTAGTAATATGTCATATTGAGAGTTATGCAGTAAGCTTTAGCTTTATTAATTGTAGGCCTTAATTTAGCGAGTGTCTTGGCGTACTTGCCAGGCCTCATGTAAAAGCCTCATGTTAGCATTTAATAAAATGGCTGTCCTAGAAGAGTTAAACTGTGAACAATATTGTATTGTTTAAATGTGCTCATAATGGAAGCTTCTCATGAGAACCGACTGCTAGAAGATGAAGTTCTCGTTAATGTAACATTTTATGTGTAATATGTGTGAGACTGACTTTCCCTGGACAAGAACAATGAAGATACTGACTAGAGTAGAAGCTGCAACTATATTGTTACCTGACAAACCAGATGAAGAGGACATTGAAAGACAAACCAATCAACAACATGTTTAACAGAGTAATATTAGAATTCATAGATTTGGCATTTTAGCTTTATTGGACAAAGTGTGAACATATGATTAATTGCCCAACAGGGATTTGGGGGGTAGTTTTAACAGTTTTGACTTAGCAGGATCACACGGAGAGAAGACATTCATTCTGACCATTGCCCATTTTATGCTTCCTGGCTGAAAGGCATTTTCATTAGACACTCTGCCCTTACTTTTGCCTATACAGCATCTTGACAAGAGACGTGCTTAACTTTAATGCATAGAGACTTTGCGTTTTCCGAACTTTGATGCTGAGTCTTGATGCCTTGCTGATCGACTGATGTCTAGAGGATGAAGACTGCCTCTGCTTTGCTGATCTATACTGTGGATAGGTACTATAACATAAACTGTGATTATTATGCACATTTGCTTTTTCTTTCTAGGTACCAACTGCGCTGTTTTGATGGAGCTATAGTTAGATGGTTTTCCAAATGTGTGTTACTAAATTATTTTGCATGGAGCCCAACATGCTGATGATAATCTGATGCTAGTTAAGGATCCTCACTAATGAAATCATGATAACAGGGACTAATGCTTGATGAAATTATCTGCTAAACTTCATGAATATATAATTAAATTGACGCAGGTGACTTTGTTACTGATTTGCACCATAACCTTAGAATGTGTTGTAGTTCAAGCTTTGATTAGATTAGATTATGTTTCTTCCGCCACTTTGGACAGACAGCATTGTTTCTATATGTGTTTCATCTGATTTTGAGATTAATCTATGTGACCTTAACATTGTTAATATAGGGAAATAAATATTCAAATTTTACTAAGGGTGTGGTTATTCATGACTGAAAGGTCATGGTGCATGACAATTACTGACTCTATTGATTATTAATGTTATTGATTTCTAATGATTATTGATTATTGTGTTTTGATTATTGATTATGTACTGGAGCTATGGCATCCTAATGGCGAGTTAAAAGGTTCATCGACCTATCCGCGTCCCCTTGTAAGTTTACTTATTGATGTCAGAAGCGCTGACAGAGCCTTCTGTTTATGTCATCATTTCACTGGCTAAACACTGGTCTAGAGAGGCTGCATACTGAATTTGCGGTGTTTCTTTGAGGCTTTGGTGGAAGCAACACCCTACAAGTCCCTTTGTCTGTGTAGGGAAAACGAATAAAAATAGCACCACCTTGTTTTAGTGTGTGAGATACACTTGCACCTTAAATTGAGCTGAGCGATGTTCACTACTGACTGGTAAAAGATTATTTGGAACCATGTTAAAATGAGGATGAGACATTGACCTCTCTGAGTTGTTGAGGACGTCTGTTTGAAATTGAGGTACGTAATTTAAACTGAGACATTATTCAGGCAGAATAAATACATCTTAAGAATTCGCTGTCTGTGCTCTAAATTATACACCCTGAATAGAATTAAATAATCAATATTTGCTCCATTCAGGCTGTATTCTAGAGTTAGAATTATTAGATTAACACATAGGTGACGATGAAGTGAAAACGAATGCAATCATTTTTAGGCACCAGATACCTATAAAAATAATAACAAGCTCCCCAATCATTTTTTATCCTCTGTGGTTCGTTGTTTCAGTAGAATTGGCCTTCCTGCGTGGAAAACAGATAATTTACAGCCCTCTAACGCCCCCTCTCGTGGATTACTGCATGCAATGGACATCTTTTATGATATTATAGATGTTTGTTTCATATTTTAATAATAATTTAGGCAAAAATGCAAAAGAAGGAAGAGATTTAGAAGTTAAGATGGACAGACTGTAAAAATAAAGAATCATCTCAAGAATACGGTTGTTTACATTTAAGTGCAGATTTGGTTGCAGAAATCTGCACAGACTGATTCATTTACACCAGCGGATGGGTGTCAACAAGCAGAAGTCATCGACACAAAATATATCTCAACTTTTCATCTACACAAATGGTGTCATTTATGCAGGTAGCTGGTGACTAAGAGCCCGCCAGGTCAGTGTAAGTCATGGTCTCTTCTCCTGGGCTAAAGACCTCTTCTTAATTAGAGATCCCCATCTCACTGGCATGAATTTCTGAAGTTCTCATTGCAACCACCAGAGCATCTCCTGCCATGTGACTGTGAAATTTGCCCAAGCAGGTACTATGTTGGTGGTACCTACTTAAAAAAGCATTTTTCCCAGCAACAAATTCCTAAAAGAGGGGTTTGTTCCTGTAAACAAAAAACTATTGGGTGATGCACAGGGTATTTTCTTAAAAGTGTATACTGGTGAAGCCAGCCGAGGGTTCTCCTTAAACCTAGTTCCACCCCTAAATGAGATGAGAGAATGTATTGTTCGCCCATCAGGCAAACTAATGGGCTAACTGTTCTTCAGCCTCGTCAAACTCTTACTTCATAAATATGTCATTTGCAGGTACACTTAAATATCACCTTATTTAAAAGGAACATAAATTAGCCCACATAGGAAATCCTCATTCCTCGTGTAATGATACGTGGATCAGCCTTGGATTACCTTCCTCTGAAACTATTCTTACAATTGTCAAAGTTATTCTTCATTTGAAGGTTCCAAATTCAGAGAATACTGGAGTTTAAAGTAGAAAAAAATCTTTACTAAGTTGAAAAGGCTAGGCAAGGCCAGTGTTAGTAACGTTGTTAGACCTGGCATCCTTGGCATGGTTTCCTCTAACTTTTTTGCCTTCTGACCTCTTGTTTTTCTGACCTTGTTCTTGCTGGCCTTAGGACTCTGGTGCCTTTACCACTGCTTACCAGTGCTAAAGCGCATATGCTCTCTGCCTACAGGTTATCTTTGGCTTTTCCACAATTGGCATATTTAATTTCATTGCACTATCTGTTTTCAGGGCAGTAAATTAAATGCTACTGGTGGGCCTACAGCACTCATTGTGCTACCCACTTCAGTAGCCCTTCAAACATGACTCAGGCCTCCCACTGAAGAGCCTGTGTGTGCTGTTTTACACTGCTGTGTCAACCTGGCAACTTAACTCTCCTGCAAGGCCTAAGCCATCCTTTTTAAAACATATGTGAACCCTAATGCAGGTCCTAGGCAGCCCAAGGGTAGAGTGCACTGTATTTAAAAGGTAGGACATTCACTTTTAAGTTTTACATGTCCTAGTGGTGAAAAACTCTTACATCCGTTTTTCACAACTGCAAGGCCTATCTCTCCAATAGCATAGCATTGGAATTGCCTTTACATTTTATAAGTGTAATTTCTAATTGGGAAGAGATGGGACCCCCAAGTTTGGTGTCTCTGGACTCACAATTTAAAATTACAATGAATGGTGAAGTCAGATTTTAAATCGTTATTCTGAAAATGCCACTTTTAGAAAGTTGGCATTTTCTTACTTTAAAAATCTGGTGCCTTCTGTCTGTCTTTGAATATACATCCAGATGGGTGACAGCTGGGCTCTTGTGCATTCCCTGCAGACAGCCACACATAAAGGCAGCTGTGACTGATGGGCCATCCACAGCCTAATGTGCCATCCTGGGCAGGATGGGCAGGAGGAGCTGACACACCTGAATGGGCTGTGTCTTGATCCCTCACAACGGGTTGCATAGCCCCCTTTAGTGAGTCTGGAGCTAGGGCAGGAAGGGCAGAGACTCTGCACACTTCAAAGGCCTCTCTTTGAAGTCTCCCCCTCTTCAAAGGCACTACTGGGTATAAGAGCTGGACACTTCTGGACCTGTGTATACTCTGCCAGGAAGAAGGAATGTTGTGTTGCTGAAAGGCCTGTTGCTCTGCTGGACTCTGCTGGATTCCTGCTCTACCATGCTGACCAGCTACCTGCTGCCCTCCTTGCCTGGTACTGAGAAGCACTGGGCCAGAATCTCTCCAACCCAGAACAAAGTGACTCCAATGGCTTTCTGGCTTGCCACTTGTTCTTTTGAAGTATGAGGGACACAAAAGACTTCCAGCTCACATGGTACAGCTCCTGGACCCATCTTCAGCCAGAGGTAGCCCTCCAATCCTGGACCTTATAAGTGTTTTTTGGCTACTGAAAGCAAGCATTTGGACTCTTCGCGACTGCAAACGGGCCCACTCACACAGGAACCACGCCGCTCACCCAAAGAATCAGCACAAGCCTCCGAAAGTTAATCTCTTCACATAGCAAACATTGCTGCATATGACCTCTAGGCTCCAGTCAACCCGACCACAATGCCTGGCTGACTCTTCGCACCCGCAGACCACTGCGAGCTACACTCTCCTTGGTCCAAGCAAACTTTATTACCCACGAACTGGAAATTTGACTCAACTCTTGAGAAGGTTAAACTTCAGTTGGACTTGCCTGGTACTGTACCCGGTATGCACCCCATCACAGTTGGCCTGAACTTTTGGATTTCAACTGGTCTAGCCTGACCAGATAGCCCCAGTTGGCACTTTATGCCTTTAAGCACTAGACAGCATTTTAATCTTTAAAAATTCACATCTCGACTTCTACTTGTTGGATTTTTGTCATTGTGGTCTTGATTTGTTCATACAAATAAGCTGTATTTTTTTAACGTCATGTGGAGCCTTTTTGTGTTCACTGTTTTACAGTTTGAAGTGTTGCACAAATACTTTGCACATTGCCTCTAAAGTTAAGCCTGCCTGTTCTGCGCAAAGCTGCCAGAGGGTGACCACAGGTTAACTTATGGTGTATATCTGACTTACCTTGACTAGGACTGTGGTTCCTGCTTGGACAGGATACGTACCTCTGCCAACCAGAAACAGACTTCAAATGCAATAAACTAGCAAATTACCATTCCAATTTATGACAGTTTTAAAAATGGGAACATATCTAGTTCTGTGAAGTTCCACACATCCTCACCGGGCTTTCCTGCTGGCAAAATGTTGCTATTGACATTATTCCACTGCTGCTAAATTGTTGCTTTTTGCACAGGCTAATTTTAACTATACTTTATTATTTTTTAAACTGGCATCTTTTTAATACCAGCATCGTTTTTCACTATGTTTGCTGTGCTAACTGTGGCTGGCACTGCCAAGCTGCCGGTTCCTCCATCCACCCATAAAAGACCTTGAGCACCAGAATCTGCTATTCTAGGGTTAAACTACTGCACATTTGTAAGCAGGCTGTTAATCCCATCCCCACTCCTGTACTTACTGACTCCATTGTGAGTCCGCTTAGTGTTGTAAAGCATCCGGTGCCTGCCTCGCTCAAGTGTGGATTGCTCAATGCAAGATGCCTGGTGAAACATGCCTCAGAGGTTAATCTGTTACTATAAAACGACAACCGGGATGCATTATTTAGCATTGAAACTGCGACATCCCCTGACTCGGCCATTGACCTCAGCCTGGCATGTCCCCCTTGTTTTAAAATCATTCATAAACCCCATATTAACAGGAAGGGGGAAGGAGTTAGGATAATATTCAAGGAAAGCTGGGACTTTGCTACTGTTGTTCTTGATTAACTATCTTCCCCTGTATTGCTAGGTTTTACCATTAAAAACGAAAGAGTTGTATCATTTCTGGCATTCTCTGTTACTGTTCTCCTGACCCCTCAGGTACATATCTGTTTGAGATTATTACCAACCTGGCCCTCACTCACTCGAGATTCTTGGGGGCATATTTATACTCTGTTTACACCAAATTAGTGTCATTTGTTTTTTACTCTAATTCGGTGCAAAACAAACTCCATATTTATACTTTGGCGCTAGACCCGTCTAGCGCCAAACTTATGGAGTTGAAGTCATTTTCTGGATGTGGAAACCTACCTTGCCTTAATGAGATGCAAGTTAGGCGTCCCGTGCAAAAAATGACTCTATGGCCTTAACGCCAAATTTATACTCCAGTGCAAAAATGGTGCATGGGAGGGAGGTGGTTAAAAAATAGGGCAAAGTTTGCTTTGCCCCACTTTTTAACTCCTGGGTCAGGGCAGGCATTAGGGGACCTGTGGGCCTATTTCCATGGTGGAACACCATGGAATAAGCCCACAGGTGCCCTCCCTAGGCTATCTAGACAAAAAAAGGGTCCCTGAAGCCAATATAGTAGCCCGCCCAGGGAAATGAAAGCTGAGGCTGAAAAAAGAGTAAGAGCTACTCTAGAATTACACTTTGTAAAAATATACTACAAAGAGTCACAATATAACAATAATCACCTTATAATGTATGTCAGCAGTTATTTAGTGGCTATGTGTCCAATCCTAGGTTACATCAATGTCACAGCCTTCATTTCAATAAATCTCATTTCATAGGGACATACAATAATTTGATCCATATTTTATTATATCATATCAAACAGATTATAAGACAGATAATATATTAAGTCAATCATACCACATACACACAACAGCACTATATATAAAAGAAATACCAAAATACATACAAAAATAGTATAATAATTGTGTGATATATTATTCATTTATATACATGTATACAGAAAGTAATAAAATCCAATAGAAAGATATTTTTAGACAATACTCCAAGAACAAAGTAGCAACCAAGGCGTTTCGGGGATCCTCTCATATGGAGGCCGCCTTCCTTAGAGCCGTTCCCAGACTAGTGTTAAAAAAATAGATACAAACGCCATTTTTTTGATATATGCCACATTAGAAGATGATATCTAGTATATAAAACACATAAGAAAGCAACCTTGAAATCGTGGAGTCCAATGACCAAGCTGCTAAGTATATACAATATATAAGCTACCCATGCACAAAAACGGAGCCACAGAAAAATACAGACTAAAGTTAAAAAATACAGCATGCAATTACACATATTAAAAAGACCCATTAGTGTAGTGCACATAAAAGAAACAAAAAGAATGAATACAACCTTATATCTATAGAACACACCATATCCATAAAGTGCACCTCATGCTCTTAAACCTTAATGGGCACCCGTGATATCCATTGATCGAATATGTGCCATGTATCACCACAAATGAATTTCAACCAATATAGTTACGAGATCAGTATCTCGCTAATCCCATTTACACATTACAGTCATGCGTCTACCTATAGGGGTCTCTATATAGGAGTTGTAATAGGGAATAAATGGTCTTTCAGATGAAGAAACTAAAGACCGCTTCTCATTAACCATATTATCCACACTAGTGTTAGATATATTGGGTTACCTGAAAGGTACAACCAATTAGTGGCTACAAAGATAGGTACAAAAATAATGATAATTACTTTGCCTTAAGGGGCCAAAGTCCCATTATATTCATTTTACCTTTATTATTAGATGGCTCATTATGGAAAGAAACCTCTGTAGCCCACTGCTATTATAGTTTATATCCGTTACTTCGGCATATGAGACAGCTGCATAGATCTAAAAAGCAAATGAATGGATAGAACATTTTCTAGCTAACTTTGCAAAGACATAAATGTGTTGTAGCTGTTAGCTTAATATTGTGTTCTGCTAACAAATTGTCATCGTCAAAACGTTTACCGTGGAAGAAAACAAATGGATGAAGCATTTTCTAACTGTCTTTAAGACAACATAAGTTTGCTACAACTGTAAGCTTAATACTATATATGGCCGACAGATTGAGGGGGTTATTACAACTTTGGAGGAGGTGTTAATCCATCCCAAAAGTGACGGTAAAGTGACGGATATACCACCAGCCGTATTACAAGTCCATTATATCCTATGGAACTCATAATACGGCTGGTGTTATATCCGTCACTTTACCGTCACTTTTGGGACAGATTAACACCTCCTCCAAAGTTGTAATAACCCCCTCAAAGTGTCTTCGCCGAAACGCTTACCGTGAGAAACGATGATGAACGAACATACGTATTCCTAATAGGCACGTCTACCTCGTAAATGCGCCAGTCGAGATGACTTCCTTTTAGCCTCCTAATCACGTGACTTTACAAGATTTGCGGATTATGTGGGACGTACTTAGATCCTATATTCATGGGTGATATCACAAACGGTCACCATATTGGAATGGGGTGACTAATACTCTAATGCATTAAACTATATCATGCATATGAACCGAAGAAAAAATATAATATAGGGCCCAAGCCACAAAAACAAACTCCTGGCCAAACTAAGTCAGAAAAATAGAAAAATACATAGTAAATATAAGCTGCTTAGGCTCCTTAAAAAATAAATAATAATATTTACAAAAAAAATACAGATTTCTACTAATTATAACAGGACAGTATTACTGAGAGGCTTAAAGCCACAGAATTACAGACAGACATCATGTCTGAGACGGAAAGAAAAATACATGAACGCATTTGGTTCACCATTTGGTTCACCAGTGGAGCGGAAGCACTCACTTGCAGGGAACCTAGAATGGAAATATATGTCTATAGGACCAAGACTGGATAAAACAGAGACAAATGGAGGACCCCGACTGATGACTGTTCGTATAGGAAACATTTAGCAGCTCACTAAGGACTTACATATACTCCCAACATGTATTATCACCATTTCAAGTATATTTAATGTGAGGAGCTATCCAAGTCATAGGGGAATTTAATCAAATATATTTTCCCACAGAATATATTTTTTGAGCCCATTTTTACAGGTATCCAGAGAAAAAATCCAATATACTTCCCTTTTTTTCCTAACTTTATTGTCTTCGGCTCCTCGCGGTTTTCTTATCTTTTCTAGAATTGTCCATACTAGATCCTCTATTTTATGTCCAAAGTTTTTCCAATGTTGGACTAAGGAGCTCCCTCCCTATTGTTATGTATATTGGACATACGTCTCGCCAACATATCCCAGAGCACAAGGACAGCAGATCAGATATATACAGTTAGCTGTTCTGCAATTTGTCATATAAATCAATCTAATTGTTTTACGATTCCACTGCATTATGTCACTGACAATTGCTCTAGGGCACGCCTTGCATGTTCAACATCTTATGATTGCCTTTAATGGGCTGTTGTCCCCTTATTGATTTTTGGCAGAAGCCTTGGTCTCTAGACATATTGGATCTAATTAATTTGTTACAGTTATTCAGATTTTTTCTAAAGGCAAGTAACAGGCGTTCAAGAGGTGATAGATCTCGGTCACTATTGAGTATGTGCCAATTCTTCAAAATTATTTTTCTAATTTTGTCATTCAAGTTGGAATGTTGTATGACACACACCATTTAAGATTTTGGGTCCTCATCATGTTTTTCAAACATACTCTTCCTGTTATAGTTTTTAGCTCTCCTATAGGACTCCCTAATTATTCTTTTGGGATATCCTCATAATAGGAGTTTTTTGCTGTATGATGTCGCATGATGGTCATAATCTTGCATATTTGTACAGTTCCTACGGATACGTAGAAACTGACTAAAGGGTATTCCCTGCCTTTGGCTTCTTGGATGAAAACTGTCAAAATGTAATATGGTATTCTTAGCAGTGGGTTTCGTATATAGGGACATCTGTAGTTGAAAGTTGTTGTGTCCTATCCAAATGTCTAAAAACTCAACCTTATCTCTACTTTTATGGATGGTAAACCTCAGATTAGGATCACAGACATTGATCCATTCACAGAATTCATTAAGTGATTCCTCTTGTCCTGTCCAGATGAAAAACATATCATCAATGTATCGAGACCAGGATTGAACATTCTCATAGAAAGGAGCCATTTCATTATAGATATGAGTTTCCTCAAAGTTCCCCACATAGATGTTTGCTACATTAGGGGCAGAGGCCGCCCCCATGCTGACTCCTTTTCTTTGTTGGTATATTGTTCCATCAAACTCAAAGAAGTTTTCTTGGAGGACAATATGTAAGCAGTGGAGGACAAATTTAAGAGGATCAGTCAACCCTTCTCTTTCAAATAGGTGGTCAACAGCCTGCCAAGCTTACCTCTGTGGGATGTTAGTGTATAAGGCTTCAATGTCCATGGTTACCAAAATCTGAGAAATCGGATTGTAAGAAATACCTTCTAATTTGGAGATGATGTGTGCAGTATCTTTTACATAGGCTGGCAAACACACCACTCTCTGTTTTTGAAATTGGTCTACATATTTTGATAGTGGTTCAGTGAGTGAACCAACAGTGGACACAATCGGACGAAGGGGAGGGTCCTCCTCGCTCTTGTGTATCTTTGGTACCCCATATATTACTGGGGTCCTGGTAGTTCGCGGATTCAGATATTGGTATTCATGTTTACAGATGATGCCCCTACTCCGTGCCTCATCACTGATTTTATGTATTTTTAGTTTAACATGAGTTTGCCAATTATTCTTGCCCTTAGTATAATGTTCAGGGTTGTTCAACATTATATATGCCGACCCCTTTGTGGCAGGGTTTAACTATGGTCTGTTTATCTTGTTGAAGTCTCACAAGAGCCTGTTTTTCATATTTAGTGAGATTATGAGGGGGTCTTGGTATAAATCTGAGCATGGCTTTAATTTTTTCCAGAACAAAATTCTCAAAAATCTTAAGTTTTGGTCCCACCATATCCAAATTTGGTACAAAGGTCGAAGCAGGTTTGAGACCCGATATATTGGTCTCCATATTAGCATGTCTCCCTTCAAAATATCTTTTCAATCAAATACCCCTAAAGAAGGCAAAAAGGTCTGAAATCAATCCAAATTTATTGATGGGAACATTCGGGACAAAGAACAGTCCTTTCTTCAGTAGGGTGTTGGTGTCTTTATCTATCAGGACAGAACTGAGATTGAAAAGGGGTATGGTATTCAGTCCCTTCCATATTGTTTTCTCCGTGTTTGTAATACATGTTGTGAATTGTCTGTATTGTGATACCTCCATCTTTGAAAGTTCCTGAATCTGGTCCGGTGCGTTCCTCTTCTGGATAAAAAATGGTTGGCGTGATTGGACCCCTCATTCTGACCTGTTCTATTGCCATATTGATCAAACTGATTTGAGTTGCCTTCCCCGTCTGTTTCAGAGGTATCAGAGAAGGTAACAATCTTTTTACTGGTCTAGAACTGGCGATCCTGTTCGGGGCCATTCAGTTGTTGATTTTGATAATATTTTTCTGACAGGTATGGGTAAGCACGCTCTTTGGAGAACAACCTAATATCTTTTCTCAGTTTGTCTGTCTTTCTTTTGATCAAGTATAGATTAAAAGGTTCTAGCTCTTGACTGAGGGCTTCTAATTGGTTTTTAGCTTCCTGCAGAGAGTCCTGTACTTTTAGATCATCTTCTAATGTTTGGATTTCTTTTGAAAGTATTTCCATTAATTCCCTGGCCGGCTTCTGTGTTGCAGGCCTCCTTCCCACTGGGCCGGCCGGCGCTACCAAATGGCGGTTCCCGCCTGGCGGGCGGCAACAGCCGCCCGCCAGGTTCAGAATGACCGCCTATATGTCATCAGCAGTCTCGATCTTAAGTCCCTGAAATTTTAATGGTGTTAAAAGCAAGCTCCTGTTCAGAATGACCGCCTATATGTCATCAGCAGTCTCGATCTTAAGTCCCTGAAATTTTAATGGTGTTAAAAGCAAGCTCCTGTGTTGTTCCGCAAGCAAATCTCAATTGCAATTCCTTTGAACTTCTGGCCTTCTGATGTAGAGTTATCTTCTTTTGAATCTGTTTGTAACTTAAGGGTTACATCTGATAATAAACTGTCTATGAAAATGCATGTGAATAAAGTAGCAGGTGCCTGTTTTTCTCTAATTTGAGGTTTCCAGAAGAGTCTCCCGCTGATCCCTCTTACTGCCAAACCACTCATTATTCACAGTGTTATTTTGAGCAGGATGGATAAGTGTAATGCCCTTCTGTTAGGTGCACCAGAGTGTCTTCTAAGTAGATTGTACAGAGTCCAGGTCTTTCCTGCCAAGTTGGCCTTAATCAGACCCAGGGGGTCTTCTGCCTCCATGGCTTTGAAAGATCTGCACTTGCTTCCAAAGCATCAGCACACAGCTTTTAAATTACTTTGTATTGTTTTAAAAGCCATCCAGGGTAGTGGACCAGTGCAACTATAAAAAAGACTAAAAAGATACTCCCCTGGAGCTGCTTTCACTCTGCCACTGCGAACTCTGTGTGCATTCCAATAGTCAGGAAGACCAGAGATGGCGAACATGCTTTTATGGACAGAGCAGACCAATCTGGAATCAGCTTCCTGTTCCCATTAGATCCTTGATGGATCTCCTGCAATTCAGAAAAGCCCTGAAAACTTGACTCTTCCTGAAGTGATATTGGCTTATACTGTAGCACTTTATAAAGCAGCATCACTCTTTGTATTATCTCAGTTGCATCTTTTTTTCCTTTACCCCCTTCCTTCTCCTTCCCTTATGTCCTGATGTGTTCTCTTTCAGCACCAGGATACCAGTATGATCACAGTGTGCTTTTATAAATGTATTAATAAAAATAAATAAAAAGTTCTGCAGAGTTTTACCCAGGGCCGGCTTTAGGACGGTGCAGCCGGTGCAGCTGCACTGGGTGCAGACCTGGATAGGGTGATGCTGAGCTCAGGGGGGCACTGTGTTTAGCAATAACTTACTAAACTCAGGACTTAAAAGCACCTGCTGAAAAAGTTCCTTGTGCATCCAGCCTTCTCTTGCAAGAGAGAGAGAGATCTTGTCCAGTGGCAGTTTTGACTTGATAAAAAGTTATGCAGAGAGTTAATATGCCTGCTGTAAAGAACATAACTGAATTTTATGTGGTTATCTGAGTCGATTAATGAAGGCATTCTTTGCGAGCACTTTAAAACAAAATAAATGTATGTGAGAGGGGCTATGGAGAGATGAGGCACTTTTGTCGTCTGGAAGTGAGGGAGGCAAAGGAGTTGGTCATGGGGTGAGGGGTGCCAAAAAAGATTGCTGAACCGGGCACCAAGTGCGTTAAAGCTGGCCCTGGTTTTACCCATGTAGAAAACTCAGTTCAAATGGATCCTGTGGTGGAAGCATTGTAGAGTAAGAAGAGTGATCTAGTGATCTCTTGTGTCATAACTAGGCTTAGGGAGTAACTTTAGTCAAACTGGAATAATTTCAATAATTGTGGTAATTCTGTGTTATGCTTTGATGCAGAATTGTTGATAATAATGCAATTATGCCCATTTGTTTTGGAAGTGAGGGTGCATTTTGCACTTAGAAAACTAATGCTTATTGTGTTAAATGAAATATAAACCTTTGTTTCAACCCATTTCAACACCTACCTATCAGGTCACCTTAACGTTTTTCCAGTGAATTTCTGGGTTTTTCTCAGTGAAAGAGAAAATCATATTTCCATACCTAACTATAACGTCTCTTTAACGTTCATTTTTTTTAGACAATTTTTTTTTTTTTTTAAATCAAATTCAGTCAACACCCGACTGTGCACAGCCGTTGGCCATGTACAGCAGGAGGCTGGCCCAGGCAACCATCAGAGGGTGGCCAACCTACAGCAGCCTCCTTCTGTGATAATCTTGCTAACCCTGCCCTCAGCTGCTTTCCGTTCTCCATGCCCCTGTCACCTCCTTCCTACCCTTGGGGTGAGCTAGCTGCCCCTCTCTACATACTCAGCTTGCTGCCCCAGCCCAGGCACCCATCCTGGCTGCCCTCCATTGCACCTGTCCTGTGTGATCACCATGCTACCCTGCCCCCTCCTGTGTTCCTTATGTGTGCATGCTTCTGCCCACCACTTCCTGCACTTCATGGTATGTTGTGCTGCCACTATCCATGCCTGCCTGGCCTCTGTGGTCAGCTTTCTGCCCCTGACCTCTCCCTTCTATCTTCAACTCTCCATGTGTGTGCCCCTGCTCCCCCTCTCCTGCCCTCCATGGTCCATTGTGCTTCCCCTGCCTATGCTGGCCTGCCCTCCATGTTTGGCTTGTTTTACAGTGTTGAATACTCTTGCTCCTGTTTTGAGAAGGGCAACTTTTCACAAGTTAGACTAGCCCTCTTGTACTTAGAGATGTTGACATTATTTGGAGTGTCCTTAGCTTAGTGTTGCTGTGAGGCTAAGGAACAGCAGGGATCATAATCTTGAATCACCTTAAAACGTTTTTTTGATGCACTGTTTAATAGATTTTGTACATTGTGCTGAACTTTCAGGCTAATTAGGTTTGTATGCTGATTTTATCGAGTATTTAGTGATGATTTTTATTGTGTATTGAATGTTACGTACATTGTGTTTCTTTTATGGTTGCTACTCAAAACTGAATAAAGCTGATTTGATTTGAATACATCACAATGGCTTCAGTTGTTCCACACTTTCAACATAAACACAGAATGTTAATGCTATAGTGGCTCATTAGACTATTACAGAAAGCTGCAGTAGAACACCAATAAGTTAATTGACAGATTACTGGTTGTGTTGACGTGGATGAGAAATATATTTGAGAATTCATAGGAAAGGTGTCCTCCCTTTACCTTTCTAGAGCACTAACCATAATTTCCATGACAAAACAAACTCGCTCATTTTGTTTATTCTTAAATGAAGTTTTTAAGTTTTACAGCTTCTATTATAAATAAATAACCTTAGCACTTTAGTTGTTCACTAGAAAACTGTGGGAGGCTAGTACAACACTGGTGAATCAACTGACAGGTTGATCCTGTTGGAGGTACATGTTTTAATCAGAATGTCAGACTTCATCCTAATTTCCCACATGGTTGAGGAAGTTACTGTGAATTTAAAGAAAATGTGATCTTATTTTAGCTTCTGGAGCACCTTCCATAACCTCTGAAAAATCATGGGAGAAAACTGTTTTCTCTCAGACATAGTTTACCAATTCCCAGCCAAGGTTCAAGATTCTTCATTGGGTAAATTCACCACAGGACACACCACAATTCCTGAAATTAGTACAGAAACACCAACAAATGATTTCTATTGTGACTAAAATCTGTTAACTCCCTTAATATGTCCTTCATTATGTGACTGTGAACACCTACAATTCATTATAATGTGTTTCAATGGAGACCATGACCACAAGTCCTGAAGTGGCTGCCACAACATATTGTCCATGTTGTGGGAAGACGGCGAAACCAGAGTTCCTTTTGAACTGCACATGCCTCTTGTGGTCAGGATATGCTTATCCTGACCCTTATAGATATATTTTTGTTTATTTTCAGGACATAGGGGCCATGTCTCTGAGTCCTGTAATGCCTGCCACAGCATATTGTTCACATTACGGTCAGACACTCAGGACTGACACATCCTCTTTAAAGTGTCCAATCAAAGCATATCTCAACACCAGCAGTCTAGATAAGTAATTTTTAACCCTTTTATGACCACCCTGAACATCACCCTTAAAATGAATTTCTAAAAAATACTTTTACTGATTTACACCAAATAAAAAACAAAACCATTACTGATTAAAGTAGTAACTTTCTGCCAAATTTAGTAAAATTCAATTTAGACAGATTGTGTCACTTCCCAAATATTTCAATGGCAGTTAACATGGAAAATCAATGCTTTGGCACCCTCCCGCTGTTTCGTGGTCCCTGCTTGATGGATCATCAAGAAGCTTCAGTGGAAGAAGCGGAAGTAAATGAAACAGAAAGGCCCGTATTTATACTCCGTTTGCGCCGAATTTGCGTTGTTTTTTTCGACGCAAATTCGACGCTAAACTAACGCCAACTAACGCCATATTTATACTATGGCGTTAGAGGCGTCTAGCGCCAAAGTTCCCGGAATGTGCGTCATTTTTTAGCGTGAACCCCTTCCTTGCGTTAATGATATGCAAGGGAGGCGTTCCCGTCTTAAAAAATGACTCCCAGGCCTTTACGTGGTATTTATACTCCCGGGCAAAAGAGACGCCCGGGAGTGGGCGTGGCTAAAAACGGCGCATTTGCGCCGCTTTTTAACGCCTGGGTCAGGCATGGCGTTAAGGGACAAGTGGGCTCAAAATGAGCCCAGAGTGCCCTCCCCTGCCCCCAGGGACCCCCCCTGCCACCCTTGCCCACCCCAGGAGGACACCCAAGGCTGGAGGGACCCACCCCAGGGACATTCAGGTAAGTTCAGGTAAGTATTTTTTTTTTTTTTCTAATAATTTTTTTTGGCATAGGGGGGCCTGATTTGTGCCCCCCTACATGCCACTATGCCCAATGACCATGCCCAGGGGACAGAAGTCCCCTGGGCATGGCCATTGGGCAAGGGGGCATGACTCCTATCTTTACAATGATAGGAGTCATGTTGATGGGGGATGGGCGTCGTTAAAAAATGGCGCAAGTCGGGTTAAGACGATTTTTTTGCCTCAACCTGACTTGCCCCATTTTAAGACGCCCTAACGTCATTTTTGCCCAACGCCGGCGCTGCCTGGTCTACGTGGTTTTTTTCCACGCACACTAGGCAGCGCCGGTCTGCTTGCGCCGGCTAACGCCATTCCATAAATACGGCGCCCGCATGGCGCTTCAGAATGGCGTTAGACGGCGCAAAAATTTTTGACGCTAAACTGCGTTAGCGCAGTTTAGCGTCAAAAAGTATAAATATGGGCCAAAGTGTCTTCCAATGGAAACAGAAAGTGTCTTCCAATGGAAACTCTGACCTAACTATAACTCGTGCACTAAGGTAATTATAACTCGTGCCCTCGCCATGCACAGTTTTCTCATCAATAAATTTACTAGAAATGTTATAGTGATATTATCAATGATGTCATAGAAGATGTCATGAGTGATATAATATCTGGAGTAGTTAGCAGTTCACAGAGAGGGTGCAAGTTATAGGTGGTCATTCCAACCTCGGTGGTAAAAGGCGCTTACCGCCGTGCAGAAGACCGCCATAACACCGCCGCGGCCGCGGTAAACCGCCACGGTCATTCTGACCCACAACAGGCAAACCGCCAAAATACAGACATCCACAAAAGTCCGCCACACCAAAGGGCAGCGAGAAACTGGCGATGACCAAACCTCCACCATCACGCCAACAGAAATACGCCCACACTATCACGACACACGAATCCACGCGGCGGGCTTTCAACCGC
Organism: Pleurodeles waltl; assembly: GCF_031143425.1. NCBI lineage: Eukaryota > Metazoa > Chordata > Amphibia > Caudata > Salamandridae > Pleurodeles > Pleurodeles waltl. The sequence continues at coordinate 975,051,338 of NC_090436.1, forward strand.
GGTATTCCATTGGCGGTACACACCGCCGCGCTCAAAATACACACACATATACAAAACACAGCCACATTGGACAATTCGAAATACACACACCTGATACACATACACACACCACTCCCACACACCCAATACAATATAAAACACACACCCACATCACCCACAAACCCCTACTCCTAGAGATTCGTGAACACGCACAGAGATAAGAGACCCGAGCACACAGACGCGCAATTCACTGTCACCCAGCTATACTACCACGCACGTCAAAATACACACCAATACACATCACCACACTTAGCACCACACAATCCACCCCACACATCACCCAAACCACCCCATGGCACCGCAAAGACACCCCAGGTTTTCTGACGCTGAACTCAGGGTCATGGTGGAGGAAATTGTACGGGTAGAGCCACAGCTCTTCAGGACACAGGTGCAGCACACCACCATTGCCAGGAAGATGGAACTATGGAGCAGAATAGTGGACAGGGTCAACGCTGTGGGACAGCACCCAAGAAATGGGGACGACATCAGGAAGAGGTGGCACGACCTATGGGGGAAGGTGTGTTCCATGGTATCCAGGCACAACATCGCGGTGCAGCGGACTGGCGGTGGACCCCCACCTCCTCCCCCAGAATTTACAACATGGGAGGAGCAGGTCTTGGCGATCCTGCATCCTGAGGGCCTCGCAGGAGTAGGCGGAGGAATGGACTCTGGTAAGTCATATCTTAATTACTACATCCCCCCAACCCCACCAGCATGCCAACTCATACCCCCACCCTCACCCCCACCCCATCACACCTACTCCTTGCAAATGTCTCACCCTCACAACCCACCCATCCCAACACCAAGCCCTGCATGCGACCACTAAGCATGGACACCCATCACCTAAGGATGCCCACTGCACATACCCATCCCCCCCCCAAACCACCCTCACAAAAGCCCCCACACAGGAATGCAAGCACAGGGGTACACGGGCACCCACCCATTGCACTCTATGGCACACACAGAAGCAATAACCATCCCTTTATACCCCTGCAGGACCCGAACGCCACGTCACCGCGTAGGAGGGTCCACAAATGTCCCCTCCACCCCCAGAAGAGGCCCACAGTGATGACAGCACCTCTGTCTCCCTGGATCTAGATGACCAGCCCGGCCCATCGGGGACCTCTGGACAGTCGGTTCCCCGCAGACAGCCACAGGCCACAGCAGACCTTCCCCCCTCTGGGAACATCAGCACAGCACCCACCCAGCGGGCCCATACCTCTGTCCCCAGGACACGTCAATCAGCGGTGTGTCCACCACTACAGGGCACCCAGGTTAACCCACCACCCCAACAACAACAGGGACCTGGAGGCAGTGGTAGTGGGCACACGGTCCAGGGGACAGAGGCACAGGGAAACAGGGGAACTGGGAGGGCTGCTGTGCGACAGGGGGGGACAGGCCCAGGGAACCCACCCTCCACAAGGCCCTCTCCTCCATCATGGGAGCATACCACCACTCCCAGGAGACGATGGCGACGGTCCTGCCCAGGTTTCAGGAGATCCAGCTTCTGCAGGAGCAACAGTATATGGGGTTCAGGGAAGAACTAAGAAACATCAGTACCGCCATGGGCACCATCGTAGTGGCTCTGAATGAGCTAGTCACCACATTGCGGGACACTGTTGCACCACAAAGGGCCCCTGACACTAGCATGGACCAAGAACTGCCTACCACCTCCGCCGGCGCTAGTGGACAGGAGGCCCGACACAAGACCAACAGGCCACCAGAACCCCACCCCCTGCAGAAGGTGAACCACCCCGCAAGCGGGCCCTGAGATCTAGGAAGAAGACAGAGTAAGATGCCAAGACCCCCGCCAGCAAAGGATACCTCCCTGATTGTCATCCAGCTGTCCCACATTGACACCCTGTCCATTCTTACACTGCCCCTGCTCCACTTTCCACAGGCATCTGGACAATGCACCTGTGATACTGATAGTCTGGACTCTGCCATGGACAATCCTCCACCATCACACCTCAACCATTTGCAACCACCCACCGATTTAGAGCACTGTAATAAACACACTTATTGCATACAACAATCTGGAGTCTGGCTGTGATTATGTACAAATGTATTAGACATTTCCGTGCCAAATGGCATATTCACATTGTGATGCCAACATACCAATGTCACACAGCTGTAGTCCATGGGGAAATAAAGCAGATGTCACGCAGTGGGGCCCACATCTCTGAAATTGGAAGGGAAAGTCACAACTCAGTTACCATACACTGGGGGAAAAGGACAGACAGTAGAGAGGTAGTAGGGGTTAAGTATATGTAATATGCCGGTGTGGATTCTTACCTGTGTGTCATTGAAAATACTGCTGTATTACTGTGTTCCTGTTCTCTATGTCGTCCTCTTCGCCTTCCTCCTCTTCACTCTCCACAGGCTCCACAGCTGCTACAACACCTCCATCTGGACCATCCTCCTGCAGAAAAGGCACCTGGCGTCGCAAAGCCAGGTTGTGAAGCATACAGCAGGCCACGATGATCTGGCACACCTTCTTTGGTGAGTACATTAGGTATCCACCTGTCATATGTAGGCAGCGGAACCTGGCCTTCAGTAGGCCGAAGGTCCGCTCGATCACCCTCCTAGTTCTCCCATGGGCCTCATTGTACCTTTCCTCTGCCCTTGTCCTGGGATTCCTCACGGGGGTCAGTAGCCATGACAGGTTGGGGTAACCAGAGTCTCCTAATAGCCACACACGGTGCCTCTGGAGTTGACCCATCACGTAAGGGATGCTGCTATTCCGCATGATGTACGCGTCATGCACTGACCCAGGGAACTTGGCATTAACATGGGAGATCTACTGGTCAGCCAAACACACCATCTGGACATTCATGGAATGATAACTCTTCCTGTTCCTGTACACCTGTTCACTCCTGCTGGGGGGGACCAAAGCAACATGTGTCCCATCAATGGCACCAATGATGTTGGGGATATGTCCAAGGGCATAGAAATCAGCCTTCACTGTAGCCAAATCCCCCACCTCAGGGAAGACAATGTAGCTCCGCATGTGTTTCAGCAGGGCAGACAACACTCTGGACAACACCTTGGAAAACATGGGCTGGGACATCCCTGATGATATGGCCACTGTTGTTTGAAATGACCCACTTGCAAGGAAATGGAGTACTGACAGCACCTGCACTAGAGGGGGGATCCCTGTGGGTTGGCGGATTGGTGACATCAGGTCTGGCTCCAACTGGGTACACAGTTCCTGTATAGTGGCTCGGTCAAGCCTGTATGTCAGTATGACATGTCTTTCCTCAATTGTCGACAGGTCCACCAGCGGTCTGTACACTGGAAGATTTCTCCAGCGAGCACAGAGTCAATCAACCCACAGGTACGTAACCACAGCTTGCACATAACACGATTCCCAATGCATTGAATGGCTTGTATGAGTGTCGATGCAAGGCCTAGGTATGTGTGATGCAGTAGAAAATAAGGCATGTGGGCCTTTGAAATGACGGCTGCCTGACCTGTGAAGTACGACAATGGGATGTGAGGTCAATGCGCTGGCGTGGGACACTGTGGCTGTAGGTGGTCGAAGACCGCGGCTCAAAGCTGCATTGGTTAACATTGAACCCTATGGGTCTCAGGAGCCAATGACGATGTGCGGCGAATGACGATGTGCGCCGGCGGTCGCGGTACGCACCGCCGCGGTACGCACAGCCGCGGGCGTGACCGCCATTTTCTATCAGCTTAATCACTCGATACCTGATCTTCCACAGGAGAGGACCTACACTGCAAGTGCTGCTGTGACCACGGTCTGGAAGAGACAATGGCTCATGCGACTGGGGAAAGGGCCTCTGCCTTCACTGCTCAGGAGTTGGAGAAACTCGTGGATGGGGTCCTCCCCCAGTATGCGCTACTCTACGGTCCTCCAGACCAACAGGTAAGTACACTGGGACCCTGCTTTGTGGGCAATGCCTGTGTTGAGTCGGGTGGATGAAAGATGGTTGGGAGGGGAGCGATTGAGGCATGCATCAAACGACAGATGAGAGCATGTGCCACATGGCAAGGGTGGGGATGGGGGGGCCACTCACATCGAGCATGCAGAAGGTGATGTTTATTCTTCTCTCCCTGTACATGTCACATAGGTCAGCGCCCACCAGAAAATCGGTATTTGGCGTGCCATCACCAAGGACGTCCGGACCCTGGGGGTCCACCAGAGACGGGGCACCCACTGCAGGAAGAGATGGGAGGACATCCGACGCTGGAGCAGGAAGACGGCGGAGGCTCAGCTGGGGATGGCCTCCCAACGTGGGAGGGGTGCCCGTCGTACTTTGACCCCCCTGATGTCCCGGATCCTGGCGGTGGCCTACCCCGAGTTGGATGGGCGCGTGAGGACATCACAGCAGACACAAGGGGGTGAGTACACTCAAATCCTGGTTACTTTGCGCGCAGTGGAGGTGTCTGGGTGGGGGAGGAGGGCTGTGGGTATCCCTAGGCCAGTGCGATATCTGTAGGCTAGGCCCCTCCGCAAGGCATGGCCCTGTGCCCCCGCCCTCCACCTCTGTAGGGTGCCAAGTACAGCTATTCATTGCCGTGTGTCATGTATGTGAGCAGAGGTCACCCATAGGCTTGTAGGCCATGTCCTACGGATTGCGTAGTCGACCCCAAGTGCGCGGCGTAGTGCAGGGGGCTTCTGTGTCTGTCCTGTCCGCCAACGGTGTCGCCAATGCATGCACTCAACATTTCTTTCTTACCCCCCCCCCTTTTTTGTTGTCTTCCTGTTCATTTGTGCATTAGCATCATCAGGCGGAGGAGAAGTGGCATCGGAGCACGAGGGAGCTGCATCTCACATGGCCATGGCGGGCCATGCAACTGACTCGGATTTCACCAGTGAGACGGAGGGCGAGGGGAGCTCCACAGCGGGGACTCGTGCGGATGTCAGTGACAGCGACTCGTCCTCTGAAGGGAGCTCCCTTGTGGTGGCGGCAACATCCGTGCCCCCCGCTACAACAGGTACAGCCGCCACCCAGCGCACCAGCACCGCCCTCCCAGCAGCCCCTCAGCGTTTTCCCCGTGCCCACTCACCCAGGAAGGTGGGCATCTCCTTCGCCCTAGGCACCTCAGGCCCTGCCCCAGTCACCCCTGCTGCCCTCAGTGAGGAGGTCATTGACCTCCTGCGGACGCTCATTGTTGGGCAGTCTACCCTTTTGAATGCCATCCAGGGTGTAGAAAGGGAGGTGCACCAGAGTAATGCATACCTGGAGGGCATTCATTTGGGTCAGGCTGCCCATCAGCGATCGTTCAACACTCTGGCCTCAGCACTGATGGCAGCAATTGTCCTTGTCTCTAGCCTCCCCCCTCCAACTTCCTCCACCCAGACCCAATCCCCTGTACCTCTGCCTATCCCAGACACACCATCAGACCAGCCTGCACACACCTCAACACCCAAGGGAAGCTCATCCAGACATAAGCACCACACATCACACAAGCATTCACACAAGCAACATCCACATGCAGACATACCAACACACCCTGCCTCCACTGTGTCCCCCTCCTCCTCGTCTCCCTCCTCCCTCCCTGTCACGTCTACACTCACACCTGCATGCACAACATCTTCAGCCACTACATCCATCACCAGCACACCCACCAGAACCCCCCGCACATGTGCAGTCACCACCCCCACTACCATTCACATGTCCCCTGTGTCCTCTCCCAGTGTGTCTGTCACCCCCTCTTCCAAGCTACACAAACGCAGGCAGCCACCCACCCAACAGCCATCCACCTCACGACAGCCTCCAGCACAAGCACCTGCACCCAAAGACACCAGACTTCAAACTCCTACAACGACAACCTCCTCATCCACTCCCATACCTACTACACCTGCCCGTCCCTCTCTTCCTAAACTTATTTTCCTTTCCAAACTTGACCTCTTCCCAACAAATCCCCCACCCCGTCCATCTAAAAAGACTCCAGTCAGCACCTCAGCCACCACAACAGCGGGCCCTCTGAAGACAGTCTGCCATGGACTGTGGAGTCCCCCACCCTCAAGGGCAGGCAGCTCAGTAGGGAGCCAAGGCACGGGCAGCCCACCGCCGCCAAAACATGCCAAAATTGTCAGTGCCCGGCGTGAGAGGCCTAAAACACCTGGGACAAAAATTCCTACCATGGCTCCGGCAGGGAGTGTGGTGCCAGCTGGCACACCGCCAAAGGTGGGGAAGGGCCACAGGTGACCAGGGAAGGCTGGGAAGGGCAGCACGCCCGACAAGACCGCCAGCAGCCCAGCTGAGCAGGAGGGCCCCGCATGCCCCATCCCAGGTGGGCAGGAGGAGACCAACAGGCCCGGGACTGCAGCCCAGGAGGGCCCCACCAGGCCGATCCCAGGTGGGCAGGAAGGCGCAGCCAGCCACAGGTAAGGTGGCGAATGACCTCCACGCCATGGGCTGATCCGCTGAACTGGGCACTCATCTGAAGCACCGCTGCGCTGGGCACCGCTGTCTCAAGAACCGCTCCGCTGGGCACCGCTGTCTCAAGAACCGCTGAACTGGGCCCTTCATCTCAAGCACCGCTCCGCTGGGCCCTTCATCTCAAGCACCGCTCCGCTGGGCACCGCCGTCTCAAGAACCGCTGAACTGGGCCCTTCATCTCAAGCACTGCTCCGCTGGGCACCGCCGTCTCAAGCACCGCTCCGCTGGGCCCTTCATCTCAAGCACCGCTGAACTGGGCCCTTCATCTCAAGCACCGCTCCGCTGGGCCCTTCATCTCAAGCACAGCTCCGCTGGGCACCGCTGTCTCAAGAACCGCTGAACTGGGCCCTTCATCTCAAGCACTGCTCCACTGGGCACCGCCGTCTCAAGCACCGCTCTGCTGGGCCCTTCATCTCAAGCACCGCTGAACTGGGCCCTTCATCTCAAGCACCGCTCCGCGGGGCCCTTCATCTCAAGCACCGCTCCGCTGGGCACCACCGTCTCATGAACCGCTGAACTGGGCCCTTCATCTCAAGCACCGCTCCGCTGGGCCCTTCATCTCAAGCACCGCTGAACTGGGCCCTTCATCTCAAGCACCGCTCCGCTGGGCCCTTCATCTCAAGCACCGCTCCGCTGGGCCCTTCATCTCAAGCACCGCTCCGCTGGGCACCGCCGTCTCAAGAACCGCTGAACTGGGCCCTTCATCTCAAGCACTGCTCCGCTGGGCACCGCCGTCTCAAGCACCGCTGGCCCATTGGCGGAAGGGGCAGGCCCGCATCTGTGTCGGGCAGGGCTGCACGAAGCACTCTGGGCACTAGTCCCCCTCCAGTACCAGTGGAGACTGATATTGACTTGAGAGACTGTGGCTTTGCACTCCCCAGGATGGCACAGTGGGCAACCCACCCACTGTAGAGACTTGAGAGACTGTGGCTTTGTACTCCCCAGGATGGCACAGTGGGCAAGCCACCCACTGTAAAGACTTGAGAGACTGTGGCTTTGCACTCCCCGGGATGGCACAGTGGGCAAGCCACCCACTGTAGAGACTTGAGAGACTGTGGCTTTGCACTCCCCAGGATGGTCCAGTGGGCAAGCCACCCACTGTAGAGACTTGAGAGACTGTGGCTTTGCACTCCCCAGGATGGCACAGTGGCCATGGAGGCCCCTCGTGGATCTGGGAACGTGGACTCATCTGGCTGAGGTGCCCCCCCCTTCCCTTCCCCCTGAGGTGCCTGTAGTTTTGCTATCTGATGCCCCTGCAGTGTTCTCTCCGTTGGAGTCAGGTATCCTGTGTGGGCTTTGCCCATGTGATTTTGGCCCAGTGGCCCACGAACAATGGCTGATACACATATCGGACTGGACAATTTATGTGTATAAAGTTATAGATGTGTGATATATTTTATACTCAGTCATACAATATATTTCTAAGTTTATAATCACTTACTTTTGTCTTTGCATTCTTCCAGGGGGTTTGGGGGGGTAACTGTGATGTGTTGCTATGCATTGATGTGTGTGTTGTAGTGGGTGAGGGTGAGGGTGGGTGTGTCGCATATGTGTGTCCCCGAATTTTTTGGCCTCCCCCCATCCCTGTGTCGTAGGTGCAGTACTCACCATTGTCTTCTGCGTCGGCGTTCGTGCTCCTGGTAGAGGAGCAGGAAGACAATAGCTGGGAGGATGTGGAGTTCGGGATCCATGCTGTCCAGATTCCTCGTGGGGTGTATGGAGGTGAGCGTTTTCCATTTGAAATGTCTGTTTCCGCCGTGTTTTTATCGGCGGGGCTACCGCCCCGGAAAAGGTGGCGGATTGGTGGGTTGTGATAGGGTGGGCGGTACATTGTCTCCCGCCTGTCTGTTGGCGGTGACCGCCGCACTGTTTGTTTGTCCCGCCGTGGCGGGCGGTGTGTTAAAGTGACAGTCTCTGTTGGCGGTTTCCGCCAGGGTCGGAATTGCATTTTTTTTACCGCCAGCCTGTTGGCGGTTTTGCCGCCGCTTTAACACCGCCCGCCAGGGTTGGAATGACCCCCATAGTTTCTTTAGGGCATGAGTTAAAGTTTCTTGAAATAACTCTAACTATAACAGCTGAATTTATTTTTTAATATATATGTATTTTTTTTATTCAGTACCCAAAAAAAACACATATATAATTCATTGAAAATCAAAGGCAAAAGAAACTAAAGAACATTTAGCCACATATACAATGCCACTGTACAATCATTTCCTATTGGCTAGCCATTTACCCAAAAAAAAACATATTTCTTGCCCTTTACGTCTCCCTTTTTTCCCTTTTCACTCATACAGGGCTTGTTCCAGCTGATACATTGCGAGAAGGCGGTTTAACCAATTTTGATATGTAGGGGGCATTTGATCAAGCCATGCAGAAGAAATACACAATCGATACACTGACATAGCTATAAAAATAAATTTACTGGCAAATGACTCACTTCGGTCCGAAACCCCAAGTATAACCACCTCCGTGTGATAGTTAAATTTCTAATCTGGCAACGTCTTTAATAAACTGCTCCACTTTCCCACGCAAGTTCACCAGTTTTGTACAGGAGGCGAACATATGTATTATATCCACTCCATTGTGCTAACTTCCGGGAAGTGATATACAGATAAAATATTGTTTTATAATGTTGTGCCTGAAGAGATGCTGAAATCACGGAAGTCCGGCCTCACTCAAGAGATTCATAAAAAACCTCCTCTTCCACATTCAGCTTATCGCTCCACTTTTGGCTATACTTTGCCAGATCGTCGGGTAAGTTATCAGTCAGTCTCACACATATTGATCGTATCGTGCTCTCATCAGAGGAAATCATCATTTCTACTAAAGAGTTCTTTAGAAACCCCGCTGCACCACCGGTTTTCCGAAGAATGAAATCCCTTAAATGTAGATATTTGAAAAAGCCCATTTGGGCTAATCCAAATTTCCCGTGAAGATTTTCAATTGTAGTGATTGTAGAACCCTCAATAAAATCACCTAATCTTTGTATTCCCTGTTGATTCCACCTTTCCATAATATTATTGTGGAAAATCTCCGGAAGAAACATATTGTCCTTAATCAAAGTATAGTAATTGTATCTTCCGAGCCCACATTTCTTTCGCCACTGACCCTAGACTTTAAAAGCAGCCTGGAGGACTTTAAACCGAGCTTTCTTAAAATAGCTGGGCTCCAAAAGCTTAAGCATCGCCACATTTGCAGGAGGGCCAATTAGTACCTCATAGATACTAGGGACATATTCCCCATTGCTTACCAGCCATCCATTTTTAAACATCGGTTGCATATACTGCATTGCGGCTGCCATCTAATACAGTTTAAAGTTGGGAAGGGACCATTCGCCCTTTTCCCTTGATAGTGTCATATATTTACTTGCTGTACGTATCTTACCATATGACCAAACAAACCGCATTATCAACTGAAACAATTTCCTAAACCAAGATTTCTCAAATTCCAATGGAATCGCGCGAAATAAATATAGTACTTCAGGAAGGAACATCATTTTTATCATATTACACCGCCCCATAATTGTCATGTGTGAATTATTCCATCTGCTAAAATTATGCCTAGCGCTATCTATGATAGGCCAAAGGTTAGACCGGACGATCTCCTCCACGTGGGGTCGAATATCGATCCCTAAATACACTGCTTGTTCTACTTTTCGTGTATCCGTCGATCTGCAATGTTCATTCATAACTATTTGTGTCTTGTCTTTGTTAAGAAGATAGCCCGAGACTGCCCCAAAGTTTTCTGCAGCACCCTCAATCTCTTTCAGGGCAACATCCGGGTTAGCGGTTATGACTGCAACATCGTCTGCGTAAGCCAGAATTTTTGTTGCCCACCCATAGCGAATAACTGGCTGAACATTAGCATTGATTTCCAAAAAGCACAGAAAGGGACCTAGGTATAATGCACATAATAAGGGTGAGCATGGAGATCCTTGCCGTGTACCCCGTTTTATCCTAAAGGGATGGGAATATCCCCCCCGATCTGTATTCTAGCACTCAGCTCCTTATATAAAGCTTTAACAGCTGTAATAAATCTTCCTCCTAGACCAAATGTCTTTAAAATGTCCCACAAATACTCCCAGTTGACTCCGTCGAATGCTTTCTCATCATCCAGCAGAATCATAGCCATGGGCTCTGCTGCTGCTATATGCGTAGCATCGAACAGAACTATCAACCTCCTAATCTGATCGGTTGTGTTCCTGCCAGGGACAAACCCATGTTGGTTACAGCTAACCAACTTACGAATGCACCCAGACAGTCGAGTCGCAAATATTTTGGAGTAGATTTTCGCATCACTGTTAATAAGGGTGATAGGGCGGTACAAGCTTAGACTAGCCGAGTTCCAACCTTTCTTTAAAAATACTACGATATTAGCAAAACCCCAGGAAGGAGGGGGATTACCCCGTGCTGTACATGAATCACCTGTTTCAACAGCACTAGTAAGAGCATATTCTTAAAGTAGTTATATAGTTCTAATGGAATGCCATTTGGCCCCACAACCTTTCCGTTTGGAAGTGCCTCAAGCGCATCTAACAGTTCTTCCATTGTCACCTCCTGCCCCAATGTTATTTGATCCTCTGCGGTCATCTGACTAACCCGGACTGGCGTCAACCAATGACTATCAATATGCTCCTGACCAATATTGACCACATCATATAATTCTATGTAATATTCCCGGATGGCATCGGGCCCATAACTGTCAACCCTCCCTTATTTCGCACTTGCACAATTGAGCCTGAGGACGCCCTCTGACGAATCTGCATTGCTAAGATATGCCCTGCTTTCTCGCTGCATTCATAGCATTCCTTTAGTTTTGTTAAGATTTTTTCCACTGTCCTCTCAGTTGAGTATTTTCCTAGTATAATTTTTGCTATTTATGCCTGGTGAAGGGCGTTCTCAACCCCAACATGATTCCCAATCGCCCAAAGAAGCTGCTCTTCAGCTGTCTGTAATTCCCCCATGAGTACCTGAAACTGGGCTGCTGCTCGTTTCTGTCGCTTTACGCTGAAGCCGAGAGTTTCCCCCATAATAACTGCCTTTAGTGTATCCCAAACTATTTCTATTGGGGCTGTTCCAACATTAAAATCCAAACATTCCTTCAACAGCATGCTCATATGCTGTATATACAGAGGGTCATTCAGCAAAGCCCTCTCAAAGGTCCAGTTCTTCCTAAATCTCTGCCAATCTCTAAACCTAACCTCTAATACTAATGGATTATGGTCTGCTATAAAACGGGGCTATAGCTTAATCTCCAATTCGTCTAGAAATATCGGAGAAACAAGAAAATAATCTAATCTAGCAAAGTTCTTATGTGGTGCAGAAAAATAGGTATATCCTGGCTTTGGCCCCTCCAGAGCCGACCATACATTTGAATTTCTATGGTTTTATGCATGTAAAATCTGAACCTAACTAATAACGTCCCTGTAACCTTTGTTTTTTTAGTGAATTTCTAAGGTTCTTTTACTCTATTTTTTAACTAGAACATCCCTCTGACCTTTGTTTTTATAGTGAATTTCTAGGTTTTTTAAAATGTTAAGTAGGATGCCAAACGCAATGCTCAGTAAGGGGAGGGGGTTTGGATGCAGGTCCTGGACTGGAATTGTGATGCCCCACTCAAGCTTGCTACTTCTGACCCCTCCTCCATGCCATCTATTGTCAAAGTCCATGTCCCTGCACCCTCATTACAGAATTGTGTGGCCGTTTTTCTGCAACTGCCATTCCCACCTGCCCTGAGCAGTTAGCTTGCTGCTCCATCCTCCTCCTCCCTAGTACATGAACCATCCTCCTTCTTACTGCCCTGCATGGTCTGATATGTTGCCACTGCCCTCCATTTAGCTTGATGTCCCTACCCCCTCCTCCTGCCCTCTGTTGCCCAATTCTATGCCCCATCATTGCCCTTCTGCTTAGCCTCTGTGCTTGCTGCCCCTATCCTCAACACCCCTGCCCTACAATGTCTATGTGTATGTCTCTGCTCCCTCATTTTTGCCCATCATGTTCCTTGGACCTTCTACTGCCTCTCCTATCTACTCTGAGTGTTCTGTCGAGCTGCAACTGCCCCTCCCACCTGTCCAGCATGGTCAGATGGCTTCCACTTGCCCCTGCCACCACTACCCTGCCTGTCTGAGTTCCAGGTACCTATCCGCTCCCTTCGGTCCTCCATTGTCCATTGTCCATTTTGCTGCCACTCCCTTCTGCCTTCTGTGCTCTGTTGCTCTGTTGAACTGCAACTGCTCCTCCTGTGTGCCCTGCGTGGTCTGTTGTGAAGCCCCTTCCCTTGGTGTCTTTGTCTGTGTCCAACCCCAACCCTTCCCTTTTGTCCTCCATAGTCCTTTAGGCATGCCCCTGCCACCTCCCTCTTGCCTACCATGGCCTTTGTGCTGCCACAAACTCTCCTGCTTGCCATGCATGGTCTTCTGTGCTGCCAAAGCCGATCCCACCTCCTTGTGTGGTCAGCTTGCTGCCCCTGACCCCCTCCCACCTTCCCTCCAATGTCTGTGTGTATGCCATTATAAACTCAGGGCCAGATTTAAGAAAAGTGGCACTGCACCTAGTGCAGCGCCACTTTTCTTGTGCCCCTTAGCGTCCCCCTAACGCCACCATGTGTGTGCCACATCTAAGATACAGTGCACCATGGCAGTACTTAGGGGAACTAATGTAAAAATTTATGACACCACTTCGGAGCTGTGCACGATTAGTGTCAACATTTTTTACGCTAATTCTGCCAAGCCCAATGAGGCCTATTATAAGCAGTAGTGTGCCTCCTTTTAATGCCTGCTCCGAGCCGCTGCCCTGGGGACCAGCATCTCCCCAGGGCTGTCACTTTTATGTGTGCTGGGGCCTGCACCCCCCGCACAACGGAGACCACAACCTCCCCCGGGCTTTCATTTTTATATATGAAGGGGGGCCATGGCCCCTCTACTACCCTGGGGACTTCCACCTCCCCAAGATTGTGTTAATTATAACATGCGGATTTAAAAAATGAGAGGCAGTCCTTTGGGACTCCCCAAGCGAGGGGACCACTCCCCCCCAGGGGCTATGTCCTCATTGGAGGGGTGCGCCCGGCCCACCTCATGGAGCCAGTGATGGCTTTGGGGACTGCCACACCCCTGTGTGCCCATCCCTGGGACATAGCTGTTTGCTGTGGCTTGGCTGCAGCTCTGCGGCCATGCTCAGCAAACACTTCAGGTTTTGACAGTAGGACCTATAAAGGAGGTCCTGCAGTCAAAATCCAAAGCTTTAATTTCTATCCCCTGCACGCGTGCTTCACCAAGCAGTGAGCTGCTGTCAAAGTAGCTCCCTGCTTGCAGAAGCAATGGCACTGTAGTGTCAGATAGCCCATAAGGGCATTTTAATTAAAAAAAATACTTTATAAATAAATATATCGCTAGGGACGGGCTACCTTGCAGTCCCATAAAGTCAATAAAGGGCTAACAAAAAATTAAAAAAACATCATAGCTCAGTGTGGGGATTCGAGTCCAGCTGGAAACATTTCAATTTCTTTCTTTTAATTAAAAAAACGTATATTATTTAAAAAAGCAAATACATTCTTTATTTTAAATTGGAGATAAAAAACTCATTCTAAGTATATCAGACATCAAAGCCTAAAAAACTTTCTCTCTCCCTGACACCCTGATTCATCCACTCACAGACTCGCGCAAATACTGACGCACGAACTAAAACACTGATGTAGCCACTCTCACACCCAGACAGACACTCTGACAGCCACTCTTACCCTCAGAAACAGCCTCTCACACCTGTTCTCACACCCAGAGAGGCCGCAGCCAACTTCTGCTGTGCACAACATCGGGTTGGGTGGTTAGGGTGTTTGGCCTCAGGGTCTGGCTGCAAGCCAGCCCTTGCTGGCAACCCCTATGCACACAAGAGATAGCCGTGCATGGTGCAAGGTTGGCTGCTTATAGGGAATTGGCCTTAGGATGTGTGGCCAACCGCCACCATGCGCGGCAGTGGTTGGATTCACATATAGCAATGAAAATTACTATATGTTTAAAAAAAACATAGAAATTCACTACCATTTCTCTTGTTTATTGAATGCTTTTAAAGGTAGTTGGGCACTACTGATTTGCATTATGGCTGTGATGAAGACCCGTTGGTTGAAACGCCTTGCTGAATAAAGCCTTCCTGTTAAAGATGCATATGGGAGTGAGTATTGGCTACCAAACACATTTTCATAAATATATATATATATATATATATGTATATATATATATATATATATATATATAGAGAGAGAGAGAGAGATAGAGAGATAGAGAGCGAGAGAGATAGAGAGAGATAAACAAACACACACACCTAACTATATAAAAATATATATTGTAGATAGTGAATTAAAACTTTAAAATATTAACAATTAAATCAGAAAATATTAAATACATTACCAAATAAATAAAATATAATATAAATAAAAACTAAAAAACATAATTACAAAAAACTTTATAAAAATGTTAAAAAAATATTACAAATACAAAAAAATACAAAATCAAAAACGTAAACCAAATAATAAAAATATGTTAAACCAATATTAAGAAAAGTATTGGAGTCTGGGAACATTTGATATACTATTCTCACTCCAGTTAATGCAACAGTAAGGAAAGTGTAGACCTTTAGTGAGGTTAAATTAGCTATTCCCTCTCGAAACAACGCAACTTGGAGGTAAAGTTTTAGATTTCCGAAGAGTTACATTTAGTACATTTGTTATTCCTACTCCAGTCAACATAGCAGTAGGGATTACATTACATTTACTATTTGCACATCAGTCTGCAAAACAGTGGGAAAAGTGTTGGATTTTGGAGGGTTTACAAATTTGCTATTCCCACTACAAATAGCTCAACATCAGGGAAAGTATTCAACCTTGGAGAGCTTAGATTTACTGTTTCTACCTTAGTCAGCATAGCAGTAGGGAAAGTGTTGGACTTTAGAGGGTTACATTTACTATTCCCTCTAAGCAACAGTAGGGATGGTACTTCACTTCGAAGACATTACCTTTTTGAATAGCCCTATTAATTTAGAGAAAATATTAAATGCTTAATACAAGCATTATTAATTACCTACTGGTGGTCGACAGTAGGTAGTTATAGGTAGGTCCATGTTTCCATAAAAAAGCAGTTTTTTACTTGCCTATATCTTTGGCACCATTTGATGAATCTTAATGAACTTTCCCCCCAAAAAGTGGCCCAGTGAGTTTTGTTGTGTATGGGGAATTTTGGGGTGATCCGTCAAGCTGGGGCAAAGAAAAAGGGGGTTAAAAAAACATTGCATTTCCCATGTTAATTCCCATTAAAAGTGTTAGCACACCTACAGCCTAAACCACTGGAAAGAATTACACCAAATTTGGCAGAAAGCTAGCTGCTGGTACGCTGACTGTGCTTTTTGTTATTTGGTGTAAATCCATTTAGTAGTTTAGGAAATATTTAAGGGGAAATAAATTTGTATATCTCTGGCCACAAATATTTTGCGCATACATGTGCAAAAACAAACATTGCAATAGGCTTACTACAACCTGACTAGAAAGTTACGACCGCCATTTTATTTCATGGGACCTGGTCCCCAGAGGTGAAAGTTCTAATTTAAAGTGGCATAAGGGGTCAAGGTGAAGGTACCCTGACCCTAGGTGTGTGATATAGGTGGGTTTTGGGGGCAAATTATAGGTTTAATATAATTGTGCATCACAGTATGCGATATTCATGAAAATTCATGAATTTTCGTGAACTATTCGCAAAATATTCACGTTTATGGAAAAATTTGAAAGAAAATCCACAGACTTGTTCATACACTAATTCAGTCACCCATTCATGCTATCAGAAACTCATACCCCACTCAGAACCACTCATAGACTCACACACCACCTTTCAGAACCTCTCAGACACTCAAACACCCACTCACACATCCACTAACAGAGACAGACCCTGTGGTCAACCTGTACTGCGCATGGCCATGCGTGGCACGGGGTTGGGTGTCTGTAAGGGCTTGGCTGTAGGGCTGTGGGCGGCGGGGTTGGAATAACGTATAGTAATTAAAATTACTTTACGTTAAAAAACCATAGAAATTCACTGTAAAAACAAAGGTTACATGGGCGTTATAGGTAGGATTTGAATTTTCTCGTAGAAAACCATAGAAATTCATTAGTTATAGTTAGAGTTCTTTCAAGTAACTATTAGTCGCTCCCTAAGGTAACTATAGCTCGCGCCTTCGCCAGCATGGCTAATTACTTCACATATTATGTCATTGAGAGATCTTGTATGACATCTTTGATATCACTGCAACATTTGCAATAACATTATTGATAAGAAAACTGTGCATGGCAAGGGCAGTTAAACAAAAATTCTAAATCACTTAAAACCACAATTTTTTTTTTTTATGACTAACAGTTATACCAGCAATAGTAACACATAACAATAATACATGAACTAAAACACATTAAAATAATTAAAAACAATATTTTTACAACTATATTACTGAAAACAATTCTAAGAACAACAATATTCTTAAAAACAACTTGCCTAAAAAACAATATTCTTGAGAACGGTATTCTCGCATCACAATATTTTTGTATGATAATATTTTATTTCCAATATTTCAGTTTCCTGATATTTACAACTTAATATTTTGTCCAAACATCAACAGGTGTGCAGAGACTTAAGGTTGTGTTAGCTCAATTTGGAGCCTGGGCACAACCCCTCATACCTAAACACTTGGGCCCGTATTTATACTCCGTTTGCGCCGAATTTGCGTCGTTTTTTTCGACGCAAATTCGGCGCAAAACTAACGCCATATTTATACTTTGGCGTTAGACGCGTCTAGCGCCAAAGTATTGGCAAATAGCGTCATTTTTTTGCGTGAACGCCTTCCTTGCGTTAATGAGATGCAAGGAAGGCGTTCCCGTCTAAAAAAATGACGGCAACGCAAATGCGTCGTATTTATACTCCCGGGCAAAAATCACGCCCGGGAGTTGGCGGGTCAAAAAACCCCGCATTTGCGCCACTATTTAACGCCTGGGTCAGGGTAGGCGTTAAGGGGCCTGTGGGCTCAAAATGAGCCCACAGGTGCCCTCCCCTGCCCCCAGGGACCCCCCCTGCCACCCCTGCCCACCCCAGGAGGACACCCAAGGATGGAGGGACCCACCCCAGGGACATTCAGGTAAGTTCAGGTAAGTATAATTTTTTATATTTTTTAATTTTTTTTGGGTGGCATAGGGGGGCCTTATTTGTGCCCCCCTACATGCCACTATGCCCAATGACCATGCCCAGGGGACACATGGCCATTGGGCAAGGGGGCATGACTCCTGTCTTTACTAAGGCTTTTCCATTCTGGGCCATCACAGAGGAAGCATGAACCTAACAATTCCACATAATTCTGTGACCACCACTAATTTGGTTTCAAAGAGGACCAGCCCGATGGCCCTAGGTGAAGTCATTTTGTAACTAGCAGCAAACTAAAAAATATACTATAACAAAAGTACAGGTTACAGCCTTCGTCTATGAAGGAACAAACATAGGGGTCAACCAAATTGTCATACATTATTGGATAAGAATTGATCTGATTATTATCAGCTGGTACTTCCTGGAATAAACCCTTGAACGTGGTAGTGGGTTGATGAACCTAACAGTATAAGTGGAACAAAAGGAATATTATGAATTGACTCAGTTATAGATATAGAAAGAAGATACAACACAATGAGTAAGTATCACACATAATATGCCACACATATCTGGATTAGACTTAGGCCCTCATTACGAGTTTGGTGGTGTTTTTGGAAGACCGCTGAGGTGGCGGCCACCAAAAGACCACCATTGTTGGCAGCATCCTGACTGCCATATTACGAGTCACATACTGAATACTGTCCAAAACAGCCACAAATCCGAGACCGCCAGGCCGACCGAGGGAGGGAAAGAGGTGGTTCCAGCACCTCCACGCTGACAACATTCTACCCTCCATATTCCAACCCCCAAACCAGCGCAGCAGTCATTGCACGGTGGAAAACCATTGGCGGTGCGAACTTTAGCAGTCAAAAATTCAACTCCACCAGAACCCAGCACCACCTTGGACAGTACGAATACCAAACATATGATACACATACACACATTAGACACACCTACACACACCATTATATAACACACCCCCACACAACCCACATTCATTTGCAACTATAACCACAGACAGACACAGCGAGGACCCACACACCTATTACTTAGCACTGATACACCATAGGCACATATACACTTCACACTCAGCACACACCACACAACTGCACCATCAACACTATACACACACACATCACTACTGCACACAAACACCACAATACACCAGCACTCAATCCTAAGCACTCCACACATCCCATCAAGCACCAAACAATCCACCCTTGCACACAATACCCCCTCCAAACCAGTTCACTACCACCATGTCCCCTCAAAAGCACCCACAATTCACAGACAAAGAGTTGGGGGTCCTGGTCAGTGAAATCGGCAGGATAGAGCCACAACTGTTGGGAGCACAGGTCCAGCAAACATCCATAACCAGGAAAATTGAGTTATGGTGGAGAATCGTTGAGAGGGTAAACTCAGTGGGTAACCATCCACTTACAAGGGAGGACATCAGGAAGAGATGGAATGACCCACGGGGAAGGAGATTTCCATGACATCACAATACCAGATTGCCAACAACATGATTGGTGGTGGGTCCCCACCTCCTTCCCAAGAGTTCAGATTGTGGGAGGAGAAGGTCTTGGCCATCCTGCATCCTCAGGGCCTGACTGAAATAACCGGAGGACTAGGCTCTGGTAAGTCACTAACACTCCCCTGGCACCAACAACTCCTGTACCTCATGCGTCCCCACCACCCTATCACTCCTCAATTCACCCCATCTTATACTTTCTCCTCTCACCCTACATCTAATGCCACTCCCCTGCATGCCATACCACCCCACTGCCGATATCCCCACACAGTCCCTCCCTAGTGCACAGATAGCACTCAGAGTGGCGAGCACTACAACTCCCACAATGCATTACCCCTTACACATGAAACTTCACAGTGGAACACCTGTACGTAAAACCATCGCCCCAGGTACACCAACTGTATGCTTCAACTGTTTACTACTACACGGCAATGACAGCAATGCTATCCACTATCCACAACCCTCATGGAACATGGAACCAATGTCACAATCAATCACCCACAAACAATGTCTGCAGTGCCTCATCTGTCAAAGCCATCACTGGGAAGTAAGTCAAGCCACTGTATGCATCAGACTATGATACAAACAAGTACACCTCCACAATGTAACTCTCTCCCTCTCCATCCACGGATACCCCTTCCACTGCCACCCTGCAGAGGATACCAGAGACAGGCAGCCCTCACCCGGATGAAGGCCCCAGTGAAGACGACTACTCTAGATGTCTGGACATTGACGACTTACCTGGCCCATCTGGAACAACTGGTAATTCTACCACCACCAGCCTCACCCTGCTCACATCTCAGCCGCCAACCCGTGTCAACAACAGCACAGCCATCCCCTTGTCCCTAAAGCTGTGTCCCAAGGACTGGACAATCAGCAGTTTGCCCCACAGTACAGGGACCAGAGTCCACCTCTCACTCCCAAGACGATGAAGGTTCTGGTGTAACTGGGATTGGGCACAGGCACAGGGGGGGCAGTGGGAGGGCACCTGTGGGCCAAGGGATGGGGCCCCTATGGGAAATGACTGGGCAGTAGGCCATCCCCCAAGTCCTGGGAGCATACCAGCAATCCCAGGAGAAGATGGGCCAGATACTCTCCACCTTGCATGAGAACCAGAGGCTGCAGAGGGAATACCGCCAGGAGGCCATGCAGCAGTGGCAGGCTCACAATGCCACCACGGCCTCCATTGCAGGGGTGCTCAAGGAACTAACAAACACCCTGTGTGCGTCCTCCATCCGCCCAGCAGGTCCCTTCCACTAGCCACACACCAACTGAGCCATCTACCTCTGCCGCAGCTAGTGAAATGGAGGCCCTGCCAGAGGACCCACAGGCCACTAGCACCCCTCCCTCTGTTTCTGAGGAACCCCCATGCAAATTAGGTCATCCATCATGACCTCCTGCAGTACCTGATGCCAAGACAAAAACCACTCCCAGGAAGTGACCCTCTCCAGAACATTCTCCCTTATGTGCCACTGACACACCCTGTTGACTGCCCACTGTCATGTCTCCATTTTCCCATGACCCTTGGATATTGGACCTGACTACCTACAGCTGGGCCAACTGCTGTGATGACCATCCACCATGACCCCACTCATCACCCAATGCACTTGAGAATCACATTAAACACCATTGAGCACAACTACTGCTATGAGTCTTTATTGTAATGAGTACGATTTTCTGTAGTACAATATGTCATTTCAGGTAACCCATTGACCAGCAAAAGTATGTAAGATGTACAGAAGGGGGAGCAATGTGCAGCAGGCATGACAGTAGGACAGACATATTTTGAAATCCTGTGTCAAGGGAGACAGTAGTCTAGCCAGGAACCAGAGTAGAACCAGCTACCTGACCTGCAAATAGACCAAGACAGGTCCAACCATCGCAAGAGGAGTAAATGTTGCCCACTCAACACACATGCAGTACATTGTTGTCCTCCCTAGTGCATAAAAAAGTGGAATGTTAACACAAATTACCATGGCAGATCCACATTTGCAAGACATGCATTCTCAATGGTCGATCCCTCACAGCTGGCATTGCCTAACTAAAGCCAAGTCCCACTGTCAGCATAAGTTAGGTTCCATATTCGCCCATTGTACATTGAAGATAAGTAGCTATACTGATAACACTACTTTGGTTGGAAGTCCTTTTGCAGTTGACATAGTATTACTGGGAACATACAACATGCCCAATCCTTTGCAGATGTGATGCTAGCCAACGGTGCAGTAAACATAGCTCCGACATTTGAACAGTAACACCTCCCCTGGTGGCACACACGAGGAGGAACAATGTCACAAGACAGACAGGAGTACAGTTCACATACAATAAAGTTAACACATACGTGATATTCATTGGAAGTATTGGTGGATCAACTCTGTTCTAGAGTCAGCTACAGCCTCATCATCTGCCTCCTCATTACTTTCTATGTCAACATCATCAGCCACTAGTCCAGTTGCCACCTTCTCAATATCCAGTAATAGTATGTGACATCTCAGGGCCAGATTGTGTAGCATGCAGCAGGCAACAATGATCTGGCAAACCTTTAGTGATCTGTAGAGCAGGGCACCTTCTGAGACCTGCAGACACCGGAATCTTACCTTCAGTAGCCCAAAGGTCCTCTCTATGACATACCTCATCCTGCCGTGGGCCTCATCAAAACGGTTTTCCCCATCTGTTGTTGGGTATCTCACTGATGTCAGCAGCCATGGAAGGTTAGGATAGCCAGAGTCACCTGTGTGCATAAAGGTTGGACCTATCACAATACCTGTAGAGACGCAGGGTAGAATTTTAAAAGAGGTGACATTACAGTTGCACACATACTATTGGATACATACCACTGACCCAGGCTCTCTGTAGTTGTGCCATCATGTGTGGGACTTTGCTGTTCCTCAGAATGTTTGAGTCATGCACAGATCCAGAAAACTTAGGCGTCACTTGTGAGATATACTGGTCAGTGAGACACACCACCTTGACATTTATGAGTAAAAGTTTTTCCTGTTCCTGTACTCTTGTTCATTGACCAGGGGAGGAACCAAAGCAATGCGGGTGCCATCTATGGCCCCTATCACATGTGGAACATGCACCATATCATAGAAATCAGCTTTAACAGTGGGCAAATCCACACGTTGGGGGAACCTGATGTAGCTGTCCAGGTGTTTGTGTAAAGGACACAATACATCCTCCAACACAGGACTGAACAGTTGATGTGACATCCCTGCTACCAAGCCTACCTTAATCTGGAACAAGTCTGAGGCAAGGAAGTGTAGCACTGATAAGACCTGTGGGAGAGATGACATAGGGATTACGTATGGCAGGCAAGAGATCCAGCTCTAACTGGGGCCATTCCAGTTCCTGGTCCCCTGAGAGTAAATATCTGGTCAAATCCCAGTGAAACAACATCGGACAATGGCGTGGAACTTCATAAGGATGCTGCTGCATGGAACCTGTGACTCCGCCTGCATCTGAAGCCTTGCAGAAGCATGATGAGTCCACGGACATCGTAGCCCTGCATCACTGATGCCGCTGACATCCCAAGAACTCGCAAGATTGGTGTGTTGTAGCAATGACATTTGTGACATCCAACTCCATTGCAGCGTCTGTGACTTGACCGCGTCCCTGTGAGGTCGCCCTGCAGCATCGTGACATAGTCGAACTTCAACTTTGACAGAGGTGCCCAGAGACCGACTTCTCGCAACCGCAACCACCTCACCTCTACCCGACGCCTCGTCGTGACGCCTCTGCTCCTTCGCCTCGCAGGCCAGAACCAACGCCGCATCGGATCCTGCAACGCCTCGCTCCCCGACTCCGTGCACTGGCCTGTTTTCCACACTTTTGCTATGGTACTGTACCTGGGGTTCCGTGTGACTCCATAAATGGTGCCAGTGGCGTCCATTGTGGAAAACGACTCTGTCATGACACCGCTTAACATCAAATTGCAGCATTGGTGCTTCTAGGCACTATTTCTGTGTTTTTAATTGCTAAAATCATATTTTTAATTGTATATTGTGAAGTTTTATCATATTTTGTCTTGTTAACGTAGCTAAATATTAAGTGTTTTTCTAAACCTGTGTGGTGTCTATTTTGTAGTGTTTCACTGTATTACTGTGTGTGTTGGTACACAATCTTTACACATTACTTCTGGGTTAAGCCTTTCTGCTCCAAGGGGGTAAGCGGGGGTTAACCAGGTGTGTTTCTACTTTGCCCTGACTAGAGTGAGGGTCCTTGCTGGGACAGGGGGCAAACTGACTGCCAACCAAAGACCCCATTTCTAACACTTGCCTATGGGAAACTAGGGTCAATGATGATCACCGCTGGCGGTGACGGTCATGTACGCAGCAGCCATGACCACCATTTTCTGTTGCATAGCTCACTTGACTCCTGACACTCGTGCAAACAAGACCTCCACTGCTTGAGCTGCTGTGTACTGTCTCTGGGAGCCATAATACCACGTCCTGCATGAGAAAGGGCCCCTGACTTCACCCAGGAGGAGTTGGAGAAGCTAGTGGACAAGGTCCTACCCCTGTATAAACAGTTGTATGGGGCACCAGAGTAGCAAGTGAGTTCAATGTGACTGTCCTGTCTGATAGTGGTATGTGTGAGGCTGAAAGGCATGTGACGACGCACACAGAGTGCATGTATACAGGTGGCAAAGGAGTTGGTGCCTTTGTGCCATTAAGACATGCCATTGTGGGCATGAGATGTGTCTGATGTGTGAAGTTCACTGCTGTTGCTGTGATGCCACTCTACATGACTTTCTCCTTCTCTCTGTGTCACCCATGCAGGTCAGTGCCCATCAGAAGAAGGGGATTTGGTGTGCATCTACAAGCAAGTGTCAACCCTGGAGGGTCCATAGCCACCGAAGCACCCACTGCAGAATTCAGTGGGAGGACCTGAGATGCTGGGCCCATTAGACTGCTGAGGCCCAGCTGGGGACGTCCTCCCAACGAGAGAGGAGTGCCCATTGGACCCTGACCCCCCCAAAGGCCCACATTTTAGCAGTGGCCTTCCTTGGTGTGCACATCAAATGAGAGGGTGAATAGTGAGTAATAGGCGCTTCCTACTCTAATTCTGTAATATTATACTTCACTATATCACACTGTGCAAATGACTGGGGTCAAATCCTCTACATCCCCAAAACGACAACATCATGTTATCTAGATTAAAAATAGATCCAATTGCACATGTGATAGTAACAAAAAAAACAATTCTAGTTTCAATGAAGTATTCAGATTCTATTGTATATATAGTATAGACAAAAAACAAAGATCAAAGTAGTACAGTTCAATCTTAAATCAAATTCTTCCTCAAATATAGGTTCCACGAAAATCAGTCCAAAGTGTATTTATATCTTCTCCACAGTCCAAAAATAATATCCACCAGTCCATATTGTATCTCCTATGTGGTTAGTTCCAGAGTTACCAGTTCAGTCCAGCAACTTCCTCCTTTGTCCCTTTGTCAACACGTGTTTCATCCGGGGAGTGCCCCTGGATTTCATCAGGACTTCCTTCAAAGTATGCTTGATTGTTACATATGCTCCATGGTATCCTTTATAGCGGTTCAGTTTATTTCTTATGTCCTAATGCGTCTATATCCCCCTTGTAGCTCCAATTGTTGATACAGTATTCTATATATCCCGATTGGTTATATTCATGCGAGCGAGTACGCTACGAGTTTAGTCGTCTTCTTCGGCTCCAATATTTATGCTTGGAGTGGATAGGCGTTTGAGGGCAGCACAGCAGCCACAAGTGGATAAGTACACACACCTCACTAATGTTAGGCTTGTATGGGGTTGAGTAGCCTACTAGTGGGAACATGTAGTGCAGAACATTGGTAGATGCACATGGACTAGGGGTATCAGCCCCCCTGGCAGAATTTGTATTGATTATGTGTGCCAATACTATGCAGACAGTGACTTATGAGAGTGCCAATTTCATGTTTGGGTGTGTCTGGACACTCTTCACATATTTTGAGAGACCAGCTCCTTCTATCAGTATCAATATACCCGAGGTGTTGGGCATTGCCATCAGTATTACTCTGCCACTGTGACAGAGGTAATTTGAGAGTTCTCAATCAGCTGCCTTTTACTGAATTTGTAGGTGGCTGCAGGGGGTCAAGAAATTACTGACCACATTGTTCATGGATTTGTGGGCATGCTACCTTACCTTGCAGGATTCGGTTGAGTAAAGAGTACAGGATATTTCTATGTAAACGACCATGGGAATGTGCTGAGTACTACGCAACTGTGCACTGTTAGACCCTTCATCAAGTAAATGAGTGGTATTGTTCCCATATTATTAGTTTTTTTCAGCACAGGATTTGTTTCCCCTATGATTCCTCACAGTTATGCATTTCAATGTAAAGCAAGCCCAGCCATGGCATACCAGCAGAAAAATACATTGTTATCCTGTCCAAATGATGGGTATGTATTGACCAATTCCAATCTTTCTTTCTCTCCCACCCTCCCTTCCTCTTCTTTTCTGTCTTTGTGTGCATCAGCATCATGAGATGAAGGAGAAGTGGCACCGGTGACTGGGGAAGTTGCAGCCCAGGGAACCCAGGAGGCTGACACCAGTGGAGCCGATGGGACCAGTGGGACGGAGGATGAGGGGAGTGCCACGAGGGAGACCAGATCTTCAACATCCTCTTCGGATTCCTCCTCCAGTGGACGCTCCTTGATAGTGGCAGGCCCATCTGGGACAAGCCCAGCACCATCCTTGTTCCCCACCCCCTTACCAGCACCTCCCTCCCTGTAGCCACCCACCCAGTTACCCGTGCCCGTTCACTCAGGAGGGTGGGAGTCTCCTTTGCCGCAGGCACCTCTGCCCCTGCCCCATCAGCAATGATGCCCTCAATAATGAGGCTATTGACCTCCTAAGGTCTGTCTCTGTAGGACCGTCAACATTCATGAATGCCATTCAGGGACTGACATCACAGATGCAGCAGACCAATGTCTACCTGGATACCTGGAAGGCATTCAGGGTGCCTTTAGTGCCCTGCAGAGATCCTTTCAGGCTATGGCCTCCTCATTGATGGCAGCCAGTGTCCCTTCATCTCCTGTCCTCCCTCCAGCTACCTGTGCCCAACCCACACCCCTCTTCCCACACCCATCCAGAGCACATAGTCAGACCACCATTCATCCACCTCAACAGACACAGTTTGCAAAGACAAACACAGGCACCACATGACCCACCACCGCCATGTACACAGACAACATACACATTCAGATACAACAACATCCACTCCCCCACCACCTCCTCCCTCACAGACACTACACCACTCAAACCTGCTATCACCACATCAACAATCCATATACAGCCACAACTCCCCTCAAACCCACCATCACCACAATAGTAGACTTGCTTACATCCACCCCATATCCCACATGCGCCCTCACCATGACTACCAGCACATCCACCTTACCTGCAGGTACAACCCCAACAGATACTCACACATCAACCCTGGCATCTCCTGCCCCCTCCTCCGAAGACACTTAAACGCCTGCACTCACCTCCCCAACAGACACCCAGCACACACATGGCTTCCACCCATGCGCCTGCACCCAAGAAACCTACACGTACACACCTCACAAGCACTCCTACTCCCTCAACTCCCAAATGTTTTTCCTGCCCTTGTGTCCCTAAAAAGAGATTCCGATATGAGTTTTTCCTGTTCCCTCCCACTGTCCCAGCCTATGGTTCCCACAAGTACCCGATTACCCTCCCCAAACCCAGCCCTTCCACCTCCCAGTCCTCCGATGTCTGCCAATGCCCCTCCTCCTACAAAAAATACAACCTCCACCAAACCGAAGGTCAGCCTTCCAAAACCCAAGGCCAAGGGCCCTCCCCCAAAGCATAAAACAAAACCCAATGCCCCACAGACCAATACCCCACAGCAAAGGACCCTCCTCCCAAACCCAAGCCCCCACCTTGGCCCTACCTCACCCCTGAGGTGCCTGCCTGCCCCATTGATGTCCCTGCCATGTGAAGGCCACTTTGCAGTCAGGAGTCAAGTTGGGGCCAGAGCCTTTGCCCAGTGTGCCTGTGGCATTAAAACCGTTTTAACTGGGCAGTAGGCCTAGGTTGTACATAGTTTATTTTTCTAATGACATATTTATTTCAATATATCTGCACAACAGTACTATTGGTGCCCAGGGTAACCAACTTGTCCTGCCTTTCTGTTGTATTTGTGTAATTGGGTGTGCATCTTCTGTTTATGTAATGTGTTTGTGTAGCAGCATGATTTGTGTAGGTGACTTGTGCTATGAATTTGTTGTGATGTGTTGTGTGACACTGTGTGGTAGTGGTGTGTGCACCCGTGAATGTAGTGATGCATCTGTGATGTGCTTTGTGTGTTAGGTGCACATGGCGTGTGACCTGACACGTAGTTTGGCAGTGTTTTGGTTTGGATTGGTGGTGTGTTGTTGTTATGTGTTGCTGCCAGTATGTGTTGTCCTGTGGAGGTGTGCCTCTCTGCCAATGCGTTTGTGTGGTTGCGATGGTGTTATCATTGTGGGACTCGATGGTGTTGTGTATGAATGTGTTTGACAGTGGCAGTGGTATGTGTATGTGGTGTGGTGTGTGAATGAAAGTGTATGTGGCCCATGGTGTGTATTGTTTGTGTGTGTGTATGTAGGTGTGTGTGTGTTGGTACAGGTGTTTGTTTGCATGTGTGTGTGGCTGTCGCTAGCTGTGCCAGGTGTGTGTGTGTTGTGTGTGGGTGTGTACTAATAGCCTTCCCTCCAGTGTGTGCTAGGCGGGTGTACTTATGGTTGTTGTCTTCGTCGCCGTTGCTGGTTCTGGAGTTGTATGGCCAGCAGGAACAGTGGGAAGATTTCAAGTTCGGGTTCCATGGCGGGTGCGGATGTGTCTGTGTTCCTGAAGGTGAGTGTCACCTTTTCTATTGTTTGTTTCTGTCAGGCTTTTTGTGGGGGTGCGACCGCCCAGTAAATCCTAGAGGTGTGCAACCTCGCAATATGCCCAGTGGGAACATGGTCTTCACCGGCCTGGAAATGTCAACCGCGGTGGTCCGTCCACAATGTCGGTTTTGGCGGTGTGGTGGCTGAGTTCTGTTTGGATCACTGCCACGGTCATGATATGGCGGTCTATTCCGCCGTTCTGGCAACGATGTGAAAGCCACAGCCGGCTTGGTGGTCCAGGTGTCTGCCAAACTCATAATGATCACCATAATATTTCCAATGGATCATTTCAGTGCTCCAATAATAACATCCTACGAGAATCCAGATATAAAGTCTTTCAAGAGTTTCACACTTTCTAGAATGTCTTAAGTACACCACAATTAGGTGGCCATTGTTCACTGCAAGTAACCTTTACATTATGCACCAATACACCTTAAGGCCCATATTTAACAGAAAATGACGGAGTGCAACACTGCTCAAAAATTGGTAGCACTACGATCCGTCATTTTCACAAGGCAGGGATGCGCTGTATTTAATTAAATACGGTGCACCACTATGATGTCCCCTGCATTGGTGCAAAAATTGAGCTGCCTAGCGCAAGCGCAGGCATCCTTGTGAGGGGTTTGATTGTTTATGTGTCGGAAGGTGTCCCTTCCTGTACATAAACAATTACTAATTTCGATTTGGCATGTCTGTGTGTGCTGCAGAATGCAGCACACACAGAGGTGCCAAAGCGTCATTTTGAAATGATTGTTTATGTGCAGGAAGGGACACCTTCCCGCACATAAACAATCATGTCTGGCATTTTGCTCTTTCTATGAGTGCTGCAGAATGCAGCACATATAAAAAAATAAAATAAAAGGAGTAATAAAAGTATTCATCCTCGTTGCGCCTTGCTAAAGCTACCCCTGGTGGCACACCCACAGCAACACCCATTGCACACCCCTTCCATGCAAAGGGCTGAGTGTGAAGGGACTGTATTTACAAGGTGGAGTTAAGCCACAAAAAGTAGCTTACTGCCACCTTGGAAATACGGCGCTGGGCATTGCGCCACCGGAGTGTCCTGAAAAGTGACGCTCCAGTGGTACTAGAGGCTCATAAATATGCTCCTAAGTGTATGTTGGAAATTACCATCTTTTATGTGGTATTTCCCCAGATTTGTTTGCCTTCTGTACCTGAACTGTTTTTTCTGGGATATAGGACTCTGCACACTTTACTTCTGCTAACCAGTAGTAAAATACTTCTGCTCTCACTTTTAAATAAAATAAAACTGACATATACCTAAATGGCACATTTCCTTTACTGGTAAGTCCCTAGTATATGGCAGAACGTGTACCCATACCCTGCAAATTGAATGCTAGTAGTAGGTTGCAGCACTCATTGAGCTACCCCCTAAAGTGGGACTGCAAAACATGTTGTATCTCTCCTTGCAGCCTGGGTTGGCAGTTTTAAAATGCAGTTTCAACCTGGCAAAATAAACCCTTTGCCAGGTTTAAACCATGCTTTTAAAATGTAACATCTAAGGAAGCCCCTAAATGCTCACAGGGCAGGATACAATATATTTAAAAGGTATGTCACATATATTGAACGTTTTACATGTCCTGGCAGTAAAAATCACCAAAGTAATTTATCACAATAGGAAGGCTAGCTCCTCCATAGGGAAACAATGGGTTACATGACAACATCTCATAATGATTCATTTAGGTTTGAGAGCAGCTAGAAAAACAATTTAAAGACTTAAGCCCATATTTAAGAGGGCTTAGCGCCATTCCAATGCCACAGTAGCATCATTTTTTTTACACTAATGTGGCATTAGAAGGCCAAAAACGCTGCTCCATATTTACATTATTTAATAATTGCATTGTGCCACTTTGTAACCCCTTTCACCACATTATGCCTGCACCAGGCATAATGTATGCAAGGGGGGCGTTCTGCCACTACGGGGCCAAAAAAATGGCACTAAGAGATTTATTTGCGTCATTTTTATCAGCATTTTTAATGCCTGCTAACAGCAGGTGTTAAAGGGAGGCTCCCATTGTTTTTAATTGGCCTCTGGGTGCTTTGCAGGATTAGTGTCAACATTTTTTATGCTAATCATGCAAATCACTGGACTAGCGTAAATAATTGTCACGCTGGAATCCCTGACTACCACTATGGTGTGCCGTATTTTAAATACGCGCATGCATGGTGTCTTAGGGGAGATTAAGAGGTGCAAGAAAAGTAGCGCTGCACTAGGTGCAGCACTACTTTTCATCAATATGCCCCTTATTTATTAGTAATTTGGAATCCAATGTAATTGTAAGGTTGGAATTGATACATCTATTTTGGAAAAGGCACTTTTACAAAGTTGTAATTTTCCTGCCCACGTCAAACATGCCCTTCTGCCAGTGTCACCTGACTGTTAATGACTGTCCTGTTGTGTTATATGTATTGCTCACTGACAGTGGACAAAAGGCTTTAGTGTGTCAAGGTTGTTTTTCTTCTTTTTTACTAGGATGGCCTTGGGGTTGTACCAGTCCTGTTCCTGAGCTTCAAAGAGTGCCCACTCTGTCTCCTGCAGATGTAGCTCACACCTAAGCATGCCTCCCTTGTCCTATTAGTCAGCTTGGCACCAAGCCCAATGGGGTGAAAGGCTGCCCCACAAGTGGTTTAGAGTAACCACAAGGTCACAGCCGGACCTCTGGTTGAGCATATGGAGCTCTGACCATGGGAATAAAGGTTCTGTCAAGTTGGAATTAGATAGTACAGGGCACTGTGGATAGCTCACAGTAAGGTACAGGAAGTACTAAAAGAGTTGGAAGGGCCAGTCATGGAAAGGAGCCTTTACCCCATTGGTTAGAGGGTGGCCTGGAGCTTCCCACACCCACAGGCTGGCACTGAGCATACATTTTCAACCTACAGTACCCACCTTAGAACACTTCTGGTCCTTCATGGATCAGAAGATGGATTGCCAATTCTCTCTGAAGAAGTGAATGAAGAGTGGACCTGCTGGCCTTCAACCCAAGACCCCAGAAGTGCCTACAAGAGTCAATTGGCTGACCTCTTGCTTAAGCTTCAAGTAAACAACAAGCTTCAAGTGACCTCTCTTCCTGCAATTGCCCAGCTGACCAGTTGGAAGTCGACCTGCCGTGGACCCTGCTGCAGACCTCTGTTGGAGAGAGTCTTAACTGCCAAGTGGTGCCTCTCATATTCTGGACCCTTAGCAGCTCTTAAAGTGCACTCTGGTACATAGAAACTTTTTTGCAACTTTTCCACCAGAGAACTGATTAGAGACCAGGACTGACTAGAGACCACAGACTTCTCGCTCAAAGTTTTCCTGCAACAGGTTTCTGCTTTTCAGCAACCAGCCATCATTGAGCCCTGCCTCGTAACCAGCTGCCACTGAGCCAACACCATTAATGCCACTCAGATTCAATTTGCTGCTATTCCCTGCTGAAGGAGATGTAACTTTCAAAAAACAATTTAAGTCTGTATTTGGCAGGTTCCGTGAGGACCAATGCTGAGCAGCAACCTGTCGACATCAAGGTCTCCCTGGGCACAGACTTCTCGCTCAAAGTTTTCCTGCAACAGGTTTCTGCTTTTCAGCAACCAGCCATCATTGAGCCCTGCCTCGTAACCAGCTTGCACCACCAGCAACTTGTGACAACCACTTTTGCTCCAGAAAGGTTCAAAAGGTTCAAAAGGTTCAAAAGGTTCAAAAGTCAAAAGGAAGAACCTGGTCCCTGTATCCAACCCAAGGTTCATTGCTGTCAGCCTTGGTTTTTGACTCTGACCCAGGTTATCACCAGCAGATAACCATGATTAATGTTTTGTGCTTTTTGGTACTATTCTTTAATTCACATTTTAAAATAGGTATTGGATATTTCTAGTTTTGATGTCATTGTATTTATTAAATATTTTCCATTTTTCCAAAGTGGTTTGGGATTTTTTGTGGTATGTTTTCACTGTTTGAGTGCGCCATAAACACTTTACAGTTTGCCCTTAAGTTAAGCTTGATAGCTTTTGTGCCAAGCTACCAGGGGGTTAAGCAGAGGTATGTTTAGGGACTTTTGTGGTTCACCCTGACAAGGATTTTGATTATTATTTGAGGTGGGTTCTCATCCCCCTCAAATAATACTCCAATTTCTTACAGTGTCCATGCATGCACATTACAATTTATAAGAAGATGTGTATTCTTAGTTAGCATACTTTTTATGTTTTGGTGTTACATTTGTTAACAACAAAGGATGTTACATTCAGTTGAAATATCCTAGCCTTTGAGGACCAATCAATATACAAAACTTTCATAACACAGGATCACACAAGAAAGATACACTCCATGGCATCAATAATGTGACATAAAGCATAGCTGACTAGTGCACCATAAATATAAAAGACCCAGGAGAAACTGGAGTGTAGCATGCACATTCTGGTCAGAATCATCAACAGATATTTTCTGTTCTTGGAGATCAAATCCATGTTGAACTCCAGAGCTGTTGGGTCATTCTCTGAAAGGTTCTACAATGCCTAGACCCAAAACCCCATGTGAGTGTGTTTTTTATAGAAGGCTAGGCAAGATGGTTATTGAAAATTCTGTCCTCATATGAAGTATCTGGTCTCATGAAACCTCAGCATGAGGAGCATAAACAAATGTCAGGTCCATGGAAGGAGTGCAGCTCCTGGGGTCTGTTTTGATGGGATAGTAAGGAATAATAGCACAAGAACACAATTGGAGGACATATTACTGTGCAACACTACCAGGAGTGTTGGGACAAAATATTGATTAAAAAATATCAGGAGACAGAAATATCACAAATTAAATATTGTGACAAATATTGTGATGTACAAATATTGTTGACAAGAATAGCATTTTTTGAGGTAAGTAATATCGTTTTAAATAATATTGACATTTTTATTATCATTTTCAATAATATAGTGGTTAACAATATAGGGCCTGATTACTAGATTGGTGGTCGGACTGTCAGACCAACCAGTTGGCAGTTCTAATAACTCAGAGTGACATATTTTGAGTTATACAGGCAGGACCACCATCTGCTAAGCAAAAAAAGGCAGACCACCAGCACTATGGAGGCTTGGATTTAGGCGTTCCAACCTCCAATTAATTCATCACTGTGGCCAATCACCGATCATATTACAAACACACAGTCGCCATGGTGGTCCCCTGGCGGAGGTCATTCAATGGTGGTCGACCACCACGATCTGCATTCAGCAAAGTAACAGACAAATGCACATTGGATGAATTCAAAATCAACATAGCTGACACACATTGGCCAAGTGGACATACCTGCAAAAGACACTATAAAACATACCCCTTCACAGATCACAACCCTTTGCATTTACACTGTAGTACCGCTAGATAGACCACACAGCTTGTCATCCATTTTTTGTCATAAGGCAGCCCTTTTTCCCCATCCCACTTTACACCCTTCACATACATAATCAATTTTTCCCCACATATTTACTTCCATTGTTTAGTTATTCACTGTCACCCCCTTTAATTTCCAGTCATGTCATGGCCAAAAACCCACGATTTTCAAGGGATTAGTTGAGAGTCATGGTGGATTAAATAATTAGAGTAGAGCCACAGTTGTTTGGAGCCCAAGTGCAGCACACTCCTCTCAGCAGGAAAATGGAAATGTGGGACAGGATAGTGGACAGCGCGAATGCTGTAGGCACCACTCTGCACACAAAGGAGGACATTAGGAAGAGGTGGAACAACCTCAGGGGCAAGGTCCGATTCTTGGTCTCCAGGCAACAGCTGAAGGCCAAGAAGACTGGTGGTGGCCATCCAAGTGCCCCATTCAATCAATCAATCAGTATTTGTAAAGCGCAGCTACTCACCCGTGAGGGTTTCAAGGCGCTGGGGGTCCTCGTTCGAAGAGCCACGCCTTTAGGGTTTGTTCTGAAGATGGTGAGTGAGGGCCTTTGTCTGAGGTGCAAGGGGAGGTTCTTCCAGCTCTTTGCTGCAGCGTAGATGAAAGATCATCCTTCAGCTGTGATTTTGCGGATGCGAGGGACGGTGGCCAGGGCCATCTGGGCAGAGCTGAGGGATCTGGCAGGGGTGTGGAAGGAGACGCTGTAGTTCAGTTATGCTGGTCCTGCGTTATGGCCACTTTCCCTGGGGGGAGGGAGGCCTTGGCCATCCTGCATCCTAAGGGCTTTACAGGAATACCTGGAGGAATGGAGTCTGGTAAGTTACAATATAAAAACTGTAAAAAGCTCACAGCTCAGCTTTTGCCACTGTTTTGGTCATGTACCTCATCAACATTCAATACACAGAATATCTGAGATTTCACACTGTCAATCTGTACAATTGGATCCAATCTCACAGATACCAAGGTCGATCATATGCCATATATCCAAAGGGTGCCTGTACATCTCACAATAACAAAAGCACATTCCAGGATTCATGGTATGTCCCAAAATGTAAACTAATACTCAAACATAAATGCAGCCGGCAGATATGCAATAGTAAACATTTGTCAAATGTTGGGGAGTAGAGAGGGTAACCTTCTGCAGCTCCCAGCAGGCCTTGTTTCTGTAGCTCCGACTACAAGCCCAGTGGTCACTTGTTGGAATACACTTGTTTGTAAACTCTCAATTGAAGTGTATTCACCTGGGGGGATACCATTTGTCAAGTGTTGGGGAGTTGAGAGGGTGACCTGGCTGCAACTCCCAGGAGCCACTGTTTCAGTAACTCCACCCACCAGTCCAGTCTGCATTTGTCCAAATCCCCCTGTTTGTGAACTCTCAATTGAAGTGTCCTCACCTGGGGAATACCATTTGTCAGGTATTGGGGAGTAGAGTGGGTGACCTGACTGCAACTCCCAGGAGGAACTGTTTCTCTAACTCCAGCCATCAGCACATTGTGCACTTGTTCAAATACCCTTGTTTGTGAACGCTCAATTGAAGTATACTCACCTGGGGGGATACCATTTGTCAGGTGTTGGAGAGTAGAGTGAGTGACCTGACTGCAATGCCCAGGAGGCACTGTTTCTCAAACTCCAACCACCAGGCACAGTGTGCACTTCTCTAAATACCCCTGTTTGTGAATTCTCAATTGAAGTGTACTCATCCGGGGGAGTGATACCATTTGCATAGTGTGTATAATAGTGAAAGTGAACTGACTGCAACTCCCAGCAGGCGATGTTTCAGTAACTCCAACCACCAGCCTAGTGGTCACTTGTCCAAATTCCGTGGTCTGTGAACTCTCAGTTGAAGTGTACACATCTGGGAGTGATCAAAATATAGATCATACTCAAATCAGAAAAGTGTCTGTCTACCTAGCCCCATCTTGACTTGATAAGCCAAGATGAAACTACTGAGAATAGGAATTACACATTTCCCAGTGTGTACAACAAGTATTTCTAAGGCCTCAAGATTGGTATCAGCAGCAGACACATTGACACAGCACTGTGCACATGATGACTCCAGTCACATATACAACCAAGACCTGGGTTTGCTTGCATCCCACTCAATTAGCCCTCCAAATGGCCAAAGCCATATCTTACCTTTTCATTGCGTTGGTTTCCCTACAATTTAAATGTGTCCAAGGTCTCTGTTTACTGTAACACAAATCCTTTGAAGGTAGATGTCAGAATTCAACCATCAACAATGTAGGTTTTTCATCAACAGGTGGATCTGCCTCTGAGCACATGGAGGACAGTTCTGGCCCATCTGGGCAACCTGGTCAGATGACAACAGTGAGTCTCACTGTGGCCACAACGTCACCTCCCAGCCCTGTTCCATCAGCATCACAGAAAACCATTCGCCCCCAAACCTGTGTACCTAGCACAGTGTCCACCATCTTGTGCCCCCCAGTCCTGGATCCTGAATTGCAGCACAACACTTCTGACAGTGAGCGTCCAAGAACAAGTTGGAGAGGGTACTCTGTGGCAAGGGCACAGGCCCTGGGGGATGTAGGGTGTGTGGGAGGGATCCTGTGGGCCAGCGGAGTGAAAACACTGGGCCTGTTCTTTGCCAAGACACCATCAGCCACATCTTGGGGGTCTATCATGAGTCCCAAAGAGTGATGGGTCAGGTGTTGACAGAGCTCCCGGAAATCAAGCAGCTCCAAAGTGACATGCACAGGGACATGCGCGAACAGACGGAGGACCACAATTCCAACATGGCCTCCCTAACAGGGGTGATGAGGGACATGCACATCAAACTGAGCAGGGCCTTCCAAAACCAATCTACCCCTTCCTTTGGCTCATCAACAGCAGGGCCATCAACATCAGGGACAGCCACAGGAGACCCTGTCAGAGGAACAACCAGCCACAGACACTCCTGCCTCTGTTTCAGCGAATCCCTCTCACAAGCGGGAACATCCAGCTAAGAATCCAGGAGGTGCAAGACACCCACACCTGCTTGCAACAACCCTCTTCCTTAAGGACCTCCTTTGTGTGTCACATATTCACTTTGTGGCCTGATCCTGAACCACATTCTATTTCCAATGGGAGGAGTACTCTGGACTATGGACTTCCAATGGTGTGGCATCCCCTCCAATAATTTCGTTCACCATGACTGATCCCCTTCACATATATTTTTTTGGGTTGATTCATGTCATATATTTGCTGTTAGTTATAGCATCACAATAAAATCACCTATCACTGACTCATTGTCTGCTGATTTTGCTTTCATAGTTAGCCATGTAGATATTTCAGACCATGTGAACTATACGGCGATGATCCAGGGTGCTTGTTCAAGATGGAATATGTTCAAAGTTTCCAGCTCAGAATTACAATCATCCCACAGAACCACACACATACAAGTGTCTGGTCAAACTAAAAAATGTGGTACAGTGCTCAGCACATAGGCTGTTAGTATGTTGGAACTACTGGAAATCATAAAAGATTGACTCATAATGAGTAAATGAACATATTTACAGGTACAGACCCCCAGACCACAGAAGAAAGAGATTTGACAGACATTGTCCTGTAGAATGGGAAAACATTGATGGGATTGATGCCATCAGCGTGAGCCTTATCACATACCACACCAAAGTAATCCAACATCACATTATCCAGGAGTCAAACAGATGTCAGTACAACAGTTCCTGATCACAGAACCATTACAATCCAATGCTCCTGCCTCAGGTGGTATGGCACACACATATGCTCAGTGTTTTGGCACATGCACTGTGGCCTACAATGGTGAAACACATCCACAGGTATATACAGGTCATACAAAAGGAGTGTTTAACCAATGTGAATAGAGAGTGACTTGGTCGGAAGCTAGGACTACAGATTGTATGACCTCATGATGACACATATGATGCATCAGGTCCACTACAGGACACAAAACAAGTCCAATGGGCACTTTTGAACTTCCATCTAAACATTTTTCAAGCTGTCTTGGCACAGGTCTCATACACCCAAACTACTTGACCTATATTAACGGGAACAATCCATGTCCACTTATTACTTAGAACAATCCATGTCCACTTCGTATGTCAGACCAACATCACATATCTGCCAATGTCCCAACTATGAAATGCCCACAAGAAGATGTCATGGTGTGAGTACCGATACAAAGAACAAAACAAGGAGTATAGGCTTCAAACCATACATGTGACACAAGTCATATAGCAAGCATCTGGAAAGTACATTGCAATAGTTCTGACACAAATAAAGCAACATCATCAAGGTGGGGATGTGCCAAAAGCTATCTTATCAATCAATCTTTGGCTGATTTTTGCACAGTATCAGCTACCTAGCTGTTTTGAAAACACTAAACTCCACTTATTCTCATAACTACAGATTATTGTAGAGTCACAGTCATAACAGAAGCCGCTGTGGATGAGACCTTCTCGCATATCAGCTCCTTCCCATTCACCACTGACATCTTCGGATCGCATTTCAGAGTTCTCACCCAGTGGCACTGCAGGCTCCCCCTCCTCTGAGATGTACAGGATATTTCTCTGCAAGCGATGTTGAGCATGCAGCATGCCACAGTGGTCTGGCACACTTTCCCGGGTGAGTAGAGGAGGACTCCACCAGTCCAGTCCAGACAGCCAAATCTGACCTTCAGGAGTTCAAAAGCCATCTCCACTGCCTGCTGTGTTCTTCCATGGGATTCACTGAAGCAGACTTTCCCTGGAGTAGTTGGATTCCTCAGCGGTGTCAATAACCAAGGACAGTTTGGATATGCTGAATCTCCTGTTAGGGAATAGGACATAAGTCCACCTATGAGTCACTCACTTCATGATTGTAGCACCTGACATTGTTCACATACAATCAGGACAGACATGACTTACCAACCAGCCAGGCCTTCTCTGGTTGCACTTGTGACATCAGATGGGGTATGGTGCTGTTCCTCATTATAAAGGAATCATGGACTGATCCTGGAAAACGGGCAAACCCATTTTAGATGTAAAGATCTGCCAACCAGACAACTTGCACTTTGATGGAATGGAAGTTTTTTTCTGTTGTGATAGACTTGTTCAGTGGACTGTGGTGGCTCTAAGCCAACTTGTGTGCCATCATTGGGCCCCACAACATGTGGAAGGCAGGCAAAACAGTCAGCAATCACATTGGCTAAATCCTCACATTGGTGAAACCTGATATAGGTGTCAATGTGTTTCAACATTCCTGATAGGAAATCTTTCAACCCAAGACTGAACATAGGTTGGGACATACCACCAGATAGGGCCACTGTATGTTGGAAGGACCCTGTGGCCAGGAAGTGCAATACTAACATGACTTGTACAGTGGGTGGTATGTAGTATGGTTTACTGTTAGCTGACATCAGATCTGGCTCCAACTGATTGAATAAATCCACTATTGTTTGCCTATTTAGGTGGTACATCTGTATGATGTGGCATTCCTCCATGGTCTGAAGGTCTGGAAATGGGCAGTAGACAGGAGGATGTTGCATTTTCCCTTTCCCTGGGTACCTATGTGGGAAAAGACATGATTTGGATCGTTAGTCACTATATCTACAGCAACATACATGATGCATGCAAACAATATCATGTGACAAAGCATTTCTGACTGGATAGACATGACACCAGGTACACATCACAGCTGGCAACTACACAAAAGTCAAATGTGACCCCTATGGATGTGAACACGTATCCACAACATGGATTCAGGTGACACCCAACTTTCGGCTATACAATTGCCCCTCAAAATGTGATTGTATTTTCCGACTGCCAAAAATACTGTCAGCATTGGTGGCCTGTGCACTGCCGTTCATATGCCATCTGTGTCCTGCAACACACTACACTGGTGGTTGTATAGTCAGACCTACACAACAAGACTTGTATTTGTGACACATATAACAGGGTCACATACAGTCTTTCAATCTGCTAAAATGGCAGATGCCTGACTTACTCCACTGGACATCAGGAACCGTCAGCGGCCACCTGCTGAAGTCGTCCACATAGTAAGCAGTTGCAATTGCAGTAGACACAGCCTAAGGCTAACGTTGTTGCCTGCAGTGGTCACGGACCAATTGCTGTGTCCATCAGTGGTGATGACAATGTATGTGGTGTACATGTATACCGTGTTGTGCAAAATCAGTTACTTGACTCCTGACACTGCTGCCACAACACATCCACCACTTCAGCTGCTGTGTTCTACCTGTGGGAGTAATCATGTCACATCCAGCAGGTGAAAGGGCTCCTGCCTTCTCTCCAAAGGAGCTGGAGAGGCTTCTAAGCGAGGTCCTTCCCCTGTATGGTCAGCTCTATGGCTCACCAGAGGAGCAGGCAATTACCTCATAGGCACAACTGACTCTGTTCAACATTATCCTTTCACCCTCACAGGCTACAATGTGTCCCTGTGTGCTACTTAGACTTCTTGTGTGCCTGTTGTTGCAGTCTGTGCGGCATCAATGGGATGCACATGGTGCAGTATTGGTGACCAGTACTATATGTTCATTCACATTGTGTTGTGTTGTTTTTTGGGGGCCCAGATCCTCCTTGTGTTGGTAGCACATAACTAGGCAAGTAGACTTTGCTGCCATCCAATGCCATTTCTTTGGTTATGATGGTTGTAACTGTTAGACAACATGTATGTGCGTGACAGCATGAGCTGTGCATGCATCTTGTCTGAATCATTTGAGGATCTTGTGATCAATGTGTATTGTGCCACATATCTTTTTTACCCCACATCTGGCCTTGCCAAACTGTTGACTGGAAGGCATATCATGATTCACTGTGCCCTTCAGGTTGCCACACAAGCCACATTGCTGATGGCTACATTAGGTACTGTCATACATGGAACTGATGGATATGTGAGTGTTATGTAGCTTTCTGTATACTCATCCTACAGAGACTAGGGCCTGTCAAGCATATCTTCGAGTATGGGACATAGTCATAGTCCAGGCTGTGAGAGAGTCACTGTGCCTATGCAACTGTGGCACTGCACCCACTCCCTGTGGACATGCAGATCCTGTCAGGTGGCCAATATGAGGTGGTAGTGGCAACATTTGCCCTAAATGCCTCATTCCATTCACTAGATTAGGAATGGGTACTGAGGTAAATCCTAGGACTAGTCCAAATTGCATTGTGCACCATTGTCAATGTGTGTCTTTGACTCATGACAGGTCCCTTATTCTCACAGCTCTGTTGTCACCTTCACAGAAGACATATTTATCCTGTGCAGACTTACTGCACAAATGACAGACCCTTACACAGTGTGTAGATTCCTGGAGACCATGACATGTGACTCAGTAGTTTGGTTACATAGCAGAAATTGTACAATACATAGCTTTGTTTGTTGACTGACATTTCTGTAGGTTAGAAACATACGTTCAAAGGAATGTTCTGTGGTACAGGTACATACCACAGAAACCCATCCTGAAGTGGATTTGGTAGTCTGCATGTCCACACATGCACCAGGAAGACACTTTCCATACCCACCTTACCAGCCCTTTCATTGTCACTCAAGTGTAAGGGTGAAGTCTGAACTATGGTAGTTGCCTGTAGGAACTATATGGAGTGAGTCAATTTTGCAGAGTGTAAATGTGTTTGTCCAATCAGGCTTCAGAAATGTATCCTTCAGAAGCCACATTGGTGTGTGTCATTGTGACTCACATCTCAGTACATGTTGCTGGAGCATGGGATACAGGATGTCAGTAGGCTTGCTTAGTCATTGTAGGCCATGAGCAGGGTAGTGGGTTCATCTGAAGATGAATCCAAATGTTTGTAGTCATGTCCCTGTACTTATTGGCATATGTGCTTTACACTTGTGGTATGTTGACAAATTGTCCATTTAGTGCTTGGTGTTTCTGACATGTGTGTGACACAACCACTGTGCAAAAACTTGTGTAATCACTTGATTTGTTTCTTGCATCCATACAGGTAAATGCCCATCAGAAGAAGGAGATTGGGAGAGCCATAGCCCTGAAGGTATGGACCCTGGGGGTCCATAGCCAGTGGAGCGCCGTCTGTTGCAAGAAGTGGGAGGACCTCTTCTGAGATGCTGGGCCTGGAAGATCGTGGAGGTCCAGCTGGGGCTGTCCTCCCAACGCAGGCTCGGCGCATGTAGGATCATGACCCCCATTCGGGCAGTGGTGTACCCGGACCTTGATGGGCATTTGAAAGGAGCACAGCAGCCACAATGGGGTTAGTAAAGGGCAGATTCCTGCCTGTTACATAGCCAATTTGATGTGTTAGATTATGATATCTCCCACTGAGGGTTGGGGGTGGGCTGTGTGTGACACACAAGATGAGTAACTGTTTGTGTAGATATATAATGTGGTGCATACTGATGTGCCTTGCCTATTAGCCAGGGGACCTAGGACACAACTGAGTACAGTCCACAAAACTGTTCTCTCCAGGGACAACACATGGTTGGGTACATTGATCAAGCAAGTAGTTTTTGTTGTTGTAGTGGGTGTAAATTCTATGCAACAGACCACTACACCTGGTGATGGGTCACTGTCCTCAACCATGTGTCTGGTCAAGTGAGTAAATTGGCATCTGTCCCTTAGAGGCCACTTGTCTTCAGTGTGTGAGACGAGTGCTGGTGCCTCACTACTGTCTGTCATGTGAAGGTGGCCATCATACTTGATGCAGAGCATACTTTGGGGCACATGTACAAGAAAGTGGTGCATCATAAAAGAGGCACTAATTTTCTTATGTTCCCCCTACCGGCACCTAACAACGCCATGGTAGCGTCTTATTTATGATACGGCACAGCACAGCAGTCGTTAGGCCAATAGCATGATAATTTCTTACTCGATTGTGGTGGTTTGCTGCACTAGCATAAAAAATATTGACGCTAGTGCAGCAAAGTGCAAGGAGGCCTAGAGGTTACTATTGGTGTGTCATTTTAACACCTACTTTGAGCAGACATTAAAAATTATGCCAACATTTGGGCAGTGAAATCTTGTAAATTTCACGGCGCTATTTTTGTGGGCCTCCTAGTGCGGGAACGCCCCCCTTGCACACATGGTGTAGGCATAATGTGGTGCAAGGGGTTACAAAGTAGCGTTACAAAAATGCCTCCTTAACGCCATATTAGCGTAAAAAAAAATGATGATAATGTGGCGCAATGAGGCGCTAGGGGCTTGTAAATATGCCCAGCTGTTCTTTGGGTGCAGCTACAGATCAAAACTTTCCCTTAATAAGTGGAGAATGTCCATTGACATGATTTATGTGCTATCACTGTTGCCACTATTCCTTTCTGTTGACATGTAAGCACGTGTCCCTTTCTCTTTTGGCATAATGTGTGCATTGCTGTTTCATTGATGGTCTACCTATTTTCATGGGATGATTTCTGTATTCTCTCACATATATGTGCATTCCAACCTGTGTTTGGAATTGGACATATGCAATGGGGCTTCATTTCATTTGGTGCCAAAGACAGGAGTCTGTCACCATTGATTATTGGCTGACACATACCCTGACTTGTCATTGCATGTCATTTAGCAAGTACAACTGCATTAGTAATGAGGGACATGACAAGCAGGACTACAGTTTTTACACACAATGTGTATTTCCATGCCATTGATATGGCATCATGTGGCAAAGTGCGTTCCACATGTGAAATGGGGAAGGTTCATTACCTGACTGTTGGCATGCATTATGAAGTGACTTGCAGTTATGTTGGAATTACATGTGATTGGGTACAACCATTCAAGCACGGACACCTGGGTTTGAAGGACCAAATTTGAGACAGTGATGTAGCTTCCCATTGGGCAACATGTTGAGAGCCTTCTACAAGTACTTGCAAATCGCTGAGCCTCTCCAACATACAAATGACTAATGGCTTCTACTAATGCAATAAGAGTATGTCATTGTAAGGGGTGTCAGACAGAAGTGGTGATTTCCCTGGGGCTAGCAGATTCATTGTGTTGTGGCGTTTTTAGAGACATATCTCCCTGACAATTTGCACTTTTTGTTGACAGTGTACAATCCTATGCTAAATGTGTAGTATATTTGAGCAACATTAGTACTACCTGCATGACTCGATTCCATTAGGACAAATTACACATTGAGAAGTGTGCATTGTTGATATGTTTCCAGTGTGACATGAGTATTTCCATGTCACCTTCTTCAGGCTACTGTACTGCTGTCAGCAACATGGCAGGATTTTGGATCATTGTTTCTTATTGTAGTGTTATTGTGTATGTGACAAATAGATGTCTGCACAACCTTGTGTGGGATCTCTAGGAATGAACTTTGCATTGGCCTACTATAGTATGGCAACAGGTATCTGAGGTATTCTCCATGAGGCAAAGCATTGAGGGGTATATTTATGAAAAATGCTGCACAACTGCGTTAGCGCAGTTGTGCTTAATTGATTTTTTAAAGCAACGTAGCATCATTCTTTAGCGCCATCCATGCGTCATATTTATGAAATTAGATAGGATGGTGCTAAGGAATAATTAGCGTGACAAAGAATGACGCTAACATCTGTGACATCCCGTAAGGAAAAATGACGCTAATGGTGCAAAAGTGGCGTTAGACAGTTTTGCAGCACATAAACATGTTGCAAAAGGGTTAGCGCCATTTTTACACCACATTAGTGTCAAAATTAAATGCACAAGTAGAAAAGAGTGCAGTCACAAGAGAAGATGGAATCATCAGGCCAGGAGAGACCCCTAGTATCAGCCAGGAGGGTCCAGAAAAGTCCCAGGAGAAGGAGAAGAGAAAGCGTAAATGTTTCTTTAGCGAGAAGGAGCATGACATCCTGGTCAGAGAGGTGATGAAGCACCAACACCAGCTCTTCATCACCTCCAAATTGCCAGTCAGCAGG
Source organism: Pleurodeles waltl (assembly GCF_031143425.1). Lineage (NCBI taxonomy): Eukaryota > Metazoa > Chordata > Amphibia > Caudata > Salamandridae > Pleurodeles > Pleurodeles waltl. The sequence goes on from NC_090436.1 coordinate 975,095,601, forward strand.
AGAGACGCAATATGGCAAGCAACAGTGGACAAAATCAACAGCGTCGCAGAGGTGAAGAGGACTGTCACTAAGGTTAAGAAGCGCTGGCACGATTGCAAGTGCAGGACTAAGGAGAAACTTGCCAGGAACCGTAAGGCAGCACAGTAGACTGGAGGTGGAAGTCCCTCACCACAGGAGGACCTGAATGAGCTGGAGTAGATGAATATGTGACAGAACAACTAGGTCCTAAACACCTATAGCCTAAACCACTACTGCTAAACAACTAAAAAGTCTCTACAACTAAGTACTGAACAACTACTGTCTAAACAACAATTGTGCCTGATTACCAATTGCCTGAACAACTAATATATATATTTTTTCTAAACGACTAATAAACCATAAGAACCAAAAACAAAACCTTACCTTAAAATTAGTTGTTCAGGCAATTGTTATTCAGGCACAATTGTTGTTTAGACAGTAGTTGTTCAGTACTTAGTTGTAGAGACTTTTTAGTTGTTTAGCAGTAGTGGTTCAGGCAAGTAGTGGTTTAGACCTAGTTGTTCAGGATGTTTCCCTGAGTAGATTGTTGTAGCGGTCATCCCAGAGGAGCTGGTCACTGGAATCACAGGAAAGGACAGTTCAGAATACCAGGAACCATCACAAATGCAGGTTACGTTGCAGGGAGGATATCTGGATCTCCACTAATGGAAGAAGGGGGAGGAACACAGGACACACTCAAAGCATGCTAAAGGGCTGTATCGGGACACATAGGCACTGAATCAAGATGCACAATCACCTCCCAAGCCATATATGTACTGAAACTTTGGTTGTGCTATGCACTCCAACATATACACAACGTCAACATAGGCCAATCATTATGGCTTTATTTCACCATGTAAATATGCACCACATTGCCTCGTAAGAATGTGCAAATAGTGTATTAAAGCAAAAATGGTGGTTAATGCTTAGTGTCCCCACATCCGCATTCAGGTGAATGGCTAGTAAGTCCAAAGCCACTGAAATTCTTGTGGGTGCCGACCTGGTGTAACACCCATCCACCACGGGTGTACAGTGCACTGATCAAAAGAGAATTGAGCTGTGCTAGAAACTTGTTGAAGGAAAAAAAAACAGGGCACTCCAGAAAGTAGTCCTAACAGTAAATTCCAAAATGGAAATGAGAGTACAAGGTTCAATCAAAGTGTTTTTCAAAGAAATAAGGTTTATTCCTTGTGGGTATATACATTCCGCAAACAGCCAACACGTGTTTCGTCCAAAGGACTTTTTCAAGACAAAATTGTAGGTAAAGGAGGTTCACATATATGAGGTTGAGAAAATCATATAATCCATCAGTGTTCCTGTGGTGATCCAGGTGTCTGGATTTTGGCGGATTCCGAGCTGTGGGTCATAATAGCTGTAGGGGTATTTCGCCGCTGCAGCGGTGTGTTGGTGGTCTTCTGCACGGCGGTAAGCGGGATTTACCGCTGGGGTTGTAATGAGGGCCATAGTGTAGGGTGTATGTGATACACATGATACAGGAAGAGGGAAGTGCTAGTAGTCTGGACCCAGTGCATGGTCAAGCTCCCTTACATGGCCTTGGCCAATGACACAAAGGGGCCGATAGAACAACAGTGGTGCAGCACCAATTGCATCAATACAGTCCTTGTGGCCCTCAGTGCATCCCTTACCCCTGCAATGTGTGTGCATATTGAGAATTAAAACACAGCATGATGCAGGTAGGGTCCAACTGCATTTCTTTATGTGTAGGTAAATGATGTACTTAGCAAGAGTTGCAACAGATCATCATGACTTCTGCTGAGTACATGGGGGCCTATGACATACATTTATAGGCCCCACATCGCATCTGTTCTCAGCAGCCGTTCAGAGTGCATGAAATATGGAATTTCGGTATTTCCTATTTTTCCCAGTGGCTTATACATTTGCCACGCAAACAGGTTTTGATCCCCCCTACCATACATGATGTATTGCGCAGGCCTCATTTGGTTCTGCTCAATACTGAGTTGCCCTATGCCTGCATCACAACACTTTGCAATGGTTGTGCAGAGCAAATGGTATGTCTGCTGTGCATCAGCTTCATTATTGTACGTTTGAATTGCAGGCCTGAGGTGGCGCTCGGGGTCCACATGTCCAGATCCACAACCATTACATGCAGCACTCAACTGTTTCTGCAACTGTAATGCACATGAAAAATGTTTACTTTGTATGAAAATGGGATGCTTACTAACTGCTCCACTAATCTCTATGACCAGATGATCCAACAGATCTTGCTCCCTTGTAATGAGGTCTGCCCAGCGGTGCTTCAGTTGGTGTTCATTCCTTCCTGTCCCAAAGAGTCTTGTTACGTGGTAGAGCACCTTGCCCCACCGCAGTCTCCTTGCCTCTGTGGGGTAGCCGAGAATGACACGGCCACCCAGTTCCAGCATCATGGGAAGGTAGTGCTGTATCTGCCATATAAAACCCCTCAGCTCATCAGCCGACATCCTTGCCATCCTCCCTTTCCCAGACATACTGGACTGCAAATGCAGTTCACCCCCCAAAAAATGAAAATCCAAACAATTAACCCAAATACCCCAACTACCCCAACAACTATACTACTGCAGACAAACACCCCACAACATACAGACAGAAACAGTACTCTTACAATACAAAACACAGGTTTAAAGTCAAATATAACACAACACCTACATGACACAGCACAATAAACACTCAAGACACTCCAAACACTCAAAAACTCCTACAGCACCAGCTCCACACACCCTCACACGGTCACAGACAATAAGACTGTGAAGTGAAAGTGAACTCACTGTACCATGTTTGCAGGCAGGATATCCTGTTTCATCACTTCCTGGGCCTGTGCGTCACCTTTCCAGTCATGTGTAGTTTTTTTTATTGTATGACGGTCATGCGATGATTTTTCCCCATTTTGTGTGAAAATGTCTGTGGGTGTGCGATAGGTGTTCAGGGGCAAGGCATTTTTTAGCCTAGGGGAATTGTATAGCATATGCATATGCAGGAAACAATTTGACGCATGATGGTCATATGACGATTTGTCACCATTGTGCGTTAAAAGGCATGTAAATGTGTGATTGCATCAGCAGGGGTAATTTTACTCATGTTGCAGTGTGGATTCAATGCGTTTGCATCATTTGCTTTTTTATGTATGATGAATTGCGTGGATTTTTGCATTGTAGGCCTTGAGTGCACGCTGTTTCACTTACCATGCCACAGGGGCTGTGCTACAATGTTGTATATGTGGTATGACTACATGTGCTTAACTATCGAGTATTGTCATAACGGTGACATTGGTATGTTGAATCCATAGGTTTGTCTATGAGTTTGCTGCATGCGATTACTCATACCCTGTGCATATGTGCCACATACTCATTGGCACATGTCTGCTAGGTGTGTACATAGGTGTTTTAATACTAATTTGTGGGTGGACTACATTGCTATGTTTGAAATACAAATGCACACATACCTACAACACAATATATATGATGGTCTATGTCCAACACATGGTAAGGCATGTGACAACCATGACAATTTGTACTCAGTGTATGTAGTGGACTTGGACTGCATTGACATCAGGTTACCCCTGCCACTTTGTGTGTGTTGTTGGATTTGTGTGCATGTGTGTGCACTCTGTGATGTGTTGTTGGATTTTATTTCATGTTGCTATGCTACAGGTGTGGCATTTGGTTTCCCATGCATCTCAGTTGCAGGAGATGTTATGTACACATGTGTTAGTAAAAGCTGGTATATGCTGTGTATCTCTAAAGACATGTGTAATTCTGTAACATATGACCACAGTAGTGTGTTCATGGGATGTGAAACCTGACATTACTATTTTCCTGCATGGACACGTGTTGGCATTTGACAAATGCATTTGTAGTCACATCAGTGCCACCTAGTTTTCCATATGTCGGAACACATGTGAAGGTCATTTCATTCAGTCACTGATCTTGTGATATCTATGCGTTTACATTTGTGCTAGTTTGGCTTTTGTTCAGAATCCATACACATTACTATGCCTGAGCCTGTATAGTGGTACATGTGTGCTGAGATATGTGGTATATCTGTACATGCCTCCAACTAGGCACTCACATTTGTCCACATCATGTTTGTTATGATTGACACATTCAATGGCATACCACTGTGTAGCAGTGTTGCAGTCTGGCATAGATGACAGCCTACTCATCATCACATCTGTATGGGTTTGTGTGGTTGAATGTGAAGGGGCAGGTTAATGGAGCTCAAGTTTACTCAGCTCCCGGTGCACATGTATCAGGCCCCTCACAATGTTATACATTTATGTAACCAGAGCAGTGGTGTGTGGGTTTACTGAGCGGGGATCTAGACTCTTCATAATTGCTACTCAGCAGAACTATGGAAGCTCCCCAGCAGACAGACACATGCACAATTGTGATCATACAGACCAGTATATCACATTATCCTCTGCGGTACTTGATGTCAACCTTCCCCTCTCATGTACAGAGCTCTGGGTGCTTGCGCAAGTAGGGCATGTCTCATTATTTGATATCCTTAGTTGCTTCCATGGGCAGCTTGTTTAGGGGTTGTAGATTTATTGTGAGTTCAATTTTGGGAACATGCCAGGGTACAGATGGTGTTGTCTGTCAATGTCTCTTGTCATGGTGGCATGTGATGGGCAAATACCAGGGTATGCTAGTGGCCAACACGACTGGGTTATGTACTGACCTGGCCACCTTCTCTGTACATATTCTAAATGTTGACATGTAGACATTGATTTGTTGTACAGTCAGTATTGGTCTATGTGTGTCCCTTCTCCATGTTTTCCTGTATTACTGGGAAGGTATGTATTGTCTCCTACATTGCTCCCATTCTTTAGGCTGCTTGCACTTTGTACGCATCTTCTGCAGCAACATTACCTGGTCATACATGGACAGGATGCAACATGTGACGTGTGATTTGTAGACGTACACATCACCCACTACTGGCTACTTGACAGTTACTGTTCCATTGACGTGAGATGTAATGAGTGCCACGCACAAAAGACATTACACCTGCCACTGCACTTGTGTTGTCTCCAAGTGACCTCCTGTGTTGTATTTGCAAGTATCTGTGGGTGTCTCTAAGCTGTCCATCCACATCCTCCGTTGAGCATGGGTATGCATTTCTTCCAGCAAGCTACAACCTAGGTAACTCTTACCATGACTGAATGATGTTGAGGCGTAAAATCATCTCAGTGGTGTTCTTTTCATTAGTCAAGTGCAAAATATATGGCTAGGTCTACTTTCACTCAGTTTGATGTTGTGCCTTTGACATTATTTAACAATGCTGGACATAGGAGCACATCCCACACCTGATTGCGAAGTTGAAGCTCAAAACACATATGGGATAACCTGTTACTGTTGCTACCATGCACTTATGCTGTCATGTGAGTGACAATGAGTGGTGTGTATTGCTCTGTGCTGTGTGATGTTGTTATTCAGAGCATACTAGGTAAACATGCTGACACATGTCAAGCATTGTTGATACTGGCAAACCCATTGCTACCTAGGACATACACCCGCACACTAACCTTCACATGTTTTTTCTGGATTTCTAGGCATGTGTCAAGACAGCAGATTTGTGTGACAAGTATGCATCTCATGGACATAGGGAGTGTAACATACTCTGCCTACATTCCACCCAGACTAATATTTGATGGTGCATTGTCCAATTAAATTCTTAGATCCTGACAATGGGTCATGTGTTTGGATAATGATTCTGCACCCATAGCTGCTTAATTGGTCTGGCAACCTTTTGCGCACTCCACAGCCAATGTGTTCACCATGTGTCAGGGTTGTGCCCAATGGCAGTCCCAGGACATAATCCAGTTTATACACTGTGCAGGCTCGGCATCTGACATTGATTACAATCCCTGGACAATTACTGATGGTCCATAGTTCCCTATGATGTCCCACCCGCGTCACACATGCACCGTGCAAGCAAAGCAGCAATCACCATGAGTTGTGACAGAGTTCAGTTCCAGCATTATATAAAATCCATTTGTTGACAGCCCCTGCCTTATGTGTGTCCCCCTTGCATATATCCTTTTAGGCATATTGTTTTGGTGGTGAATGGGCTAGATCTAAGCACCTTGCCCACTTAAAAGAACAATATATATGGTGGTTCATGGATCTAGGCCTTCAGGAGTCACATGCCCGTGAATTGTGTTTCACTGATATGTGAGATGGAGGAAGTAGACCCTCTTACCCACAAACAATGTAGCTACCACAATTGTAACTTTTGTGTTTCTTACCTGCTCCCTGAGGTTTGAGTCACATTTCAATGGTATATGTAGTGGAGAATGAGTAGACCAAGGAGAATCAGGTCCAAAGTATTTTATTTGTGCTATCTACAATGTAATGTTGCTAGTCCATTGACTATGTATAGAAGTTCTCTACAATGTGGAGTCTCCTGTAAACTCCTGCAGCAGTGTTCTGATGTTCCCCCTCCAAATTATCTACTCCATCATCATCCTCCTCCTCGTTGGGGATCACAACCTGATCATCGCAGGGGATATTTGTTCCGACACAGATATTGTGGAGGATTGCTCATGTCAAGAAGATTTTCAATACGCGTGGTGGAGCATACAAGAGGCTTCCTCCTGTCAGGGCCAGGCACCTGAACCTTGATGCTGCACCCTTGATCAACTGCAAAGAAAAGAGAGAAGATGTGTTGGTAAAGCTTGATAGTGGTTTGGAACATCCCACGGCATTTGTGAGTTTTAGTTGGAGTGGTGACTCAGACTTGTTTGTTGTATGGTGTATGTTCCTATGCTTGTGAAATGGTTTCATTGGACTGTGTTGATGGACATGACAATCTTGGGTAGTGGCTCAAGGACCTGGGAATTTTCATGTTGATCCCAAAATGATGGTTGTAATTTAGAAAAATGTGTTATATAGTCCATATTTGAAGCATTTTTCAGTTGTTAGATGGAATCTACCACCTCCTTCCACCACAAAGTTGTCAGATGTTGAGACATCATAGTTGCCCTACAAAGCCAGACTGTGCGGTCCATGTTACCATGTGGCACTACACATGCAGTGCAACACTTTGTGACCCTTTGTGGCAGATGATGGTTATGCCATCCATCAAGTGTACGAGGGTGTATTTCACACATTAGTAGATAAATAGGATGATGTAATTTGGTGCAGTAGTATTTCCTAGTCTCAAATACAGGATTTCTCACAGACACTTTCTACACATGCACAGTGCAGGCTTTGGGAGGGGGCACAGCTATTTGTCACATGGGTCTGTTAGTCCAGTGCATGTAAGGTCAGGTATGTCCTCTATACTCCTACCGAGTCCTACAATGGCATCCATGATTTTTACGGTTTATTCACAAACTCTGCACCATGGTGGACTATTTCTGATATAAAAAACAGACATGGTGGTATTAGGGGGCACTAGGGGCGCATGTGAGGTGGCACTGGAGTTGGTGCTGCCACATTTCCCATGATTCTTCTACATGGTCTTTAATAACAGGTCATTTTGTATTTGTATGTGTGTGACACAATGCAGCAGACAGGTGTATGTGCACACTACAGGTATGTCAGGTATATGAATATGATATGTAGTTGGTTATGGTACCACTTGGGTTTTATTGAGGTTCTGCCAAAAGCTTGCACACCATGATGTACGTGGGACTGTGCCTATATGTGACTTTCTTTAAATGGTCATGGCCTATGCCATTGACATGGCTGGGACATTCTTTGTTTGGTGTAATGTGTGTGGATCTGTATTTAGTTGTCAACCTGTGGACACTTGCAGCGGTTTGTGAGCAGCTTCTGTATGCAAAGGGGACTTGGCTCCACCTATCCACACATGAAGTGGCAGTCAGGATGTGGCTGTGTTACGTACATGTGTGTGTATGTGTTTGTGAAGTCCAATGAATGAGGTATAGTATGGCTTGTTGCATATGTGTTGTTGACTGTACATCTATGTACCCCTGCCCATGTGTATTTAGGGCCATATGTATGAACACTTTTTCCCATAGACACAGAATGGGAAAAAACCTTTGCTACATCTGGCCCTTAGTGTGGTGTTTGTATTGTTTGTCCTAGATGGTTGCTGTGTTGTGTGTGTTATGATTGGTATGATGGCTTACCTATGAGTAGACATTGCCATATTGGGCTTCCTGGAACCGCTCGTTGATTGTGCAATGGCAAAATATGTATGCATCATGGATGCTGCCGGGATATTTTGCTAGGATGTTGGTGAAGAGCCCATGGTGGTTCACAATGGTCTGCACATTGATTGAATGTGTGTGCTTGTGGTTCCCATATAGGTGATCTGTTGCTGTAGGTGGCACCCATTGCACCCAGTACATGCGGGAACCCAGCAATTTGATAGAAACTTTGCTTGGTCTCCTGCTGCAGATGCTGGGTGTTTGGGAAGCAGATGTGGTGGGGTCTGAGTCATATGATAGCGTCCAGGACCTTAGATAGGAGGACCGAGAAGGAGGGCTGGGACATACCAGCCACTTGTGCACCCATTATCACAAAAGACGCCAGCATATGGAGGACAGTGAGGAGTTTGGTCATGGGTGGAATTGTAGTAGGAGTTTGCACCCTTACTGTGATGTGTGGCACAATGTGGTGCAGCAGACATACAATGGACTACCGGTTCAGTCAGTGCATCCTGATCACATCTTGTTCCCTGAGGCCAAGGATGGTTGTGTACTGTCTGAATCCTCTCCCGCTTTCTGCGCTGCCTTTGTGGCAGCTGTGGTGGTGTTTGGGGTTGCTGCGGGGTTGGTGGACGGACCTGCTGTCTTCACTGACATCTGCGGCATGTGCAAAGCTTGAGAAGTACCACTTCCATGTTCTCCTGGAGGTTTCAAATGCATCTTCTGTGTGTTTTCCTTGAGTGGTGGTGTGATGGTATCTTTTGAAATGCCTGGTCTGACCAGGCGTTAAAATTTGACGTTTATTGGACTTAGTGACATTTTTTGGGACTGCTTCCTTGGTTTGCGTTGTTTTTGCGTCAGTAGGTAAATATGGCGCTAGAGGACTAGCGTCATTTTTAGGAAGAGAAAGCCTACCTTGCACCTCATTGTTGCAATGAGACGCAAGGTGGATTGGTGCTCCCTAAAAATGGTACTAACTGCTAAATTTTGAAGCTAGACGGGTCTAGTGGCAAACTATAATTATGGAGTTATGTTTGTGCTGCGTTAGGGTAAAAGAAATGATGCTAAGGTGGCACAAACATTTCATAAATATGGGCCTGATTGTGATGTGGCCTGCTGCTTGTTGAATGATTACTGTGATTGGACAACTTCACACATGCAATTGGAGCTGTCTGATATCCTGATTTTGATGGGGGCAACTGTTGACAGTTCATGTGGTATGCTTGCATATGGTATGATACATGTAGGAGCCACTTTGATGTAATTTGTTGCTGAAGCATACTTGACATCATGGTAATGTTTGCTAATCACAGCTGTTGTTCAAGTGTGATCAGGAACATGTGGTGACCCTTTTCCTCTTTGTAGTTGCAGCATCATCACAGACAAGGGAAGGAGACAGAGGGCAACCAAGTGGGTAAGCATCTGGCCATGGTAACTCCAGTCATGACACCACCATCGAGGGGGGGGGCAGTGGCCTGTAGGGTTTGGGGGCTGCCATGGAGGACACAGGATCAACCTTGTCACCATCAGATTCTACCTATTGTAGCCACTCCCTAGTGGTGGTGGACCCATCAGAACCTGGTCCTGTACCATCCTTGTCCACCACTCCCACTTGTATCACCACCCTCCCTGTTTCTCCATGCCGAGTTGGCTGTGCATGCTCTCCAGAGAGGGTGGGCGTCTCATTTGCCCCATGCATCTCAGCCCCAGCCCCTGTTAAACCCTGCTGCCCTGAGTGAGGAGGCTATGAGGCCATAAGTCTTTTTACCAGCAAAATCTTTGGCTTGAATGTTAAAGTAATGCCTGGAGGCTATCAATGTACTAGTGGTTAAGGTCTCTCACCCTCACACTGAAGGTTGAGGGTTCCAGTAGTAATGTGTCTCTGGTTGTTTGCCTAATTTAATTTATTTTCATCTTCAAACGTTTAAGGTATATACTGAACGGTGATCATACCCTGGGCAAAGGTCAGGCCTGGTGGCCAACCCCTGCCACGCACGGGTGAAGGCCGTGGGGGGCACGGGCCGGTGGTTATAGGTGTTGGCTGCAGGTCAGGCCCTGTGACTATCCCCTGTCATGCACGGCTAACGGCCATACGCCGCTCAAGTTTTGGTGGTTATAGGAGCATGGCAACAGGGCCTGGCTGCAAGCCTGGACCTGAAGTCAACCTCCGCTGCACACAGTTGAAGTCTATTTGCAGCAGCAGTTGGATTAACATATAGTAATAAAAATTACTTTATGTTAAATAAAACCTTAGAAATCCACCTAAAGAAACAAAGGTTATAGGGACGTTATAGTTAGGTTCTGAATTTACTCACATAAAATCAAAGAAATTCAGCAGTTATAGTTAGAGTTATTTCAAGTAACTATAACTCACCGCCTAAGTTAACTATAAATCGCGCCCTCACCATGCACTGCTAATTACCCCAGATATTACAGCACTCATGATAACTTCACTAAAGTCAATAAAAATATTGATGAAACATTAGAAGTCAAATTATTAAAGAACAAACTATGCAAGGGGGCAAAGAGATTTCCTTGCGTCATGTTTTACGGCACTTTTAATGCCTGCTCAGAGCAGGTGTTAAAAGGTGGCTTCCATTATTTTTAATGGGCCCCTATGTACTCTGCAGGAGTAGCGCCAATATTTTGGTGTTACTCATGCAGAGTACATCAATAGCATCAATAAAAATGACCCTCTTGCCCCTACCCTGCGTCATGATGCGCTGTATATTAGATACGATTCACACATGGTGGTGGTAGGTGGACGCTAAGGAATGCAACAAAAGTGGCTCTGCACTAGGTGCAGCGCCACTTACCTTAAATATTTCCCAGACTGTCTCTACTGAAAGACAGTTAGCATGTCAGGTGAGAGTGACTTGAACATTCATTGGAAGCTTGTCATTGCCCACCACTGTACTCCCAAAACGTAGGCTTTTTTTTTCTTTTTCTTTTCATCACGTTTCTTCTTGCCCTGTTGGGTGCATTTTTACTTTGGTTCATCGTTGGTGCTTTTGACCTACAGTGACTCGACCAACAGCAAAAAAAAAAAAGAAGAAAAAAACAGCTCTTATTAAAACTATTTTTAAATTCATGTTAATAAAGAGCTGGGTATTATTGCTAACTTTTCAGATACTGGTACTATTAGTAAGTGGATGCAATCAAACAGTAAATTAGAAGTTAATACATCGGTTAGTACTGAGAAATGAAAACTTGGATTATATTAATAAATAATATAATTAGTTTGTAATTACCAAATGTTTTGAATTTATCATAATGTAGACACTACATTAGAAAGGATGTAACATGCAATAATTATTATAAATACATATTGAAAGAAATTTGTTGTATTTCATTTTGTTAGCTATCGTTAATCACACTTCTGGGTGCAGATTAGCATAATCTTTTGTTCATCATGTAACACTGGGAAAAACACAAATGAAATGGATTGTGAAAACCCCTATAAAAACTGTGCTTATTCAATCGTGAGGTGGACTGTAACTGGTAAAGCTGTTCATCATATCTAAGAACTTGCTTACGCAAAGCAGTAGATTTCTTCAGAAGTCATCAACTATGCTAGGCCACATACTGACGTATCTACTGTACCCAGAAACCGGTCCCAGGATGCTTGTTTCCTGTCCAGGGAGGACCTGGCCTAGCAGTTCGGGCTGGACTGTTCCCATGGGGAACAGGGTCAAGACTGATTTGCTTATGGCTGGGGCCAAACTGGGGTGATGTGGCGAGCAAAATAACGATGGATTAAACCCAGATCTGTGACTGGGGGTGAGTGTTTGAAAAGTTTCAACACTCCGTCCATAATTTTATTTTGTTTTGTGATGTATCTACTGTAGCTATCATGTAGTTAATGTACTCTATATTTCACAAATATTCACTTCCTAACCTGCAATTAAAATTTAGGGGCATATTTATGAGCTCCTAGCGCCACCTTGCATCACATTTGCAGCATTTATTTTGACGTAAATGTGGTGTTAAGGTGGTATTTCCCACACACCATATTTACAAAATGGTGCAATGATTGCATTGCACCACTTTGTAAACACTTGCCCCACATTATGCCTGTGCCATTATTTAATGCCTGGGTCAGACCAGGCATTAGGGTGCAGGTAGGCCCATTTCCATGGTGGAACACAATGAAATGGGCACAAAAATGCCCGCCCCAGGAACACTACCAACCACACCACAGGACACTGCAGTAGGGGGACCCCATCCCAAGTAAGTTCAGGTAAGTATAATATTTTTTTTTGTAGCTACCACTGGGGGCCCTTTACATAGGTCCCGTGCCTGGCACTGGGTATGTTGGCCTTGCCCAGGGGACACTAGTTCCCTGTGGCGGGCATTGGGGTGGTGGTAATGACTCCTGTCTACAATTAGACAGGAGTCATTTTTGGCTGCTTGAGCGTCAAAAAATTATGCAAGGCTAGTTAGAGGCATATTTTTTGCAGCGAACCAGCCTAATGTCATTTCAGACCCACTTGTGCTGTTTTTCCTAATGCCATCCCTCACCGGCTAGCATCCTTTTTTAAGATACTAGCCATTCCTCAGCGCTATCTTGCGTCATTTCATAAATATGGTGTGAAGATGGCTCTAAAGAATGGCGTTAGCCAGGATTAAGAAAAATGACTCAAAACCTGCGTCATTTTTCATAAATATAGGCCATGGTATAATGGTCAGAATTTGTGTGCTCTCCGTGGTGGAAAATAATTGCAGGACAAGTAAAAGTACATCCAGATATTGAAATTTGAGTAGCACTGAAATCAGTAATTACAGTTTTAATGTTTGTTTTATCTGGATGACTTCTTTGTATCATTACATATAAATACTTAGGCCCATGTTTATAGTTTTTGGTGCAAAACTGCACTAATGCAGTTTTGCATCAAAAAATGTATGGCCGGCTTGCGACATTCTCAGACACATGCAGGTTGTAATTTTACAGTATGCGCCAGCCGGCAGTAAGTCCCGGCTAGAGTCCAGTAAAACGATGCTAGCCAGGTGGGTGTAGTGGTGGGGTAGGAGGGGGTTGTGCATCAAAAAATGACGCTAGCCTGGTTAGAGGCAAAAAAATGCAGCTAACTAGACTAGCGCCATTTCCTGGTGCACTACCACCAAAAACATGACTCCTGTCTTAGAGAAGACAGGAGTCATGCCCACCATCCCAGTATCCAGCACAGAGGACAAGTGCCCCTTTAGCATGGCCGTTGCACCCTGTGCCATGCATGGGACCTCAAGTTAGGGCCCCCAATGGCAAAAATAAAATTCAAAAATACTTACTTGGACTTATTCTGGATGGGGTCCCCAATCTGCCGGTGTCCCTCTAGTGGGGGTGGGGGTGTTCCTGGGTTCTTAGGGAGGGCACCTGTGGACCCATTCCATGGTGTTTAACTATGGAAGTAGGTCCACAGGTACCTTAACGCCTGGTCAGACCCTGACTTTAAATAATGGAGCTATGAAAACTTAGTGCTATTATTTAGGCACACCTCCCACCCGTGCATCATTTTTTTCATGGGGGTATAAATATGGCATTATGGGGATAGTGCCTGTCAGGGAGACCGGATCCTCAGGGCTTGCGCCTGTTCCCAATATGTCCACCTCCTGGCAGCTCCAAACTCTACTTGCTATTATAGCACAGAGTTAAAGAATGGCCAAGAGGGGGATGGGGTTTTAGGTTGGGAACACCGGGGAAGGAGACCTGTGGAAGCAAGAGTTAAGAACACAAGATTATGCACATTGACTTTCATAAGCTTTGTTCCTAATATTTATATACTGATAACATGAATGATCAAGAGCTTCTCTATAACATGACTTTTAGCTCTGGATATCTGGAAAATATAGAATTATTATGCAAACTTCCATATGAGCTTTTTTTGAATAACATCTTATGTTTTGAACATTAAATAACACTCTGTTGAATCTGGGTTTTAAAAATACCATGAACATTGAATAACACTCTGCTGAATCTGGGATTCAAGAATACTATGATCATTGAATAACACTCTGTTGAATCTGGGTTTCAAGAATATCATGAACATTGAAAAACACTCTGTTGGATCTGGGTTTCAAAAAAATACCATGAACATTGAATAACACTCTGTTGGATCTGGGTTTCAAGAATACCATGAACATTGAATAACACTCTGTTGAATCTGGGTTTCAAGAATACCATGAACATTGATTAACACTCTGTTGCTAATTCATACTTCAAGATTCTAAAGTCATGAAATGATCGCGCACTCTGCCGATCTGTACTGCAAGAATTAAATGCCAAGAATGAATCGCGCACACTGTTGCTGATCTGTACATCAGGATTCAAATGTCATGAAATGATCGTGCACTCTGCTGCAAGAATTAAATGCCAAGAATGAATCGCACACACTGTTGCTTATTCGTACATCAAGATTTAAATGTCATGAAACGATCGCACACACTGCCGATCTGTACTGCTAGAGTTAAATGACATGATATGATTGCGCACTCTGCCGATCTGTACAACAAGAGTTAAATGCCAGAAATGAATCGAGCACCCTGTTGCCGATTCGAACATCAAGGTTTTTAATGCCAGGATACGATCGTGCACACTGCCGATCCGAACTGTGAAAGTTAAATGCCAAGAATGAATCGTGCACTCTGTTGCCCATTCAACCATCAAAGTTTAAATGGCAAAATACGATCGCGCACACTGCCGATCCGAACTGTGAGGGTTAAATGCCAAGAATGAATCGTGCACTCTGTTGCCAATTCAACCATCAAGGTTTAAATGCCAAGATACGATCGCGCACACTGCCGATCTGAACTGCAAGAGTTAAATGCCAAGAAAACCATTGCAAACATAATGTAACCAAAAGGCCCAAAGCTCGAGTATTTCTGAAAACGGAGTCGGGGGCCTAACCCGACCTCCGCCTTACTGCCCTGCTTGAAGATCACCAAGCAAATGAAGACAGGGCCTGGAAATCCTGGGTAGGCCTTTGGAACAGGAGCTCAGGAAAATGCTGCTGCTCTGCACCGGGACCTCTAAATTGTGAGCACGTAGAGCGGGGCTGGGTCCCTTAAATAGACTTAGGCCCCGCCCACTTGCCACCCCCAGCCAGTCTGCAGGAAGGTATTCTAGAAAGGCTTAGAATAGGGACCACATCCTAACCACACCCTGTAATACTGCAGCAAAGCCTTGAAAATGAGCAATACAATGCAAACAGCATTAATGATGTTTCAACATGAATCTATGCAATGCAAAAGGTTAACATACTGCATTAACACATAATGCATGAATTATTACATTTGTCCAGAGTTGGTTTATTGCATTACGTCACCCTTAGAGCGCGCACTGTCCTGATGTTGACAGTACTCCCCCCTCCCGAACGCGCTCTAGGGCCTGGTTTGTCTGGGTTTAGGCGATGAAAAGTCACATTAGTCGTGGAGCATGAATGTCAGATGCAGCGACCCATGAGTAGTCTTCGGGACCGTAATCTTTCCAAGATATTAGATACTAGAGATTACGACCTCTAAGTTTTGAATCCAGAACCTGTTTTACTTTGTATTCCAATTCTCCCTTTACTAGAACTGGAGCTGGTTGTGAGCAAGTTTTTTGGATTGCTCTTTTCAGGAGAGAAGTATGAAATACTGGATAAATATGCAGTGATTTTGGTAACTGCAGCTTATAGGTTACTGGATTGATCTGCTGAATGACTGTGTAAGGACCTATGTATTTGGGATTAAACATATGTTTTTTCTTGAAATCAATACGGCGTGTGGAAAGCCACACTCTGTCTTCTGCCTTATATTGTGGTCCTTTACAATGTTTTTTGTCATAATATTTTTTATACATTTGTTTTGCTTTATCTAGGTGTTGTTGGATTTGTTTCTGAGTTTGATGCAGTTGTTGTATTGTTTCTGACACCGCTGGTGTAAGTGAGCTTTCTTGTGGAATTGTGATTGGCAAAGTAGCAGGATGGTAGCCAAATATACCAAAAAAGGGTGTTGCACCAGTAGAAGTATGACACGAGTTATTGTAAACGAGTTCAGCTAACCAAAGCATTGATTTCCAAGAATGAAGTGCTTTCTCAGCGCAAGCACGCAGATTTTGCTTCAATGTTTGATTTAGTTTCTTAGTTTGGTCATCCGTTTGAGGATGCTAACTGGTAGATAGTGTAGATGTAACTTGTAGCGATTTGCACCACATTTTCCAGAAGTTAGAGGCAAATTGTGATCCTCGATCGGAGAGAATCACTTTTGGTAATCCATGATAACGGACCACTCGATTTAAAAGTATTGTTGCCAATTCACTAGATGTAGGCAATTTCTTGCAAGCAATGAAATGTGCATATTTAGTGAGACTATCTACCACCACAGGGATTACTAAGTGCAGTTGAACAGCTGGCAGTCCTGTAATAAAGTCTAATGTTATGTGTTCCCAAGGTCGGAGTGGAGTTGGGAGAGGATGTAACAGCCCTTTTGGTTTTAAAGGACTTGTCTTGATGCGAGCACAAACTTCGCAGTTAGCTACCATTTGCTTGACGGCTTTTGTCAATGTAGGCCACCAAAAATATCGTTGTATTAGTTCAAGAGTCTTAGGAATACCTGGATGACCTGTCGTAGGTATAACGTGCAACAAATGAAACACTAATTGACGCAGCTTGGTAGTTGGAACAAATAAACATGCATCATGAAAAGGTAGGCCTTGTTTAATCGATCTTTTTGGGTCTGCTTGAGCCCATTTCTGCCTTTTTTCAATGGTGAAAGAATTACGAATTTCTTCAAAAAAGTCTTCTGTTTTGATGATACAAAGGATTTTGTCTGAGCAATGATATCTCGTGGGGGCTGGATTGTGGCTAACATGGTAGAGTCTTGTCTGGATAGATCGTCCGTTTGGTAATTAACTTTGTTGTGTTGCGATAATACTGCCCCAATTGCCATGTCTGAAGCATCTGCTTCTGCTATGAAGGAACGGTCAGTATCTGGATGAGTCAAGACTGGGGCAGTGGAGAAGGTTTCTTTTTTGTCAACAACATCAAGGAATGATGAATACTGCAAGGGCAGCATTACATCTGTTTAAACGGTTCTTGCTGTGTGGGATTTGCGAGGATCTGTGTCACTTGATGTCTGGAGACATTTTTCTTTACACTGGAGTGAAGAAAACGTGATTTTCCTTTCTTGCCAAGTTATTACAGGGTTATGATAGCTTAGCCACGGCATTCCAAGGATGATCCCATACTGAGGAGCATGAATGACATCAAAGATGATTTTTTCTTCTTGTTTGGTGTTTTGATTTCCCCCTTTACAGATCACAGATAAGGGGAAGGTCTGCAGAGTCACTGGACCTCCAGATAGAGATTTTCCATCTACAACTTGTACTATTTCTGGTGTTTTCTTCTTCTTACATGGGATCACCCATATTTGGATCAATTGTGCATCGATAAAATTTCCCGTAGCCCCAGAATCTACTATGGTTTTCTTTAGATAAGTCTTTTGTTTTACCAGTACTTCTAGATCTAGCCTTAGATGTCTTGACTCACGTAAAATTTTCTACCATCTAATGAAGGTTCCACGGTTACGCCCAAGAGCAACCCTTCTGTACACGTTGGGTGTTCTAGTTTTTTCAGCTTGATCTGTGCATTTACTACAACCTTCTTGGTAGGGGTTTGTTTGTCTTTTGGGTTTTGCGGGACATTCTCTGGTGAAATGGCCCTTTCGACCACAGTACAGACATTGTCTGTCTTTTCTATGAAGATCTTTCTCTTCTTTCGTTAAAGGCTGCCTGATGGTTCCAATTTCCATTGATTCATGACTGTTCTCTCTCTGAAATTGTGATTCTCTGTACTCATGAACACGCCAGGAATTTTTCTCAGTCTTTTTGCGTGTTCCCTGTCGTTCTGCAGAATGATGGTCTAGTCTCAAAACAAGACTTATCAGATCTTGACAATCCGTGGGTTGAGGATTGATCTGAGCAAGAATGTCTTTTAGGTCATCTTTGAGTCCTTGGTAGAACAGGGCTGCTTGCTTTTCTTCAGGCCAGGATGTTTCTGCTATCAGCCGATTAAAGCTAGCCAAATAAGAAACTAGGGCCCTCATTCTGACCTTGGCGGTCGGCGGAGAGGCGGCGGTCGGACCGCGAACAGACCGGCGGTCAGAAAAATGGCATTCTGACCGTGGCGGTCACCGCCGCGATCGACCGCCACTTCCCCACTCCGACCGCCACGGCGGTCATGACCGCCGGGCTGGAGTTTGCGCACTCCGGCCCGGCGGTCGTCCCAAGACCGCCAACGGTATCATGACCCTGCCTACCGCCGCGGTTTCTGGCGGTCGGGAACCGTCATGCGAACCATGGCGGTAGGCACTATCGGGGCCAGGGAATTCCTTCCCTGGCACTGATAGGGGTCTCCCCCACCCCCCACTACCCACCCGAGTCCTCCCCCCACACCCTCCACCCCCCTGCCACCCCCCAGAGGTGGTACGAACCCCCTCCCCACCCCCACCCCGACATGCACATACATGCACCCCGACATGCACACACCCCCAACATGCACATATACACACCCCCTACACACACATACACAACGGGGACACATACCCGCACACATACATGCAGACATGCGCACCTGCCGAACAGCACACATTACCCATAGACACAGCAGCACCCCCCGCCCGCATACACGCACTCACACACCCCCTCTACACACTCACACGCACACCCCCATGCACGCCCACATCACACAACACCCCCCCCTCCCCCTCCCCTCACGGACGGTCAACTTACCTTGTGCGTTGGTCCTCCGGGAGGCGACGGGAGCCATGGGGAGGTGACCGCCAACAGAAGACCGCCAACAGAAGACCGCCACACAGATATGTGGGTCGTAATTCTGTGGGCGGTGTTCTGCTGGCGTGGCGGTGGAGGTTGACCAGTCTCCACTTTTCCGCCGACCTCCAGTGTGGCTGCTGGCGGTTTCCCGGCGGAACGCTCCCAGCGGTCGGAATGCGCACAGCGGCATACCGCCGCGGTCGGCGGTCTTCACCGCGGCAGTAACTCGGCGGTCTCGCGAAAAGACCGCCAAGGTCAGAATGAGGGCCAAGGTCTTTATTGCCTTGTCGCAATTCTAACAGTTCTCGGTCTGCGGATAGAGTAACTGTTCTTTCATCAAACACTCTTTCAAATTCCCGGACAAAGTTTTTCCAATCATAAAGCAGGGGACTGTCTTTACGCACAAGAGGGATTGCCCAGGTGGCCGCGTCTCCAGTCAAATAGGATAGCAGGAAGGCTACCCTGGATTGGGCATCAGGGAAGTTGTTTGGTCGACATGTAAAAGGCAATTCCACTTGAGTCAAAAAGGTTTGTGCTTTCCGAAGTTCACCTGAAAACCTTTCTGGGGGAGCCAAAGGAATGGGTGTGGGAACTGTGAGTGAAATGTTAGTTGAAGGATTAAGCCCTCCAACACCCATTCGACTTTGCTCCATCTGTCCCACTCTGTTTTGTAACTGATCCCCCCATTCTGCTAGGTTGACTGCTATGTTTTTAGATTCTACTACATTTAGTTGGAGCTGCGTAACTACCTAAAGTAACTCGTCCTATGGGGCCATATTGAGAACCTAGCGCAAACCAGGAGGATTAAAAATTTGTGGGCTCACTATTCTGTCAGGGAGACTGGATCCTCGGGAGCTTGCGCCTGTTCCCAATATGTCCACCTCCTGGCAGCTCCAAACTCTACTTGCTATTATAGCACAGAGTTAAAGAATGGCCAAGCGGGGATGGGGTTTTAGGTTGGGAACAGTGAGGAAGGAGACCTGTGGAAGCAAGAGTTAAGAACACAATGACAAGATTATGCACATTGACTTTCATAAAGCTTGTCCCTAATATTTATGTACTGATAACATAAATGACCAAGAGCTTCTCTATAACATGCCCTATTAGCTCTGGGTATCTGGAAAATAAAGAAGGATTATGCAAATTTCCATATGAGCTTTTTTAGAATAACATCTTATGTTCTGAACATTGAATAACACTCTGCTGAATCTGGGATTCAAGAATACTCTGAACATTAAATAACACTGTTGAATCTGGGTTTTAAGAATACCATGAACATTGAATAACACTATGTGGAATCTGGGTTTCAAGAATACTATGATCGTTGAATAACACTCTGTTGAATCTGGGTTTCAAAAAACTACCATGAACATTGAATAACACTCTGTTGGATCTGGGTTTCAAGAATACCATGAACATTGAATAACACTCTGCTGAATCTGGGTTTCAGGAATACCATGAATATTGAATAACACTCTGTTGGATCAGGGTTTCAAGAATGCCATGAACATTGAATAACACTCTGTTGAATCTGGGTTTCAAGAATACCATGAACATTGAATAACACTGTTGCTAATTCATACTTCAAGATTCTAATGTCATGAATGATCGCGCAATCTGCCGATCTGTACTGCAAGAATTAAATGCCAAGAATGAATCGCGCACACTGTTGCAGATTCGTACATCAAGATGCAAATGTCATGAAATTTTTGCGCACTCTGCCGATCTGTACTACAAGAGTTAAATGCCAGAAATGAATCGCGCACCCTGTTGACGACTCGAACATCAAGGTTTTTAATGCCAGGATACGTTTGCGCACACTGCCGATCTGGACTGTGAAAGTTAAATGCCAAGAATGAATTGTGCACTCTGTTGCTGATTCAGCCATCACGGTTTAAATGCCAAAATACAATCGCGCACACTGTCGATCCGAACTGTGAGGGTTAAATGCCAAGAATGAATCGTGCACTCTGTTGCCGATTCAACCATCAAGGTTTAAATGCCAAAATACGATTGTGCACACTGCCGATCCACGTGGAGCTGGGCTGGGTCCCTTAAATTGACTCAGGCCCCGCCCACGTGCCACACCTAGCCCGACTGCAGGAAGGGATTCTAGAAAGGCTTAGAATAGGGACCACACCCTAACCACACCCTGTCATACTGCAGCAAAGCCTTGAAAATGAGCAATACATTACAAACAGCATTAATGATGTTTCAACATGAATCTCTGCAATGCAAAAGGTTAACATATTGCATTTACACATAACGCATGAATTATTACATTTCATCAGAGTTGGTTTATTGCATTACGTGGCCCTTAGAGAGCGCACTGTCCTGATGTTGACAGTGCCTTTTTTATATGGGAAAGCCTACCTTGCATCTCATTGATGCAAGGTGGGTTCACACATCGAAAACAATTACATTAACTCCTATATTTTGACACTAGACATGTCTAGCGTCAAAATGTAAATATGGAGTTAAGTAGTTACGTTTGCGCTGCATTTGTGTAAAAATAAATGATCACCTCAAATATCTGTTTTTCTAACAACGTTTTTAAGCATAGAATTGGCACAGTGCCATCCACAACAAGCTAAACAAGCATTTGCAATACAACAGGTTTCGCATTTGCTTGAGTTACAGCTATTAGCATTTAAACTCCTAACCGGACTTTTCTTGAGACACAAATAAAAAGAAAAAAAACACAGCGCAATCACGCTGAAATTTAAAACCAAAATAGTGGCCACGATCACGCTATGTAAAACCCAGCACAATCTCGCTGCATAGAAAATAAAAAGACTAAGTAGTCCTGAAATCATGCTGAAAACATGGAGCCTAGTATGTTTTCGGTACTTGGCCAGTGCACTCGAGAATGGCTAAACACTGGAAAGGCATGACATATGCATGCCTTTCACTAATAAAATCAAGTGGATTTTAAAAGGCAAGCCCACGAACCAATGAAAGTGACATGTGTGACATGGGCTTGGTTCACAGCCCAAAGAGAGATTACAACAGGGACAGAGCGCCTGTGCCTAAAAACAACAACATTTTTTGCCATTTGTGCAGCAAAGTTTTTAAGCATATGATTGGCCAAGTGTCATCTTTGCCACGCTGTAAAACGACAAAAGCCTTTCACCACTCTAGGCACAGTATTACTGCTTTGAACTGGGAAAATACCATCCAAGCCAACCTGGAATGAGCAAAAGCAACCCTGACACGTTTCAATGTCATTACATCTCTTCAGAGAAGTCTAGCTATGTCCAGACACAAAGGAGCACCCATTATAAGTCAAACCAACACCATTTCAGAGTTAGATGATGTATAACGTATGCAAAACAGAAGAGAGAAGTCTGGGTAATTTCAAAATTTAGGTGGAGAGTAGCTCTAGTAAGGAACTGCCTGCAACACCAGCAACACTCCAAATTTGCTCACCTCAAATATCTGGTTTTCTATCAAAGTTTTTAAGCATAGGATTGACACTGTGCCATCCATGCTGAGCTAGAAAATAACAAAGTATTTTGCTATTTGTATATCAAAATCTTTAAGCATAGGACTGGTCCAGCACCATCCTTGCCGAGCTATAAAACATCAAAAGCTTTTCACCTCATCGTGCACAAGATTACAGCTTGAACTAGTAAAATAGCATCCAAGCCAACCAGGAATGAGAAAACGCAACTCCTGGCACATGTTTCAATGTCATTACAACCCTTCATAGAGATTTGGCTTTGTCCAGACACAAGGGCGCACCCAGTATAAGTCAACACAACACCCTTTCAGGGATAGAGTGACACATAAATTATGCAAAACAGAAGAGAGAACTCTGGGTAGTTCCAAGTTTAGGTGGAGAGCATCTCCAGCAAGGAGGACTTGGCAACACCAGCAGCATTCTATGGCCCAGATTTATACTTTTTCATGCAATAATGCACTAACGCAGTTTTGCGTGAAAAAGTATACTGCCAGCTATCGCCATTCCAAGACATGGCTAGCGTCATGAAAAAGGATGCTAGCCAGGTGGGAGAGGCATAGGGGGAAGAGGAGGTTGTTCGTCAAAGGATGACACTAGTATGGGCAGAGGCATAAGAATGCCTCTAACCAGGCTAGCATCATTTTTTGAAGTAAAACCACATGACTCCTGTCTTAGTAAAAATAGGATTCATGCCCACCTCTCCAATGGCCAAGCCCAGGGGACATGTGTACCCTGGGCATGGCCATGGGGCCCAGTGCCATGTAGGGGGCCCACGTTAGGCTCTCCTATGACATTAAAAAAAATATATAAACTACTTACCTGTACTTACCTTACTTAACTGAGATGGGGTCCCCCATCCTGTGGTGTCCCTCTGGTGTGGGTGGGGGTATCCCTAGGGCAAGGGAAGGACACCTGTGGGCCTATTCCATGGTCTCTGACCATGGAATTATGCCCAAAGGTCCCCTAACGCCTGCCCTGACCCAGGCGTTAAATAATGGCGCTAAGCAGGCCTAACACCATTATTTAAGGCCCCTTTCCCCCTGTGCATGATTTTAGCACAGGAGAAATAATATGGCTCTAAAGCCATATCGTAATTTTTTTACGGGAACGCCTACCTTGCATCTCATTGACACAAGGTAGTTTCCCTCAAGCACAAAATGACTTTAAATCAAAACGTTGGCACTTGACGGGTCTAGAGCTAAAGTTTAAATATGGAGTTAGGTTTGCACCGAATTTACATTTAAAAAAATTATGCAGATTCGGAGCAAAGCAAGTATAAATCCAGGCCTAGATTTGCTCACCTCAAATATCTGTTTTTTAGCAAAGTTTTCAAGCATAGAAGTGGCACAGTGCCATCCACCACAAGCTAAAAAACAACATTATTTTGCCATTTGTGCAGCAAAATCTTTGAGCATAGGATTGGCCCAGTGCCATCTTTGCCAAGCTGTAACACAACAAAAACCTTTCACCACTACAGGCACAGTATTACAGCTTTGAACTAGTAAAATACCATCCTAGCCAACCTGGAATGAGCAAAAGCAACCCCTGACACATGTTTCAACGTCATTACTTCTCTTCAGAGAAGTTTAGCTTTTTCCAGACACAAGGGAGCACCCAATATAAGTCAAAACAACACCCTTTCAGGGTTAGAGTGACATATAAACTATGCAAAACAGAAAAGATAATTCTGGTAGTTCCAAGTTTAGGCGGAGAGCAGCTCCAGTAAGGAACACCCTGCAACACCAGCAACATTCAAGATTTGCTCTCCTAAAATGTCTGTTATTCTAGCAAACTTTTTAAGCATAGGATTGGCACAGTGTCATCCATGCCAAGCAAGAAAGTGACAAAGTCTTTTACCATTTCTACAGCAAAATGTTTAAACATACGATTGATCCAGTGCCGTCTTTGCTGAGCTGTATAATGACAAAAGCCTTTCACCACTCCAGGAACAGTATTATAGCTTTGGATTGGCAGAATACCATCCAAGCCAGCCTGGAACGAGCAAAAGTAACCCCTGACATGTTTCAATTTCATTGCTTCTCTTCAGAGAGGTTTAGCTTTGTCCAAACACAGAGGAGCACCCAGCATAAGTCAAAACAACACCCTATCAGGGTTAGAGTGACGCATAAATGATCCAAAACAGAAGATAGAACACTGAGTAGTTCTCAAGTTTAGGTGGAGAGCAGCTCCAGTAAGGAGCACCCTGCAACTCCAGCAGCACTCAGGATTTGCTCACCTCAAATGTCTGCTTTTCTAACAAGGTTATTAAGCATAGAATTGGCACAGTGTCATCCACGCCTAGGTAGAAAACAACAAAGTCTTTTACCATTTATACAGCAAAATCTTTGAGGATAGGATTGGTTCAGTGCCATCGTTGGTGAGCTGTAAAACAACAAACGCCTTTTACCACTCCAGGAACAGTACTACAGCTTTGGACTGATACAATACCATCCAAAAGAACCTAGAAAGAGCCAAAGCAACCCCGACACGTTTGTTTACATCATTACATCTTTTCAGAGTGCTTTAGCTTTTTCCAGACCCAAGGGAGCACCCAGTATAAGTCAAAACAACACTCTTTTTAGAGTGATGCATAAATTATGGAAGAACAGAAGAGAGAACTCTGGGTAGTTCCCATGTTTAGGTGGAGAGCAGCTCCAGTAAGGAGCACCCTGCAACACAAGCAATACTCTAGATTTACTCTGCTCAAATGTCTGTTTTTCTAGCAAAGTGTTTAAACATAGGAATAGTGAGTGTCACTCGCACCAAGCTAGAAAGTGACAAAGTCTTTAGCCATTTGTCCATCAAACATTTTAAGCATAAGATTGGCTCAGTGTCGTCCTTGCTGAGCTGTAAAATTACAAAAGCCTTTCACCACTCCAAGGACAGTATTACAGCTTGGGACTTATAAAATACCATCCTAGCCAACCTAGAATGTGCAAAGCAACCCCTAACACATGTTTATGTGTAATTACATCTCTTCAGAGAGATTAAGCTTTATCAAGACACAAGGGAGCACCCAGTATAAGTCAAAACAACACCCTTTCAAGGTTAGAATGATGCATAAATTATGCAAAACAGAAGAGAGAACTCTGGGTAGTTCCCACATTTAGGCAGAGAACAGCTCCAGTAAGGAGAACTCTACAACATCAGCAACACTCTAGATTTGCTCTCCTCAAACATCTGTCTTTCTAGCAAAGTTTTTAAGCTTATGATTGACACAGTGTCATCCACGCCAAGCTAAAGAAACGACAAAGTCTTTTGCAACTTGTACAGCAAAATCTTTAAGCATAGGATTGGCTCAGTGCCATCCTTGCTGAGGTGTAAAATGACAAAAGCCTTTTACCACTCCAGGCACAGTATGTCAGCTTTGGACTGGTGAAATACCATCCAAGCCAACCTGGAATGCGTGAAAGCAACCCTTGGCATGTGTTTTAATGTCATTGCATCTCTTCAAAGAGGCTTAGCTTTGTCCAGACACAAGGGAGCACCCAGTATAAATGAAAACAACACCCTTTCAGGGTTAGAGTGATGCATAAAATATGCAAAACAGAAGAGAGATCTCAGGGTAGTTCCTAAGTTTAGGCTGAGAACAGCTCCAGTAAGGAGTACCTTGCAACACCAGCAACACTCTCTCTAGATTTTATAATCTCAAATGTCTGTTTTTCTAGCAAAGGTTTTAAGAAAAGGATTGGCACAGTGCCAACCACACCAATCTAGAAGGCGACCAAGTCTTTTGCCATTTTTACAGCAAAATCTTTAAGTTAAGAATTGTCCCAGTGCTTTTCTTGCTGAGCTGTAAAATGACAAAAGCCTTTCACCTCCCCAGGAACAGTATTATATAGTTGGACAGGTAAAATCCTCTCCAAGACAAACTTGAATGACCAAAAGCAATCCCTGAAGAATAGTTTGAGGTCATTACATCTCTTCAAAGAGGTTTAGCCTTGTTGTGACATAAGGGAGCACCCAGTATAAATGAAAACAACATCCTCTCAGGGTAAGAGTTATGCATAAATTATGCAAAACAGAAAAGGGAACTCTGGGTAGTTTCTAAATTTAGGATGGAGAACAGCTCCTGTAAAGAGCACCCTGCAACACTCTAGATTTGCTCACCGCAAATTTCTGGTTCTCTAACAAGGTTTTTAAGCATAGGATTGGCAGAGTGCAATCCAAGCTGAGATAGAAAGCGGCAAAGGCTTTTGTCATTTTTACAACAAAATCTTTAAGCATAGGATTGGCCCAGTGCCATCCTTGCGGAGCTGTAAAATAACAAAAGCTTTTCATCACTCCAGGCACATTATTATTGCTTTGGACTGGTAAAGTATAATCCAAGCCAACTGGGAATAAACAAAAACAACCTCTGAAGTGTTTTGATGTCCAGACACAAGGGAGCAGCCAGTATAAGTCAAAACAAGACCCTTTCAGGGTTAAAGTGATGCATAAAGTATACAAAACAGAGGAGAGAACTCTGGGTAGGTCCCAAGTTTTGGTGGAGAGCAGCTCCAGTATGGAGCAACCTGCAGGTGAGAAAATATAGAGTGCCGCTGGTGTTTCAGGGTGCTCCTTTCTGTCATTTTACAGCTTGGCAAAGATGGCACTGGGCCAATCCTATGCTCACATAAATGGTCACATGCCTTATAACTGCTAACCTCTGAGTGAGATAGATTTTCAAGGCTAAATCGATACACTTGTTTTGTTAAAGATTGCTCTGCAGAAATAACTTCCCATATTTCCTTCCTATCAGTTTTATGAGCTTTAGTATTATATATATACCGGGTAACAGCAGTTGAATTGTCAGCAATAAACTGAATATCAATATTAATATTCCACATTTGTAGTATTAAAGGATTATAATCATTGATGTGCAGTGATGCGCGCTTTTTAATTTGTATGTGTTTTAGGGGACTTTCATTTAACATGTCTAACAGAAGAAATAACATTATTGTCACAATACATACCTTGGTTTGATTCCCTCAGGAGCAGAAGATAGGCCCTCACAAGGCAAAGCTGACAGGGCAATCACAAGCATACAGGGAAACACACACATGCACAAGATGGCACACGCAGATACAATAACACTGCATTTACATCCCAACAGGACTCCCACTCAACATCACCGGAGAGGAGGTGCTACCAACATCCAGTCCCCCCACAAAGAAGGCCCACAGTGATGACAGCAGCTCTGCACACCTGGATCACGATGACCAACCTGGCCCATCAGGGACCTCTGGACAGTTGGTTACCCTGCCACAGTCCAATACCACCACAGAGCCTCCCCCCTCAGGAAACACCAGCACAACACACACCCAGCAGGCCAATACCACTGTCCCCAGGACATGTCAATCAGCAGTGTGTCAACCACTACAGGGATGCAGGCAACCCCACAAACACAGGATGAAAAGGGACGTGGGGTCAGTGGCAGTGGGCACAAGGTTCAGGGGACAGAGGCACAGGACAACAGGGAAGCTGGGGGGACTGCTGAGCGACAGGGGGAGGACAGGCCCAGGGAACCCACTCTCCACGAAGCACTTGCAGGGATCCTGGGAGCATACCACCATTCCCAGGAGACCTTGGGCCAGAACCTGGCTAAGTTGCAGGAGACCCAGCGGCTGCAGGAGAGACAGCGCCTGGGGGTCAGGGAGGACCTCAAACACATCCACACCATCCTTTTCACCATTGCAGGGGTGCTTGCTGACATGGCCAACACCATGAGGGAGGCAGTAACACACCAACGGGCCCCTGACCCTAGCCACACCGAAGATCAGCCCTCCACCTCTGCCAGCGCTAGTGGACAGGAGGCCCGGCGACAGGACCAAAAGGCCACCAGCACCCCACCCCCTGCAGAAGGAGAACCACCCCACAAACAGTCCCTGTGATCCAGGCAGAAGCCAGAGATCATTGCCAAGACCCCCGCCAGGAAATAAGACTCTCCTGAATATCACCCTTGTGTCCCACTATGTCACCCTGTCCACCTTGAACTGCCATTGCTCCCCTTCCTATGCCCTCTTGGACAATGCACCAGTGATACAAAGAGACTGGACTCTATCTGGATATTCCTCCACCATCACCCGGGCCCATTGCACATCCCCCTTCACCTCTAAGCACTTAAATAAACACCCTTGGAACAAATACAAGTATGGAGTCTGTCAATTGTTTGAAATATGTATTAGTTTAACAAGATGTAAACATTTCAGTTCATATGTACAGTTATATATACATTGGTATGACCTGTAGTGGGCAGCAGTAAACACACCAGGAGCCAGAGTGGGCCACAGAATCTGAAAATAGAGATTCCATAGGGTACAGTAAGTGTCCATAGACATAGGGAAATCAGACTGCCATGTCGAATGTCTAACACAAAACTGCAATGTAAAGTGAATTTACAGTGTCTTACCTGTGTGTCACTGGAAGTAGTGTTGAATGAGAGAACTTCTGTTGTCCACATCTTCATCCTCTACCTCCTCTTCATCACTGCCCACAGGCCCCACCGCTGCCACAATACCATCTCCAGGCTCATCTTCCTGCAGAAAAGGCACCTGGCGTCTCAAGGCCAGGTTGTGCAACATGCAACGATGATCTGGCACACCTTCTTGGGTGAGTAGTACAGGGATCCACCTGTCAGATTGAGGCACCTGAACCTGGCCTTCTGGAGGCCAAAGGTTCTTTCAATTATCCTCCTTGTTCGCCCATGTTCCTCATTGTAACGTTCCTCTGCCTTTGTCCTGGCATTCCTCAATGGGGTCAGTAGCCATGAGAGGTTGGGGTAACCAGAGTCACCTGCAAATATCAAGGGGTACCTGTTAGCCACACTCTCACCCTTAGGGACAACCCTATACCCATACACCAACATACACTGGGTGGAGACATACACCCGGTGCCTCTGGAGTTGAGCCATCACATATGGGATGCTGCTATTCCTCAAGATAAAGGCATCATGCAAAGAGCCAGAATACTTGGCATTCACATGGGAGATGTACTGGTCCACCAAACACACCATCTGCACATTCAGAGAGTGAAAGCTTTTTCTATTCCTGAACACCTGTTCATTTCTCCGGGGGGGGGGGGCAAATGCTACTTGTGTACCATTAATGGCACCAATGATGTTGGGGATATGTCCCAGGGCATAAATGTCAGACTTCACTGTGGCCAAATCCTCCACGTGGGGGAATACGATTTAGCTGCGCATGTGTTTCAGCAGGGCACCCAACACTCTGGTCAACACATTGGAGAACATTGGCTGAGACATCCCTGATGCCATGGCCACTGTTGTTTGGAAGGAACCACTTGCCAGGAAATGGAGCACTGACAGGACCTGCAGTAGAGGGGGGATACCTGTGGGCTGGCGGATAGCTGAATCAGGTCTGGCTCCAATTGGGCACACAGTTCTTGGATTGTGGCCTGATCAAGTCTGTAAGTAAGGATAATGTGCCTGTCCTCCATAGCCGCCGGGTCCACCAGGGGTCTGTACATGGGGGGATTTCTCCATCTCTTATTCATCCTCAGCGGTTGGACTCTAGGTTGGAACACAGTGAGCAGAGGGTCATATTCGCACATATGTGAAAATAAAAATGCATTTCTTCCTTTACAGAAACAGTATTTGAATTTGAAAGTTAGTTGATGTGCCAATGTCTGCTGTGACGCAGTTAGGTGCCATGACCTGTGCCCCCCTGAAATGGCAGCTGCCTGACCTGTGAGGTGAGACAAGTGGAAATGAGGTAATTCCGCTGGCGTTACGTGCCGTTACGGTTGGCGGTCGACGACTACCGCACAACTTCGCATTTGTTATCATTGGGCCCTATGGGTTCCAGGAGCCAATAGCGATGTATGCCTGTGGTGACGGTACGCACCCCCGCGGACGTGACCGCCATGTTCTATCTGTTCAATCACTTGCTACCTGACCTTCAACAGTAGAGGACCTATAATGCAAGTGCTGCTCTGACCTGTGCTGGAAGTGACAATGGATCAAGTGTCGGGAAAGGGCCCCCGCCTTCACTTCAGAGGAGTTGGAGAGACTAGTGGATGGGGTCCTACCCCTGTATACTTTACTCTATGGTCCTCCAGACAAACAGGTGAGTACACTGTGAGCATGATGCGTGGCCATGAATGTATGTATTGCTGTGTGTGTAAGCCTCGTGTGGTGAGGGCTGAGGGGTCATGTCTGGTGGTCAATGCCTGTGCATAAGGGGATGGGAGGGATATTGTGGGACAGGAGTGTAACAGTCATAATGGTATGACTAATCCCTTTTTTCTATGCATATTTTCCTGCAGGTCAGCGCCCATCAGAAAAAGGGTATTTGGCGTGCCATCGCCAAGGATGTGCGGGCCCTGGGGGTCTTTGACAGACGGAGCACCCACTGCGGCAAACGGTGGGAGGACCTGCACAGCTGGGCAAGGAAGACGGCGGAGGCCCAGCTGGGGCTGGCCTCCCAAAGAGGAAGGGGTGCCCGTCGTACCCTGACCCCCTGATGTTCCGCATCCTGGTGGTGGCCTATCAGGAGTTGGATGGGTGCTTGAAGGCATCACAGCAGCCAAAAAGGGGTGAGTACAGATTAATTACTTCACGTGTGTTAAGGTTGTACCTGGGAGGGGGATGTGAGCTGTGGGTGCCCCTATGCCAGTGTGAACTGGCAGGGTTAGGTCCCTTGTTGGTCAGGCTATCAAGCACTCCAATTCCAATAGTGTTAGTGGGCATCTACTACTGGGCAGGGTCCTGTTGGTTTCAGGTGTGCAGCCAATGGCGTTGGGCAATGTACCCCATGGGCTGGTGACTACCATTATAACTGGTAGTGCATGGCCTAGTGCAGAGGGCTGATCCCTGTGTGTTGTGTACGCCAACAGTAGTGTTGTTTCTGACATTGACCAAGTGTATCCTCTGTCTCTCCCACCCCTTTTTGTTTTGTCACCCTGTCCTCGTGTGCATTAGCATAATCTGGTGGAGGAGCAGAGGCACCGGCGACGGAGGGAGATGCATCCCACATGGGCCTGGAGGCTGAATTCACCAAGGGTAAGGGCACCAGTGGGACGGAGGGCGAGGGGAGCACCACACCGGAGACAGGAGAAGACACTACAGACAGCGACTTCTCCTCTGATGGAAGCTCCCTGTGGTGGCGGACAACTCTGTGCCCGCCCCAACAACAGGTACAGGTGCCACCCCCCTACCAGCACCACCTTCCCATCAGCCCCTCAGCGTGTTTCCCATGCCCGCTCACCCAGGAGGGTGGGCATCTCCTTCACCCCAGGCACCTCAGGCCCTGCCCCAGTCAGCCCTGCTGCCCTGAGTGAAGAGGCTATTGACCTCCTGAGATCCCTCACTGTTGGGCAGTCAACCATTCTGAATGCCATTCAGGATGTTGAGAGGCATTTGCAACAAACAAATGCATACCTGGAGGGCATTCACTCTTGTGTGGCGGCCCAACAGAGAGCATTTCAGGCTCTGGCCTCTGCACTGATGGCAGCCATTGTCCCTGTCTCTAGCCTCCCGCCTCTAACTTCCTCTACCCAGTCCCAATCACCTCAACCCCAACCTATCCCAAGCACACCTTCAGACCAGCATTCACCCAAATCAACACACAGAAGTGGCTCAGGCAAACACAAGCACCACACATCATCCCACAGGCACTCACACAAACACCATCCAGAAGCAGACCAACAACATCTACTGCCTCCACTGTATACCCTTCCTCCTCCTCGTCCACCTCCCTCCCAGTAGCATCTCCACTCACACCTGCATGCACTACATCCTCATCCCCTACCTCCATCATCAGCACGCCTATCACTACACTCCCCTCACTGGCAGTCACCACCCCCACATCCATGCACACGTCCCCTGTGACCTCTCCCACTGTGTCTGTGACCACTCCTCCCATAGTACACAAATGCAAGCACACACCCACCCAACAGCCCTCCACCTCACAACAGCATCCAGCTCATGCACCTGCACCCAAACACAGCAGACTAACCCCTCCTACAACCACTCCCTCTTCCTCCAATCCCAAACCTTCACCCTCTTCCAGCCCCAGTGTACCTAAGAAGCTTTTCCTCGCCAACCTTGACCTCTTCCCTACCTTCCCCCCCCGTCCATTACCTCGGGCTAGGGTGGCCAGAACCCAGCCCAGTACCTCGGCCACCAACTCCACATCCGATGTGGTTTCTGAAGCTCTGAGAGGCTCTAAGGAGGCACTTGTCAGCCCAGCCAGTGTACCACCAACGCCTGCCAAGGCCAAGAAGGTTCTGCCACCAGGAAAGGGCAAAAAGGGGAGAGCATCCAGCGAGGAAAAGGAGGCACAACCAGCCAGCAAGGCCAAGGAAAATATTCCAGCTGGCAGAAGCAAGGAGGCAGTGCCATCTGCCAAGGGCAGGAAGGGGCACATAACACCAGCCAGGGCACTTCAGCCATCTGAGGCTGCAGGGGAAGGGCTGAAGCCTCCCCCCTCCACTGGCAGCACCGCCAGCTGCACCGCAGCCAGCACCGCCACCTGCACCACGGCCAGCACCGCCACCTGCACCATAGCCAGCAGCACCGCAAGCACCGCAAGCAGCACTGGCACCAGCAGCAGCACCAGCGGGCAGCCGTCCGAGGCTGCAGGGGAAGGGCTGAAGCCTCCCCTCCGCCGGCAGCACCGCCACCTGCACCGCAGCCATCAGCACCACCTGCACCATCACAAGCACCACCGCAAGGAGCACCGCCACCAGCAGCAGCAGCCCCAGTGGGCAGCCATCCGAGGCTGCAGGGGAAGGGCTGGAGACTCCCCCCTCCATTGGCAGCACCAACACCTGCACCGGCACTGCAACCACTGTACAGCCGCCCCGCCGGCGGATGGACTGTAGTCCTGCATCCATGGTGTGTCATGCATCCTGCCCACAGAAAATCGTGTGGATCTGACACCCAGGTGAGTGACTGTGACTTTGCACACCCCATGTGCTGCATCACTGGACACAAAGCCTTCTCCAGAACCAGATGAAAAAGGCATCCACTAAGCCCCTCCTTGGCAGGATGAAGCACACTGGGCACAAAGCCCCTTCCAGAACCAGTGGAAGAAGGCATCCACTCACCCTATCCTTGGCAGGATGAAGCACACTGGGCACAAAGCCCCTTCCAGAACCAGTGGAAGAAGGCATCCACTCACCCTATCCTTGGCAGGATGAAGCACACTAGGCACAAACCCCCTCCAGAACCAGTAGAAGTAGGCATCCACTTGAGAGACTGTGGCTTTGCACTCCCCAGGGCCAGGCAGTGGACAAACCACCCACTTGAGAGACTGTAGGCTTGCACTCCCCAGGACCAGGCAGTGGGCAAACCACCCACTTGAGAGACTGTGGCTTTGCACTCCCCAGGACCAAGCAGTGGGCATGGAGCCCCCTCCAGGAGCAGTGCATTGTACCATCTTCCAGCTGAGGTGCCCCCCCTTCCCTGTCCCCCTGAGGTGCCTGTGTGTTTACAACCTGATGCCCTTGCAGTGTTCGCTCCGTTTTGAGGTAGGAGTCAAGTGTGGGCTTGGCCTACGTGTTTTGACACAGTGGGCCACGGACATTTTGAGTGGACAGTGTCCCACCTTTTATAAATATTGTACATTTTGTAAATACTGTTTTTGAATTATAAACGTATTTCTAACTATTTCTAATATAACTCCCATTTTAATCCATTCTTTTTGTCCTTGCGTTGTTCCAGAGGGTTACGGGTGTATATGTAATGTTGTTGCATGTGTTTGTGTGTATGGTGTTGGGGATGGGGGTGTTGCATGTTGTGTGTGTGTGACTCTCTTTTTCCTCCCCCTCCACTGTTTGCTAGGTGCAGTACTCACCGTGGTCGTCATCGCCGGTGTTGGTACTCCTGGTATATGAGCAGAAACACCAGCATGGGGAAGACCTGCAGCTCGGGCTTCATGGTGTCATGATTCTTCCTTGAGTGTTGGGAGGTGAGTCGTTTCCCTTCAGAACACTGTTTCCGCTGTGCTTTTGATGGTGTTGGTACCGCCCCGGAAAATGTGGTGGATAGGCCTCTTGTAATACAGTGGGCGGAACCTTGTCTTCCGCCTGACTGTTGGTGGTTACCCCCATGGTGTTTGTTGCTACCGCTGTGGCGATCGGAGTGTTAAAGTGGCTTTATATGTTGGCGGTTTCCGCCGTGGTCATGATTCCATTTTTTTTACTGCCGGCCTGTTGGCAGTGTTACCGCCGCTTTATCACCGACCGCCCGGGTTGTAATGAGGGCCATATTGTCTTATTTGAGCTTTCATTTTTGGCCACCAAAAATGTATTTCTCTGTATCAATTCTTGATTTTTTTTTTAACCCCTTTGTGATCAGCCAATTAATCATCATGACAAGCTTGAAGGACTTTTTCTTGTAGTTCTAAGGTTGGTATATACAATGTGCCTTTATGATAAGGCAATCCATGCTTGGTCACTCTTTCTGGTGCTTTGTTGGACCACATCAACATTTTTTCTTTTGTTAAGGCTTCTTGAATTCCTGTGGCCAAGCCTGCATAATACTGTAGATGGCTAAAACAAACTTCTTCTTTGGAATGAACAAACTTTTTTCTGGAATCTCCTTAGATGGATTGACATCTATCAGAGACAGTGAATCCACCTTGCCATTGGCTATTCAGGTCAAAAGGTAAAGATAAAATCAAAGTCCTAATAAATAAAGGGTCCAACACAATTGTCTTGCTGTTAAGGTGCGGGCTGATTTCAGAAACTGTAAGTTCCGATGGTCAGTGTAAACAGTTACCTTATTCTAAGCCCCCAATAGGTAATGTCTCCAATCACAAAAGGTCTCTGTGACTTCCGAAAGCTCCTTATTAGCGATGGAATCATTTATTTCAGGTGGGGTCAACTTTTGAGAGATGAAGGCTACTGGGTGCAATTGTCCTGTATTTTTATGATGCTGAGAAAGAATACCCCCAATAGTGGCTTCCGAAGCGTTGGCTTCCACAAAATAAGGCTCATCTGTATTGAGCGGTAGCAGAATTGGGGTTGTGGTGAAAGAATCTTTCAAAAAACTAAAAGATTCATATGCTTACCTTGACCACTCAGACTTCACTCCTTTTTTAATAAATGAGTGATGGGGCTGACTGTTTGCGAGAAGCTGAAAATTAACCTTCAATAGAAATTGGCAAATCCCAAAAAACTTTGGATTTCCTTAACACTGCCAGGAGGAGGCCAATCTCGAACTGCCCTTACCTTAGCTGGATCCATATAGACCCCCTTAGGTGACAAAATAAATCCAAGGAATTCCACTTGTTTCACATGTAATGCACACTGTTCCAACTTTCCACATTGTGTTCTTGCAATCTTGTGAGGATTGATTGGACATGTGACACATATTCCTGCAGATTGTCAGAGAAGATCAAGATATCATCAATGTACACCACAGCGAATCTATCAAGGTATTCTCGTAATATATAATTTACAAGGTATTGAAAGGCCACGGGGGTGTTCCATAACCCATATGGCATCACTTGATATTCGAATAATTCATATTGAGTTTGGAAGGCTGTTTTCTATTCATCGCCAGATGCCACTCAACTTAAGTGATACACACCTTGTAAATCTAATTTGATGTATATTTTAGCACTTTTCGCTTGATCAAAGAGATAGCATATATCTGTTCTTGATAGTAATCTGATTGAGGGCTCGATAGTCTATGCAAGCTTGAAGACCCCCATCCTTCTTGGAAATTAAAAACAGTAGGGAAGAGACTGGAGATTGAGAGGGGCGAATAAATCCATTGGCTAAGTATTGATCTAAATATTCTTCCAGATTGTGATTGTCAGACTCAGTTAAAGCATATATTTGACTGCATGGGAGTATTGCTCTTGGTATCAACTCAATTTTGCAATCATACAGTCGAGGTGGTGGCAATTTCTCAGCCTCTTTCTTATCAAAGACTGTAGCTAGATCCTCATATTCTTTCAGAATTTCTGTGGTTTCAAGAACACAAATCATAGGAGTATGCGATGCTAAACAGGCCAAAACAACAAGTGATGGACGGAATGCTGAACATTGTCAAACACTCACCCCCAGTCATAGATCTGGGTTTAATCCATCGTTCTTTTGCTCACCATGCCACCCCAGTTTGGACACAGCCATATGCAAATCAGTCTTGACCCTGTTCCTCATGGGAACAGTCCAGACCAAACTGCCAAGCCAGGTCCTCACTGGACCGGAAACAAGCATCCTGGGACCGGTTTCGGGGTTTCACCCCTCATCAGCCAGGCTAGCTTGAATCCAGTGGCATGGGAAGCACGGGACCCACGTCTGGGCATACCCTTCCCACTTAGGGCGACAAAGCAAAAACAACAAGTGATGGACGGAATGCTGAACATTGTCAAACACTCACCCCCAGTCATAGATCTGGGTTTAATCCATGTTCTTTTGCTCACCATGCCACCCCAGTTTGGACACAGCCATATGCAAATCAGTCTTGACCCTGTTCCTCATGGGAACAGTCCAGACCGAACTGCCAAGCCAGGTCCTCACTGGACCGGAAACAAGCATCCTGGGACCGGTTTCGGGGTTTCACCCCTCATCAGCCAGGCTAGCTTGAATCCAGTGGCATGGGAAGCACGGGACCCACGTCTGGGCATACCCTTCCCACTTAGGGCAACAAAGCAAAAACAACAAGTGATGAACAGAATGCTGAACATTGTCAAACACTCACCCCCAGCCATAGATCTGGGTTTAATCCATCGTTCTTTTGCTCAACATGCCACCCCATTTTGGACACAGCCATATGCAAATCAGTCCTGACCCTGTTCCTCATGGGAACAGTCCAGACCGAACTGCCAAGCCAGGTCCTCACTGGACCGGAAACAAGCATCCTGGGACCGGTTTCGGGGTTTCACCCCTCATCAGCCAGGCTAGCTTGAATCCAGTGGCATGGGAAGCACGGGACCCACATCTGGGCATACCCTTCCCACTTAGGGCGACAAAGAAAAAACAACAAGTGATGGACGGAATGCTGAACATTGTCAAACACTCACCCCCAGTCATAGATCTGGGTTTAATCCATCGTTTTTTTGCTGCCCATGCCGTTCCAGTTTGGACCCAGCCATATGCAAATCAGTCTTGACCCTGTTCCCCATGGGAACAGTCCAGCCCGAACTGCTAGGCCAGGTCTTCTCTGGACTGGAAACAAGCATCCTTAATTCATAATCCATCATTTAATATGCATTCTCAAACACGAAAAAAAAATTACTAGTCTCTAACTTCTGAGATTTCTAGGCCTTCACAGAATAACACCGCTGAATACTTTGGAACTTTTATCGGCTTTTAACAGTTAAAAATATTGTCTGTGACTTATTTGAAAGGTCCTTGCAATTTCGGCGTAGCAGGGACTTTGCTGGAAACTTTTAATAACACCAGCAAATACTTTGGAACTTTTATTGGCTTCGAACATTTACAAATATTGTCCATGGCTTACTTGAATAGTTCTTGCAATTTCCACGTGGCAGGGACTTTGCTGGAAAACCTTTACCTCACATAATGTGCTCTCTCCAAACACCTCTGGATTTCAGTCAGAACACAGTTGAAGTGCCTTAGCGTGCTAGCACTGATAAAACTCAAAGTAAAACATGGACCTAACTAAAAACAAGACAGACATCTCAAAAGTTTTAATTAAATAAATGTGCTAAAACAGAGCAAGCTAAGTGGGGTAAAAGTCACCAGTTGACGGGGGCACGAGTCTGCAAGCCAAAGGCTGAGCTAACTCCTGAATCCCATTAAAATAAATTAGGATTCGCTACAGTGGCACCTGAGCCACGTGCGCAGCTCAATCTCAGGCGTGCAAACACTAGACCTGTAAACTTGTGACTGAACAACCTGATGGCCATCTTGGATTTCTCTTGCTGTTCTTTCCTTGTAATGTCTGTAACATAATTCGAAGAACAATCTGCCAATAAGGACATCGCCTTTTCCACTGTGGATACTTCTTGACCTGCAGGTATTTTGCTTTTCTTTCATACTTTACAGGAGTCAGGACATGGCAACTCTGAGGGGTCTTGGCAATTATTCACTCTTTCTTGTTTAAATGGTCCTTGATAACCCAAACCAACATTTAGTCCCTCATTACAACCCTGGTGGTCGGTGTTAAAGCGGCGGCAATACCACCAACAGGCCGGCGGTAACCAAATTGGAATCATGACCACGGCAGAAACCGCCAACACAGACAGCCACTTTAACACTCCGACCGCCACGGCGGTAGCAACAAACACCATGGCGGTAACCACCAACAGCCAGGCGAAAGACAATGTACCGCCCACCCCATTACAAACCGCCCATCCGCCAGCTTTTCCGGGGTGGCACCAATCCCATCAAAAGCACGATGGAAACAGTACTTTGAAGGGAAACCACTCACCTCTCGACACTCAAGGAAGGACCAGGACGCCATGGAGCCCGAGGTGCAGGTATTCCCCATGCTGGTGTTTCTGCTCATATACCAGGATTACCAACGGCAGCGGCGACGACCACGGTGAGTACTGCACCTAGCTCATAGGGGAGGAGGGGAGGAAAAAGAGAGTGACATACACACGCAAAACCCCAATCCCCACCCTCACCCCCAACACCATACACACAAACACATGCAACATTACATATACACCCTGTAACCCTCTAGAATAACGCAAGAACAAAAGGAACGGAGTCAAATGAGGGTGATATTAGAAATAGTCAGAAATACGTTAATAATTCAAAAACATTATTTACAAAATATACAATATGTACAAAAGGCGGGACAATGTCCACTCAAAATGTCAGTGGCCCACTGGGCCAAAACACAGAGGCTAAGCCCACACTTGACTCCTGCCTCAATACGGAGAGAACACTGCAGGAGCATCAGGTCAAAAACACACAGGCACCTCAGGGGGATGTGGAAGGGGGGGCACCTCAGCCGGAAGTTGGTACAACGCTACTGCTCCTGGAGTGGGCTCCATGCCCACAGCGATGCCCTGGGGAGTGCAAAGCCACAGTCTCTCAAGTGGGTGGTTTGCCCACTGCTTGGTCCTGGGGAGTGCAAGGCCACAGTCTCTCAAGTGGGTGGTTTCCCACTGCTTGGTCCTGGGGAGTGCAAAGCCACAGTCTCTCAAGTGGGTGGTTTGCCCACTGCTTAGTCCTGGGGAGTGCAAAGCCACAGTCTCTCAAGTGGGTGGTTTTCCCACTGCTTGGTCCTGGGGAGTGCAAGGCTACAGTCTCTCTGGTGGGTGCTGGTTTTCCACTGGTTCTGGGGGGGCCTTGGTGCCCAGTGTGCTTCATCCTGCCAGGATAGGTTGAGTGGATGCCTTGTTCCACTGGTTCTGGAGGGGGCTTGGTGCCCAGTGATGCAGCACATGGGGTGTGCAAGGTCACAGTCACTCACCTGGGTGTCAGATCCACATGATTGTCTGTGGGCAGGATGCATGGCACACCATGGATGCATGACTACAGTCCATCCGCCGACGGGGACGGCTGTACAGTGGTTGCAGTGCCAGTGCAGGTGCTGCCAGTGGAGGGGGGAGGCTCCAGCCCTTCCCCTGCAGCCTCAGACGGCTGCCTACTGGGGCTGCTGCTGTTGGTGGCGGTGCTGCTGTCTGCAGAGCAGGTGGCAGTGCTGTCACCAGGGCAGCTGGCGGTGGTGGCCACGGTGCAGGTGGCAGTGCTGGCCATGGTGCAGGTGGCGGTGCAGCTGGAGGTGCTGCCAGTGGAGGGGTGAGGCTCCAGCCCTTCCCCTGCAGCCTCAGACGGCTGCCCACTGGGGCTGCTGCTGGCGGTGGTGGTGCTGCTGTCTGTGGTACAGGTGGCGCTGCTGGCCACGGTGCAGGTGGCGGTGCTGCCAGTGGAGGGGGGAGGCTCCAGCCCTTCCCCTGCAGCCTCGCATGGCTGAAGTGCACTGGCTGGTGTTTTGTGCCCCTTCCTGCCCTTGGCAGATGGTGGTGCCTCCTTGCTTCTGCCAGCATCCGAAGTGAAGGCGGGGGCCCTTTCCCCATACGCTTGATCCATTGTTGCTTCCAGACACAGTTCACAGCAGCACTTGCAGTATAGGTCCTCTCCTGTTCAAGGTCAGGTAGCAAGTGATTGGACAGTTTGAAAATGGCGGTCACGTCCGCGGCGGTACATATCGTCACTGCCGGCGTACATCGCCATTGGCTCCTGGAACCCAAAGGGCTCAATGATAACCAATGCGAAGTTGCGCATCGGTTGTCGACCGCCGACAGCAACAGCGCACAACGCCAGCGGAATTACCTAATTTCCACTTGTCTCTCCTCAGAGGTCAGGCAGCCGCCATTTCAGGGGGGCACAGGCCATGGCACCTAACTGCATCACAGCAGACATTGGCACATCAACTGATTTTCAAATTCACATACTGTTTCTGTAAAGGAAAAAATAAATTTTTGTTGCAACATATCTGTGAATATGACCCTCTGCTCACCATTTTCCACCCTAGAGTTCCACCGCTGAGTGTTGGGTGCCCTGCTGAAACACATGCGCAGCTAAATCGTATTCCCCCAGGTGGAGGATGTGTCACAGTGAAGGCTGACTTTTATGTCCTGGGACATATCCCCAACATCATTGGTGCCATTGATAGTACACATGTAGCACTTGTCCACCCCCCACCGGAGAAATGAACAAATACTCAGGAAAAGAAAAAGCTATCACTCTCTGAATGTGCTGTTGGTGTGTTTGGCGAACCAGTACATCTCCCATTTGAATGCCAAGTATCCTGGCTCTGGGCATGAAGCTTTTATCTTGAGGAATAGCAGCATCCCATATGTGAAGGCACCGTTTGTGGCTAATAGGTGAGCCCAATGTACCCACACAGTGTATGTTGGTGTATGGGTATGGGGTTGTCCCTAAGGGTTAGTGTGTCTAACAGTTCTCCCTCGATATTTGCAGGTGACTCTGGTTACCCCAACCTCTCATGGCTACTGACCCCAGTGAGGAATGCCAGGACAAGGGCAGAGGAACATTACAATGAGGCACATGGGCGAACAAGGAGGATAATTGAGAGAACCTTCGGCCTCCTGAAGGCCAGGTTCAGGTGCTTCCATCTGACAGGTGGAGCCCTGTACTACTCACCCAAGAAGGTGTGCCTGATCATCGTTGCATGTTGCATGTTGGACAACCTGGCCTTGAGACACCAGGTGCCTTTTCTGCAGGAGGATGAGCCTAGACATGGTCTTGTGGCAGGGGTGGAGCTGTGGACAGTGAGGAAGAGAAGGCAGAGGATGAAGATCTCTCATACATAAGTACTTCCAGTGACACACAGGAAAGACACTGTAGCTTCACTTTACATTGCAGATTTCTGTTGGACATTGTACATGGCAGCATGATTTCCCTATGTCTATGGCCACTTACTGTACCCTTTGGCATCTCTATTTTCAGATCTCTGTACCCCACTCTGGCTCCTGGTGTGTTTACTGCTGCCCACTACAGGTCATACCAATGTATATATAACTGTACACATGAGTTGCAATGTTTACAGATTGTTGAACTAATACTTATTTCAATCAATTGACAGACTCCGGACTTGTATTTGTTCCAAGGGTGTTTATTTAAGTGCTAAGAGGTTGAGGGGGATGTTCAATAGGCTGGGGTGATGGTGGAGGAATGTCCAGGGTAGAGTCCAGTCTCTTTGTATCACAGGTGCATTGTCCAATGGGCATAGGAAGGGGAGCAATGGCAGTTCAAGGTGGGCAGGGTAACAGAGTGGGACAGAAGGATGACAATCAGGAGGGTATTATTTCCTGGTGGGGGTCTTGGCAATGTTCTCTGGCTTCTGCCTGGATTGCAGGGACTGTTTACGGGGTGGTTCTCCTTCTGCAGGGGGTGGGGCGTCGGCAGAGGTGGAGGGCTCTTTTTCAGTGTGGCTAGTGTCAGGGGCCCTGCGGTGTGCCACTGCCTCCCTCATGGTGTTAGCCATGTCAGCCAGCACCCCTGCAATGGTGACAAGGATGGTATGGTTGTGTTTGAGGTCCTCCCTGATTCTCAGGTACTGTCCCTCCTGCAGCCGCTGGGTCTCCTGCAACTTGGCCAGTATCTGGCCCAAGGTCTCCTAGGAATGGTGTTATGGTCCCAGGATCCCTGCAAGTGCCTTGTGGAGAGTGGGTTCCTTGGGCCTGTCCTCACCCTGTTGCACAGCAGTCCTCCCAACTTCCCTGTTCTCCTGTGCCTCTGTTCCCTGAACCGTGTGCCCACTGCCACTGACCCCGGGTCCCTGATTGTCTTGGGTTTGTGGGGTTGCCTGCGACCCTATAGTGGTGGAACACTGCTGATTGACGTGTCCTGAAGACATTGGTATGGGCCCTCTGGGTGGGTGCTGTGCTAATGTTTCCTGAGGGGAGAGGCTCTGTGGTGGTGTGAGACTGTGGCAGGGTAACCGACTGTCCAGAGGTCCCTGATGGGCCACGTTGGTCATCGTGATCCAGGCGCGCAGAGCTGCTGTCAGCACTATGGGCCTCTTCTGTGGGGGGACTGGATGTTGGTTGCACCTCCGCTCCAGTGACGTTGAGTGGGGGTCCTGTGGGGATGTAAATGCAGTGTTATTGTATCTGTGTGTGCCATCTTGTGCATGGTGGTGTTTCCCTGTATAATTGTGGTTGCCCTGCGAGCTTTGCATTGTGTGCATGGTGATTATGTGGGCTAGGTGATTCTCTCTAATGGGCATGCTTTAGTGAAGGGTGTCCATGCAGGTCTGTGATGGGTGTCCATGCATTGGTGTTGCATGCAGGGCTTAGCATTGGGATGGGTGGGTTGTGATAGTGGGTTATCTGTGAGGTGGTAGAGTGATGGGGGTGAGGGTAGGGGTAGGAGTTTGTGTTGGCATGCAGGTAGGTTGGGGGGTATAGTAGTAGAGATTTGACTTACCAGAGTCCAGTCCTCCTGCTACTCCTGCCAGGCCCTCAGGATGCATGATCGCCAAGACTTGCTCCTCCCATGTTGTTAATTGTGGGGGAGGAGCTGGGGGTCCACCGCCAGTCCTCTGTACTGCTACCTGGTGTCTTGCAACCACAGAATGCACCTTCCCCCGTAGGTCGTTCCACCTCTTCCTCATGTCATCCCTTGTTCTGGGGTGCTGTCCCACGGTGTTGACCCTGTCCACGACTCTCCGCCATAGCTCCATCTTCCTTGCAATGGACGTCTGCTGCACCTGTGATCTGAATAGCTGTGGCTCTACCTGGATGATTTCCTCCACCATGACCTTTATCTCCTCCTCTGAAAACATGGGATGTCTTTGAGGTACATGGATGTGGTGTGAGTGGTATGTGTGAGGATGTGTAGGGTGATATGTTGTGGTGTGTGCTGTGAGGTGTGTGGCTGGTGTATAAGTGATGGTGTTTTTTGGCTCAGTATGAGTGGGTGCTCTTGGTTTGTCTCTCTCTCTCTGTTAGCAATCTTTTTTTCGTTGAAAGGGTTGTGGGTAATGTGGGTGTGTGTTTTATAGTTGTCTGAGTGCGTGGGTATGGTGTGTGTATGTGTGTCAGGTGTGTGTATTTTGAATTGTCCAATGTGGTGTAGTTTTGTTAGTGTGTGTGTTTTTTGAGGACGGCGGTAGTACCGCCAATGGTTTACCACAGTTGAAAGACAGCCGGGTGATTTGTGGGTCCTGATGCTGTGGGTGTATTTCTGTTGG
The DNA here is from genome assembly GCF_031143425.1 of Pleurodeles waltl. Lineage (NCBI taxonomy): Eukaryota > Metazoa > Chordata > Amphibia > Caudata > Salamandridae > Pleurodeles > Pleurodeles waltl. Next base: position 975,139,618 of record NC_090436.1, read on the forward strand.
CGTAACGGTGTGGGTTTTGGTACCGCCAGTTTATCACTGACCTTCGGGCTGGTGGACTTGTGTGGGTGTCTGTCTAGTGGTGGATTTCTCTGTGTGGGTCATAATACCCATAGCGGTATACCACCGCGGTAACGGTATGTTGGCAGCCATCAGCACAGCAGTAGGCAGCATTTGTCACCAATGTTGTAATGAGGGCCTTAGTATACTGTCATGAAAAAGTTGCAAAATTTTCATAATCAGTATTTTCTGCATTTGTGAGTTTGACATTTAATAACTTGGTCAAAGAATTGTTTGTTTAGTTCTTTATTTGAATGCCAGAAGTAACATATTGTTCAATTAACTGAAAAAACGATTCATCAGAGTTATATTCAAATGTTAGTGCATTTTGTAACCCATAGTAGCATATAAATATGAGGCACACTTCTTGCTTGGTACTCTTTTCTCCAAATGAAATCACCCACATCTCCCAGGGTTTTGTTTTTATTTGTTAGGAACTTAAGCATAGTTTGGAATTTGTGATTAAAAGATCTGCAAACATTTTCAGTATCTAAAGAACGTAATTCCCTTGTTGTTTTCACAGTCACGTCTGTCAAATTATTGTTAGCCTCTATTGGGAAAGTGTGCAAATCATCCCATAGGTATTCAGCACAACTTAGAGGTGGAAACCAAGTCAGTGGTCCCAAATTTCGTCAACATACATTTTAGGTCTCCACGTCTACTAAACCAGCATTCAGTTGTGCCATGATATCATTTAAGTTATATTCCAGGTTCTCAAAATTGCCTTCAACATTTTGTAGGAAGTCTTGAGCTTTTATGTTATTAAACCCTGCTCTAGTCCACATCACATACGCAACAGGGTAACATGTAACAGATGACTGGCTTTCATGCAGTAAAGTAAAAATATAAGGTATGATTGCCTACAATGAGGGTCTTCTGAATATTTACTTGTAGACCGCTAAATTGGTATAGGACGATCATCATAGCGCCCCCCCCATTTCAAAAACAGGATTTCCTGTAGCATGCCTCATTTGATAGAGTTCCGAGGCATTACCCAATAAATCTTTTGAATGCGCTTGCATATTTCATCTTACTCTTCTTCATTCATTTTCTGGAACTGGTCTACATTAGTTTCCTCTGGAAGTAGTAGGTCACTCATGGCAATGCGGCCATTCACTTGAAAATGTGTATCTTTTGTCGGAACTCCATTAACAAATGCAACTAAAGGTTCTTCTAATTTGCGTTGTACTACCAAAGTGTCAATATTTTATAAATATTTAATGGGAGGAAAACAACCTTTCTTTATAGTGCACAAACTAATTATTGAGCTTGAAATTTTACGGATTTTAGTTTCAATCTAATGATAGTTTGAAAAGGATGTAAAGATTGAATTAAGATACTTTCATATAGATTAAAAAATGTTTAAATCAGCAGGAATAGGATACATTTTCAAATTATTCCAAATCATTCCAAATTGCACTTGAAGTCATAAAGTTGTGGTCAAGTTTCCCAAGGCAATAGTTACATACAATTTGATCTAAAAAAACATCATACCAACATAATGAGATACATAGCAAGTTTCCTCCAAGCTACTCTATCTTCTTCTTCCATTTTGTTCTCTCTAGTAAATCAATTTATTTTATATGTTTTCCATAATATGTGCATATACTGCAGATGCACACTTTATATTTGTGAAGAAATCATCCTCAGACTCGCCACCAAAGTATTTGGATTCTATATACTTTGGATTTGGTAGGGCCTTCTCTGGATTACAGTACAATAGAGCATCATTAATTACCTCCAATTTTATGGTAGGACCTTTAACAAAGTATAAAGTTCAAACACATTTTTGTAAACTGAAATGAACAATTGAAAGCGTTTAACTGTAATGAAAAGTGGAATTACACATATCATTTTAAGGCAGCCTAAACTACGGCCCTGCAGTTGTGTTATATTGTGAAATGGGCAGTGGATTAATGTTTGCCAAAGTTTAATTTTATCTTGCAATTTTTTTATACTAATAAAATTATTAGTATTTCCATAGCAATGTCAATAATTGTTTACAGATAGGGCCCAATTAGTTTATGTATGGGAACCTTCTTCATGAAAGTATCATTCGCTACTGGATGTATGACTTCACTAAGCTCGAAATATGTTTGAGAAATTGGAGTGATTTAGAGGGTCATTCTGACCCTGGCGGTAAAAACCGCCAGGGCCAACGACCGCGGGAGCACCGCCAACAGGCTGGCGGTGCTCCCATGGGCATTCTGATCGCGGCGGTACAGCCGCGGTCAGAAACGGAAAACCGGCGGTGCACCGCCGGTTTCCCGTTGCCCTGGGGAATCCTCCATGGCGGCGCAGCTTGCTGCGCCGCCATGGGGATTCCGAGCCCCATACCGCCATCCTGTTCCTGGCGGTTTTGGCCGCCAGGAAGAGGATGGCGGTATGGGGTGTCGTGGGGCCCCTGGGGGCCCCTGCAGTGCCCATGCCAATGGCATGGGCACTGCAGGGGCCCCCGTAACAGGGCCCCACAAAGATTTTCAGTGTCTGCCATGCAGACACTGAAAATCGCGACGGGTGCAACTGCACCCGTCGCAACCCTTCCACTCCGCCGGCTCCATTCGGAGCCGGCATCCTCATGGAAGGGTGTTTCCCGCTGGGCTGGCGGGCGGCCTTCTGACGGTCGCCCGCCAGCCCAGCGGGAAACTCAGAATAACCACGGCGGTCTTTTGACCGCGCAGCAGTATTCTGCCGGCGGGACTTTGGCGGGCGGCCTCCGCTGCCCGCCAAGGTCAGAATGAGGGGCTTAATGTTTTTTTGCCTAATTTATATAATTTCAAAGTTAAAATCAAACATGAGTGTTTTCTTGCAATTCATTGTTAAAGTAAACAATTTTCTTTTTACTGTAAAGGCTTTTTTTGTACAACTAGCTGAACATATTGTTTAGGATTAGTTTTTAGTAAATTTCCAAGTACTCTGTTTTTAAACTCTTTATATAGGATTTTTCTAATTGTCTCCCTCGTTGCATGACTGTACAAGAAAGAGCAATTCACCTGTTTATTTTTTAGTTATGGTCTTTACACATACTAGCATGTTTGGGTTCATTTGTTGCATTCAGAAGCATACTAAAAGAGCAAACTCGTCTTTTACATTGCAAACATGCAAAACTATTCCTACCATTTTCCTTTTTGCATCATCCACTTTTCCCTTTTGGAGTTGTGGGTACATTTTCTCTAATGCATTTGGAGAACATTTTCATTTTTATTTTTGCAGGTAATATTTTGAAGGCATGATGGTAACTTTGTTGTACCTGTAAATAAAAATGAGAAACAAAAGGAACAGAACTATTACTAATAATTACAGTAAAATATAAATACAACATTAACTGTAGATGTAAAATCAGTTTTATGATCAAAATAATGCCACATTAATGTTATTTGCCTTTAATGCAAATAAACACTGCTATGCTATATGTTCGTAATTATTAGAACAGTTTGAATAAATTAGTGTATCTCCAAGCTTCACTTAAACTTCAGGTCACATACAGCAAAGCACGTATTGTTAATACTGTTTGGGGAATCCTAGTAGTATTAGGCTATTTTTGTAGCTCATTGGTAAGTGTAATGCAATAGATTTTTGTGTTACATCCATATTTTATTTTTAAAAAAACATATAATTGGGTACTTTTCTCATATGAGTAAAGTTAGTTTCAGTTTCATTTTATCTTTCAACAAACCACCAAGTACATCCAAAATAATCAGTGTGCTACATTTGTTATAGTACAGCCTATTGGTTATTATGGCCTTGAATTGTAGTGACATAGCTGTATCTGGTACGTTAGACGTTTACAGTCTAGTTTTGGTAGAAATGAATGGGCTTCTCTAGTACTCTTTGGGCTATATTAACAGCCCAATATCCCATTGAACTAATCAGCCTGTTTCTTTCATAATTTCAAAATGTTGCATACAAGGCCTTTGGCCAGTGTTTTAGGCTAGTACACACAACTTTCACTTTACTGCATTCACTGACTACTTATTGAGGGTATTTGGTTATGTTCAAAGTAAATGCCTTGTGTGTGGATAATAAGACACAGTTACATATTTATGGCAAGTGAGTATGCCAAGGAAAGAGTAATTGAGCATAAGTGAGGCATTGCCAATGCTGAGATCACAACGGTGGCTAAAAGAGGTTTATGGTGTAATAACATTCTACCTCTGATTTCATTACTTACTAATTGTCAGCATCCCCATTTTATAAGTATTTAGGCCCATATTTATACTTTTTGACGCAAAACTGCGCTAACGCAGTTTTGCGCCAAACAAAATTAGCGCCGGCTAACGGCTATGCGGGCGCCGTATTTATTGAATGGCGTTAGCCGGCGTTAGCCGACCGCCGCTGCCTGGTGTGCGTGAAAAAAAACCACGTACACCAGGCAGCGCCAGTGTAGGGAAAAATGGCGTTTGGGCGTCCAAAAATGGGGCAAGTCAGGCTGAGGCAAAAAAATCGTCTTAACCCGATTTGCGCCATTTTTTTTGGGCGCCCAGACGCCATTAACATGACTCCTGTCTTAGCAAAGACAGGAGTCATGCCCCCTTGCCCAATGGCCATGCCCAGGGGACTTCTGTCCCCTGGGCATGGTCATTGGGCATAGTGGCATGTAGGGGGGGCACAAATCAGGCCCCCCTACGCCAAAAAAAAAGTTAAAAAAAATACTTACCACAACTTACCTTTTCTTCCCTGGGATGGGTCCCTCCATCCTTGGGTGTCCTCCTGGGGTGGGCAAGGGTGGCAGGGGGTGTCCCTGGGGGCTTGGGAGGGCACCTCTGGGCTCATTCTGAGCCCACAGGTCCCTTAACGCCTGCCCTGACCCAGGTGCTAAAATCCGGCGCAAATGCGGGTTTTTTAGTCCCGCCCACTCCCGGGCGTCATTTTTGCCCGGGAGTATAAATACGACGCATATGCATCGCAGACATTTTTTAAGACGGGAACGCCTACCTTGCATATCATTAACGCAAGGAAGGTGTTCACGCAAAAAAATGACGCTAACTCCATGAACTTTGGCGCTAGACGCGTCTAACGCCAAAGTATAAATATGGAGTTAGTTTTGCGTCGAAAAAAACGACGCAAATTCGGCGCAAACGGAGTATAAATATGCCCCTAATTGTGAAGGCAATGATATTGGTCACCTCACTGGTGTAAAAAATTGAATTTAGATGAAAGCAACTTTCACACCTTTAATACGTTTATTTCCTCACACCCATTGTGGCTATTCTCATATTTGCCAAGGATAAAATGGAAGTACTCAGTTTAAAATGCAACAAAATATTTTTAAAAAGTACAGAGATGTCAACAAAACAGTGTCTGCATTTGTAAGAGATTACAAAGTTACCTCCATGTATCACCTTAATATTATGGCCTGATTCACAAAGGGCCTCTGAACTCTTGGCACTCATTTCCGAGAAGACCGTCATGTCGATGGTGTTCCATCCACTGTATTTAGATGTTACAGCTCTGCAGGCGGTGGACTGGAGGTGGATTTAGCCATATGTGTCCCCCTGTACAACACACTACAAAACACACCACATACACACCTGTATCCATTGCCATTCCATACAACACATACATGCAACAAACAAACATTGATGGATATGAACGACATAGCATACACAGCATACAGTCACCATTGACTCTGCACCCACACACAACACAACCACAACAACCAATACAACTGCACACTCATCTACACAAACACACACACAAACAGGACTACACAAATCATGACAACAAACACCACACACAACCACTCACCTGAATGTTGCAAGCAGAAACATACAACACAACATACATGGCATCAAAGCCATATGCAGGTGGCATATATTTTGAACAACCACTGCACCCACCTCGATTCCCATCCGGCCACCTAGTCAATCTCATTGCATACACACATACACGTACTGACTCACACACACAACTCGTAGCACAACATGACAGGTACAAGTCCTCTGGCATTGTGTACAGATTGACACAGTTGACATGTGTGAATGTACCGTAGTTGTGGTGCCAGAATTAATTTGCCAATGAATTTTGACACCATACTGTGTATGTGTGCAATATGTGTTGGATACCAGTGTGTGTCCCTGTCTGTGTCTGACCCACTTGTGTCCCCCGCATATGAATGTCACAGTAACTATGAAAAATTACTGTGACGTATATAATTGCAGTGGTCCCGACCACACGTGCAATGTCCACCTAATGTGCCCTGACAATGTGGCCTCCCTACCTTTGAGTCCGGCAATGGGGGGTTGTTGTCTCAGTGGGTTGGTGGTAGCAGTGACGGCAGGTGCTGTCCACTAGTGTCCATTTGAAGACGGTAGTGGAATGAGTAAAAAAGGTGAGTTTTCACCCCTTTCCACACCAAAACCGCTAACTCATACATGGAGGTCGGACCACCACTTTTTTCTTGGTGGTAATGGACATCTAAATCTGCACGGCAGGAAGGGTGGATGGGGTCCGGCCATCAGACAAATTTCACTCACCTGCCTTCGACGCAGGTGGTGTTTCTTGGTGGAGCCATAATTGTTTGCTCTTGCATGGCTGGACTTTTAAAATTTCTCTTGCCAAGCGAGAGCAAACACACTATTTTTATTCACTGAAAGAGCAAAGATGAAAGAAAGTTTATAGTCTTGTATGAAAAAAGGATATCATTTTTTAAATGCTAGAATTCACTGAAAGGTTATTGTCTAGGTGCATTTTCCAGTGTCAACATTAACGTTGTGAGCTAAGAAAACACAGAAATTCACCAGTTATAGTTAGCAGCCCTAACAATAACTTGCACCCTGCCATGCACTGCTTATGACCTCACATATGAAATCAATCATGACATGTTCTATTACATCGTTTATGGCATCACTGATGAAAACTCAAATAACATCATTGATGACATCACTGATGTCATCAGTGATAACATCATCCAGAGTGTGTGCAAGTTTGTTTTACAGTTATATAGTGGAAGGTGCTATCATACTTTTCTACCTAATTTTATACAACGTGGGTTCAGCTAATGGGTGTAAGTTTTTATAAAATATGTGTGCTCCTAATGCACCAGAGCTGTGCAGAGGTATTGCACATGTTGTGTATGTTTGCATTTAATCACAACTCTGTGTGCAAGTGACAGTTGAATTGTATTTGTTATGCTCCACACAACTCTTTGGTTCTGCAGAAAAATGTTCGAGCTAGAGAAAGATTCCACATAGTAGATATTAACTTTTGTAAGCAGCCTTGAGTTATTAGAGAGAATTGTGTCAGCATGATAATTTATACTTAACATAGAAGAGTATGGACACCATGTACTAACGTACGCATGCTTGTTTTGCTTCAGAACATGGGCGATTTGTAAAGTTTACATTACCTCAAGAAGGGTGAAGGTAGTATGAACTTTATCATCTTCAGATCTTGGTTATTGTTAGCAAAGAATGTCTTTTTTGACAACGGATGCATTGAATGTACACTGTTGTAGATTATTTTGAAGATGTGTATTTCTCATGAGACTTTCACTGTTTGCAAGCAGTGTGGTATAGTATGAACTCTCTCCATAGAGTAAACATTTTTTACAGGACTCAGTTCTCTACTGATAGCAACTTAATTTCTTATTACAGGTTCAGTGTATGTTGGCAGTTTGATACAGATGAAAGTTGTTCATAGTAGGGCATTTGTTTGGAATTTGCATTCACTATTTGGCATTCTTTGAACAGTTGTTTAAAGATTGAACATCGTACTCAATGAGGGTTTCACATTAATCTGTGATTGTGGTTGATTGTTAATGTGAAATATGCTACATGTAAAGCGATAATTTATGCAGCAATATGTGGGACAAAGAAGCTTGGATGATGTCATTAGTTATGTCATCAATTATGTAATTTGAGATGTCATCAAATAAAGGGGAGGAGGATTGTGTGACTGTCCTCCTCAGCCTTGTTAGGCTCTGGGGACCCCATCCCTCAGGGCCATTCTTTTATCTTTATCCCCAGGGGTCCAGTGTGCGTGTTTGGGGAGGGAAGCATTAGTCCCTCTCCCAGGGTAGAGTTTAGCCCTGGGGACCCCATCACCCGGTGTCCAGCATGCTTGTTTAGGTATGGGGGCACATGTCCCCTCTCCCTGGACTGCTTTCAATCATGAGGACTCTATACCCTTGGGCCCTGAGCAATTGTTATGGGGGGAGGGGAGAAAATGGCCAATCTTCAGGCCGATTGTAGCCTCAGGGATCTCATACACCGGGGCTCAGAGATATTTGTAGGGGGAGGAAGGGCTTTTGGCCCTGGGTAGCCCATTTCCTAGAGCCTAGTGCCATGTTAAAGGGGGAGGGAGGCACATGGCTTTCTGCCCATGCTCCATTAAAGGCTCAGGGAGGAGGACCGTATGGCTTCCTCTCTTCAAAGAAAGTCCTTAGAGTTTGGCTTTTTGGGACATTATTGTGCTCAAGGAGTTTTCAGCCTCAGGGGTGGGCTCCCCAGGGCTTTTTGAGGCTTGTTAAGGGTGACTGTACAGCCCCTCCTCCCCATAACAATTAATATCTCTCCCAGGGGTGGGCTCCCTGGGGCCTCTTGTGGCTCGGGGAGAAGGAGGCCATGTGGCTCACCTCCCCATATTTAATAAGATCAGCCCCAGAGATGGACTACCTGGGCCACTAATGGCTCAGGGATGGGTGCTGGAAACAGAGTTTCCGCCCACCGGCCCAGCGGGGATGTGGGACGCAACATGGAGCCGGCTCCAAATGGAGCTGGCGGTGTTGCGGCCGTGCGACTGGTGCAGTTGCACCCGTCGCGCTTTTCACTGTCTCCTGTGCAGACAGTGAAAAGCTGTGTGGGGCTGTGCCAGGGAAAGGCTGGCGGGAAGGGGACTTGTAATCCCTTGGGCAGCATTGCAAGCAGCACTGCCTTGGCGGATTACAACCACCGGGACCACTGTGGCAGAAAACCGCCGGTCCCAGCGGTGTGACCACGGCGCTTCCACCGCGGTCGTAATCCCCGAGTTTGTACCGCCAGCCTGTTGGCAGTACAACCTCCAAAACAGGTGGTCTTTTACCGCCAGGGTTGTAATGCGGCCCAAAGTCCCCGAGTTCTACAACAGCTGCCAGCAACTTTTTTTTTATGATGCTGACAGCCAATCAGAGTGCACACTATTGCAGGAGTCTGACTCCCAGGAGAGCAAGATGGCCTAAGGGAAATAAAGCTCCATGGACCAATCAGAATGCTCTATTTTTAAATGAGAGCTCTCACAAGAGTCTTGGAGACCTATGCGAGCCCAACTTATAAAATATACAATTAATTTGACCCTTTATTTTACAGAAACTACTGAACAGATTTACACTAAGGGCCTTATTACATTCTCGGCGGTCTTCTCAGAAGACTGCCGAGGCAGTGGCCACCAGAATACCACCAGTGCTGGCGGTATTTCTGGCTCCCTATTTCGACTTTTCCGCTGGCCCAGCGGAAAAGTCACACCAACTTTGCTGCCGGCTCGAAATAGAGCCAGCGGCAATGCTGATGTGCAGAGGGTGCAGTAGCACCCATCGTGCATTTCACTGCCCGAAATTCGGGCTGTGAAATGCGAGATGGGGCTATGCCTGGGGGCCCCTGTACTGCCCATGCCAAGTGCATGGGCAGTGCGGGGGCCCCCAGGGACACACTAAGTCCCCCTTACCGCCAGCCTATTCATGGCAGTGTTTACCGCTGGGAGTCGGGGACTCATAATCCCCAGGGCAGCGGTGCTTGACTGGAGGAACCGGCTGTATGGCTGTGGCTATTGCACCACGGTCATAACAGCTGGCGGAACATCGCCAGCCTGTTTATGGTGTTACTGTCAGCTTACCACCAGCTGCCAGGGTCGTAATGAGGCCCTAAATCTCAAACAGCACAAGATCTATCTTTCTGCTGAATTTGGTGTAATTCCATTCAGTGTTTTTTGCTGTTGCCCTGCCTAGAGAAGTCTATGGAAAATGCATATAGATTTTAAGTTTTGGGACCCCCTTTTTCACAGCATCCACTTGATGGATCACCATGAAACTTGCCATGCACAATCAAATCAAACAGTAGTACCTTTTTGGAGGGTTTTATGGAGATTCGTCAAACAGTGCCAAAGAAATTAGCAACAGAAAAACATTTTTCCTATGGTTATGCAGACTAACTATAAACACATTTTAAGTGTACAAAACCATAGGAATTCACCTGTTATAGTTAGAGTTATCTCAAATACCTATAACCCACGCTCTAAGGTAACTATAACTCGGGACCTCGCCATGCACAGTTTTTTCATCAAAAGTTTTACTGCAAATATTACATTGATATTATCAATGATGTTATCAAAGATGTGATGAGTGCCATGATTTGTAGGATAATTAGCAGTGCATGGTGAGGGCACAAGTTATAGTTACCTTAGGGCATGAATTATAGTTACTCCTGTTGAATTTCTATGTTTTTGTTATGAGTAAATTCAGAACCTTACTTTAACGTCCCTGTAACCCTTGGTTTTTCAGGGAATTTCTAGGTCATTTTAAATTCTATTTCCTAACTATAATGTCTCTGTAACCTTTGCTTGTTTTTTTTTTTTCAGTGAATTTCTACATTTTTAACAAACAGACGTTTTCATTACTATGGCCCTCATTCTGACCCTGGCGGTCGGCGGAGAGGCGGCGGTCGGACCGCGAACAGACCGGCGGTCAGAAAAATGGCATTCTGACCGCGGCGGTCACCGCCGCGATCGCCCGCCACTTCCCCACTCCGACCGCCACGGCGGTCATGACCGCCGGGCTGGAGTTTGCGCACTCCTGCCCGGCGGTCGTCCCAAGACCGCCAACGGTATCATGACCCTGCCTACCGCCGCGGTTTCTTGCGGTCGGGAACCGCCATGCGAACCATGGCGGTAAGCACTATCGGGGCCAGGGAATTCCTTCCCTGGCACTGATAGGGGTCTCCCCCACCCCCCACTACCCACCCGAGTCCTCCCCCCACACCCTCCACCCCCCTGTCACCCCCCAGAGGTGGTACGAACCCCCTCCCCACCCCCACCCCGACATGCACATACATGCACCCCGACATGCACACACCCCCAACATGCACATATACACACCCCCTACACACACATACACAACGGGGACACATACCCGCACACATACATGCAGACATGCGCACCTGCCGAACAGCACACATTACCCATAGACACAGCAGCACCCCCCGCCCGCATACACGCACTCACACACCCCCTCTACACACTCACACGCACACCCCCATGCACGCCCACATCACACAACACCCCCCCTCCCCCTCCCCTCACGGACGGTCAACTTACCTTGTGCGTTGGTCCTCCGGGAGGCGAAGGGAGCCATGGGGAGGTGACCGCCAACAGAACACCGCCAACAGAAGACCGCCACACAGATATGTGGGTCGTAATTCTGTGGGCGGTGTTCTGCTGGTGTGGCGGTGGAGGTTGACCAGTCTCCACTTTTCCGCCGACCGCCAGTGTGGCTGCTGGCGGTTTCCCGGCGGAACGCTCCCAGCGGTCGGAATGCGCACAGCGGCATACCGCCGCGGTCGGCGGTCTTCACCGCGGCGGTAACTCGGCGGTCTCGCGAAAAGACTGCCAAGGTCAGAATGAGGGCCTATGTGTTAATCCAACCACCACCACGCCAACCTCTATAAATACCCAACACTGCACTGCTCTGTGCACGGCTTTCAGCTGTGTGAAGAAGGGGTTGGCTGCAGGACCTGGCCTGCAGCCAGTCCCTGCTGCCAACCGCTATAACAACACAACCCTGCATGGTACCCTACCAGAAGCCCATTGTGGGTGCTAGCATAAGCAGGCTGAATTAGTTGGCTCCCACCCAGCAGGAGATTTGTTTTCTGCTCCCTATGGAATGAAACAAACCTTTGTTCCCTGCCTAAGAGAGCACTTGAAGGGTCTTAGATTTCTGTTCCTATCTCACGCTCTTCCAAACAGGAAGCAACTGAGTGTGCCATGGATGGGAGTTCTTGGGACACTGCTACCATCGGGCCCCAATGGATGGGCTCCCAGGAGTCTTTAAATGGGTCCTAGAGGAGGGCCCCATGCCTCCCTCCCCATTAAAAAGATATTGCCCTCAGGGATGAGATCCTTGAAAAGGCTTGGAAAGGGGGCTGCACGCCCCCTCCCCAAAATATGCACAAAGGGTTAATCCACTGGGCACTGACCTACCCTGTGGTTCTTTATTTAAAGAGGGCACTCTTTTTCAACATTTTATCACAGAATCTTAAGAAAAATCTGTTTTTGCCCCAGTGGTACTCTATTGATCTCCCCCACCACAATACCAAGGCAGTCACAGTATTTCTACCCTTATAAGCTTGTTTTTCAGGGAATGAGTCCATGTATATCAATATGGCCATTGCTAGGTAGTGTTATAGTTCGAACCACGTTCCAGGTTTCCCGATGGGAAGCGTCTTTTGTTTTCCTTATAACTTTAGTGTGGTTTGACGAATCTTCACAAAACTCTCCAAAAAAAGTCTCACTCATAAAACATCTATCCTAGAAAGTTTTATGGTGACCCATCAAGTGGGGGCTTGAAAAAAGGTGGGGGCTGCCAAAATGCATTTTCCCTACTCATTTTTCCATGGGAGGATGTGATGCTGCTGCAGCCCAAACAAATAAATTGAATTACACCAAATTATATACAGTATATGTATGGTTGTCACTAGGTAGTGTTATAGTTCTGCGAGTGGGTGTGTGAGTGGCTGTATGTCTGCATGAGTGGGTGCTTGAATGGTTGTGTGGGTTTGTAAGTGGGTATGTGAGTGAGCGTGTGAGTAGGTGTGTGTTGGTCTGTGAATGGATGTATACGTTTTTTTTTAATTGGAGTCTACATTTGCAGATCCCTGCAAATCTACCCGAATCTGGGAGGATCCAGGTG